>NC_091120.1:81382683-82050808 GCF_040183065.1 Periplaneta americana | reverse complement strand
TAGTTTTAGAATAAAATCTTAACTTCCATAGGATTTTCTCATCATTATCCTGATTCTGGATTGCGTGTTTCAAAAATGGACACTTGCATCTTTATTTGTTTCAGAAACGGGAAAAAGTCAATCTGAGTTTCAAAAGTGGACAATGTAATATTTAGCATGTTTTAAAGTGTTTTAAACTGTTTTTGTCTAAGTGAAGACATGAATTATTTTGTTTATAAAGTTACCAATATGACACACAAAGATTGTCATACCTTACACCAGAAGTCAACATGACACAAAAATATGGCTTTACTGACAAATAATAAAAATGGCACTTATCTGTATTTGGATCTAGACTCATCATTCATATCGCGTATTTGGCGCATGTGCATATTGTATTATAAGTTCATATGATATTAAGAGAATTTAATTTGTTTAAAAAAATATTTATGTATAAATTTATTGCAATTAATTTTTAATTGTGTTTATAAAATATCTAAAATTCTTGTATTGCAGCCAAATTCCGTCAGCTTGCATACATATCATACACAGTTTAATTTACATGGGCCCTCCCTATCCTTTGCCATAGATTTCAGTTCACAGCAGAAGCTAGGTTTTGAACATGCGACATTAGGATAGTTAAGTGACCAGTCATATCTGACATATCTTAAACCACACAGATATTAAAAATTTAATATTCTTCTCCTTTCGTCCACACCTGTGGAGTAACGATTAGCTCGTCTGGCCGCGAAACCAAGTGGCCCTGGTTCGAATCCTTGTCGGGGAAAGTTACCTGGTTGAGGTTTTTCCGGAGGTTTCTCTCAACACAATTTCAGAAAATGCTAGGTAACTTTTGGTGCTGGACCCCGGACTCATTTCACCGGCATTATCACCATCTCATTCAGACGCTAAATAACCTAAGATGTTGATACAGCGTCGTAAAATAACCTACTTAAAAATGTTTTCTACTTTCTGACAGGTCTGCAACACCGGGCTAAAGAGACAGATCAAAAGTGGCGAAAATCGTATAAAAACTCAGTCAATAAAAGGTTAAGACACTACACAATAATACACAGTTTAATTTACATGGGCCCTCCCTATTCTTTGCCATAGGTTTCAGTCCACAGCAGTAGCTGGGTTTTGAACATGAGATATTAGGGTAGTTAAGTGGCCAGTCATATCTGACATACAAACCACACAGATATTAAAACTTTAATAAAGGCCGTATTCATAGACATTCTTAGCGCGGGCTTCCGGTGGATGATCAGCGAACTAATGTTTTTCTTATTCATAAACCAGTGTTAGCGATATATGATATATGAATCCTGTACAAGTAACCAGTCGATAGCCGGCGCTAGTTAGCACGCTCGTAGCGCGAGCTAGCGAAATGTCTATGAATAGCACTCTAGATTCTTCCCCTTTCTGACAGGTCTGCAACACCGGGCTAAAGAAACAGGTCAAAAGTGACGAAATCCGCATAATAACCCAGTCAATAGAGGGTTAAGAGACCACAAGACAAGAGGTTGACTAGCAGTTCAAGATATACATATTTCTTTGCTCCTATGATGGGGTTTTGAAATTGGATCCATTGAGCTAGCGTACATAATTTAATCGCCACGAGAGCTGAATTCTCGTACTGCAGATATTTTAGTTTGTTATTTAACGGTGCTGTATCAACTACTAGCTTATTTAGAGGATCGATTAAATTGGTGATAGCAAGATGGTATTTGGCGAGACGAGGCCAAGATTTCGCCCTGAAATTCATCTTATAGTTGGGAAAAATCTCGGGAACAAAAATCCAAACGGAAATCGAACCCACGCTCGAACACGGCTCCGGATCAACAGACATAAGCGCCTACCGCCTGAGCTATGTCGATGGCTTATTGCAGATACACAAATATGTACCATTGTTATGTATTGTTTTAAAATTGTTTACTGGTGTTCTATAGAGAAAAAATAAATTACCTATCTGGAATTCGAAAGATGGACCTATGGGGGTGGAGGAAAACAGACATGCTGTCACCTACAGAGTGACATAAGCCTTTACTGAAAAGCTGGTGATGAATGGAGGATCTGTCTCAGCCAGATGACTGAACCTGCCAACAACGTAATCCACCGTCACAGCAAGTGTCACATATATGTCAAGCTTAACTTTATTTGTCACATTTCCAATTTAAGTAATTTTAATCTAATTTTATTCTTGTCTGCGTCAATAGCTTTGCTTTTTTCTTAACGAAGCAATGTTTGTAATTGATACAACTTACCAAAAATTGTCTTTTCATTAAAATTGTTCACATTTTGCATTAAATAATAATAATAATAATAATAATAATAATAATAATAGAAGTGATATTTCTGAATAGTTCATTCTCTATTTGTAATATTCTTTTACTTTTAAAACTAAAGAAGTAAGGTATTTTACAAACAATTTCAAATTAATGTAACTTTGAAAATATTGAGATTAGGACATATGCTTATATGATATTTTTTGCTCAGAATGTCTTCGGAAATAAGCTCCGTAAGTGACGACAAATCCTCGGGAATCACCCTGTATATGGTACTAAGGTATGTACAGACGTGGACAAATTATTACACAAAACGTTTTTCTTGGAAACATAATTCGTCATATCAACTATCAGTATAATTCACAGTCTCTCTATTGTTGTAAATATGATTGCTTACATCTTCTGGCATATTTATCCAATGGTTAAGTATATTTTTTCTGGCTATATTGGTACTACTGGTGTTTTAATTATACACTGCAGAAGATATTCACCCATGGCCTGTAAGAACACCGGACATGAACGAAATTGAAAATCTGTGATCTATACTGAAGAAGAAAGTGAACGAAAAGAGGCTTACAACAAAACATGGACTCATTTAAGCACTGTCTGATATCTGGCTAAATGATGCTGATATTCAAAGAAAGTGTCAAACTTTGGTTTCCAGCATCCCTGACAAAATATACGTGTTAATAAAATATAAGGGAATGTTCACAAAATATTAGTAACCTCAAGACTCAATACTCTTTTCATTATATCTGTGCAAAATACATTTTTGTTCATTATTTCTACCGATAAATACAGCTTCGTTGCACATGTAATTAATTTAGTCTAATAATAATTTGTCCACGTATGTATGTATGTGTGTATGTATGTATGAATGTATGTATGTATGTATGTATGTATGTACGTATTTTTGTGTGCATGCATGCATATTGCGTTCATCACGTTGTTTGTGAGATGTTTTTCTTTTAATCTCTGTGTTGCATAGAATACCTCATCTTTCTTAAGAATGATCGTTTTAACGTTGGAATTATGAATGACACATTGCATACGAATGGTGCTGAATGGAATATTTGTTATTCATGAAAATTCCTGATTCGAGAGTGAGCCAATTCAATACTTTGTGACGCACTTCATTCGTCATCACGTTTTCTCTGACAAAGGAGTAGGAAAACGAAGAATTCCTGTAATGTTACAGGGTAATCAAGAACAAATAGGAATGAAATCAGTTACATTTCTTCCGAAACGAATGTGAAAAGGAAATTCTGCTTTAGATCCTTATGTTATAACATCATCTAGAAGCTTTCAATTTTATTAATACATAGTATTCATTTTGTTTTTTGTTTTTTCATTTAATTTGTAATACATTTTAAATTATTTGAAAGGGCCATGAATTTAAAGAAGTAAATAGTTTCTCGTGTATTATAATTATAATTTTTGTTCGTAGGAATAATAAATTATTTTAACAAGTTATAAATGAATGAATATATGGATTTTATTGCTGTTAAAGTGTTGATTGCCATGAAGAGAATGATTTAAACATTTTAGTTCACTGCTGTGAATAAAACCATTTTTTAGGTTGTTAAGGACGGTGAAAGAAAGACCAGTTTCAATACCAGTCATGAATAAAAATACCTAAGTTTTTAACTCACAGCAGTAAATTAAAATGTTTTAAATCACTCTCTCCATGACAACCAACACATGAGCAACAATTAAATCGATACATTCATTAAATTAATTTACAACTTCTTCACAAGCAACACATTACAAAGAAAAGGTCTGCAGTTTAAAAATAGAATTAGATATCGATAATGGATAAAATAGTGTAAAGCACACGAGAGTAAAAGATTTTATGCGCTCGTGGAAATTATCATTTTCGTCTTCGCCTCGGACACTAATCTTTCCGCTTTCCACTTTCTTATACTATAAATTACTATAATCAATCGTTAAAATAAACAATACATCTTATCAGTAGATTATTCTTCAGACTATTTTAAAATGGCGCTTCCGAAGGTTTATACCTTATCTGGCATTCTGCATAAATTCGTAATTTATATTATCGTTTGGTTGTCAGAAATAGGCTATAACAGTTTATAAACTACCGGTACATTACGTTTAATTTGTGTGGGCGTTCTTTATTCAAATACTTCTTGAACTGCCTATTTTATTCAATTACATGTTTTGATTGAGCCAATTTTCTGTAATCTACCCATTAATTCCACACTCACAATAAATGTATCATTAAAATGTTACGGAAAATAGTAATCAGAAATGCAACTACGTTGACTAAGTTCACAGTAATTTGCCTTTACAGCACATAATCTTCTAGAATAAACTGAAATTGCGTGATATAAGAGCCAAAATTAGCATCATCTGTCCACCCCTAGCTAAGTTTCTTCCTGGATTACTCGGTACACCCACGAAGAATGTACGAAGACCTTAAATATTTCCTACTTACGTCTACTTGTTCAGGGCAGAAGAAGCTACTGTTGTTTGAGGTACTTACATCCAGTTCTCCTCTCAGTACCGGCCTCCGAGGAACCCACGTGGCAAGCAAGATTCTGTCACGACCGTGTTCAGTTGTCCCGAGTTCGTGACTAGGCTAGTAACATGATGATCACACGACAAAGAGTCGAAATAGAAAGGGAACAACAATCAGAGTTTCAGATTTTATCACCACTCTATTATAACACAATCTCTGTTACACACGTATTACTTGTTAGAATCTCTCACACTAGCTTCTGACGTTACACTAGAAAGTGAATAAAACATGAAAACATTTCTTCTGAGCTTCAGTGTGTTAACAAGTTCAACCTCAACATCATTGTTTACAAACTGTTATTTCGCTAGAAGCTCCGTGCTCGGTATGCCAGTGTACAGTTTCATTCACTAGTTCACTTCGTGAAATTATTTCTCTACTAAACACACAACTTCTAAAGTTTACTAATGTTCAAAATTTTTACAGACAGTTAATGAAAGCAATGTAAATAGTTTTTTATTAATGTAAGGAAAGATATATCATTTATAAATTGGAATTGCAATAGTAAAATTATTCACATGGAATTATGTTCGAGCAGATTACAAATGCTGTATTATTTCTATTCATTAAGTCAAGTTCGTGTTTATAAAATTAGAAAGTAAATGTTAATTATTTTATTCAGTATTTTAATAGCTACTAATAATTATAGTGTCTCGAATTAATCTACATAAAGGTATTACTTGAAATAAGTATATGTACTGCTCTTCAAATTAACTTCAGTGTTATGTTATGTCACGTGACTGACGAAATGACATTCTACAAATAGTTGGTAATGACTGTTTTTAGTTTGTTGTAATTGTTAGCCTAATTTATTACTGATTATTATATTTAACTTAGCAGCATATTGTGATTAATTAATGTAAGAAAAAATAAGTATTAATTAGAACTAACGAAAACTATTTTTTTTTCTTCTAAAAATTAAAATATATGCATCAGAAAATTGAAAGCTTCTGTCTACCATCAAATAACTGAACGTTTCTCAAAATATATGCAAGAATAATATAGAAGTTTAATTGTAGCTATAATAACTGTAGTTAATATATTTTGTAATTTGTATTTATAAATTGTCAAAATTCAATGTTATATATAAAAGAGTGTTTTTTACTAAACTATTGATGATATAAGATAATTGAAGTTAGGCTAATTCGATTATACATTGATACAATTAATTTAAATCTGAATGTTATACGTGATAATAAAAAGACAATTAGTTATTTGAATGTTAATAGAAAGATGAATAAATACGCAATTTTTTGCACTGTAATGCATATGAGAGTTTTCCACTCACATCTCTAGATTTAGAAACTAATAGCGTATTAATGTTGATAGTAAACATTTCAGTTTTTCATCCATGTGCGTGGGTTAGCCTGGGAGGAAATGTACAGAAAGGAACACGTGGAGCTTTCAACTAATTCACTATATTTGCACCGACTGAAATACCAGCATGCTGGTTCTTCGTATTAATTCATGTTAGTTTCTTGATAACATAATTGTAGGTTCCATACTTCCCGCTTAAAATTTGAAAGTTTTTAACACCACGTCTCTCAAGGAGAGTCTTAAACGTCCAGACATTACAATGAACACGGAGAATTTATTGCTACACCGAATGAGAACACCCGAATATTGATGGAAAACTGTTTTTTTCACATTTTCGAAGTTGGCGCTTGAGAAGGTCAAAACCACGATCAACACTGTCAGCACTGTGCTGAGAATTGTCGTGGCGTACGGGCGGGCAGGCAGTCTGGGGGCGGGTAACTGGTGAGCAGAGAGGCAGGTCAGAGGCATCTGCCTCGATGTGTTGGATACAGCAGAGGTGGGACTAACGCGGAGTGGGTGTCAAGTCGGGACATTTCGTTCAGCTTCGGGGACTTTTCAGCTACAAAATTTTCAACACTTGGAGGGAAATACTGTACTTCATATTCACAAAAGAGAAGCGTATTTCAATTGAAGGAAATGTTATTAAGTATACACAGTGGCGTGTGGTGATAAATAATCCTGGTGGTGCACAAATATTATTACGATTATGATTATCATATTATTATTAGTTTATTATTATAGGTACTAACTACTACATAACTATTAACATATGTTACGTAGGTATAGATTTACATAACTTTGTTAGTCAAGAAATTGCAGTTAATCAGTTTCCTATGTAGGTCCAGTAATAACAAAGTAAAGTGTTCAATTTTTATGCAGCACACCGTAAATAATATTGTTTTCGCTAAAAAGTCAGCAGCTTTCTTTATTTCTTTGAAATCTCATCATGGCATACATCAAAATGGCTTGTAAGATTTCGTTCTGTACAGTGTTTGATGTGCTCTTAAACACTGTTCCTCTTTCCAAATGTTCCTTAAGAGTGCGTCTAATTCAGAACTGAAATTAATGAGGCCAAGAAAAATACTAGCGCTTAAAGGTGAGTTTCCGTCTTCGTGACCTCTTAAAGCCAACTCAAAAGCTCCACAAAACCGCACGCACATATCTGTTCTTGGTAGCTTTATCATTGTGTAGTTCAACAATCAAATTGAATCTAATTGTCTCTGTATGTTTGTTTGACCCAACACTGCTAATTTAACATTATTGTTGATGTGTGCACCTGAAGAATCGTGCTTTTTAATTCTTTTTGTTGTTTTCACTGCTTCAAATCAATCATATCTGCAGAACGATAATCAAAATTATATAGTTACTACGCACAGTCCTAAATTCAAACAAAAAAATAAATAAAATTCATAAAACAATAAATGTTCGCTGTCGAACAATAAGCCAGAAAAACAAAATACAGAGTTTTTCTATTGGAGCCGCATATTGCATTTTTTCGTAGGTCCGAATGTTGAATTTTCTTGTCACTTCTCTATTACTGCTCTTCGTCACTTATAATTTTAATTCATGTGTAGGTCTACCCATCTTCTTTATTTTGATCTTTTCGTGTAAAGGTCTAATAGAAAATTACACATTTAAAGGATTTTGCACACTATTCATTGTAACATTTATGATGGAACGAGCTTAAGAACACATCTGAAAGTGCACCTAACCCCTCCTACGCACACTGTACTGGCTCCCTACCATGCTCCAAAGCCTGCCAGTGAAACAGTACTACTGCGCATGCTCGAATGGAACAGTGTGCCGCAAGTGTCGAGCGGTAAACGTAAGTCCCAGGCGTCAATAAGAACAGTACACGTGCAGTGTTATTATTACATAGTATTATAATAAAGAATTTTGTCGCTCACATAGTCTACTGCAGCTCATTGATATAAATTAAAAAACGTGTGTTATTTGAAGAGGTGGTGCACTGCTCCTGTGCTCTTTAAGAGAAATCGCCACTGAGCATACATTATGTAAAACTTGTTCTTCAAAGTGAATATCAGTTAGGATAAGTTTTATGACGCTTTTGAAGTAATTCGAAGAAAAAAGTATTATTTCATGATGCTCACATAGGCCAGTATTTATTTTCTCATTATACTCTTTACACTAATTAAAAAAATCCAGTCTTTTTATCATGCTTTCAATAGCATTACTGTTTCAATTTGTACTTCATTTACGTAATATCCTCAACACTCTCCAAAATAATTCTTTAACTTCTGCTGAAAGATTACTAAATGTACTTTAATTAAATCCATCAACACTTTATTACCGTCAGCAAAGGGCCATACAGTTGGGAACATCTCAAACCACCGATTTTAAATAATCTGTATCCACAAATTCAGTTTATTCACAAATCTTTTATACTCATCCATACTAGTCAGAATATTTTCGTTCCTACCTTGAATTTCTCTGTTAAGCTCATTCAAATATATGAAAAATTGAAAAGTTATGCTAACTTAGATACCCATTCATCATTTTCAAATAAATCTGCGTACTCATGCCCTCAACAATTTATTATTCAAGTGTATTAAGTCTCCACATTAAAACCTAAAATATAATTCCTGAATATCCAAGGAAAAGTGCATTTACATAATATACAAGCAGTGTTGGAATTGAAGGCAATTGGGGGGAACCGGAAATTCCCCCCCTTCTGGATCTTTTCCGAACTTCTGCATTCCTATGTTTATTCTCAACCGGGGAAAAAATTGCCCTCTCTGAATATATCTGTTTTAATAGTATTAGTACTAAATCGGCCTGAAGAATTATATTTTCCTAGAATTACATTTCCGAGAAGTCACTTTATTTTCTGTGTTGCGGTCACATCTTTTCTCACATAGATTGAAATAGCTATAGAGAGCTTATTCTGAATGTGGTTTGTAAATATCACCTGGATTTAGGAATGAAAAATTACCCTTTAATATAAAATAGTATATTAAAACGTTTTAGATGTCTCTTTTTTTAAATAACTATGCCAGGAATATTATATGTTTGTTTTCATAAACGTTTGTTGTATTGTATTGTATTGTACTCGCATTTCTTGCTACATATTATAAAACAAAATAAATACACAGTATAAACAAAGCACACACCCGCCTGAGCAAGCTCGTGTTCAGGGGCAGTTTCTGTAAGTAACAATTTGGTACTATAATGCAGTACAACAAAAATTCAATAAAATTACAACATTTAATACAATAATTACAAAACAGGAATTACTGAGATAAAAAGGAGAAGTAAATCAAGAACAGAATATAAGTTTGAATGAATAATGTTGCTATTACTGTTTTCATAATATAATTTTGTAATTGTCTTCTGACTTTCCTAGTAGTTACCAAGTTTTAAGGTAGGATAGAAAGAATTAGCACGGTATCAGAAATTCAAAATATCATGTCAGGTGACACAGTAATTAAAATCGACATTAATAATACTAATAATAATAATAATAATAATAATAATAATAATAATAATAATTTTATAACAAACTTCTGAAAGTACTATAATTGATATAAATAAAAATAATAAAAGAAATCAGAAAATAGAATGTCAAGGAGAAATTCCCCCCCGTAACTGTTTGTCATTATACTTTTTACACTTTTTTAAAAACAAAATCTTCACTTTTATCGTTTTACCAATAATATTCCTTTACATGATACACGTAAACGAAATTTCTTAATATGTAGGAAAATAAAATAAATAAGGTTAAATATGTTACTTCAATTATACATTGTCCACTTTTCCTAGACATGTGTGATAAATTTAGTATAAATTTCCATGATAGCCTACTGAGTGTACTGCAATAGTTGTAAGATCTTCTGTGGCTTTGACCTAGAAAATCGAGCGCTAGTGCAGTACTTATCACCTACTACCTGAGGCGTAGGAGTATCAAGCTACTTGCAACTGGAGTACGATTCTCATGATTGCGTCAGTTACTGTGTTGCCACCTCTGATAAAATCATCATTAAGGATGTTGAAAACTATGTTATGTCGATTACTAATCGAGAGTAGGTGACAACACTGGAGACACCGGAGAGAAATTCAACAAGCTGATAAGGACGAATTGGGACTTGGCGGCTGGATGAAAGGTCAGCCAGATGATGTCAGTCGATGTACAGTAGTGGTTCGCATATTTTCCGCATCGTCAGAAGTTTTGTCGCATCAGTAGATAATAGTTACTCCAAGGGGTGTTCGGGTTAGTCAATCGCATGCATTCAGAACGATCGGATGTAACGCGTGCGGTAGAGCGGTGTGTTTCCAGTACAGTTAATCTGTGCTGTATTTCTTTACTTAACGCTCGCCCTTATCTCTACTCCGGAGCTCTCCCCACTACTCCTATTACTTCCTCTCTTTCGCGTCTCTGAGCTGTCAGAACTAAATAATCAGTCTGTACATCAGTTGCCATTCTATACCTATGAATCACATATTGTTCGGAGATTGGGATTTTGGAACTATAGTCACAGTCGGAACCAGTGACAAACCTATCACAGCGACAAAATCACAGGTCTTCAAATCACACCCCACCGTTACTTTGCTAATTTTAACTACTTTTAGAAATCTTTATAACTGTTTCAATGATGGGAATTCTGCTTTGATTTGTATTTTCATGTTATATTATCAGAAACTCCTGCAGTTTCAAAGGCATAAGATTATATTTTCCTGCGGTTATAGGCCTATGGAAACTTGAGTAAAAAATTGATTTCAACAATTTGCCTTTAGTGTCCTTCATACAAAAACAGGGTTTCTCTGCGTTCCGTACACCTATTATGCATGTCTACTAGATTAATTTTCTTCTGAAGAAATGAATTTATAGGAATTTCAATCATGACAAAAGTGAATTTCCCTCGATCGGGTGTAACTAGTGAATTTTATCTGAATGAGCAGAAAAAAAAACACTACCTCCGAGAATAATTGCTCATAAGAAACTTCTACATGCAATCGTCGTTTAATCGTATATCAATTTACATTTCAGATTACGTTTTCACACCACACTGTAATTCGAACTCTGCGAGAGATGTGGTACAGAGAGCAGTTTTCTTAGTGTAATTTCAATTTACCTTGCAGTTCTTTTTATATTGGTGTTCAGTGAAAGCCATATCATTTCGTAGCTACTGAATAGCTGCTGCGTTTAAAGGGAATGTTAAATAATTAGCAAATATCAGATTATCGGCGTCGCCTTGGATCAACAGTTTGAAGGATTAATATTGGTTCCTTCAGTTTGTCAATGTCCGAAGTTCATGTCCTTCGTTCCCTGTGATTTTGACATAATCATAATCATTACTATCATTAATGGGCCTATTTATCATACCCTTTTTATTGTGGATTTTATTTAATTTTCGTTTTTCTTTCTTCTTCTTCTTCTTCTTCTTCTTCTTTTTATTATTATTTTATTACATTCCATTTTGTTGTATTCTTCCTTACGTTTTTCCTATTAACTATTTGTATTAACTGAGTTGCCTTTATTATAGTCCAGTCTCTAGATCTGTATTTTACTTTCTTTTTTTCTGTTAACGTATTATTTTCATGTTGTTTTGTGTCGATTTTGTTATGCTATTATTATTTTTTTGTAATATGTTAGTATTCTGTTCTTTAAATTTCTGTTAAATTTTCACTGCTTGTATACTTTGTGACCTGGTAGAGTGTAAATAAATATATTATTATTATTATTATTATTATTATTATTATTATTATTATTATTATTATTATTAGGTTGATAATTGTGTTACATTACTGAAGTAGATATAAATAAAAATATATCAAGATGCATACAAATTTTAGGAATTCTGAACAAATCTTGTACAAAAACTTGAAGGTTAATAAAATAGAACATTTTGGCTCTACCAGATCTACTATATGATAGTGAATTCTGGACCATGGGACAAAAAAAGTGTCCACGCCTGTGGAGTAACGATTAGCGCGGCTGGCTGTGAAACCAAGTGGCCCAGGTTCGATTCCCAGTCGGGGTAAGTTGCCTGGTTAAGGTTTTTCCGTGTTTTTCCCTCAAATCAATATGAGCAAATGCTGGGTAACTTTCATTGCTGGACCCCGGACACGTTTCACTGGCGTTATTACCTTCATCTCATTCAGACGCAAAATAACCTAAGATGTTGATAAAGCGTCGTAAAATAACCTACTAAAAAAATAAAAAAGTAAAAAGGTAATTATAGTCAGCTGAGGTGAAAAAACAGAAGGTTACAGATTTTTCGACCATAATAAAAATGAAGTTTTTTTTAAAGAATTAAAAGTAACATCATCTAAAGAAAGAATTCAAAATTACAGAAACAATAATTGGTTACAGCATGTTTACCGGATGAACAATAAGAAAATCCCTCTACAATGATAAATTATAATTGATTGGAGACGTTCTAGAAAATCAATGAAAATACTTTTAGATGAGGTCGACACATGTCCATTAGGCCTAGTTTGTGATGGTTAATGATGATCATCATGATCTACTGGTACGAATGATGAGATTGAAGTCTGTTGCGGTTTATGTGTATCTATATCTGACGTTTAAGATATCTTTCCCGTTTTGGTTAATAAATTGAGTACGGTATATTCTGACAAACTTACATTTCCGCTGTCGTATTCAGTGCGATTTCTTTCCTTTTAGTTCATAGAGGATTAAAAAACTTTATTTACACATAAGTTATATTGGTAAGTGCTCGCGATTTAAAGTAGTAAATTTTAACTTTATATTCGTAATCCCTTTCAAATGGAAAGTATACGGTCTATGCACACAACTTTTATTAAAAACGAAGCAGTACACAATGCAATTAAATTAATATGAATAAGTAAACCAGGACAGAAATAAAAGACAATTCCCAGGCGCAGAATGTATACACAATAAGTTATAGATTTATCATGTTTTATAACAAACAAACAATTGAAACATAATACGAAAAATTGTAATTCACTATTAAGGATATAACATCTGTACCACTGTTTAAGATGCCAACCGTTATAATATAATGAATCCTGTATTCCCTGTGATATTACATTATAATGCTTTGACGTCATTGTCGGCGTTGTTGTATTCTGCAACTGTCAAATGAATTAAATTCCTCATGATTCCTTGAATCCTTAATTTTTTTATATTTTTCCTGGAGATACTCAACTTCGAGATCGCGCATATTTATACAGAATTAAATTCCCATCTGGGAAATAAGAGCCACAGGAAATGCTGTAGAATTCACACATTTTCTGTGTACTGAAACAATAAGGATAGGAATGCAACAGAAAATAGGACAAACTTCTCGACTGAAAGCAGTTATAGTAGTTTAAAGAAAGAATGTAGTTTTCATTTAAAAACACCTACTATAACTTTACTGTCTTTAATGTTTTGTTATTTTAAGTAATTCGTCAATTGTGTTAGATAATAAGTTTCACTAAATACGTGTTAGAGACTATGAATTCCAAGAAGTCTTCCTTCAAAATATTCTAGTATACATTTACTATGCATAGTCTTGTATCTGCTTATAGGGAAAACTCGGCTAATTTCGTGATATATATTTTTTTTTACTGTATCACGACATTATACCAGCGACAAATGTAATTCTGATGGTGTAATATAAATGGCAGAATTTTTACTATAACATAGATTTTGTTCACCTCGCTCTTGGAGTGACGTAAGAGAATTTTTTTGGAAACTACTGGAAGAGTTGTGAGATCTATAGCTTTGAATTTGTGAGTGAAGACACCATGCGATTTTATTTGTTAAAAGGAGGGTTTTTTGCTGTGTTTTGTGATCCAAATTGTTTTCAAGATAAGTACTGACATTGTATAATTTTTGATGAAAATTATTATATGCTGATCAATGCACTGCTTATGTAACAGTGCATTATCTTAGGAAGTTATTTTCTTAGCATTTTCTTATTCCACGAGGCCATTTTTTTCTCTTTCATTTTTTTCTGTGCTGTAAAAATACTATCTGGTGGAAGACATATCAAATGCGTGAAACGTAAAATGTGTGTATCCGTAGCATCTCTGATATAGGTCTCGCAAGCAGGAGTTACCGACGACAGGAATGCGAACGAAACAGTTCGATAAGGAAGAGCGGGCGACAGGAAAGGTCACGAGATAACTTGAATGATATTCAAGAGTACAGTCGAGAGAAGAACGACATCGATAGAATCAGTCTTGCATTGTGATAGTTACATTACGTTTTTAGTTTCATTCCACTGCATGTGAATACGTGTCTTGTTCCAAGTGCGTTTATTTTATTATGTAGTGATGGAGCGTTCCCCTCGCAGAGTATCATTATTTTATTCGTAAACATAATGTTTCGCGTTTAATTCGCTTCAAATTTTTCTCTTGCTACGCTCTTCATTTCCACAGGCGATGTTCCCATCTGTTCATCGTCTTGGAAGAGGCATACTACCATAGGCCAGCATCTCTCGCTCCCTCGGCGTGCCTAAATACACACGTCAAAACAGACAGTAACGCCACCACTGATTTTCGGCAATCGTTCCTTGCCCGAGCTATGTATGTATAGTGCGTGTCGTGCATGTTGCAGATGACATATAATCGCAGGTGGAAAGAAATACTATGGAAATGATATGAAAGTGGCAATTGATGTGTCTTAAAACAAAAAGAAAACTGCCGCAGAGAGACCTCATCTCGCAGAGAGGACCTCATCTTTTTCTTGGCATGTTCGGCGAGGACAGGAAGAAATCAAAGCAGCAGTCAAGGAGTACTGTAGTTTCCCCTAACTATGGTCCACATTTGTCACATTTTTCCTTGTATATTCAATACTATTCATCCGGATTAAGTGAAATTTTGGCTTCGGACTCTTGTAAGTGTATATTAAATAAATATTGACATATGTGTTTGAAATTATTTAATTACAAGTGTTAAAAAATAATAAGCATTGGTACATAGTTGTATTCTGAGTTGCCCAACTATGGTCCACTCATATATTCATGCTTGAAAGCATGAATGGACTATAGCTGGAGCTGTAATTATTCGCAAATCAATAAATTGAGTTTCTAATTGAAGGGTAGAAACATAATCTAGCACAGAAATATTAAAAATAAATGAAAAGTTCATGGATTCTTTTTATTAGTACACATTGCATAAACACAGAATAAACAAGTGAAATCTGAAAGTCATTTTCCTGCAATAACGAACAACTACACTCACAGGCAAAAATACCGGGCCACCTAAAGTTTCTCAATTTCTTTTATGAGGTGAGAATCAGAAAACCCATTATGAAATGAAGAAAACATTGCTTCCCACAAAAAAAACACTTTTTTATTATCACTTGCGCTATTATTTTCAACGCCAAACAATGGAAATAATTAAAAGGTGTAAAAACTTACAAATTGTTTCAGCTTTCTTCCAAATGTTCAACTGATTTTGTTGCCACCCAGATGTTACTAATAGCGGATATTGCCTCCCCTTAGTAATTGCCACTTCTTACTATACATGAAACAACAGCTCCATTGTTCTTCACTTCTAAAACTTTCCCTGGCCACAATTCCTCCTCATAAGTAACTACCATATAATATGTGCCTTTAGCATTATTTTAACAGATTTCGTCTTCTTTTCCACATCTGACCAACTGTCTGTATTTACATTTATTTATATTTAAGGAGAGTACACCGGAAACATCATAATCTGTATCCAATTCAATTTCATTGCTCTCATAGTCACTTACAGGGACGGTTGTGATCCTTCTACCCTGAAGTTTTCGTTTTACCGGACCATTATTCGTGCTAGTACCATTGATGCTGGAACAGCCTGTTTCTTTATTTACTGGACTATAATGTTAAATGGTGTTTTAGAATATACTGAGATACCGTATTTGCAGAAGTAAATAATCAAATTGTTCACATTTCATTAAAACAAATATTTCAAAATGAAATACAACTATGGTCCAAATTGTGGTACATAGTTGAGGACTGACTTCTAGCCTTGAGGTTAAACATTTTTCACGCAGAGTCCTTAACCTCTGCCAGTCTAATTATTACGTGAAAGTAAACACCACATAGCCAGGTTTAATTGTACAAACAATCATATATCTATAATTTACTAGTTCTACAGAGGAGAGCTTAATAAAACAGACAAACACAAACTGAATGATTTCATGTCTTCACACATTCAATAGAACGATGCACACTGACCTTGTTAAGCATCCATGTCATTGCCACGTGTAATGGTAGATAGAAGCATCTATGGGGAACATAATTCCATCACGTGGCGCCTTAAATGGCAAACACCGAACTCTTGGGGGACTAAGTAGTACATAATGCGTTTTGGAACATAGTTGTGTGCCTGGACCATAGTTATGGGAAATTACGGTATGACATTTACAGCCTCTCAAATGAGTTAGAAGAGGTAGACAACGAAACAATAACATCGTCAGGAGCCAAACAAAGAATATCTGTGCCTAAAGAAAAGCCGAATGATAAACCTAATGATTTGTACGGATCTTGCTCCGGAAATTTCGAGGACGATAAACATAGTGAAACGGATTCAGTGCGTCTGTTATGACCAGTGGTTTCATGGAACATGGCAACGCCTTTCAAAATACCGAAAGAACTTTAATTGTTTGGGTTGTGGTTATGATTCTGACTGAAGAATTTAAAATTTGACTGAATATGCCTAAATATTTTGATTTCGAGGACTACCAAGAAAATATAGGCCTACCAGTCCTTAGAGTGCTGAATTTTTTTGTTTATTTGTATTGCCTGCTTGTAATTATTGTATAAATTTATTTGAGGTAAAAATGCTGACATGTAACTTCCTGTAACCTAATAAGTAATAATGTACATACATTAAAACCACTCATATTTTTTTATTCTAGGCTTAACCTTATTTTTGCACCAAAACCTTAATATCACGAAATTAGCCAAGTCTGCCACAACCCTCATATTTTTTCTTTTATTTTATCGTTAATTAATTCGTTTAGAATACTTCCATTATATACAGAGTGCTTCAAGACCTCTGCAACAAACTCTGGGTTCGATCGATCTTGCAATGAGGATCATTTTTCGTAAATCAAACCATGTTCTCCGATGCCTCGTTTAGGAACTAAGCGACATCGAAACAAAGACATGTTTTAGTGACATTAACAATTGAAGCTTTGGGCCGAATAACGGTCTATGTTACAATCTGCTAACTGTGCAGGAGGAATAAAAATGTTACATCGTAATTCCGCTCATAAATTTACTATTGGACGGGCAACATAGACCGTTATTCCATCAATATGTTTTGTACACTAAGCGAAGTATACGATTGTATGTTATTGAAAGTTATATTAAAAATCAGTTCGTAACATTTTTAATTCCATATAAATGCTAATGGGGAATGTAGACAATAACCAGTTTTATACAATCAGAATATTGTGAAAGATACAAAATCAATAAAAAGGTTAAATTATGAACACATTGATTATGACATTTTTAAATGATATATATTAATATGAATTAACACCATGTAATTTGTTAAAATTACAGTCAATATTATATTATGAATAAACATACAAAATTAATCAAATAATAACACTATTATTAGAAAATAACTACAGTATTGAGATGTAGGGACACCATTAAACTAATGAAAATTGTAACAATACAAACGAAAAAGAAAATTAAATATTACAGTTGAGAAATTGTTGGGGGATGGATTTTGAACTCCTGTCCCGAATATTCAATATCCATCCCAATAGATGGCTTATCTGCTAAGTATACATTTTATTAGTAATGTAGACAATAGTGTTCACAGTTTTTAAGTGCTCACTGTAAGAGAGTAATATATTTTAAACAGCTCTTTTCTGACATCAAGAGCAAGCTGTGAGCATATCTCCTTTCAAGAATTTCCACAAATTTGTTCCTGAAACGAAATACCTTTATAAAATTTTAATATAAACTATAGTGCCAAAACACAACATAGACCAACTAACACTAGGTAAAATGTAAATTAAAATACAACCAATAAAATACTGCACAAATAAAAAAAAAACAAGAACTTGAGGGATCTTTCGCACTAACTTGCGACTTCGTCTTCCTTGTTGTATATTCAAGATCACTATCTCTCAGCGACTTTCATGACACATCTTTCCACTTATTAATATTAATTTGTCTGGATCCCTTTTTTTTTTTTTTTTTTTTAAGATTTATTTTGCCGGTCAATATCTACCGTAGAAATCGTCACTGCCTTGCAGTCGTCCATTTTACGTTATAGATCAACCGAAACCTGATACACAAAGTTCAAGTATCCAGTATTCGTAAAGTGAACAAACTTCCTTGCAAAAACTCCCGTTACGATGTAAACAAATGGATACGTTAGAAGTGACTAGTGACATAGACCGTTGTTCTAACCAAGAAATTCATGGTTGTAACTCGTGTAGAAGCGCCTCTGATATAGATATTGAGAAACCATTTTTGTGACAGCTGTGTAAGACTATACAGAACATTATTCCATAAAAAATTAGATTTTGAAAAATTGTAACATAGACCGTTATTCGGCCCAACGCTTCAATTATGAAATGAATTATTTTTCAAGTGTGTTTTCTGACAAGTTACAGGTGTTCAAAGTGTCTACCCTAAACCTGATTACATTCATTACACCGTCTTTGCAGTGGTTATCGGCCTGTGTCGAATTTGATCAAAAGCGGCTAATACTCGCATAGTCGATTCCTCTCTGGTGTCAATTCGAGTGGTGTATTACTTCACATGTCCCAAAAGAAAAAAATATATTAAGGGCGTGAAGTCGGGTGATCACGCTGGCCGCACAACAGGTCCTCATTGCGAAATCTATCGATCCCCAGAGTTTGTTGCAGAGGTCCTGAATCACCATCTCTCCAAATACATTATTCCCCGTAGATGTCGTTCAGATGTGCTTATACATCTAGGTTGAAGTGCGTTGGGACGTTATATTGAATCACATGTCCCTTCACATCGTGACATGTAAAGGGGCAGCAAAATGACAGGACACTTGTAACCTGTCTGCAAGGGTACTTGAAGAAATAAATGAATAATTGATTTCATAGTTAACTGTAATGTCACTAAAACCTGTCTTTTTTTCGATGTCGCGTAGCTCCTACACGGCGCATCGGAGAACATGGGATGTTTTACAAAAAATGATCCTCATTGCGAAATCTATCGATCCCCAGAGTTTGTTGCAGAGGTCCTGAATCACCATGTATATTAAAGAATTTTGTACATCTCTTTTCTGCTCTTAAAATACTTACTTCTGCGGCTACTATCTTTTATATGTCGTTATCTGTAGCGTCTGTATCCGTCTGTGCTTCATATAAAGCCGCTAGCATTGCTATAATGTTCTAAAATTTAAATACTATAAAATCTACATACAAATTTGTATTGCTAAAAGTTACACAATTTTAATTACGTCTCTTATCTAGTTATTTGTAAAAAGCTTTTATTTTCCTATAAAATCCATATAAGAACTCGCCCTACTAGAAAGCTGTAATTTTTAAGATATGTTGCATTCTAATATTTCCCTCATATTCCTTTTCTTGTTTTCTGCATAGGGTCCATGTATTGTACCATAAAATCCATGTAAAACATAGATGTTACTAGAACGTTAAAAGATCTATACGATTTTGAGTTTTTCAATTTCGCAATGACGTTACTGTTACTGTACTACTAGAATCCATTTAAATGTTACACCGTTTAAATGAGGTATTTCTTGTTTCTTCCATAAAAATCACATAAAGCGTTGGTGTTACTAGAACGTTACAAAATTGAAAGAATGGTGCTTTTCTTATTTCCTCCGTGAATTTGGTTGTACTCTAACATAAAAACTATATAAAAGAACATTCAAGAGTTTAAATTATGTTCCTTTTCTTGTTTTCTCCATAGAATTACTGTATTTTACTACAAAAACCACATAAAATACTGGTGTTGCTAGAAAGATACAAAATATAAACGATGTTAATTTTCTTAATTTCTCCATTCTGTTACTTGCATTGTACCACAAAATGATTTAAATTTAAACGATCTTCCTTTTCTTATTTTTTCCTGTTTTCTCCATAGAATCATTGTATTGTACCATAAAATTCTTATAAAACACTGATATTGGTAGAACGTTATATTTTAACAATGTTCAAATCTTGTTTCTCCATTAAGTTACATGTACTGTACCACAAAATCCACATAAAAGAACGTCAAAAATATAAATAATGTTGCTTTTTTTGTTTCCTTCATCGAGGTCTTTTACTGCACCATAAAAGCCATACAAATACAGGGTTGTTTCCGATCTCTGATAACGAAATTGAATGGCGTCATGTGCGTCAGGAATCACACCGAAAGCTGAATTGCGGAGACCAGTAGTGAGTGATTTCATAATCAGAGTGCACGGTGTATCACAGTAGCAATGCCCAAGAAAATCGAGCCTTTTTGGGAGGGGTACATAACAACTCTTTCCGATACCAAGTACAGTTACGTGAAAATCATAGGAGCCTGCAAAAAACGTGGTTCCGTTATTTCCAAGAAAGATATCTTGTGTGTACCTAATAAGACTGGCAAAGTTCGGATGGGATTAATTCCAGAGTGGAAAAAGTAAGCAAATCCACCCCCCGTCACAAGTCGCCGCACCCACGAGATGATACAAATTAATTCGATTTGAGCTTCACCAATCTTAATAATAATAATAACTTACTTACTTACAAATGGCCTTTAAGGAACCCGAAGGTTCATTGCCGCCCTCACATAAGCCCGCCATCGGTCCCTATCCTGTGCAAGACCAATCCAGTCTCTATCATCATATCCCACCTCCCTCAAATCCATTGTAATATTATCCTCCCATCTACGTCTCGGCCTCCCTAAAGGTCTTTTTCCCTCCGGTCTCCCAACTAACACTCTATATGCATTTCTGGATTCGCCCATACGTGCTACATGCCCTGCCCATCTCAAACGTCTGGATTTAATGTTCCTAATTATGTTAGGTGAAGAATACAATGCGTGCAGTTCTGCGTTGTGTAACTTTCTCCATACTCCTGTAACTTCATCCCTCTTAGCCCCAAATATTTTCCTAAGCACCTTATTCTCAAACACCCTTAACCTATGTTCCTCTCTCAGAGTGAGAGTCCAAGTTTCACAACCATACAGAAGAACAGGTAATATAACTGTTTTATAAATTCTAACTTTCAGATTTTTTGACAGCAGACTGGATGATAAAAGCTTCTCAACCGAATAATAACACGCATTTCCCATATTTATTCTGCGTTTAATTTCCTCCCGAGTGTCATTTATATTTGTTACTGTTGCTCCAAGATATTTGAATTTTTCCACCTCTTCGAAGGATAAATCTCCAATTTTTATATTTCCATTTCGTACAATATTCTGGTCACGAGACATAATCATATACTTTGTCTTTTCGGGATTTACTTCCAAACGGATCGCTTTACTTGCTTCAAGTAAAATTTCCGTGTTTTCCCTAATCGTTTGTGTATTTTCTCCTAACATATTCACGTCATCCGCATAGACAAGAAGCTGATGTAACCCGTTCAATTCCAAACCCTGCCTGTTATCCTGAACTTTCCTAATGGCATATTCTAAAGCGAAGTTAAAAAGTAAAGGTGATAGTGCATCTCCCTGCTTTAGCCCGCAGTGAATTGGAAAAGCATCAGATAGAAACCGACCTATACGGACTCTGCTGTATGTTTCACTGAGACAAATTTTAATTAATCGAACTAGTTTCTTGGGAATACCAAATTCAATAAGAATATCATATAATACTTCCCTCTTAACCGAGTCATATGCCTTTTTGAAATTTATGAATAACTGATGTACTGTACCCTTATACTCCCATTTTTTCTCCATTATCTGTCGAATACAAAAAATCTGATCAATGGTCGATCTATTACGCCTAAAACCGCACTGATGATCTCCAATAATTTCATCTACGTACGGAGTTAATCTTCTCAAAAGAATATTGGACAAAATTTTGTACGACGTCAACAAAAGTGATATTCCTCGAAAGTTACCACAGTTGGTTTTGTCCCCCTTTTTAAAAATAGATACAATTAATAATAATAATAATAATAATAATAATAATAATGATAATAATAATAATAATAATAATTTGTTTATTTACTTATACTGGTAGTACACAGAAGATGCCTTTCATGGAAATAACGAAACCTTGTTTCTTTCAGACTTCTTTTATTTTCACTTAACTGTAGCCTACTTGGCATCGGAAAGGGTTGTTATGTACCCCTCCCGAAAAGGCTCGATTTTCTTGGGCATTTTTGCTGTGAGTTGCCGTGCACTCTGACTATGAGATCACTCACTACTGGTCTGTCACCTCGCGCCATATTTCAGCTGTCATGTGACTCCTGACACACATGATGTCATTCAAATTCGTTATCAGAGATCGGAAACAACCCTGTAGTGGTGTTTCTAGAAAATTATAATATTTTAACAATGTTGATTTTCTTGTTTTTCCATAAAAGTACTTGAACTCTACTGCAAATTCATATAAAGGAACATAAAATACGTAATCAATATTGTTTTCACGTTTGTCATACTTATTTTTATGACACTATAAAATCTATATAAAACAACTGGTTGCTGCCAGAACGTTATACAAATTAAACATTCCTGCTTTTCTTGTTTTGTCCATGAAGTCATTTGTAGATTTTGAAGTATCATGCCACAAAATCCATAATATAAAAAGTAAAATTTTAAATAAACTCCTCTTTTTTTTTCTTTCTTTTTGTCCATAGAGCTTATGATTGTATTGTACTATAAAACGCATATAAAAACAATGACGCTGCTACAAAATTTAAGCAATGTTGCCTTTCTTGTTTTCTCTATAATTACTTATGCAATACCATAAAAGTATAAAGGAATATCAGAAAATTTAAATTATGTCACTTTTCTTGTTTTCTCAATAAAGTTACGTGTACTGTACCATAAAGTTCATATGAAAGAGCATCAAAACTAAATCGTTTATCTTCATGAAGTTCTTGTATTCATATGAAACATTGATGTTACTAGAACGTTACAAAATTGAAATTATGTTGGTTTTCTTGTTTTCTCCATGAAGTTCCTTATACTGTACTTGAAAATCTATATGAAGGTATTGAAATTGCTAGAACGCTGTAAAAGTTGAGTTACGTTGCTTTTTTTGTTTTGTCCGTAGTTTCTTGTGTTGTATCACAGACTACATAGAACTGTTGAAATGTAAAATGCTACAAAATATAAGTTGCATCCCTTTCCTTGTTTTCCCCATAAAGTTCCATGTGTTGTACCATAAATTCTGCATAGAATGATGCTGTTGCTTGAACGTTATAAAATGTTAACGTTTTTGTTTCTATTGTTTTCTCCATTAACTTCCTTTTACTGCATCAAAAAATCTATATAAAAGTATTGGCGTTTCAGAACGTTGTAAAATGTAAGTTATGAACCTTTTATTTTATTTTCCATAACGTAGCTATCTCGCATCGCTAAAATGTTATACAATACATGCAAATGATTCTTCTCTTCTTGTTTTCTCAGTGAATATATTTTTACAATGTTTACACCATGAAAACCACTTAACTTAAAATACTGAACTTAAAATACTTATTTTGCTAAAACGGTATAAAATTAAAGCTAGGTATGTTCCTTTTTTACTATTTGTTTTATGAAGTTCTTTACACGTTTATTGAAATTTACGTGGATGCTTGTTATAAATATCTTCTTGAAAGCTGTAAGTTGATATTTATATTTGTCCTCAAATGAATCAGATTGTCAAAGTATGTTCTAGATTAGCCTCTGTATGAGATAAATGTAAATTATTTCTGTATTTGGTTGCCAGTTTGTACACGAAAAAACTACTTTTCACTCGTTTTAAAAGGTTAATTTGAGCTCACCGTATTATCATAATTTTTTTTTATTTTATTTTTTTTTTCAAAATCCAGTTATACCTTCATCGTGATATGTTTGTAACTCTTCTTGTTTTGTTCGTTTACAAGATTTAATGGGCGTATTGAGTTCCAAGAAAGGTTGTGATGCAAAATTTAAGTAAATTCAATGTCAGCCTTTGTACACCGACGTGGCTTTCCCATGAAAAGTAATGAATAAATCCACAGTAATAGTAATTCGGGAGATGAGTTGCAAAGAGCAAACATGAATTTGCAAGAACTGTATGAAGCGGTGGTGTTCAAAGTTACTGTTTCAATTATCTTTTCCCACAACAAACTGACATTTACGCTCTAATTACAAAATTCAGAAGTCAAAACCTAACACAACCAGTTCAAAAATAAGACGTGTTATATAGTATACAGTATGGTATGGTAATGATCATCATCATCATCATCATCATAATCACTATTACAGGCTAATCATTAGTCATTACCATCATTATCATTAAAATCATCTTAATCTTCATTACAATCGCCATCATAATCATAATTAAAATCACTGTTATAATCATAATTACAATCAGTAATATCACAATTACACTCACCACCATAATCACCATTACAATCACCATCATAATCACCATCATTACCATGACCACATCGAAAATCATAGGCTAATCATTAGCAATCATCATCATAATTATCATTAAAATCATCATCTTAATCTTCATTACAATCACCATCATAATCACCATTACAATCACTATGATCACAATCATTACAATTAGCATCATAGCCATTAATTCTCACCATTACAATTGGCATTGTAATCACCATTATATTCACTATTACAAAGACGTTTGAATTGGGCAGGGCACGTATGGGCGAATCTAGAAATGCATATAGAGTGTTAGCTGGAACACCGGAGAAAAAAGACTTTTGGGGAGGCCGAAACGTAGATGGGAAGATAATATTAAAATGGATTTGAGGGAGGTGAGATATGATAGTAGAGACTGGATTAATCTTGCTCAGGATAGGGACCGATGGTGGGCTTATGTGATGGCGGCACTGAACCTCTGGGTTCTTTAAAAGCCATAGGCCTAAGTAAATAAATATTAGTCATCATCATAATCAGCAAAATCACCATTACAATCGTCATAAAATCATTATTACAACCATAATCAAAATCGCCATTACAATTACCATCATAACCACCATTACAATCATCATAATCATCAATACACTCACCATCATAGTGACCATTACAATTACCATTAAAATCATCAATATAATTTCATTCATAATCATTATTACAATCAGCATCATAATATTCAATACAATCACCATCATAATCTTCAATAAAATCGTCAACATAATTATCACCACAATCACCAATATCATCACTATTATTATTATCATCGTCATCACCTTGAAAAAAATGTTACGACTTCCTATAGATATGTGATTGTCGAAATGGTTGTGGGTGCAGCAGATTCCTGCCATTCTAGTTCCATACATTATCACTGTATTGCTGTATCGTCTTCCAATGACTTTTGTACTCGGAATGAGATGTTGAATGAGTATGAAAAACTGCGATTGCAGTTACAAATTAGGATGGACTCAAGACGGGTCTCGTGTATGTCCATTTCTTTCTGCGATGTCCTTTATACTTCATGACTTGTCGAAGTGTTCTGTCAGGATTCATTCTGAGTGGATGTTGGTGTACTGCAGTATTTTTCCTGACTACATATTGGTCTAAATTAACAATACAAATTTAAAATCTCATCATACTCAAAAGTTAATTAATTAATTAATTACTTCATTCATACCTCTGCCCAACAGAAGTTATTTTATTTCAAACCCAGCATTCTCCAATCTTTCCTATTTTCTGCCTTCCTCTTAGTATCCGCATATGATCAATATATCTTAATGTCGTCTACCATATGATATCTTCTTCTGCCCCGAACTTTTCTTGCGTTCACCAATACTTCCAGTGCATCTTTGAGTAGGCAGTTTCTTCTCAGCCAGTGACCTATCTAATTTCTTTTTCTCTTTCTGATCACTTTCAGCATTATTATTACTTCACATACTCTTTCCAACAAAGCCTTATTTCTTATTCAGCCTGTCCACTTCACACGCTCCTTTCTTCTCCATATTCACATTTCAAATGCTCCTAGTCGTTTCTTTTCACTTCGTCGTAATGTTCATGTTTCTGCCCCATACAATGCTACACTCCACACAAAGCATTTCACTAGTCTTTTTTCATAGTTATTTTTTCAGAAGTTTGCAGAAGATCCTTCTTTTTCTATTAAAAGCTTCCTTTGCGATTGCTATCCTCCTTTTGGCTTTCTGGCAGCACCTTATGTTATATACTGATTATTGTACAACTCAATTTTCGAAGCTGTCTACTTTTTCACTGCCTCATTTCCAATTCTCATGTTTTCGTTCTTTATTTTTCTTCCGACAACCATGGTTTTTTTTATCTTGTTTGCATTTATCTCCATCTCATAGTTCTCACAGCTGTCATTTAGCTCCAGTAGCATATCCCTTAATATCATCTCGTCTTCTGCTAACAAAGCCATATCATCAGCAAATCTTATGCATTTTATTCTTCTGCCTCCTACTATCACTCCTCCTATGTTCTGAAAACAGTTCTTCACTAAATCCTCAAGTAGATGTTGAATAGGGTAGGTGATAAAGGGTATCGTTGTCGTACTCCTCTTGCTATTTCACTCCCTTCTGATATTTCTTCTCCTATCCTCACTTTGACTCGTTTCATATAAAGGTTTCCAATTCACACCAGTTTTCTACAGGATTCCCATCAGTTTATTCCAGTTCACTATGTCAAAAGCCTTTTCTAAACACACAAATACTATATCCATTTCTCTATTCTTTCTCAGTATCTTTCGCCTATTTTTCGTAGTAGTCAAATTGCATCTGTCATATCTTTCTCCTTCCCGAAGCCAAACTGCTCTTCTTCTAACTGCCCTTTCATCTTAGAATATAAACGTCGATTCAGTATTCGCAGGAGAATCTTCGCCGAGTGCGATATCAGGCTGATAGTCCTGAACTCGTTACATTTCATGGCATTATTTTTTCTACGGTATTGGCAGCAACATTGTCTCCGTAAAATCTTCAGACCATTCGCCTTCTTCATATATTTCATTGCATAATGATAGAATTTCCTTCTTGTTTTCAGCCAAACATTTCACTAATTCAATGATATTCCATCAACTCCAGTTGCTTTACCGTTCTTCATTTCCCTACGCGATAGTTCAACTTTTCCTTCAAAATGTAAAAGTCATTTTTCGTCTTCTGATACGGTTGCTTCGTCTTCTATAGCTGAGTCATCGGGACGATACCTATAGTTCTTCTACATATATTACATTAAGTTAATTATAAATATTAAGTATAAAATATATGTGATTTGTTGATATGAAAGTCCTGTGAAAATTAATATTTAAATTATTTGAAAAAAAATCTGAATTTTAATCAATAATTATCCGGACTGTTTTCAGAAACAATAATAATTGAAACTCTTTTTGAGATGATTAAATTGAAATATCTTCATATGCTTATGTAAACAAAATAGAAGGGAATTTTGTATTCAGTTCTTTATTTACCGTTATTTTTACGTATAGAAGTCTTTTAAAGGCATTAAGTTCTTTCTAGTTCATTATTTAACGACTCTGTATCAACTACTAGATTATTTGGCGTCGATGGAATTGATGATGGCTAGATGGTATTTAACATGAGGCCGAAAGTTCGCCAAATATTACCTCACATCCGCTTTATGATTGGGGAAATTTTGAAAAAAAAAAAAAAAAAGCCAATCAAATCAACTCAAGCAGGAATCAAACCCAAACCCGAGCGAACCTCCGGTTCAGCAAGCTAATTTTAAGCTGAAGCTAAAAGGATGAAGCAATTGTGGAACAAAATAACTTTGGACGTGCCGACCGTTTACAATTTCCAGGCAATATTTCTGGGATCTTCACAGCAATTCACCCCCTGGCCCTGATCACACACAACTGATGTTCAGCGTTTTTTTAATGCATAATTAATAACAAAGTAGTATCAAAACCACTAGGTTTTTTGCCTATGCATAAATACAGTACTTTACAACATAAGAAGAAAATTAAGTGGGACAAAGCCACTAAATCAAAATTCAGTGGTGATAACATCAGATTTATAATAAAGAAAAACCAGTCAATAAACTAAAAGCCTAATAATCAACGATGAATTTAGGTGTCCTGAATTTGGTGAACTACCGAGGATCATACTTCCTAGTGTTGAGATGAAAGGATTGTCACTGGAATGAAGTTTCTGGTAGAAGTGTCTTGTAGCTTGTTGTTGAATCTAATTCACTTTCAAGACAATTTTTTATCAATTTCACTATGCTGCCATCTAGCGAATAGAAGATATGTCACGTTATAACCCTGATGGAATTGCATTGAATAATAACTTGTAGCCGTACTTCCATCTAGCGTTCCTTACCAAAAAGTCATTTTTGACAGTGCAGATTCTGGTGGTTGTTCTCTTTTACATGTTGTCGTTTCATAACATGGGAAAGGCCAATCTGATAAATATGTGATCAGGGTCCCTTGCTAGTAATTTACAAGCTTTAGAGTTCGGCTTATACGCACTCTGTGTATATAGAGGATAAGATTCCTTTTGATTCTGAATTTATCGATGTGAAGTGATATTTGTCCTGTTTTTAATTTTTGCCTAGTTTTCAGTTTTGTCTCCAATGTCGCAAAAGCTTTTATTTAGTTGGTCATGATTTGTTTCGCGCTTGTGTGGTCGAGTCTGCACTACAATACAACATTGGCCTTGATGGAATTGGAATATCTTACGAACTGTTACAAAACAGTGCTGTCTAAAATAAAGCTGGACCGTATCCTGGACATCTTAAGTGAGAAGCCATCATTTTGCTGATTTACAACTGAGTGTTAGATAAGACAAAGAGTTGAGGGAAAATTGGGCATGTAATGTCGAAATATATATTTCAAATTATGAACCTGTCAGCGGGAACCGTGTGGGAAGAGCGAGATGATATGTGTGAATAGACGAGCAGTTTATGCAGGTTGGTTTCCGAACATGACACGTTCAATTTAGTCTTGTATATGGATTTACAAGTCATACATGTTTGTGCTTGGTTGTCCGTGATTTCTAATTCAAGAGACACGGATTCGATTTTGTGTCGCAGATTTGAACATTATTTCCTTTTATAAATGCAGCTTGTTTTGTTTTTTGAATTATGCTTTTCTTATGATAACTATTACAATTGTCTGGCAACACAACTTGGGAGGTCGTGAAATTTCGAAATCTAATATTGGCTATTCTTCGACTACCTAATCAACGACTTACATTAGTGGCAAAAAAAAACCGGACCGACCCTTGCAGCTGATTTCAGAGCCGTGTTCACTCCAGAGCACGATAGACTGGTAACTAAGACTTTCGTGGTTCGAATCCTGCCTGGGAAGGAAACTTTTTTTTGTTCCTTATTCAAATTTATTCCCAATATTTTTCGATTGCAGCGATATTTTACTACTTAATTAACTTATTATTTCCAGAACATGAATTTTGTCAGCAAATAAAAATATTGGGAATAAATTTGAATAAGGAACAAAAAAACGTTTCCTTTCCAGGCAGGATTGGAACCACGAAATTCTTAGTTACCAGTCTATCGTGCTCTGGAGTGAACAAGGCTCTGAAATCAGCTACAAGGTTCGGTCCGGTTTTTTTTGTTACTACTGTACATAGTTCCTAAATGATTTAGGCAGGAATGATCCATTATCCGTCCCACAAACAAGAAATCACCCTAGGTGACCGCAGTGGATGACCAGCTTCACGATTGATTTTCTGTTCCTCCTAGGGTGACAACATGTGTTTCCAAAGGTAACGATGCTTGATGTCCCTTGAATTTAGACACACCAGCAGAATACGAGGGGATGACTCAACTTTAGTTTCACAATCCTTTGTAAAGCTCGTAATACGAGTATATAGACGCTTTTTCAGATGGCAGTGTCTGGTCAGAAATCCTGTTATCCATCTCAAGTTCATCCTTTCCAGGGCTAGGAGTTTTTTTTCTCTATGAGGCCGGGAGAGGAACATCCCTATGCACTGCGACCTGAGGTCTGGGATGAGTTGTAGCCCAACGGCCGCACCCACGCCGAACACCCTAACTACCAGTTCCGCCATCCATCTAAGTCCATGTACCATTCCACCCCAACAGCCCCCACATTCCCCCCTCAAACGGTCTGAGGCGTACGCCACCCCTCCTGTCTGTCCAACGGTCTGAGGTGTAGGCCACCCCTCCCGTCGGGAGGGGAGTGAGGGCTAGGAGTTGCTTGGTTAAGTGAGGCATTCACTGTCCAATGAAAAATTTGGCCTATCTCTTAGCTGGTGTACCCCCAGTAGAGACCGCATTAGATTGTGCTTTGGAACCTGATAATAGGCCAACACTTACGGATTGCAACAAAAGATTTCGTCCACAGTATTGGATAGTAGTTCCATGCTTGGGCAACATATCAGCTTGTTCACAAATGAGTTAAATTATATTATTAATATCTGTAGAGCATCCAGGGCATCCCAGCTATAAAAACAAAAGTAGATAGCCGTTACATGATCTATTTAGGTTCCCCTAAGTCAAGTTAAGACAGCAAACGTTTAAATTTGAAAAACCGTAGTATAATGACTTAGAGAGGCAAAGATTCGACTCTAGAAACCCGAAACCGGAAGGTAATTTCAATCTTAGTCAATTCACATGCGAAAAAACTATACTTAAGTTACCCCATGGATTGAGAAATTTGGGTTTATGTGTATTATTGAAGTGAAACATGCTTTAAATACTTCATAAAATCAAATTATCCCAGCCATATAGGTTTGTGTATGTATTCTAAGAACAGGATGCAGACGTTAGGTAGGGATTTAAAAATTTTAATTAGACCTAATAAGATAAAAAAAATTCAGCTAATACTTAAGTTCTTGATAAGGTTCACTTTGTAAACTTAAAATATCACCCATTAAAATCAGGGATAGAAAACACTTCGGATGTTTATGTCTTTCACTAATCCATAATTTATGTACGTGGCCTGATCTGGAACGAAAACTAAGCTAGTTACCAATTAACTTATAATCATACCCAAATTACCCCACGTTTGTAAATTGTGATTTACTAACAAACTATTAATGATATATATTACTACATTTATTTAAAACATGTGTAATGTATACATGCATGAATTTGATTAGGCCTACTGTATCACAGCTGGTTCCTCAACAATATTGCTTTGAATGTGATGTGTAATTTCATACACTGGTAAATGAAAGTTTTTTTTTTTTTTTTTGCCAGGCACTAGCAATGTAATCAACACAAAATTTTTATCACTCCGTGATAGAAAGTTGTGAAATAGACAGTATATATTAAATTGGCATGTGTTTGAAGATTAGGTAAAGTTTTGCAACATACCCAAATTACCCTAACTTTTAAATTGTAATTTACTAACAAATAATTAATGAGATATCACTAAATTGATTAAAACATGTTCTAAACATATGTAATGTACACATACATGAATTTGCTTACTGTATCTCGGCTGGTTTCCCAACAATATTGCTTTGAATGTGATGGGTCATTTCATAGACTGGTATACAAGAAACAGTGTTTTTTTACCAGGCAGTAACACTCCATGATAGGCAATTGTGAAATAGACAATATACAGGGTGAATACTAAATGCCGTCTTCGAAGACCAGGGCGTAATATACCACGTCAAAACATGTTTAAATAAGATACGAACCTATAATCTATCTTGCAAGTTTTCCCATATATCTAATGGAGCAAGCATTATTTCCGTGGGTAACGCTTCTGTATGCAAGGGTTCAAGCTGAGACTGTAACTCCCACATATCCTCGAAATTGCACTTTCGTCACTCCAAGCACCACGTACACATGTTTGCTAGGATTTAGTTCAACGCCGGACAACGAGTGGGTCGCGTAGCACGCTTTGAAAACCGGCGCCTGCGTGACTTTCGCAATGAAATATCCCATGCTTAGTTTACTTCACAATGCGAGACAGATACGTATTTTAATATCAGCTTGAACTAGGACACTGTACAGAGAACTCACAGTATAGTACTTGAAGACAAAGTTATTTTCTTCGCAGTTCTTAGGCTGAAGCTAAGAAATCCGACCATTTCAGAAACAGGCACATGTCGCACACATTATTGCATAGTTTTTCTGTTCTTGACATTTAACTCCAATTACTACGCGCTGTGGATCAAAAGTAACTAGCCTATTACCCCATTTGACTTACAGGTATTGCATCTAATATCACCATAAGTAATCTTCATACCATGACTATTCCGATCTCGAATTTCAGCGCCACAACATCCTCTATCACGCCTCGGTCTTCTAATGCTGCATTTAGTATTCACTGTGTGTATTAAATTGGCATGTGTTTGAAGATTAGGTAAAGTTTTATTCAATAAATTGTAACTTATACCCAAATTACCTCGCTAAACCCCAAATTATCCCGAACACCCTATAGCAAGTGTGACACATATTGGTAGGACTACCAATATTCGTCCACACCTGTAGAGTAACGGTTAGCGAGTCTGGCCGCGAAACCAGGTAGCCCGGCTCGACTCTCGGTCGGGGCAAGTTACCTGGTTGAGGTTTTTTCCGGGATTTTCCCTCAACCCAATATGAGCAAATGCTGGGTAACTATCGGTGTTGGAGCCCGGACACATTTCACCGGCATTATCACCCTTAATCTCATTTAGATGCTAAATAACCTAAGATGTTGATAAAGCGTCATAAAATAACGTACTAAAACTACTAATATTCGGAAGTGACTGTACTGTGCAATCGGCTGCGAAACAAAAACTTCTAAGCTCAGACAGGATCTGATGTCGCCTCGATAACGTAATGGTATGTAATTTATAACAAAGCTTTGAATATAATAATTCCATAAATCGCGAGCTCTAACTTTATAAAAATAAATATGCAAGTGCATGAAATTCTGTGGCTGTGCACTGTAGAAAGCTAAGAAGTTTGATAGTTCGTGAAGAAGGGTGGGGTAAGGGAAGGAAATTTATCACCACCCTTAACGCAATCACTCACTACGAAAAGTATTATTCATATGAATCCATACTGTACTTCAAGGCAAATCAATATTACGTAGTCAATTAGAGTACCATAGACCCATGAATATACTCTACGCAGATTAAGAAAATATGATCCGTGCTTAGTGTAAATATTCTTTAAAACCCATTTCTTCTTCTGTTTCGGTTACAAACAAAGAAGAGAAAGACAGAGAATATTGCGTTATGTTTCTTCATAAAATACAGTAAATTAAACAGAATACACTATTTAAATTACGTTTCAACCACCACTTACGTTTAATTTCTAAAATTTTTTGTGTGTATATATTATGTAAAATACAGGATATATAATAAATTAGAACCCGGATGTTTGGCAAAATGCCTTTTTACTGGGTTGAAGTAAATCATTATTTGCATAGATATAAATGTGATTTGGGGTAAATCGATATGATACGGCCAATTTTAAATTTTTCCTACTTTGCCTTTTTAATATGCCTCTTACTAATTCAATAATAAATGGCTTATTTGTCATTTTAAAGCAATACTTCTTGTTTACTTGCAATTTTCTAATTAATAATGTGTATGACATTTTAATATATGAAACAATGACTCACTTTACTAACAATAGTAAATAAAAGTAATTTACTTCGGTGCTTAATCTGATAATAATCGTGCTTTAATACTATTGGTGTAATATGAATAATGATCGACAATCCACACTTACAAATATAATGTCATGTCTTCACGGTACCAACAATCAATCAGCTTTATAATTTTAAATATTAAGCTCGTTCTCATAGAAGTTGTCACGTAGCATTTTCAATTGTTTGCTTTCATATTTTCAAATCTTACTGTTACAATTTTGTGCTACACATGTTTATTATTGTAGGAGAATGAAATTTTAATGAGGAATAGTCAGTTATTGAGTATTTTATAAGTTAACATGTGTCAACTATGAAGTAAATATGTTAGTTATGTTGATATAATTTAAATCTATTGCTAAAATATATTATGCCTTTTTAAAATTTATAATGCCTTTTTCAAAATTTATTGTGCCTTTTTTACGTTTTTATTGCCTTTTTGCCTGCCTATTTTAACTGTTATAAATGCCTAAACATCCGGGCTCTAGTAATAACATATGGTATAGAATGCTGCTCCTTGCATACCCTAAACCAGGCCTGCACAAACAGCGCTCGACGAGCGCGCGCGCTCCTTCGGAACGGGAGAGCGGTGCTTACCGCTCGCCTAAACGGAGAGGAAGATACGTCAGAATGACATAGACTTGCTATAGGTAGAGGAGAGGGAAACGACCACTCAGTTATCTAGTGGAGTGCAGTGTGTAGGCTTATTCTCAGTAACTAGTTTCACGTTGCTTACCTACTGCTACAGTACAGTATGGAGGAATCTAAAAGAGGGAACATAACATTTAACGATTTACAGCTCCAACTTATTGATCTTCAATGTGACCTAAAGCCTAAAGATCGTTTGAATAATACTACTAGCCTGGTTGAGTTTTACAAGACTAAGCATTAGCAATAATATCCACGACTACATAGGCTGGCTGTGAAAATGATTGCTATGTTTGGCTCAACATTTATATTTGTGAGCAACTGTTTTCTATAATCAACTTTAATAAAGGCAGACATCGAACATTTGTAACTGGTGTTTCATTATGATCAGTAGGCTACTGTTCCTTTCAGCTGCCAACAGCATAAAACCTCGTTTTGATATACTGATAAATAAAACTATAACATAATGATATAGTACATTTAAGTAGCTATAGAATTCCTATTACTTCTGTAAAATAAATATTTCTTTATTAATTAATAATAGTCCAAGATAGTTCTGCAAACACTGAACGGGAATTCATTTCATAGGCACTCGTAATAGTACTTCCTTTTGTGTATATTTTGTAAGAAATCACCCCTTCTTCCAGTCCACCCTTATACAGAGCGCAGCTAATATCTGCATTCCGCTCATGAGCTGTGAGCCGGCTCGGAGAGCGCAAACCTTGTGCTGGCCTGCCCTAAACCTTGAGTTAATGTATTCTTATTTCTAATGTGATTTCCTAATCTTTCTTACCTTTCTAAACTGGCGTTGAAACTGTTAAGGAATATTGTGCGTGCCCCTTCATATAATAATAAATATCCACTGTGTAATAATTAGCCTATTACAACGAATTAATTCACTTATACCGATCAAAGTCGCAACACAAAAGACTTAACACACAAACACAGTAAGTTCGAAGGTACTGAATTGAGAAATGGTCTTGAGTAATTGCTTTACGAATGCTTGTAAGGTGAACAATTGAACATCTTATCATTGACACTGCGTGTGGGCGACACTTGCAATAACAAACTTCTTCCTTCTTCCTGTTGCTCAATTGCTGGCGGCTACAGTGCGCTGCAAATATGGTTGTGAGGGGGTAAGAGACTGATATCCGAATGATGAGGTTGAATTATACATTCGTGTAAATCCTAGTATAGGCCTAATCATTTCCCAATATACAGTAGCGTTGCTCAGCCATATACTGGTATGTAGTGTATTTGGTATTTCTCCAGAAAAACTACACCAGAGAAGGCATTTTTTTTCTGTCATTGGCATTTATGCCAAGTTATACAGTATGCATAGTGAAAAACACGCGATTTTAATTTGCAACCACAAAATTTTCAACATAAAAATTATTTGATACTTACCTCTATATTTCTAACACTCCAGAGATCCAACACAGTAACTAGAGAAACTGACATTTCTCTAGTAATCCGACTTGGACCTCTCGCAAGTTGCTGGTAATTACTAACAACAGTGCATTAGAATATACAGATAGGTCCTATGTATTAAACGATGTTTATGTTGAAAGTAGTTATTGCTGCAAACTAAATGCATGTGTTTATCGTCATATACCTATTTTGCAGTAAGTTCCCAGTTTGAAATGGCTGTATCTTCTGTACATATTAACAGTTTAGTTCCATATAGTTACCACTATGCTTTAAAGAGGGATTCCCTTTTTTTCGATATGCATTTCGTTGCTGTGGTAACTGTGTCACGCTTATATAAACAGTCGTGGTAAAGAATACAGACATGAATAATTTTTACAATGGTTTTGCCTTTACGAGTTCGTATTGGTCTCATTCAGTACTATTACGAGTGCAATTAAAAATATCTCAATGCGTTGAGAAGACTTCGAACGTTCCGCGAGTTGAGAAATGAACAAATTTGAAGAAACTATAAGTTAAACTGGTGCAGAACAACTATTTCTTATTGAACAACATTGTAGTAGTCATATTTAACTTTTCTTATTTCTTCTTATTATAATGAACTCTCATTTCTTTACGAACATATTGGTTTTTTATTTTCGCAGAATCTAAAAATTTGCCAATGTTATGGCCATTTGGGACTGGGAACTTAACTTAGAATAATCTTATACATCTCACAGACATCTTACACACCGCACAAACAAAATTGTGCCTGCTTTGCTCTATTTTTTTTTTTTTGGAAAAATGCGTTGTTTCTTGTTGTTTTACTTTAAGTTCGTAGCTATCTTCATTACTGCATAAATTAATGTTAATCAACAAATTGATATCAGTGTTTAACGTTGCGATGATTGTTTTTTTAACAAACCGTAGGCGTGCTGATTTGTCACGTGCTTCATGTTGATCTATAAGCAGTGACGTTTCTTTACTTTGCATCTTTTCAAAGGGTGAACTCGATTTTCTTGCGGTTGATGGTTGGCACAACTAAATTACCTCCCGGGTCAACCAATGATTCCCTGCCGTTCTTATCTGAAGTCTTCACGCAAGTACATGGGCTAACAAACCTTTGGCCTTTTTAGAATCATTTCAAGGAAAAATTGTTCCGGGGCCGGGTATTGATCCCGGGACCCTTCGCTTAGCGCAAGAATGCTCCATCGACTGAGCTACCCCAGGAACTATACACGACACCGTCACAATTTTTCCTTTATATCTACACAACTCAAATGGGTTGACAAGACGCCAGAACTCGACTTTGAGTGCTCACAAATTCTGTATGACTTAAATTTTGGCTTCCTGTGGCCTTTTTAGTTACGAAAATGGAACGATTATGTTTGGATTTTTTGCCACATAAGATTTACGTACACTTCGAAAGATCCTTGCATTTCTCTTTTACAGAAGTTTTATCCACTGCACTTGTAAAGAGATAGCGATACCATTTAAGTCACACTCAGAGCAGAAATTAGATCTCTGGATCTCAGCACTGTCTATAAAAAAATGCAACTCTGAAATCAATGTTTTTTATGTTTCTTCGTGCTCTCTTTCCTTTCAAAAATTAAGTTGAACTTTACGAACAATCTCGTGACAATCCAGCCAAACGATAGCAAAATATAGAAATTCTGTAACTAGTCTATAGTTTAGAAAACTACGCTATTGGAGAGAAAGAATTTCCCCATGGGTATGCCATCAATAAAGTCCTGCGTTTCGTTTCTTTGAATACATGTTAGGTGTACGTCGAGCATACTATATAGCTTTGCTTAGTATGCATAAGTTTTGCGAGTCTACAGTTCACGCTGCGATCTCTCCCCGCACGCTCCGATACTGTGGTTTACATCTACAGAATGTCTCTAAATTAGACCGACAAACTTTATACAGATAATCTTTTTTAAAACACTTTTTCTTACGGAACCTATGAGCTGCGAAGTTTAGTTTTAGTGCAACAGGAATTTATATAATTAAAAGTCGATATTACAGAATACATTGAGGTAATTAGTTATATGCTAATTAATTCATAAATAAGATTAATAAACAAATAATTAATGTTTAGGTATTTATTTGATCCAAACAAACAAGAGAAAAGCACTTAGTTCAGTGTTAAATTAGAAGTGTGAATAAATCATCATCATCATCATCATCATCATTAGCATTACGGCCCTTATAGTTTAGCCTTAGCCTCCCTCAGAACATCCGACCAATCACTCCTGTCTGATGCTCGTGTTCTCCATCTTCTAATTCCAACTTTTGTTAGGTCAGCCTGAACGTCATCCAGCCATCTCAATTTAGGTCGTCCGACTTTCCTTCTTCCTACCGGTAATGCATCTAGTAGAGCTTTGGGTGTGCGATTGTTCTCCATCCTGGCTACGTGTCCCAGCCACTCTAACCTTCTGAGTTTTAGTGTGAATAAATTACTACTTTATTCTCATCACTACAGAAAATGCTGGAACATACGCCAATTGACTTCCAGACACACAGTGCACAGATGTGCCATACTCTGTCGTACCCTTTCAAAGAAGTCAGGCATGTCACTGATTTCAGCTGTTGCGCTGATATGTAAGGTCAGGCGAGCGCTCCGGCCAGGAAACGGGCCCACCCCGACCTATCCAATGATCGCCGAATACAGCTGTAACATAACGACGTACTTGATTCCCAAAATGAGCTAGTGCTCCGCCATGTTGAAATCAAACTCGGGCGCAGCATGATACTGTGCTCAAGAAATTAAACTGGATGGTAGCATTAATGTCATACATCCCTTTTACACTCCAGCAACGCTTCGCAGCCGTACCGGGGAAATTAAGATACTACTTTTCACCTACAACAGATCTCACCTATTCAAAATTGATATACAAAATTTTAATACATTATTAATATACATATTCTTTTCTTGCATACAATATTTTTACTTGCTTCACATTTTGCCTACTCATTAAATTTGGCATCCTTATCGTTTGCATGCTATTAATTTGGTACAATATTAATTTGTTATTGCGATGTACAGGATATAATATAATATGCGTATATAATCACTTAGTGATTTAAGACGGCGCTCATTCCATCGGATCCCGGCCATTTAGTCACTTGTAATGAGTGCACCTCTGCACATTAGTATGTTGGACGTTGTGCCACTGTCACACATCTGTGACACAGTGCATGAGGGTTGGCCACTAAAGGGAAACTAAGAGGTGAAACTTAAACTGAGAGGATTCAATCCGGCATCGGAATTGGAATCCGGTGTGACTTGGTGGATAGAGCGTCAGCACGTAGAGCTGAAAACCCGGGTTCGAATTCCGGCGCCGGAGAGAATTTTTCTCCGCTCCACCGGTCATTCACAATATTCATTTGACATACTTTGTATAATGTACTGTCATTTAAAAAAATTAACATAACAAATTATAAACTAAAATTGTGGCCACATATTCTTAAGTAATCCAAAATGTGTCACTCATCCTTATGTTGTTGATATCTTTGGGCTCGTATGTTGTACCCGTAGTCTTCTGATATTAGAATCCCCTAACAGGAGTTCTCAAACTTTTTGAGACTGTGCCGTCCTTCACATGTCAGATTTTCCGTGCAACGTTCTTGTACCCAAACTTAAAAAAATGCTCAAATTAGATTTGATGATTTTTTTATAAAATAGTCATTTAGCCTTCCTTACCAACTTGTAAAAATACAAAATTGGAATAAAATAAATATCTACACGTAGTGAGAACTTGCATGTCATGTTTCACTATAGCCTAGGCTGCATTATAAATTATTTTAGTTTTACCTTATAGCTGCAACGCCCCGAAGACGCATCAGGGCGTCGCGACGCACAGTTTTTTTAAACATCCGAAACCTCTGTAAGTTTTAAGCAAAGACAAGTAACCTTAGAAACTATAACAGGAACTATTAACAATGTGCACAATATAATTACAGTGGAGTAGGCCTATGCCAAAATATGGTATGTGAATGTACAAATGAAACAAAGTAGTTGTATGCCAGAAAAAGTATACATAAAAGGTTGTGTCAAATTACATTAAGTGAAAAATAAGTCAAATACTTGTATGTAAAATATGTTATATGCCAAATTACTTTATGTTAAATAGCAGTAGGTAAAGTACAGTATGTCAATCCACCCGGAACCCATCGGTTCCTTCACGACAAGTGTTTTAAAGATGACTACCTATCCCATCTCAAAGTTTGTCAGTCTAATTTAGTGACACTCTGTATTTATTTGTGTACCTGTGTCTATAAGTCGGCGAAGAACAGGAATAGTACTCATGTACAAACTACCACTTGGATTCACTACTGCGGTGAACGAAACGTTTGGTCACACACCCAACTGACCACGGCCTGATAGCCCGAAAAACTTTTCTCCTATTGACACCAGCCGTGAAAGCCTGCACTCGAAAATAAAAACAAAGTAATCTAAAGGTAGCTTATATGCAATGAAAGATAATTTTTACCACAATTAGAAAAAACTGAAAAGTTTCCAGGAGCCAGCCCCTTTATTTTCAGGAGCCACCACATTTTATACACACATGCAATGAGAAAACCATTCGAGCTTAGATAAAAGATACATTTACTGAAATATTTTAAACAATATTAAATATCTATATAATGCAAACACACGCTCTCAAAGAAGCTCTGAAGTTATGTGGGACAATATTTTGAGATGCGCAACAAATGTAACAAAATTATTCTAAAAGCACATTCTAATTTCTTCCTACAAACGCTCTTGTTAACATTATGTATTAGTCATGGTGACATGAAAGAAATCGAAGTCTTAAGGGGCTAGGTACTTATTACAGCAGTAAATTTTTTAGAAATATTCAACATTTTTTTCCTCTTGGGTTATTTTACGACGCTGTATCAACATCTAGGTTATTTAGCGTCTGAATGATATGAAGGTGATAATGCCGGTGAAATGAATCAGGGGTCCAGCACCGAAAGTTACACAGCATTTGCTCTATTGGGTTGAGGGAAAACCCCGGAAAAAACCTCAACCAGGTAACTTGCCCCGACCGGGATTCGAACCCGGGCCACCTGGTTTCGCGGCCAGAAGCGCTGACCGTTACTCCACAGGTGTGGACTTTTTTTTCCTCCATTACTGTATCTTTTACAATAATGGAAATTAGTATGTGTAAAACACTGTCCTTCTGCTAGCCTATATGAAAAAAATATTTTTACGATTTAAAAAAATATATATTATATATAATATATATTATTTTTTTCAAATTAAGAATGATGGCAGTTCACTGCGCAGTGATGAAGCGTTTCCCTCATAACTCATAAAATTTTTAACTTTTTCATGTTCTCTCTCTTTTATTTTATTGCTGAAACTCATGTTTACAATATCATTGCTCTTTCAACTACATTTCTTAATAAATATTTTTTTTTATTTTGTGTTAGAAGAAAATACTGATATTTGACCATTTTTTAAATGAATTTATTTTTTCATCAGACAATCCATCAGATGTAAAGAAGTGATTTTGCATCAAATTGTAGATATGACCTGCATAAATATACACAAAAAAATTTCATTACAGAATGTTGGATAGTTAAAAAAATTTTAACTCAATAGATAGGCCTAATTCAGACACCATATAAAATGTTTAGTTGCCATGGCTACATGCTGCCCAGAATTTGTCTAACTCTGATTTTTACAATAAGTAAAACACATTAAGATATTATACTTGAGATTTAATTCAAGACTGGAATTAACAAATGGAAAAACATTAATATCAGCAGAAACAGCTTCTATTTTGAAAACAAATGAAGATTAGAGCCATCTTCTCCTGGTCCATTTCTATTTCCACTGTGCTGGATGTATAATCTGAACAGGGGGGGCCATGTAACGAAATCAAGTCAGTAGTTGTAGTCATCCAAAAGACGAGTGTTGAATATTGACCGCAGGGAGGGGGGGAGTTGCTGAGGGGGAGATCACGAGCAGACAAGTGGCCATGCAGCAGCCACGCGAGCCATCCGACAGGATGTGACGTAGTGTAATGAGTGGCAGCCAGCAACAGGTGTGGGCGATGGACCCGAGGGGGAGGGAAAAGGGGCAGCAGGGCGCCCGCCCGCCTTTACACATTCACAGTCCACGTGCGAACACAGAATGAACGAGAGCTATGCATGGTAAATCCTATTGCTGACTTGTACCAAAACATAGAAGCCGTTTATAGATTTATTTTATTCTGTAATAAAATGTGTCATTTATTATGTAATAAAATTATAGATCTGGCCGACCTTATTATATGCAATGCTTAAGGGAATCCTACTTTTGAAACAGCGATTTGCAAGCTTTCATAAACGCATCTAAATTTAATATTTACTTAAACATATCAAATCTGAGAACAATGCACTTTCCTGTAGCGGAATTTGACTTGAGCAACGTAGTAACGACAGTCGGTATCTATCCTAAACACGTAGCGACTTTTCTTCTGTGTTAAAAAAAAAAAAAAAAAAAAAAAAAGATAACTAACAGTTGTATAGACTGCAATGGGCATTGAACGCCGTCACTGGCGTACTGAGTGGCAAAATGTGGCCTAGTGTTTTCAGACGAGTTTCGCTTCAAGGTGCCCTATAATGATGGCCGCATACATGTTAGACGCTACCGTGGTGAACGTAATCTTAGAGCCTACATTGTTGAGCGGCGTAGCGGGCAAACGCCTAGTGTGATGGATTCAATATGCGATCTCGCCTCGTACGTATATAGGCCAGTCTGAACAACAACCGCTACATTAGGGATGTTTTAGAGCCCGAGGTACTGCCCCTTCTTCAAGCAACTCCACATGCCATATTTCATCAGGATAATGTCCGGCCACATATGGCGAGATAGTGCAAGCCTTCTTCGAAGAGCGACAGGTATCACTGCTTCCCTGACCTGCACGTTCGCCAGACATGTCGCCCATCGAACATATCTAGGATATGGTTGGTCGGAAACTTGTTCGTCACGGTCCTCCAGCATCCACTCTTGACATTTTGTGGACTCGCATACAACTGCGTGGAGAGAGAGTCCCCAGGAACATTTCCAGGCCCTCTTTGATTCCATGCCACACGCTTAGAGACTGTGATTGCAGTGCATGGAGGCTTCACACCATACTGAAATCTTACGGTCACATATCAGGTACACTTTTGCAATTCTAATCATTTGTGTATTGTCATGTACCTAATCTGTGGTATCAATTTCATTTCAATCACTTATATCCTTCTTGGTGTTGCAATTTCCACAAACATTAGTGTATATAACTGAGCGACAAAGTGCCACTAATAATTCAAACAAGAAATACAATTATTATAAATGATTAGACAAAGGCTACAATCAACACATCCAGTAACTTATTAATAATAAATTTCGTAAGTCAAAGGTAAATTTCTAAGTTAATTTTATTTCGATAGCGTCAGGCAGTCTCTGATGCCACTAAGTTGAGAGGTAGAATACTACCATAAGAATAAAAATAATGTTTTGGTGGCATTGAATGTAGTACGAAAGTTCGAGAGTTTTGCACGGTACGTAGATGTAGGTGCATGTTCAGTTTTGGATGAATGTAAGTTCATCGGGTCGCGAGCGGATCCCTTAGGGCAGCCGTGGCGAAAATATAATCGTGCGCCGAGCCACTGTGTAACCTGCAACGTGCATAGCACCTATGGAGAGAGGCGGACATCCGAAGGGGAAGTGGAGCAACTGTCTGACTTATTAACGGATTTTCATTTTCCTTACGTCAAGCACTGAAATATAATTTTATACAGTATAGTACGTTTAACGAAGAAAGAAATTAACAATAAAATATAGGCCGCATTATCACGCCCTAAAATTAACTGTCTTCAGAATGTCTCTGCGATAGAGTTTCAAAATCAGGAATTATGTCGCTTACTGGCAGTCGTAGTTGATCACGAAGGTATTTGTCTGTCAGTCGTGATCTAAATTTGGTTTTTGCTATTTTCATTGATGAAAATAATTTTTCACAAACGTAAGTTGTAGCGAACATGGCTTAAACAGAGCAAGCGAAAGAACGAAGCTTCGGATATTTATTTTTTTTGCAAAGATTTGAAAAGTTCAACATTTGTCAAGTCCTTACATCTAGCTTTCGTTTAACATCACATTGTAAATCTGTAAGTTTAAATTGAAGATCTAACCACATTATTCGTACATCTGCTGCAAAAGGATCGACCTACAGAGATAATAATAATAATAATAATAATAATAATAATAATAATAATAATAATAACACAACATTTTAATGTTTCATGGGTGACATGAAGTATAATGCCGTTTTATGTTACACAACCGTTTTCTTCGTAATACTTGTGAACAAATTATACATTTAATTTTGTCATCATATTGGCAGCAAAAAAATGCGTCCTTTCATCCTACTTGAAACTTTCGTTTTTGTAGAGGTACATGATTTCGAGAGAGACATTGCGACGATAAGCCACTCGCAGGTCAGAAACAAATACAAATGGAACGAAGTTTGACTCCAGTGAGTGAGAGGGTGGGAGTTGGGGGAGGTAGGAAGCAAGGGAAATGCGTAGCTATCATTGCGAGCCACAATGTACTCGCGAGTCACATTTTCGCCACGGGTGCCTTAGGGCAATGGTTCCCAGACTTTTTGAAGGCTCTGCCCACTTTTGGACGAGTCTTATGTATACATCCCCACTACCGAACTGGTAAGGTACTTAACACCAATGGAAAAATACAAATCCCTGTTAAAAATCGAAAACAACTACGTACTATAAGTTTACTTAAAATTGGTGGATATCACCCAAATCACGGCCAAAATGGAAGAATATAATGCAACAGTACATGGACATCATTTCTAATAGACCAATTTGCTAATAAGCTCGAACATTTATACACTTTGAATAGTACAAGTTTACAAGGCCAAGGTGTTAACATAATAACAGCTAGGGATAAAATCGATAAATTTATAAAGAAACTTGATTTCTGATCGACGTTATTTGGCAAAAAGGAATTTAATGCATTTCAGTGCAGAAAAATTAATTGAAATATCCACATACCTACTGATCGAATGAATCGCTTCATAAAGAAAGGGCTTCAGTCCAGTTTAGCTAAGTTGTGGGAAATGAATAAAAACTGTACGGACCGATGCCTCACGCTCACATTCCGAACACAATATCACGATGAAAGAAATGTTGGACTGGTTTCTTTTCTTAATAAAATGATGCGTTGAGCATTCAAGATGGGAAATTCAATGTTAATTCAATTTCGAAAAGGATGTGACTGATGCTCTTTCTTTATGAAGCGATTCGAATGTTGAAAGTAGACTTTTTCGCAGAGTGAAGACGTTGTGGATCAAAAAATTGCAGAATGCCTCGAGCTTGCAAAAGAAACTCTCACTTTTTTTTTGTAACATTTACAACCTCATATTTATGCAAAATAAGCTTCTCGTATATGATTTTCATCGAAACAAAGACGAAAAGTTTTATTGAACTTGAAAGTGATATCACAATGTGTGTATCGAATACAGGTTCCAGGTTTGAGAGCTACTTTCTGAAAAACAGGCATTTGCCGCATTAATAAAATTATATTTTACTTCAGTGTATAGGGTATCTACTGAATTCTGTTTTCAGTTTTTTGTTCAATGTTGTTTACGTTTCTGAACACAGTAAGTGCATGTTAATAAGGCGTTATTATTTAATTTTGTCAATCATCTCGCGACCTCCCTAAGCTCTTTACACAACCCGCTCGCGATCCTCACTTTAAGAACCACTGTCTTAAGGGGATATTGTTAGCGGATTTTTAGTAGTGTGCGCCAGTTCCCTCCTAACACTTAAATCTATCTTAAACCTACGGACAACACAAACACTCAGCCCATACATATCAAGGATAGGGTTCCCATAATGTCATTTTAAAAAACTGGAACATTTCCAATTTTTTTACCTAAAAACCTGGGACATTTTGTAAAAAACGGACACAATAAAAACTGCAAATTTTAAAATAAAGCCATCACACTTTAATCAAATTATAAAAATACACCCTAATGCCCATTCGGCAACCTTGAAATTATTATTTGTCTATTATTATTATTATTATTATTATTATTATTATTATTATTATTATTATTATTATTATTAAAATACAACTTGATGGTAGGTACTGTAAACAAATGTGAAGATAATATTTTAAGATGGATTCAAGTATTTCTCAGATTTATGGACGTGGTTGACTATGCTTGACCGAACACCATGTGAAATGCAAAATCTGGAATTGCACAATGTACATTCCACATATTCATCCGCACCGTTGATGAATGGGAATTCTCTTATGATGCTAACGTTTATACTGCATTTACGTTTCGGCATGATGAAAAACGGTACAAAATTATAATGCGCTATACAACCACAACTTTTGGCTATGATGCTATGATACTGAATATAATCGGAAACGGAAATTATAATTAATAGTGCCAACATAAGCATGAAGAGAGAAGAAAAGAGCATCGCTTTAAGGATCATCAACACTGCAATAGAAATAATGTTTTTTTGAATTAGTCACCAGCAGCACTACTTATTGAAAAGAGACCAACTTTCGTAATCCATTTTTTTAGGTAGGCTATTCAAAAGCGGTACATTTGAAAAAAAAAAAAGTCGGGAGAGCGGGACATATGATCAGAAAACGGGACTGTCCCGGGGAAAACGGGACGAATGGGAACCCTAATCAAGGAACAAATTACTAACCAAGAAAATATCCCATGACTGAGTCGGGAATCGAACCCGAAACCTTCTGGTTAGAAGCCAGCCTCGCTAACCACTAAAACAAAAAGTTGGCCCCATGCTCATCTAAATTCTGCATTGCAAAAACCCAAAGATTTCGCTCTAACTATTGGTAATTTCATCTCTACAACAATGAAGATGAGACACTGAGAGTGAACTGCTGAAAGGCGTTGGTGAATTAATGTCGTTACATAAATACGAGAAGAAGAATAATAAACAAAAAGCGTGAATGGTATTCCAAGAACTGGACTCTTACGAATGCAGACACTTTCTTGTGATGTAGTTTCCCGTTTTATAACTCTTCCAATTGCTTCTGCTGCTGTTTTTTCCTTTATGAACTCCCGAGTCTTTTGTCTCTGGGCCGCTGCAAGGCATGGAGTCATCAACTCAGAAATGGTTATGATAATGCCACACACGGCTTCTGACGTGTCGTATCCTCACAAGAGCTTCCACTGTTACGTTTCAAATCGTTACATGCCAAAGCATCGTACAATATTCAGTTCTAGCTTAAAATTTCAAATGGAACCACATCCTGAACTGAAATGGACAACATGCAATATATTTATCATCATCATCATCATCATCATCATCATCATCGATTGAGCCTTCATGTCTGTTCCTCTCACAAGGACTCAAAATCTTCTCTCCATCGTCTCCTTGGTCGACCAACATCTCTCTTCCCACTAGATCATATAGACATCGGATGTTTAGGGAAATGTCTATTTTATTTGAATGTTCATATTTAAAGGCTTTTAGTAAATGTGCACGAAGCATGAGAAATGAAACATTCTGATGAAGTTTGATCTTGCATTTCTTTGTCTTTTTTGCTGTTAAAGCCTTTTTTTTTTTTTTTGCTTTAATATGTAGCCTACTGTTTTGTACTCTTTTTTTTTTTTTGCTTTTAGACGTACATTTTTGCCTTTTTTCTTTATATGACTACTCGCTCAACAATACTGCATTTATTTATGCTTTCGAAACCAAGGAAATTGCAGTTCTTATAGTAGCCATAGATATGGAACACACTGTTGCAATGCAGCATTGTTGTTTCGTCAGTGGGTAGCAGAATTTCCTGATTTCACTACTGATGGATAGCCACAATAGCATTGTTTATGTATACTCCAGTCACATCAGTATAAGTTACGTTGAGAGATCTTTTTCAGCATATAAACTGATTTTGTCCAATAAACGTGACAGAAGTTTGTGTGTTAATCTTGAAAAGTTGCTTGTTGCTTATTGTAACTCAAATTATGGACATGAAGTTGTGGATGAATAAGTACAAGTGAAACAAATCCATAGAACAGAGAAACTACTTTTCCAGTGTACTTTGTTAAGTTACTTATTGTCTTATAGATGTTTACTTTATGAATTATGACTGATTCAATATAATTTCAATGCCTTTTCTTGCCCTATTCTTGTTGTTTTAGAGCCTTTTTAGGCGCCTAAAATACCATTTTTAATGCCTTAACTTCCGATGTATAGTCATAACTTGCAGAACTACCCTTGTTCTTTAATAATTTAAAGGCCAAAATTGTTCTGGGTTCAGATGTCTATCCCGGGACCTTTGGCTGAACGCGCCAATGCTCTACCGATTGAGCTACCCAGGAACTGCATCCGACAGCGTCTCAGTTTTTCCCTTTATATTCACACACCTCAAGTGAGCTGACAAGAAATTATTCAAGTCTGCTTCATAGGGAGCTATATCTGAAAGCCAGATTTGCATAATATATACGTCACTATAGGTACGTTAACAGAAAACCACAATTCAAGTCACACAGAGTTTGTGTGCACTCAATGTTGGGTTTCTGGTGTCTTGTCAGCCCACTTGAGGTGTGTGGATATAAAGGGGAAAACTGAGACGGTGTCGGGTGCAGTTCCTGAGTAGCTCAGTCGGTAGAACGTTGGCGCGCTCAGCCAAAGGTCCCAGGATCGATACCCGATCCCGGAACAATTTTTCCGTTGAAATTATTCAAGTCTGCTTCACAGTACTTTGTGTACTTTTTTATTTTGGAGGCTATTAAAAGGCAGTAATATTATGGTAAGATTATACTCAAGAAATATGGAATAAAACGGTGGAGAAAACATAAATATTACTTTGACAATTCTGTCATACTATCTTTTAACTAAAACTAAATTTTTATGGGACTTGTTTACTAAAGTCCGTCTTAAAATGCATGAGTTGCTCATAGATATTGAGATGATGAAAGACAGTAATGAAGAAATTGTGTAGAAATTACAGGAGAAAATACTCTTCCCAACGGCTTTGTTTCCGATAAATTATTATAGCTTCAGCCAGAATCTAACCTGTCGTGAATTGGAGTCATTGGTTAATTCATTCATATAGTGCCGGTCTTACCACATATCACCCGGAGCCTACTAGAGATCGAAACGCACGCCAAATCGTTATAAAGTTTCACACAGAAATTAGTTGCTCCAAAATGTGCATAATGATACATCTTAACTAGATTTTCAACTAGAGGATAAATAAATATCCGCTGAAGTTTCTCATCATAGTGCTGCAGGTTTAATAACTGTCTCGCTGTCCTATTAAACTGGTTCAGTAACTCATAAAAACGTTTAATGAAAGTTATTGGGTTACGGGGCATTCGTATACTCGTAAAAGGTCGTGGAATAAGTGAAATGAATTACAAGTGAGGTCCATGTTGTAATTAACCCATGCACTGATCGAGTAGTGTGGGACGGATTGATCACTGGTTCTAGTTGAGAGTTGAGAACACATGAATACTACTGTAAGAAAAGAGAGAAGCGAGGCAAGGAGCGTAAGAAAGGGAGAAAGAGTTAAGTAATTAATTAAGAAACAATTGAGTTAGCAAATGAATGAACGAATAAAGGAATGGACAAATGAAAAAGCAAAGAAGGGACAACAGAACGAACGATTCTGCGGGCAAATGTATTATTCGAAAAAGTTAATTAAATTAATTAAGTTAACTGATTAAAGTACCAGTGATTTAAAGTGGGCATGATTTTAGCATGAATGACTTACATAAAGTAAGAATGATTTCATTAAAGTAGAAATGATTTAAATAATGTGCAGGGTGAATTAAAAGTCTGGAACCATACAAATATCTTCCATATGCTTGATTTTCGATTACTATAGGTGTTACCAGTACCGGTATTTGTAAGACCAAATGCTCTACCAGTTCGATTCAGCCCTCAGCTATCTCAAAAGCCCCCATTTTGGATGCAACTTTGAAATTTTAAATGGAAAGGGGTTATGTAGGTACTCAAAATCATGTGAAAATTGAGAATGTGGAGAGAACATTTTGTAGCACAGGCTTCAATGATACAGTTATTTAAATGTTTCACATTCTCAATTTTCTCTTCGTATACCAAGCTCTTTACATAACCCCAAAAGAAAAATTCAAGGGGTATTAAATCTGGAGAGCTTGCTGGCCATTCTGCTGGTCCAGTCCGACCAATCCAATGTCCAGAGAACTGTTCGTCCAGTCTCCTGCAACTTTTCTGTGGCTTAACCCACCAGAATGAAGAATGATAACAAAAATCAAGAAATTTGTTATAGGAAAGCTTCAAATAATCACAATAATCCATTGAAACTGTCACAGGTTAACCAAACAGTAAACCAGGATAAGTTAATTACCAGAATTGCATAAAAATACCTTTTCCAAAGCCTCCTTAGTACTGTACCATGTTACACAATATCTGTAGATGCAGTAACTAATGTTTGTGTCATTATGACAATTATCTTTAAATAACTGGAGACATATCTCAAAACTGATTGCACCATTCCTTTTTCAGAAAATTTCACATGATTTTGAGTACCTACACGACTCCCTTTCCATTTAAAATGTCAAAGTTGCATCCAAAATGGCGGCTTTTGAGAAAGCTTAGGGCTAGAATCGAATGTGTCACTAGTAGAACATTTGGTCCTACAAATACTGGTAACAACTATAGTAATCGAAAATCAAGCATATGGAAGATATTTATATAGTTCCAGACTTTTGATTCCTTCTGTAGTATGACTTGATTGAAATAGCTATTATTTAAAATAGGAATGATTTTAACAATGCATTAATGACTTGTTTAAAGTAAGAATTATTTCATTTAGATTTAAATTATTTAAGTAATGCAGAATCATTTGTTTATAATATCAATTATTTAAGCTAGAAATGATTTGAGTAACGCATGAATGACTTACTTAAAGTGAAAATGATTTCATTAAGGCAGGAATGATTTAAGTAATACAAAATGACTTGATTAAAGTATAAATTATTTAATGTAAGTGTGATTTGAACAACGAATGAAAGACTTGTTTAAAGTGAGAATGATGTCATTATGGTAGGAATGATTTAAGTTACGCAGAATGACTTGATTAAAGTGTGAATGATTTAAACAACACATAAATAACTTTCTTAGAGTGAGATTGATTTCATTAAGGTAGGAATTAGTGTCGTTCAATGTTCGCACATGAGAGGAGATATCAAGATACTACGAACTTCGCCCTACTCCTTAGGCATCCAGCAGTACATGGAAATGAAGCATATAAACTAAAATAATCGAGTCTGTTGAAAATCGGTCAGAGGCCTTAGGTTCGGCTCAAATTTGCCGAGTCTCTGTACAACCGAAGCTCTCTTTGAGTTTGTCCAATCTTTCCCCTTCCTTCTCCTGATTTCTTGTTATGAGAAGTCGACATCATTTTTTGTTTTCAGTGGTATTCTGTATGTATGTATGTATGTATGTATGTATGTATGTATGTATATGTATATGTACATCTTGAATAACCAATATCGAAAATGTCCAAAGTAATTAAATGACTATTATCGAAATATCTGCAGTTATTAAAAGTGTTGCATCGTGAATGTCCAAAATAATTTATTAAATGCAAGTTAATAATAGAATTTGACTATGAAATGTATACAATATTCTGTAATGCATTTCATTGTATAATTTTTATTCTGTATCAGGGTTAGCATACATCTTAATAGCCTATGGTATGAAAGTGACAGCAGATATTATCTCACATTATTGTTGTCCTTATATCGACTGTATCAGTGTACAATCCCTTCAATTCACCGTTCATTTGTAATTGGCTGTGTAGCTCTCCGACGTCTTGCGTGACCTTGTCCTTCGACTTCTAAGCTTATATGAATTTAGAATATTGTCGGCGGAGGTAAGGAATATCCTTGCCTTAGGTTTTTACTAGTTTTAAACGGTTGTGACAGAGCATATGCAACTTTTATCTGGCATTTGTTACCTTTACAGTATATTTCCGTAACTACTGTAATCAAGGATTCATGCTTTCTGAAGTATCTCCTTTGGAATGCTGGCATATGCTCTGTGTTATGAAGACTTCTCCAATGCCCTTTGATATTTGTCTGTATTTCTCAAATATTTGTCTCAATGCAAATATACCATAAATACATGATCAATAAATTACTGGATATTGAACTAATAGAACAAACATAGCACCAGAGTCCACCGCTGTGGAGTATCGGCAACAAGTCTGACAGTGTAAAAAGCGGGCTCAGGTTGAAATCCTGATTGGGACAGTTACCTGGTTGAGGGTTTTCCTCAGTTTTCCCTCAACCCAGTAAGAGCAAATGCTGGGTAACTTTCGGCGATGGACCCTGGACTCAGCTGGCATTATCACCTTCATCTCACTCAGACGCCAGATAACCATATTAGTTGATAAAAAGTTGTAAAATAAACTAATTAAAAATCTGAATAGGTTAAAACCATTTGATAAACGTTGCCAGAGAGAAATTATTTTATGGTAAGGAAAACGTTGTATGTCCAATAAAACGACAAAAGAAACCCTTAAATTGGTGAGATTATTATTATTATTATTATTATTATTATTATTATTATTATTATTATTATTATTATTATTATTATTATCGTCATCATTAATTTATGGCGTAGGAGAGTTTCCTGTTCCGGTCTTATGTCTATATGTCTGTATGTTCTTCGGTCGTCCAAAGTTTCGTCTTCCTGCTGCTTTGTATGCATAAATTTGTCGTGGAATGCAGAATATTGGGATCCTTAAAATATGGGAGTTATATCTTTCCGTATATTCGGTGAGATTTTCACGAATGGAAAAGAATATATTTATTTATAATTTTATTTCATTTAGAACTTCCCTTGGTGGTTCTCAGAAATTTCATCTCTGCTTACTGGATTTTATTGCAATTTCCTTTTCGTAATGTCCAAGTTTCACTCTCATCTAGCACTGCTGGGATTGCCATAACTTTGTGGAATTTTAAGATTGTATCTTTCTAATCTTTTTTAAGTTTTGGCTATATTACTGTTATTTTTTAATTATTTTATTTATTATTTATTGAGTCTTCATCATGGTTATGTGTAACTTAATATGACAACCTAAATAATTAAAATCATAAATTTATCTAAAATTGTTATATCTAATGCAATTTTTTCATCGTATTCGACATTTTCCTATAGAGACGATGACTTTACTTTTAGAGGAACTTCGGGTATTATGGAATATCATTTTTGTTTTTGTTAAGCATCTAATCATTATTGACGCAAAATTAATGATTAGTAAATATATGATTTGCTTAATTTCTTTTTAATTGTTTTTCATAGATCAACTCAATACATTATTTTTATATTACGTATGAAAATGTACATACGAGGGTAATATGGAATATAATTTTTACTTGGTAACCTTGGCTTTTATTTAAAAACTATTACTAAAAATGTGTTAAATAATCTGAAAAGCCTAAAACTTTAAATGAATTCTTGAAATAACCAAAAAAAAGTAGATGTACAGTACATAATCTATTCCAAACCAAATACAGTAGTCATTTGTTTCCGTTAATAGACCATTTGACAACAAACTATCCCTGTACATATAAAAGTACCGTTAACCGTTAATATTCGTAGAATGTCTCATGTCAACTTATATTTTTCTTTCAGTTAATAGGCCTATGAGATATACGGTTATAAGTGAGGACAATATGGAATATGGAATACTGGTACTCCATATTACCAGCATAGCCATTTTGTAAAATAAACATCTATCAAATGATCGCGGAAAAAACATAAACACATAAAACTACTGAGATGATAAAGATTAACTACTTCATTACATGACGTATTTCGTTAAATTGTATATCGCATGCATATTTAGTAATCATCTACTATTATCAGATTACCTGCAGAAGTTTTAGAAAACAGAACATAGAATTGATTAATAACAAGTTATCACTACTTCAACTAAAGCGAGACTGCAACCGTAGCGCCAAGAGGATCATATGGAGTAGTTTTCGTGCTTCCCAGTAGGTTGTGACGTTTTACAGAGATGAAACATAACTATTCCACATTACTCGAACATTCCAAAATACCTGAAGCTCCTCTATACATAGAAATTCTGACCCTATAACTGTCAATTTTTTTAAATTAAAAATCAATGAGAGAAGGTAAAAAATATATTTCGTAATGAAGGACAATGAATGAATAAAATTACTTGAAGAGCAGTAGCGGCCGGTGATCGAAATCCTCGGTGAGGCCAGATGCAACTAGTTTAAGTGCCTCCGATAGGAAATGTTTGTTTATGGTAATTATTATTGTTATTATATTATTAATATCATTATTACTGTATTATTATTAGTCTATTATTATTACTATTAATGAAAAATAATAATTTCACTCACGAAATAAGCTGTTATGCTCTGAGTTTCAGTGATTGTTTCAGTGTGATGAAGCAACCCATATGTGTTGAAATTCCCCTTTCTTTCTTTTCTTTTTTTTTTCCCTTTGACAGCAACAAACAAGGCCACTTAACCGTTTATGTGGCCCATACCAGGATGCAATAGAAACTCGCGTTTTAAGATTATCTGTCAGAAAAATTGTCAGCGATGTTGTAGGTATCTCGGTAGACTCTCTCTTTATTTAAAACTTCCTTTATTTCAGTATTATTTCTTCTCGAAAAAGGATACTCTAACAATGAATTAACTGCACCAGCATTATTTCTCTCATTTGTTTCTGTTTATATTTTCCCGAAATATATAACATTGGCCCAGAGTCGCTACTGTACTACGAAGTACAATAGTAGAACACCCTCGCTTATGTCATAAACTAAGACATAAGGGGAGAGAATAGAGTGGAACTCTGCCTGCCAAACAGCTGGAATTTTGTTATTTATGGCCTATTTAGGAAAACAAGTCACCATTGCTATTCCCACCCCACTCTACCCTTGAGGCCGGTCCATGGATGGGAGAAGTGAAACCTGACCAGGCCAGACGAATTGTGCCTCAGCTTTAACGTTTTAAGCGCAAACTCAAAGCCCGCGAAAGGACATGAAATGCATAAGCCAGACCCGGCACGAGCGATTCTGGCCTCAGGAACACATTTTACTGCAAAACAGGTCTATATACATCACAAGCCAGACCGGCTCGAGCGATCCTGGCCTCAGGAACAAATTTTACTGCAAAACAGGTCTATATACATCACAATGTTTTCAAATGCTTCTACAGCGATATATGCTTCATTCAAATAACTAATACATTATATAGAAACACAAAATTTGATTTCAGTTAAGCCAAGTGACTGAGGCCCGGCCTCACTTGCCTCAGTCAACCAGCCGCCACTGTTGAGTTAATAAATGACTCACATTGATTAGACAGACTATTCAGAATTTTGTCGGATTTTTTAACCTCCTCCACTTATAGGACTTACACAGTAATGCCTGTAGACAGTAGACAGCGACATACAAGCTATGTGACCCTATCTTAGCCGGATGTCAGAAGAGAGGCTTCCACAGAGACATTCACAGGATAGGACATTAACGAAGGACATTCATCCATGACCAAAGCGGGATTCAAACCACGAACTTCTGTACTGCGCGACCTAAGAGAAGCGTGTCTTAACCGCGTAAACACTGGGCCCGGCTTTTCTGATTCAACACCCTTTAAATATAGTTGGGGGCCACGAACAGCTCCAAATATCTCCGCACCTGGTTCCGTCCAAACGGAGCATCTCTTTGTTTACTTCGGGAACAATCTCAGGTGAAAAGGATCTTAATGGTGTGATATAAAATATTTGTAGCATTATTACCATAGATATTAAACAATCATCGAAGTTGATATAGTATCGTTAAATAACGCCTTGAACGTTATATATCATAGCGAAGAATTCGTTTACCATATATGAAAATATTAAAATTCTGGAGTTCAGATTCCCGCTACTGTTTTTTGCTCATATTTTATTTTAAATAGTATAGGAACCTCTATTTTTTCTGTCCATTATAAATTTCTATATTGGTTAAAATTAAATGTTACTAAAATCTTTATAATTCAGGTCTTTCGCCACTCCAGAGCATTTGTCTCTAATAATTACAGAGTATTCGTCGTTACTTAATTATAAAGGACCACATGAAGAGGGAGCTACCAAGAAGTTTGGCATAAAAAACTTGCTATTTGCTGCAGTAATTAGGAACGGTAGGGTAATAATTTAACTTTTATTTTCTCGTGAGTGTAGTTGGAAACCATTAGTTTCAAACTGGACCCACGTGCGTGCGTGTGTAGGTTTACCAATTAATATTGCCCGAGTATAACTTCACCAAAACGCTTTTGACGTATAGCTGATACTTTATTCTTCTGGAAAAGATTTCAGACACAGTCCCTTCTAATTTCGAGATTATTATTCCCTTATTGGTTTCAGATGACTTCATATCAATACCTAGTATTAGCCATCAGTATTTCAAACCCACTGTTTTTCCTTTTTAATCAAAAGCCTCGCATATGCGACTCGAAACTTTGACTTCGTAAATGCTTGCTCAGGCTACTAGCCGATAAATTAAGACTTGTTTCGAAGGTTTAATTCAGCCATTTTGTTCTTAATTGTGGCTCTAATAGTAGCATCGTTGATACAAATCGAAAGGAGTCGAGTTAGATTTCCAATGTGTGGATTATATTCCTCCCGTAGAGATTAAGTGTCCTAGTCTTGAGTTAGATCTAGTCTATAGCCTTTAGACGTGTTGATCACATGACTAGGGAGTCCCACGAATTGGGAATATCTATCATTCATAATCGCCTTAGAGCCTTGGTTTTTCTGAACCGACGCATGCGACGTGCGAGGTGCGAGGCCCGTCTCTCACAGATCCGGACTACACGAGAGATGCGAGGTCTGCGCACCTCGCAACTATAGACACCACTCACTATCTCTTGTGTAGTCAGGATTTGTGCGAGGCGGACCTTGCACCTCGCATGCGTCGGTTCAGAAAAACCAAGGCTTTAGAGTAAAGACGCAACGAACAAAAAAAACCGATCTCTTAAAATTATTATTATTATTATTATTATTATTATTATTATTATTATTATTATTATTATTATTATTATTATTATTACGATAAGATTGTCATATAAACTATCTGTGTCTTAAACTACGTAAACAATTTATAACTCTGTTTTACTGAGGCATTTTATAGAAAAATAACATTAAGACAAATATATTTGAGTTTACTCGTAGTTCATTCCATCCTACAATATGCCATTATTGGATGGGATGGGGCCATGAAGTTTCACTCATGCCATTAATCTTATTACAGAGGAGAATAATAAAAATATGTATTAAGAAAAGAATGGATTATCTTCATACACGCCTCATGCACAAGGAATTTAAAATACTGAATATGCACCCTATTAAAATACTACCACAAAAATAATAACTATTATGACCATGGTTACACTACAAGAAGACACATTATATCATGTCTTTTGTTCGAACCCAAATGTAATTCTGAAGCAGGACTAAGGCATGCCTCAAATTTCGGTCCGAGATTGTATAATAACTTCATTAAAAACATTCAAAATTAGCATCTTGCAATAATAAATTTATTTAAAAACCAAGCACTTCAACTGATTCTAAATACTGATTAGTATTCTACTAATTATATGTCATGTTTGATATTTTTCATTTTTTTATATTTCTCTCTTACATTAAAATTATATATATATATATATATATATATATATATATATATATATATATATATATATATAAAATTTTATAATTTTATGAATCTTTCAAAATTCAATAAATCAAATAGAATTAAAATATCATCTATGCATATAATATATTACTCCATTATATTATTGCATAATATTTTGTATTTAATTTACAGTAATTGTATTATTTAATACTTTTTCGTTTTATTTTATTAATGTTTAAAGGAGCGATCGCCCCTTGTACTCTTCTGTGTTTTACCTGATATAATTTCATTGTATTTCTTATATTATTATTTTGATATTCATCCTATTAATTTTTTTTTCTCTTTATCAGCCGATGAATTTATTATCATAGCCTTTTTATTTAATTTTCGTTATTTCTTTTCTATTATTATTTTATTACATTCCATTTTGATATACTCTTCCTTAAGTTTTCCATATTAACCATTTGTACTAAATGAGTTGCTTTTACTATATTCCAATGTATTTTACTTTCTTTTTACTATTATTATGGTATTATTTTCATGTTGTTTAGTGTCTATGTTATTATGCTATTATTATTATTATTATTATTATTATTATTATTATTATTATTATTATTATTATTTTCTTGTAATATGTTAGTATTCTGTTCTTTAACTTTTTGTTAAATTTTAACTGCTTGTATACTTTGTGACCTGGTAGAGTGTAAGAGAAGGCCCTCTGGCCTTAACTCTGCCAGTATCTATGCTAATAATAAATCTGTAGCCGAAATTTTTCTGGTAATTTTCGATTTTCCAAAAATAATTAGTCCTAACATATATAATTAACCCCCCTGAAACCGAAAATCGCTTTTTTGAAATTTTTGTTTGTATGTCTGTCTGTCTGTATGTTTGTTACCTTTTCACGCGATAATGGCTGAACGGATTTCGATGAAAATTGGAATATAAATTAAGTTCGTTGTAACTTAGATTTTTGGCTATATGGCATTCAAAATACATTATTTAAAGGGGGGTTATAAGGGGACCTGAATTAAATAAATCGAAATATCTAGCTTATTATTGATTTTTATGAAAAATGTTACATAACAAAACTTTCTTTACACATCATTTCCGATAAGTTTTATTCTTTGAAAAAGTTTGATAGGACTGATATTTAATGAGATAAATGAGTTTTAAAATTAAAATAACTGCCATCTAAGGCCGTGTAATGAAATAAACAAATGACTTCGTCTATAAGGGGGCTTGGTCAACAACAATCGAAAGCTGTGAATCATAGCCTACAGAAAATGTTTCTGTGTTTGTATGAAGCAATATCGGAAGCTAAATTAACCGATTTGTATAATTAATTATTATTTCACCATTAGAAAGTGTAGTTTCTCTGCATGGACATAATGCTATAATGTTATTACAGTAACTTTGAGTGAATTCAGGACAGGTAAGATTAAAATAGCTTCTTATGCACAGAAAACTTGATAGGCTATTCTGTGTATTCGTTTCCTGTATTTCTTAAAATAATGTTTATCTCAGAGAATTAACGAACAACGAGAGTATATTGATTTAGTATGCAGTAATAATATGTTAGCTTAGCATTTCATTATTTTATAATCCAAATTTTAACTATGCTCAATTGAATCGAGTTAAAATACATAAAATACATATGCATTAAATGCAATGCAAAAAATTTGGGTAATGAGCCAAGCAGATTATGTTGCCCTGTTGTAAAATAAAATTTGTTCCTCCTGAGATTCAAGAGCCCCCATAACAAATTGAAAACTTACTTATCGGGGTACATCCGTTATCAACACACGTTTTATATAATATAATATAATATAATATAATATAATATAATATAATATAATATAATATAATATAATATAATGTAATGTAATGTAATGTAATGTAATGTAATGTAATGTAATGTAATGTAATATAATTTAAGTTATTTAAGTTATTTGAAGAGTTCAGAACCATAGTGGGCCAAGCGCCATTTACTGAATACGTAGAAAACAAGAGTTAAAATTAAGTTATTACCATAATTCAATGGAAACATATAACAAGTAAAATAAAGTATACACATTAAATGTAAATGATGTCAATGTTCATTGAACTATGGATGCATGTAATAAAAATTAAGAAACATGTTAAAGGAATTGCCATTGCACCAAATGAGTTCTCTCCGGACCAAAATGATTCCATTTAATTATTTAAATATAATTTAAATTAAATAACATATTAAACGATTTATCCTTCTATCAAACACGAATATCCCCTGGATCAAATTTCCGATTTTAATTATGTAATTACTTTATATTTATTTCTGACAGGTGTAGCGGAGCGCACGGGTACGGCTAGTAAATAAATAAAGAATTACTTTACTTTTGATTACATAAATTTGGTTACTTAAATTAAACAATTCAATAATTTATTTTAGTCTAGGATTAAACTTGCAATATTACTTTTTAATTATTAATGTAAACTCCACTCCCTGCCACAAGCTTTTGCTTCATCGAGAGTACCAATCAAAAGTGTACCATTATTATCGTTCAAATATTATTATTATTATTATTATTATTATTATTATTATTATTATTATTATTATTATTACGTGCACTTCTCAACGAAGCGGCTATTCATTCGATTTCCAGTGTGAGCGGAGATTTATCTCCCATCTACGAGACTGGTTGTTTGTATCTTGTCTTATAGGCCTACACATTCTGTGACATCTTTGCAATGGCTCTGCATTGTACTGACCATACGGTTAGGGAACCCATAATGTAAATCTATACCACTCGGATTTCTAAGTTCTTACAAAGTGCGGAGATAAAATAAGGCAAAGAAAGGTTATTATTATTTTCTGTCACTAAATCATGCGTGCCAAAACCCTGTCAAAGCCCACAGTAACCACTTCAGCATAAAATACAGTATACTGTATGACTGTATTGTTTCTAGACGAATATTGGTCTTTAGATAATTATTTGCTATTTGTTACTTTCTCGGTAGCTGGCTTAGACCTATACATATTTTGGACTACTCTGAATGTGGTTTCAAGAATACAAATAACTACAGTAGAACCCAGTTAAGTCGAAATGCCGAAAAGGAAAACTTCTCAAATGTCTAAACTTATGAGAAATTAAGAAGTAGAATACAATATGTGGCAACGAAGAATGGTTTTACTATGTTTTTAAGAGATAAAAATCCAATACTGTCTTTAAAAATAGTACATTATGCAACGAGCCTATAATGGTAGTAATTAAGACGCGAGTATGTTTGTTTATGAAACGAGCGCAAGCGAGTTTCATAATTTTCATACGAGCGTCTTAATTACCATTATAGGCAAGTTTCATACGACTTTTTATGCTCGACCAAATTTCTAACTTGAAATTATTCAGAAGTATTCATGTTATGGTTATGAAAGTGAGGAGTGGAACTGACCTGAATTTTGAGATGTGCGCAGACGCGAAAGTATTGATTTTTTCCGAAACACGAATGTCATTGACCTTGATATAATCTAGAGAATAACATGAACATTAGGCTTGATATAACCTGGAAATTGATTTAGAATTGAAAAACGAGATGACAAATTGAATTTATTTGAATATTATTTACAATTAACGCTAATTATTATAGTAACAGAACATACCCTTTTGCGACAGTATTGGATTTTCAGCCTCCGTGACTTTTCGCTAATTGTCTTTCGATTGCTTATCCGAGAATAATCGATACTTGGGGTTTTATAATGGTACAATCAGTACAAAGGTGATTTCTCATTGGCTGAACAACTGAATTATAATGAATAGGTTTACTTTAATGAGGTGCATTAAAGGACTACTACCAGGTGTATAATTACTGCATTTCGGCATGGTCGAGCATAAACAAATTTAAATAATCCTAAGGAAAAGAGTTTGATATTGTTTAAGGCAGTAGTTCCCAAAGTGTGGGTCGTGTAAAGATCTGAAGGAGATCGCGAGATAATTTACAAAATAAAATAAAAAGCGCCTTATTAACATACAATTATATTATGTTTAGAAACTGAAACGTATACAACGTTAAACATAAAAATAACAAAATCATTCAGCAGTTACAAATTGAAAAAATTATTCGAGAAATGTGCCTGTTTTTGAGAAAGTAGATTCTCAATTTTGAGCTCTATATTCGTAATACACACACACTGAAGGAGATTCCTCGCTTTTGTTTTGATAGCTATCATAGACTAGAAATAGGCTATATTTTGCATAAATATGACTTTGCATATACTATAAAAATTTCAGTTTCTTTTGCAACCTCGACGTATTCTTGCATTCTTTTGATCCAAAACTGGTCTACGCTATGCAAAAGAAAAAAATATATTATATGAACCGGTCAGTGAAATAAGGGCTGAAGTCCAAGTTCTGCCGAAAATGGTTTTTTGAGTGCAATTTACTCTTAAAGCCAAGGCGCACATTATGCACTATTAAAATGACCTATATCCGTTACCATATTACAGCGGCTTAAAAATTTCAGTCCATGGAACAAGGTCCGATGTCCGGGACTTCGGGCATCATTATATTGACCGAGCTACGAGTAACATTCGGAGAGTATCTCACAGAGGCGCTGTAGGCGGAAAAGTGGAGATCCCAAGTTATACGTTACTTCCAAGTTGTTGAAATGACACACACTGATTTCAAAGACTTTGATGGGTATTTCACACATTTTTCAAGAAAAGCGCAACTCAGAATGGTTGACATGTTTCAGGTATCAAAATACAAGATTTTCCAATACAATCTTTTGCACAAACAGCAGATAGAGGTCAGTAAATTAATATGCGGAATTGTCATGAGCAGCTTCCGTCTCCTTAAGAATAACGTGACTCCGAACCTCAATGTACCACAGCTGTATCACGGGCAGTTACCTGTTAAAAGTGCAAAGATACGTGATGTATCTAAACTCCTGCAATATCTATCAGAGAATGCACAACAGTACTTGCAGAGTATTAAGGGTGAGGAAAGTAGCAGAACTCAGAATGATGGCAGTGACTGAGGACATAAGGCAGTTTCTCATTACATTGAAATAGTTTCTTTATTATAAGTATTATTATTATTATTATTATTATTATTATTATTATTATTATTATTATTATTATTAATCATATTGGTGTCACATCTTGTTTTTTTTTCTAGACAGTTAGCTCAAGTGATGTTTGTATTCTGAAAATACAACCTATTTAATAAATAAAATTCACTACTTCAGATTATTGTGCTTGTCTTTTACACTTGCGTAGTAAAACAATGCAATAAGGACCGAAGTCCACAACATATCATCCTGTTTATTACCCATAGTATTAAACTCACACGTGAGTGTTCATTATCAGTCAGAGTGGTGCACTATGACCTACAACTGTGCAAATTTTTGTTACTGTTGGCCTAATGGTTTAGGAGATTTGATGTTTTTTCTTTGTCTCCTGAAAAATTTACTTCTCTGGACTTCGGTCCTTATTCCACTGACCGATTCATATATAATTTCAACATTCCATCAGTAGGTATTTATTTCAATGTATCTGTCTGTCTGTCTCTGTCTATTTTATTTATTTATTTATTTATTTATTTATTTATTTATTTATTTATTTATTTATTTATTTATTTATTTATATGCTTACTTATATATTTATTTATTTCTATTCTTTTTTTAATTTCAGTCCGTTCAACGCAACTGCCTAAAAACGGATTCAGTGTACCTGTAACTGTTGTAAAATACCGATAAAGCTGGTGTATAAAAATTGTGCAACTTAATTGCTTGCCCGCAAAAACAAAATTAGTATTTGTAGTTAAATTTTCCATGATTTCTTTAATTCATTGAAATGAATTAAATTTCTTTTTGTCAAGTGATGTCGACTAAAATTAAGTTTCTTTATAAATCCGTGATTTTTTCTTTGCTTGTTATTTTGTTAACATCTTGACCTTACAAACTACGATTCAAAGTGTTTAAGTGTTTGAAAAATATATAAAATATAAGGTTAGTCAAAGAAGCTGGAGAGTATTGGAAAGTAAGTTTGCGTATTTGGATTTTTCGCCTTGCAGGTATCGATACATTAGAAGTTGGGTGGTTTCCACTGGCTTAGAATAAAATTATCGTTGCTTTCGACTTTATAGGGATTTGTATTTTTCTAATGGGGCTATGTACCTATGCGGTAATCCCTGCGTTGGCTGAGTGATCAGGCCTTCAGCCTGTCATACAGAGGTCCAGGTTCGAGTCTCGGTCAGGCTTGGGTTTTTTTTCATTCAAAAATCTATGTTGATATTTGTTGCGGACAAGATTGGGGTTTTTCTCGGCGTTCTCCCATTTCCCCATATTATGCAGTTACATCATACCGTCAACATTTCTCTATTATCATCATTCCATAGCAGTCCTCGAACACCGGCTGGCGACGCACGGAGGGGGCTGGCCTAGGAACGAGGGGGCATTGCCTGCTCGAAACCTGGGTACACAGCGAACGTGTTTTTGTACCGTGGCAACAAGTATGCTTCGTTACCTGTTGGTCATTCGGTACACATTAAAGAAACATGAGAATCTTGAACTGGTTCTTACAAAGATAAAATATAAAGATCATAACTGGATGAACTGTGGAGGCCTGAGAGAGTTGTGCATGCTTCTTGGTCAGCAGGCTGGGCATACTAAGTTTCCATATCTCCTCTGTGAGTGGTACAGTAGACCAAGAAGCAGTCATTGGTCATAAAGAACATCGCTTGAACTTCATATAAGAGGAAAAGCAACACAAACATAACTTCACCATGAAGAGAAAAAGGCGGTATAACGAATTTTACTAAATGTGATTTGTTAATTTTTTACGACAGACTAATAGTTTTTATAAAATATATTTTTAATATTTGCCACAGGACATGTTTCACTGGGTCACTTTCCCATATTAAATTCAATAATGCTGCATTCACGTTGCTAAAAGTTCCAATGCATATTGCGGAAAAATTTATATAATTTTATTTATTTAACTATCATTATAAAACAAATGTTTCTAGCCACTACCGTAAGAGCCAGGCTCGTGTACAGTGTGGTCTTAGCCAATAATATAACATAAAATTTACAAGGACAGTTTACTAAATACAGTAACTTAATTTAAACCAATAAATAACACGCAAGAGCAAAAAAAGAAGAAGAAAGAGAAAAAGAGAGAAAAAACACATTTAATATAAATTGACAATCAGACAGAAGCCAGTGATATTCAATAAAAACCTGAATATAGTCAACAGAAATAAAAGGTAACAAATACACATATTTGTTAATATTATATATGATGAATAGTTTTATAAATTTCTTTTTTAAAAGCTTCAGTTTTAAAATATTTCAAATTGGAAAATGGTTTATAATTTTGTTATTAAGTCTTGGGCCGAAACTAGCACCATGTTTAAGAGCTGCACTTGTATGGCATTTAGGTTCAATTAATGGGAAAGTAGACTTTTGTCTTCGAGTACGATATTCATGTCAATTAGATTTATGTTTTATTTGATTTCTGTGGTAGTAAATTAGTAAACTATATTTAAAAATTTCTTCAATAGTTAATACTTTAATATCTGTATGAATCATATTTGTTGGATAATCCATACTTTTGGTTAGACAAATTTTTATTAATCTTCTGTGCAATAAAATTAATGGATTAAGTACAGATGATGCTACTCCACCCCAATCTATTATACCACATTGTATTAATGATTGTATTAAAGTAAAATTATTACTCTCAATGCCTCCTTAGTGATAAAATTTCGAAGTATTATGAATTTATAAATTGTCTTTCTTATACTTGTACACATAAAATACATAAAATGAATTTGTTTATCCCAATGTAAATGCTGATCTATAATAATTCCTAAATATTTGACTTGTGTGGAAGATGTTAGATGTGGGCAGTTAGAATAATTATTTGTTAATTCATTACATAAAATATTATGTATTACTAAGTGATAATTATTCATAGGTGAAGATAAACCTTTCGTTGTTAAAGAAATGGAATATAGGTAGTTTTATTAGTATTTAAGGACAGGAGAGATTAGAGTCAAGCCAATTTTTCACTACGTTAATTCCATTGCTAACATTTAAATAAGTGTTATCCCAATTTTCCCCATTAAATGTTAGTACAGTATCATCTGCAAAAGAAAATATATTACCACCATATTTCTTTAGATGAATTTTCAACAAATTATTAATATATATTTTAAATAAGATTGGTCCTAATACTGTACCTTGTGGAATTCCAATTCAGTTTATATTGCTCTTATAATTGTCAATTTAAAATGGTACGTGATCTGAGCTCAGTTTTGGATTCATCAGCCCAAGAAACTATAAATGCTACATAGATTTTTAAAAAAAGTTTTGTGACCCTTAATTTTGCAGGCCTGTGTTGTTATTAATACTACTGCTGTTAATACTATTTCTGTTAGGGCCTATATGAAATCTTAAATCGCATTGTTTAAATTATTTGCATAAATTTTAATACTATTTTCGAACCGTTGCGTTGGTTAGAACTTTTGAAACGCTCACATTAACTTCCATTACAGAAATGTGCGTCAAAGTGTGAGGAAAGTAAAAAAGAAAGATCATAACGAATTCAGTGATAACTTACACGTTCGAGCACAAGCGAACCTGAATATAGATCGTTCATCTTCTGTCAGTGAAACCAATCTGGAATTGACTCTTATAGAATTCAATTAACATGGAGAAGGTCTGTTCTCGGCAGATTAGGATCCGCTATTCGGTTTCCGGTGCGTCCGTCTGTCTGTCTGTCCGACTGGCCGAGTAACCAACACCTGTCTCATCTACATACCCACCTCACAATCTTTTGACTGGTTTTGGTACTGGTTATTCGTTTTATTAACGACAGTCTATTTTGCATCCCAAGCTATTTTTAACGTATGAAGTAGATGACGACATCGAAAAGGTATTATAATTACGATGAGCTTACAGAAAAGATACAAATACCAGCGAGACTCCGCCTAGAGCGACTGAGGAATATCGTGGCGACGGTTGTATAATCCTGTTCTGCATATTTGAATTTCGAAATGGTACGTTACAATATTCTGCAAACGATTGCATATTTCTTTCTACTTAATTTCTGTTATTATATTAATATCATTATTCTCTCATATAGTACGAGTATAGACACCGAAATTCACAATATTTATCTTCGGTGATAATTCGACCACAACTAAGACCTGCTTTACTTAGGTAAATCTAAAATTACCTACAGTAGTCTCACTAGAGATTTTTATTTATCTAGAAAATCAAAACTCGAGTGGGATTTAATTGACTATTACACGGTTGGAAGAAAGCATAAATAAACATTAGAAGAAATAAAGTAGCCTACTCTAGTAAAATAAAATATTTATTGACTTACTCTAATACTAAACTGTCTTCAAATATGTATTATTGTACCATCTCATCATTACAAATATTCCGCTAGATGGCAGTAGTGTGTTATTATCAGCTCTTCTGTTGCTACCAGTTGTGCAAACTGGGCTATACAGTCTTCATTGAACTCTATAGACGATTACTAATCAAGAAGGCTTTGTTGATTCAGTTTCAGTTTTATTAAAACAATTGCATTCCACTTCAATTGTATTATCAATACATATTAATAATTTCAAGGGAAAAATTTTTCCGAGGCCGGGTATCGAACCCGGGACCTTTGGCCAATGTTCTACCAATTGAGCTACCCAGGAACGTATCAGACACCGGCTCAATGTTTCCTATTTTATATCCACATACTTCAAGCGGGCTGACAAGACGCTAAACACCCAACATTGAGAGCACACAAGCTCTGTGTGACTTGAATTGTGGTTTTCTGTTAACGAACAGTGATATATATTATGCAAATCTGGCTTTCAGGTATAGCTCTCTGTGAAGATAGAAGAGTTTTAATTAAGGATGATGAAATAAACATTAATAATTTTAAAAGGTATAGTTATTGAAAATACAATGTTGACAAACAAAGAAAGAAATGCTAGGGAGGTGATAAAAATTCTAGGATAAGCAACCATGATTGGTTGAAGAACGTCATTCCGTATCGTTTTATTGGTCAAAAGTAGTATGACGTTAGAATGAATGAATATATTTGTCTTTAAGCAATATATCTTTGGTGAGGCGGCACTTCACGTTATTGGTATACAGTGCCGTCTTCCCGTTTTACAACGCCTCTCGTACAGGTCATTATTTATTTTTAATTTGTTATTGCAATTCTTCCACTAGTATTTTGTTTTCCGTCATTAATTCCTCACTAACCTTACTCCTCACCCACTATTATACCAAAAATACTATCCTATTTCTAATTCTTGTTTTCTCCTGTATGGCACATTTCCCCTCACTTCACATCTCTAACTATTTGCACTTTTCAGTGCTAACTTTTCCCATTGCTATTTTATTTTAGATCTTAGTTTTCTTTTCTCTCGACATATTTCCCCTCCACACCATTTCCTTAAGTCATGCTACTTTTTCATCTTGTTTCCCCTCTTCCTTCATCACTGCTTCCTGAACTATCAACTACTTGCATTACTCTACTTTCCGTCAGCCTCGATTTAGATCTTAGTTCCTTCACCCGCTTCGGAATTGCTCCCATCTGATATCCACTATTTTCATTCGAATGCACTGAGGTCATGTTCTGCTGTGCTTGCTGAATACCAGTTCGCGTCACTCCTATTTTTTCTCCAGATGATGTCACCCTCTGCTTTCCGGAAATTTTCGCTGAGTTTAACACTTTTACACTTGTCTCGCTGCTATCGTGTATACTTACCATACTCGTGTCACTAACCTCAACTTTAGATACGATATTCTTGATTTTTTTCTTTAAAAATTTTTCTGTTCCTTTCCCTTTCTTTTGAGCCTACAATCGGGTCCTTCAACTTTACTGACACTCTTCTACACTAAAAACCAAATCGTTTATCTAAATTTTATCCTTGACCAGTTTCGCAAATTGTCCATTCATTCGTGCTGCTTTAAGAAAGGGGATTAAAACTCTTCTTCTACTTCTCACTTCATAGCTCCAGTCGTTATCTATTCTGATCGTTGTATTTTCTAGCATTCTTCTATTCTTCTAAAACCTTTCCTTCGTAACCACGCTCTTAAATTTTACTAATATTGGCCTAACTTGTTCTGAATTTTGTTTTGCTTCTTTCCTACTCTAAATACTTCCTGTACTTGTCCATCGCTCACGTCCATACCAAAACACTTCCAACACACACCTAATATCTTCTCATATATATCGATACTCTGTTCTCTCTCTTTTTCTTATATTCCGAAAAATAACAAGTTTTTTTTCTCCTCTTCTCCTCCTTAAAGTGATCCCATTTGGTTTTTATAATTTTGTTTTACCAAAACACTTCCAACACACACCTAATATCTTCTCATATATATCGATACTCTGTTCTCTCTCTTTTTCTTATATTCCGAAAAATAACAAGTTTTTTTTCTCCTCTTCTCCTCCTTAAAGTGATCCCATTTGATTTTTATAATTTTGTTTTCCAATTGAATATATTCCATCTTCTTTCTTACCTCTGCCATGCTCTCCTTCATTGCCATTAGATCTTGTTCCACTGTACTCTCCTCCCTTTCATTATTACGCACAATTATTCACCTATTTAACACAGGTCAACGCCTCAGCTAATCGTTACTATCCCCTTACTTGCACAAAGCGAACCTACTTCCTCTGCAACTTTCTTAAGACTGGTGACGTAGTAAAAGTGTAATAATCGTAATAACCAATACCACTGAGAAATAAGTTAAAGCATGACTTTTATCTCACAAATTAAACGTTACAAAAGACAAGTTTTGTAACTACTTCGAATTGCTTTGGGCAGAGATTCACACTACGAGAGAGTTTGAGCGCGAATTTTACTAACCAAATAAAATGTATTCGGAATGATTCATAACAACGTTCACAACTAGAAGAGGCGACCTCTCAGGTTACTGCAGGAAGAACAGTTACTATAAACGTGGACAAGATTTTCAATAGTTGCAGACTTATCGAAGTTTTCTTAACGTCTGAAACCGCAATACTGTGAACCGCGCTTCAAGTCTTGAATGGCAAACAAGCAACAACCCAACCCATACTAGTTCTGTTTGAAGCTTCGCACACTTTCTTTTGAGTTCGTGAAGTTTCATTCATGATGTCGTACACATTTTGTAATGAAGTATAGGCTGTCTTGACTGTCCTTCATTTCACTGTTTAACTTCATCCTCCCTGTATATATTTCTCCGCATACATTAAATAATTTCCAATAATCGTGTTATATGCTTTCGTTGACGTTTACAATTAGTTCATGGTATACAAATACCTTTCAGGTAATTAATTTAATTGAACAGTCATTTCTCATATTTCATTTCTCTGGGAATCTCAAAATAATTACACGCTTGAGGTTCTGGTTGATACGTATATCTGTTATCAGGCAGTACATCTCAGTTGACGATTTGTGTCAGAGGAAGAACAATACTGTATTGTTTTTATGCACCTGAAGTCTGATTAGTGGAATATGTAACTAATGCGCGGCGCCAACCGGAAATTAATGGTGATAGGTAGCCTATATTTGATAAATAGTAAAATAAACCAAGAAGTAAGAGGACAATAAGTGAAAAATAATCTTTTCGAAAAGTAATGAATTATGGTCTAATTAGTACGCCACTGTGACTATATGGATATCATACGTGCTTCCCAATTCAAGTGATACGTGGTTCGATCTCCTGCGTGGGCGAAGATTTATTTCGATTCCACGAAACTAAGTGTTAACACATTGTCTTGTACTTCTCCTGTGATTTCTCCGCGATGGACATACATCGTGCTGATCACACGATCAGGGAGGCTCACTATGTGTAGGAAGTATACTCCCTTCCACTGTAGTGGCTTATAAGTTGATATAAAATGAGGAGGTATCACCGAGAAAGAAACAAACAAACAAATAAAGATGTAATTAGCAATGGTAATAGGCATATCCTTGAATGACATCATTTGGATTTGTGAATGAAAACTTGTGTGTGGGATCTTAACATATCCTCTTAAAATCAATTACTTTCACAAAGCTTTTCTTCCTTACTCAATATTAAAACTGTGGGAGAAAAATCCACGAATCTTCTTTTTATCTACATCCGCGAAACTTTCACTTTAGTTGACCCTAAGGTTTACAATAAAGACTTTATGCTTTTCTATAATGTTGTTGATTTAGACAGAAGAGCTTGCGTCAGCAAGGCTACAAGAATTAAATGTATGGGCCGTTTCCAATGAGTGCATTAACTTTCATTGGACATACTCCATTTATATCTCTCTTACATTACTAAGGCACTTCAGAAAACTCGCTCCCCATTAACTTTAAGTTATAAAAGTGTATGCGGAGGCGGAAAACTACCGACAACCTTAATCGGAAGTCCATCAGAAACAATCAATAGCTATCAATAATTTCAATGCCATTAGATTAAAAAGCATTCAAGTCCATTTTTTTTCAAGTTTTGAGATAGAAAAAAAGAAAAATACATATGTTTTTTGCCTATTTAATTATTATCTCGACATGTAATTTTGTGTGGTTATGTCAGAGAACAGAAAATGATAGCATGCTAATTTTAAAAGTTGTGACACTTGTGTACTTTATGTATACCCAATATTACTAAAATTAAAAGTTAATGGCTAGTCGATGCCATCCACTGAAATACTTTACTAAGGAACTGATTTTAGTTTTAAAATGTCAAAATAGTCGTATACTTTTCTACAAGTTTTACCCAAATGGGAAAAGATGAGTCATAATAGTAATGTTAATCATTATTTTTGCTACAAATACAATCGTTGTTTGTTCATTTTGATTTTAAAAATTGTTTCATTACTCAGAATTCCAACCTTCAGTATCGCTTTCACTGTCTTTGCCATTTTCTTGAGACGATCAAATGCTGATCTGGACGGATGGTTTGTGAAAATCGATACATTAAAATCAAATACTTGACTAGTTCTCTACATCTCAATTTCAGTTAAATATAGATACAAACGATTTTTCCTAGGAATATGTTCTTGTAAATTCATAAAACTCTAACATAAAATTTAGTATAAATCACAAAACAAAACGAGCTTTCAAATTCAGTTACAACGTGATGTGAATTTTACAAGGCCACATCACATCAAAACTCGTATGTAGATGCAAGTCTAATATGAGTTCACATAAAATATGATATACAATCTTATATGGTTCTTGTTTACTACATTACTGGGAGAGAGGAAAAAAATTGATTATGAATATGGGCTGGTTGTCCTTCAAAATAAATGTTATTGTGTCAGTATCATATTAAATTCATACCACGGAATGAGCAATGTCCTGAAGAAAAAGAATACTTTAAATAAAATATCCAAGTTTAGTATAGTTAAGTCGTAATACTTTTATTGATCATAAAATAAATGTGCTCTCTTCTGTGGTAAAAATGATAACGTTTACTGACGCGGTTTCGATTCCTTGGGAAGTGGAAACTGAATCTCTCCTATAGAAACTGAGTGTTTATCTCTTGTTTAATATGTTGCATCTATTGCCTCATACGGTTAACATATGACTAATCTAACAAACCAATTAGACGAAGATAGACGAAAACGGTGATTACAAAATTCGCAATGATTATGATGATAAGCGCGAGACAACGCTGATGTTAATTGAAGAGCCCAGGAAAGGAAGGGACAAAATCCAATTTTTCTTATTTACAGATCATACCTTTGTGTGAAATTGTAATTCAAGCCCGAGGTGCTGCATTTTCTTTGTAAAGAAAAGAAGCTCAGTCGCCAGCAAATGTACCGTAAAAAATGTATGCAGGAAAAGAAAGAGCTCAGTCCATATGAAAAATGAAATGAAGGAGCTCAGTCCATATGAAACAGAAAAAGAAAGAGCTCAGTCCATTGAAACAGAAAAAGAAAAAGCTCATTTCATATGAAAGAGGAAAAGAAAGAGCTCAGTCCATATGAAAGAAAAAAAAAAAGAGCTCAGTCCATATGAAAAATGAAATGAAGGAGCTCAGTCCATATGAAACAGAAAAAGAAAGAGCTCAGTCCATATGAAGCAGGAAAAGCAGCTCAGTCCATATGAAACAGAAAAAGAAAGAGCTCATTTCATATGAAAGAGGAAAAGAAAGAGCTCAGTCCATATGAAAGAGAAAAAAAGAGCTCAGTCCATATGAAAAAAGGAAAGAAAGAGCTCAGACCATATGAAACAGGATAAGGAGCAGCTCAGTCCATATGAAACAGGAAAAAAGAGCTCAGTCTATATGAAACAGGAAAAGAAAGAGCTCAGTCTATATGAAACAGGAAAAGAAATAGTTCAGTCTATATGAAACAGGAAAAGAAAGAGCTCAGTCCATATGAAAAAGGAAAAGAAAGGGCTCTCAGTCCATATGAAAAAGGAAAAGAAAGGGCTCAGTCCATATTAAAAAGGAAAAGAAAGGGCTCAGTCCATATAATTTTTTTTTGGATATTTGTGCAATAATATGCAATGGAAAGTGACATATTATGTGATGCATGTAGTGAAACCATAGAAGCAGAACATATGATTCCGTAATAGAAGAAAAGAAAATAGCATGATCGAATGCCTAAAGTAAATAAAAATATTAACTTAATGAGTCATGTAATGGGGGAAAATTTCCATTTCAGGTTACAGAGTTTTTATAAGGTACATGAAGATACCAGAAACAGATCTTAAAAAAATTAAACCTAATGGTACCTGTGGATACTCAAAATTTTTATTTATGTGACTTTATTTCTCTACTTCCAACTCAACGTAGAAAACTTAGAAAAAATAAACATGATGCAAGAATTAATAACGAAATTTTTAAGTATAGACTTCAGGAACACGAAGTACAAAAAGTGGCAGTATGTCGGTAAAGAGGCCACAGCAATTTACGGGATATCTAAAAGTAAAATTGAAGACTGAACATAAAAACACTTAGGCGATTTACTTTCCATCCATGCTATGGCGCGAACAGCCCATAAAAGCCAAGGTGAAAGATCATCCAATCAGTATGGAAGTATCGTATGGTCAGCATGATGATCCTCCCAGCTGTTTATAGATACATTTCGAAACCGGATTTCGCTACCAGTCATAGCTCCCCAAATTTACCATGATATTGGATGAGCACCGATCTCATACATTGATCGAAATTTAATGAGAAAATTCCTCCCACTTCTAGGGTTAATATTGGCAATAAGTTATTATCTATTAAGTTTTATTTATATTCAAATTTATGGAAATTTGATTTGGTAATTTTGATTTATTATTGGTAAAATTTGTGCCAGCATCCGCGGTTATACAATGGATATAAGTAAATATTTTTTGTTAAAGTAGTTAAAAGTTTTGTTAGTGGTTATTTTATTGTTTTTGGGTGAAATCCGAACCAGCTTACATTTCGTAACGTGAGTCCTATATATGATACCTTAGATCACAGCGCTACTTTGAGGGATGAAATTTTTGCTATGAGTTTTAATTTACAACATTGCCTTCCCATATTTTATTTATCTTTCGAAGAAGGCATGTGGACGATTTTCATTTCCAATTTATATTTCCATGCTGTGAATCAAACCGAGACCGAATATGTAGTCACTTGATCGCACATTAGAAGATGACGATCACGATGAACTTCATTATTTTAGATCCGGATTCCATAGTTCATACTTTTAGGAAAACTCCAGTGCTTTAACTATATAGCCATTTAAAGAAAGTTGCCTGAAAGAGTTCATGACGTGGAAAAGAGTAAATGCAGTTAAGCGGTTTATGCGCGTTGTAGCCACCAGGGAGGTCTTTGTCAGAGACACTAATCTGAGGTAATATTTATGTGGGTATCAACTTTATCCGAGCGAACAAATTTCACCAGTGGTGATTCAGGTGACCTTTTCTGAAACCAACTATCGCAGAGCCATCATCAAGACAGACCTTAAACAAGAATTCACGCAGGGCCTGGCAACAAGATTAACATTTACATCGGAAAAGGAAATTCCTCGAAAGCAAGTTATTTTTAAATGTGCTTCATCCGAAATAGAAATGGAATACTTAAACAGCGTTCCGTTACGATTTGGTTTACAAAATAAAAACCTAGTTTACGAACGACAGTGACTCTGTGGCCGTTGGAAGGTAGTCTTCGGTTACCAACTAAAGTCAGAATCAACAATTCTCTTCCAGATATATGTTTAAATAATATATTATTCTAAATTGAGTAATTTAATCGGTGTTTTTACATTCGAGGTTGTATTGCAACAATATGACATTGCCAACGCCATAATCATGCTCATGTTTATACCTGTAATGATGCTGTAATGCTGCTATACCCTCCTTGTACACAGATTCCTCGAGGTCTAGAAACAAAAAAAAAAGCTTTCTGCTGCTGCCATAACCTCTTCATTTTGACGAAACTTTCTTCCCAGCCAAGAAAGTTTTGAGCTTTGCAAAAGAAAAAAAAAGTTTGAGGTTGCGAGTTCTGGTGAGTAGAAGTGGGGGTGCGGCAACAGTTTCGAACCGAAACGCAGTTCGTGTAGTTTAGCAACCGCGATTGCAGACGTGTGAACAGATGCATTATCACGTTCATGAAACGACACTTTCATCTATGCCATACCCGGATTCTTCACGCTAATTTTCCCTTTCAGTTGTTCTCCCCTTTGCTAGATAGTCAATCATGCTTATCCCCTTAGAATTCCAGAACACGAACGCCATGACTTTCCCAGCCGATTGAATAGCTTTTGCTTACTTTGGAGGCGGAGAATCAGTGTGCTTCCATTGTTTCGATTGTTTTTTTTTTGTCTCTAGTATATAGTAATGGATCCAGGTTTCATCTTCGGTCACAAACCGATTCAAAAAGTCGGGCATATTTTTCTCTCGACGAGTCAGAAATTCCCTCCAAATTTGACATCGGACGTGCTTTTGTTTCGGTATTAACAAACTCGGAACACACCTAGCAGGACACCTTGGACATGCCTAAACATTGACTAAGATGTGGCGCACTCGTTCAATTGAGATACGTATAACCTCGCTAATTTCCCGCACTTCCAGTCAACGATCATTAAAGAACGTATCGTGGACTTTTTGTACGATTTCTTCACTTGTTGCTGTTACTGGACGTTCACTGCGGATGGTCTACCACACTCTCTCAACAATGTTCAAATAGTACCGTCCATTGTTTCACAATCGAAAACGCGCATTCCCCCAGTGTAGCTTCCATGTCTGCTTTAATTTCTGTTGGACTCATTCTCTTCTTTTACGAAATATTTAATGACAGCACGAATGTCGAAATTGTCCATTTTTGCCAATATGTTCGGTGTACTAAGTTCAAAATTAAAGTACACAAAATGTAATCAGCGGAAAATTATGATTTTTTGGTGCTTGAACTAATGTAAAATGGCCGCCAATGATGGCAGCATTATTGACATGTTCTCAATACCATCTATGTGTCAGGCCACGAACTTTTCAAGCGCATCTCGTAACATATAACATGATATAACACAATGCAGAGCAGCGCACACCCACAAAACACACACAAACACATACAACAGAACATACATAACACACATACACACACAAAAGACACATAACACACACACAAAACACAATACACACAGAACACACAACACACGCAAAACCCACGGAACACACAACACACACACATACACACGTTATATAATGAATTCAGTAATCTCTGGAATGCTGTCACTTCAGATTCTCTGTTAGCATTTTATCGCTATCAGTACGCTATATGAGGCGTTCAAAGCTAAAGTGGATCAAGTCCATGAGACGTAGTTTTGAGATAATAGGACTTAAAGTTAACTTGCTCTAGTGGATTATCTTATCCATTCTCAAATTCTAGATTTATAAAATATAAACAATTGTGATGTTAACTGACGCAACACTTTGGTGACATGATCCACTATGGCTCAGGACATCGTGAACAAATAATCTGAGCCAAAAGTGACTGGTGTCATCTACCAGCGAATACTTGGAATTAAGACGATCCAGTACTGCTCGGAAAAGATCCAACTTCATATAATCAAAAAATGAATTAAACTGAATTTATGAAAATTTGTGACTTGATCCACTTTAGCTCTGAACGCCTCATATGTCTTCTAGAACTATGTGCCACATTTTGGGAACACAGTACAATGATATTATACAGTATAATGCATGTTTTATGTTCGAGAAGACCTTAAATAAGTAAGTGAATATCAGAGTTTATTTTCGAACATCCTATGTTAACGTTATTCGTGATTGATCGTAAGTGGCAATGGAACAGTCGCTGAGAAAAGCTGGAGACCTTTAACGTCAGACAGCGGTAATCATTCCGTGGAGCCGTGGAGTGTTTATGAGGGAGTGTAATCTTCCAGACTGTTGCTAGGTAACTCTGTGTGAATGATTGTTCACAGCTCTCAATGCATGTTTAGCAGATGTCAATCGAACAAGAAACGTCTTAAAGAACAACTCTGAGAAAACATACCGAAGACTCTTGCGTAGGCCTTGCCTGTCTTTGTCCTCGGTGTCGAAGATCAGCGAATTAGATTATTCTCGTCATGGCTGAAGAAATGCTATCACTCCTCACAATCCTTGCGCTAATCACTTTACGTCATTTAACGTTTAATTAACAGTAGTGAAGTAGTTACTCAAAAGGAAACTATTTAATCAGAATGGTAAGCCATAAGATCTGTCTCGTAACATAGGCCTACTATAAACGTTCTGAGCATCTTTGCTTTTACAATAAAGGGTTACCAGCTCTTTGATAAATAAGAAAATATATAATATCTAAATGATGTGTGGTACAATTCAGAGAACATTAAGAAATATTGCAAGACAAGATATCAGATTAAAATTTTATAAGAAATGACTACAACGTTATTAACATATGAAAGTTGAACCATGAGCGATATTAAATGGAGATTACTACCGGATCCAAGCAGCTGAAATGAATTTCCTACATAGAATGAAGGAATATACCAAAAGAGGTCAGATAAGACGTGCATTATGTATTCTTTAAATGATAAAATATAAAGTTTCGCTATCATTTCCTTTAGATACAATGGACATGGAATTAGAAGATGTAGATGTGGAAGTAAGATTTCGTACTTTATTTAGTACAATGGATTCATGCTCATCGATTTACGGGGAAACAGTTGGCGACACTGACTAGATAAAAGAACCGACCATGCGATAAATTGATAGTGATAAATCTTGTTGCAAGAATTATTGCGATGTTTGACTGTGATTGGTTAGAATTCTAAATTTCATTACCCTTCATTGGTCGAAAATAGAATGACGTCGTACAAACGAAATAGCCAATATAAATTAATATTGAAAAGTGATGGTGAAAGTGAACACCTTTGTCTTACTCCTTTGTTTGTTGTTTCTGCTATATTCTTTCTTTTCATTGATGTAGTTCCAATTACAGTTTTATTCTCAGAGGTATAAATTTTTAATTGCTGATATTAAATGTTGTGGAATACTGTTTGTTTCATTATGATCCATAGTTTGTTTCTGCAAACATTGCCAAATGCTTTTTCATAATCTACAAAAATCATGTATGTTGGTAGATTATGTTCTCTATGTTTCTCTATTATTTGGTTTATGGTGAATATACAATCTGCACAAGATCTTCCTCTCTTGAATCCATTTTGGCTTCATGAGAGCATGTTTTCTATTATGATATTAAGTCGAGTTTCTCTCTCTCTCTATCTCTCTCTCTCTCTCTCTCGTACGGAGAAGGGACCCGAAGGCTTACACTGCAGCCTGAGGCTTATTGTGATTACCATTCCTATTCTTGTGAATGATTGGGTAACCGAACGGCCGCGCTCTTGTACAAGTACAGCACGCCGCACCGTGAATTTAACCAGGTCTACTCCTTATGGATGATGTTGATATGTGAATTTAATATTGACGCATATATTTTATAGCATGTAGGCCTATTGAAAATGATTATTCGTCTATAATTAGAGCAATTTTTCTTATCTCCTTTTTTATATATTGGACGTAGGCCTATATTTCCTACTCTCCATTCTTCAGGTATGTGTCCGTATTTCCAACAGATGTGCATCAAATCTAATAATCTGAATTTCAGTAGTAATGAAGTATATTTTATTAATTCCTTGTTAATATTATCTGTTCCCGGGATTTTTTTTATTTTTAAATCTGTTAAGGGCTAATACTAATTCATCAAATGTAATAGGATCTACGTTTTCATGTATTTTTGTTATTTTTTTTTTCCTTCCTTTTCTGTCCATAGATCCTGATAGTAATGTAGCCATCTCTCTTACATAGATGTGTTAAAATTGTATAAGCTTTATCCTATCTGCCATGGACATCATACGCTATACCAGGAGTTTCTTTTTATTTTCCTAGCTTCCATACGGACAATTGCGCATTTATATTTATGTTTGAGGTTTTTAATTACATATTTATTTATTTTATGTGTATATTTTTAGAATAAATATTACCCCAGACACACATATATAACAGATCGCTCATCCCTCTGTTAAAATCGGTAGCACTTTGAAGAGAACAACCGACAGGATCGCCACCCGTCCGCCGTAAACAAACACGAGATAGAAGTACAGTCGCTAATGCAATTCAAATGGGAGTATGACGTGATTCCTTATGTAACAACTAGATGGCAGCGTAGTAAACCTGACAAAAGTTGTTACCGTCAAAGCCTATGAGGACGAGCAATCTGGGTATATACGATCTAGGATATTACATAAAATTCCGGACTCTAATGAAAACATAGGACTTCAATTTTACTTTCTTCCTGAAGAAAACGATGTTAAGGATTTTATAGCCCTTTTAAAATCTATCGTCATCCTCGTTCGAGTTTGAAGCCTTAAACCTTGAATTCAATGGTCAACATAGTAACCGCAGAAGCATGAGGACTGAATAGCGAACAAATCAGATATGTAACGATGGAGCAGCGAGAGTGAGACTGCGTCAAATCTCAATATGGAAAATAAGAGACCGAAGTGGTCGTGCGTTTAAACTTTACAACGTGATATCCTCCATCGTTAGAGAGTCCGGAATTGTCGAATTCTTCCATAATTGTCATAGCAGTTGGCAACGCTGACTTAAATATAGGATACTTTATACTATTTGATCGTTATTGCGTCACATTTCTCACGTTTGGTTTTTGTTTGTCAAACTAGGTAAACATGACTTGGATAAAAACGGATAGCATCCTGGTTTCAATGGAAAAGAAACTTGAATTCATTGACGATTTGAATACTGAAGAGATGGCAATAAAATTGTGATACGAGTCCCCATTAAGCAGTTGACCTTCAATCCCATTTAGATCTTATAATCGTTATTCTGCTATATACTTAAAATTCAACAGGGAATTGAGAAATTCTTGTAGGTTTCTAGCATCAGCTAAAAAGGAATTATATATGTTTGGGTTTACACCCTTTTGTAGTGTTTAAGGGCCGTATTCATAGACAGTCTTAGAGCGTGCTTCCGTTGGATGATCAGCGAACTAACGTTTTTTCGTATTCATAAACCAGTGTTAGCGATATGAAATGATATGAATCCTGTACAAGTAACCAGTCGATAGCCGGGGCTAGTTTAGCAAGCTCGTACCACGGGCTAGCGAAATGTCTATGAATAGCACCCTTTAAGTCTTTAAGTTTTGTAAAGGTACTCGTTATATTATAACTAGAGCCCGGATGTTAGCCAAAATGTCTTTTTCAAACTTATGTATGAAGGACCTATTAGAGATAAATACGTTTCCACACATTTGGGAACGATAGACCCAATTTTTATTTTGCCTTTTTTTGCCTATTTTAGTCCCCGTTGCCTATTTTAAGGTTAAATGCCTTTTTTAGCCTTTTTACGTCGTTACTGCACATTTTCTATATTGTTATTGCATTTAAAATAAACCGCACATAAATTATATAAAAAAACAAAAAAGAACGGTTGTACAAATTAAAAATATATATTCACCTCACACAAATATTTGCTGAGAATCTTATTCTACAGCAGTACATATATTTCCAAGAAGTCTTAAACTTTTCTCCCCTACCGATTCCATCTTTTATGTCACTTAAAACAAAGACGTTTTAACAATATAACCCTCAGTGCTCAGGTCACTTCGGGGTTTACCAGCGAAGGAAAGAGGATGAGGAAAGTAGTAAAAACAAGTATCCAGGTCCCGTTACTGTTGTCGCTTGCACGCACAAGTCACGCGTGCTTTGAAGTCTCTAATCCCTTCTCACACCTCTTTTTTGAGACAATAAACAATCGGTTTTCCCGATCTCTGAAAGAAAGCAGAACCAGTCCTTCTGAAATAAGTTGTTTTAAGTTTGCTCCAATCACTTCAGTAGAAGTAGAAAGATTTTTTTTTCCACTATGAAAAACGTCCTCCATGACAGTTGACAACTTAAAAAAGCATCTTGTTATGACATGTAACCAAGGAAAGTGAGTATCGTATGGGATAGTTTATTAAGAATTTGTCTATTTTTGTATGTTTCCATGAATAATAAATGCCTATTTCACTGCCTATTTTTACTATTTAGTGCCTATATGCCTGCCTATTTTGACCAAAATAAATGCCTAAACATGCGGGCTCTAGTTATAACGAAACACAGAACTTGCTAATGTTGAATGTACAGTCTTACCACCTGACACATGCTAACATGACATGCGATTGTCAGTATTGCACGATTTCTTCTCCAGAGATGCGTGAGAGTGATTGTACATTGGAATGCAACTGTTCGTTTTGCCATAAATCCTCACCTTAGAGTAGCAGAGGGCGTTGGTTTGACTACACGCTCGGAACATCACGTATAATTCCAATTCGATCGTAGTGTGACTGTGAATAAAACTCTTCTTCTCATTCTTATAACTTATTGCCTTATTCTATTATTCTATACCGATTGTCTTTTTGTTTTTAAATTCTTCGCTTTGTGTTTTTAGTTCTGTATTTTTCCCATTGAATAATTTTCTTCTTTTGTTTTTCTATTCAATTATTATATTTTTCTTCGTCCAATCCAATTTATCTTTCTCGGCTTAACTTTTGCATCATTATGCTTCGTCTCCTTCGAATCATAATTCAAAACATTCATGTCCTTAATTTTTTCGTCCCCAACTTCTACTTCAACTCTTTCGCCTCCTTTATATCCTTCGTTTTCTACTTCATTCTCATCGTCTCAATCATATTCTAATTCATCTCCATCTTTTAATTCATTTCCTTCGCCTTCAACTTCACCTCCTTCGCTTTCTACTTCACCTCTTTCGTCTTCTATTTCATTCCTTCGTCTTCTACTTCATCTCCTTCGTCTTCAACTTTATCTCCTTCGCCTTCTACTTCATCTCATCCTACTTCGTCGTCTTCGTCTTCAACTTCGTCTCTTTCGTCTTCTACTTCATCTCCTTCACTTCTACTTCATCTCCTCCTACTTCGTCTTCAACTTCGTCTCCTTCGCCTTCTAATTCACCTCTTTTGTCTTCTACTTCATCTCCTTCGCCTTCTACTTCGGCTCCTTCGTCTTCAACTTCGCCTCCTTCGCCTTCTACTTCATCCCTTTCGTCTTCTACTTCATCTCCTTTGTTTTCTACTTCATCTCCTTTGTTTTCTACTTCATCTCTTTCGTCTTCAACTTCGTCTCCTTCGCCTTCTACTTCACCTCTTTCGTCTTCTATTTCATTCCTTCGCCTTCTACTTCATCTCCTTCGTCTTCAACTTTACCTCTTTAGCCTACCACTTCATCTCCTCCTACTTCGTCTCCTTCGCCTTCTACTTCATCTCTTTCGTCTTCTACTTCATCTCCTTCGCCTCTACTTGATCTCCTTCGCCTTCTACTACATCTTCTTCGTCTTCTATTTTATCTCCTTCGTCTCCTACTACGTATCCTTCGCCTTCTAATCCATCTCCTTAACTTTTTCGTCTTCTTTATCTCCGTCTTCTAATTCATCGCCTTCGCCTTCTACTTCATCTCCTTCGTCTTCTACTCTATCTCCTTCTTCATCTCTTTCGGCTTCTTCTTCGTCTTCTTCCCCTTCTATATCATCTCATTCGCCTTCTACTTCACCTCCTTCGTCTTCTACATCATCTCTTTCGCCTCCTACTTCATTTCCTTCGCCTTCTACTTCGTCTCCTTCGTCTTCTAATTCGTCTCCTTCGTCTTCAACTTCGTCTCCTTCGGCTTCTACTTCATCTCTTTCGTCTTCTACTTCATCTCCGTCTTCTACTTCGTCTCCTTCGTTTTCTAATCCGTCTCCTTTTTCACCTGCTTCATCTTTATCTTCTTTGTCTTCTAATTCGGCGTCTTCCTCTTATTGTTCATCTCTTTCGTTTCCTTTTCCTCCTCATTCGTCTCATTCATTTATTTCGTCTTCTCCTATGTCTCTTTTCCATCCTCTCATTTACTTTCTTCATGGCCTGTTTGGTCTTCTTCTCTATCGCCTTCTTTTTCGTCTCCTTTCCTAGGTTTTTCTCCGTTCCAATTCTTCTTCCCCTTCTCTATCATATCATTTTTATTCACTTTTTTATTTCCATCTTCTCTGAGGTGTTATTAAATTGAGCTGATAAAGCGAGTCTCTTTTTCATCATTTATCTCATTTGATCATATCAGTTCAATTTCTGTAGTTATATTTCTTCTGCTATGGAGACTTATGTTTCGCCCTAATTTTTATTAATTAATTCATATAAAATTTATATTATTATTACTATTATTATTATTATTATTATTATTATTATTATTATTATTATTATTATTATTATTTAGCTCTTCTAAATATTAAATTTCTATATCACCTCATCTTTTCTTCATTTAACTGCTTAAATTGCCACATTCCTGATCAGTACATTGCCTATATATATATATATATATATATATATATATATATATATATATATATATATATACACATGTATATAAGAATACCTTCGGTTATTAAAAAAAATATATAAATAGAAAAGTTTCAAATTTGTTTAATAGAAGTAATACATGAAAGTTAAAGATAATAAATAAATTTAATTATAGTGACTATAATTATTTCCTTTTTCCTCAAGAATAAAATACATTTATTTTGTTTCTTCCAGGTACAGCAAGTTTTCCTGCAGAGTTACAAATAAGCTGATGGTGAGTGAATTATAATTTCGTTTATCTTCATATTATTGCATCTTTGTAATGATTATGTGGAATTATTAGACCAATTTCTGTAGAGAGCGCCTGCAACACAACGTCCTGTTGTGATGCTGTTTTAAGATCTGCTTTTGATCCATTACAGAACCAAACAGTATATTGGAATATCCACAACACATTCTCCTCCTCTACATTAACAATTACGATATTTAAATTTTTCATCTGCAGTATATTGAAGTCTTTTAATTATTACATTTTAGTGAGAAGATAAATATCTTTTGATAAAGATTTATAGTTTATTAATTCATTATTTTAAAAAGTTTCAATCAGAAAATGAAACCGAAATCATAGAGCGACATTAAAAGCTACTGCGTCGATTACTTTAGTAAAAATACACGTAGATTGTAGAAAATATTTTTATTATTCTTTTGTTGGAAAATAATATCTTTCTGCAAATGAAATCGAAATCGAGACGCATTATTATACAAGTCCGAACTCCTTTCCTCCGTACGTCCAGCAGCAACTCTCATAGCCAACTTCCTTTTCCATACATTCGGCAACAGCTGTCATAGCCTACTCCCCTTTCCGTACGTCCAGTACCAGCTTTCATGACGAAATGCAATAATAAACGCAATAATCTATTTCTATAATCTATTTCTATATAATAACGATAATAATAATAATAATAATAATAATAATAATAATAATAATAATAATATAATAATAACAATAATAATAATAAATTTCATTACATTACTTAATTAAGAGAGTCACATCATACGTTTTTGAGGGGATTAACATTTTGGTGTGACGTGTTGCGTCGAGGCCCGTCTAGGGTGTGCCGTGAGTAGAAAAAGGTTGCAGATCACTGGTATATTTTATAGGAAAAGGTGCATCAACGTACCAAACCCAACTAGTAGCAAAAAAATTAAAATTGTAAAGAAGAAAAAAGGATAGAAAACAAGAAATGAGAAATCGGAAGCGGAAAAGGAAATAGGAGAAAACAAAGTGACGGAACAACCGTCACAAAACTGTAGAAATAACAATCTTCAGAAAAGAATTAATGTTTTGAAAGGAAAGATTATGAAAGAAGTATCTAATATAAAGACTTAAGAACAAATTTTAGGTATGTATGGTAAATACCAACATGGAGCAACACAGAGAATGTAAGTTTCAGAAAAAAATAATATTTTGAAAGGGATGGTTATGAAATAAGAACATACATACTTAAGAACAAATTTTAGGTATGTACTGTAAATAGCAACATGAAGAAACGCGTCGACCTGGTTGACGAGTGGTATAGCGCTGCCCTTCTATGACCAAGGTTGCGGGTTCGATCCCGGGCCAGGTCGATGGCATTTAAGTGTGCTTAAATGCGACAGGCTCATGTCAGTAGATTTACTGGCATGTAAAAGAACTCCTGCGGGACAAAATTCCGGCACATCCGGCGACGCTGATATAACCTCTGCAGTTGCGAGCGTCGTTAAATAAATTTAACATTTGAAGAAACGCAGAGAATGTAAGTGGCAATAGACAAACCGAATGAAGAGTGAAAAATTGCCGTCAATAGTAATAAATTAGAGACTCAAAGCACGAGAAAATATTGGTCAGCAGAGGAAAATATGTAGCTTAAAGATAATGTTAAGACGAAAAGATGCTTTTGTTTAATTTTTGGAGTGAAGAAGAAGAAGAAGAGTCCATGCACAGGATCAGTATATGTATATGTATTATACATGTGATGTACAGCATAACCATAAATTGATAAAATATTTCATATCTTGAATTTACGATGTATACTATTCCAATTGATTTAGTGCTGTTACGTAACATAAGTGGCCTTTTTCCTAATATTTATGACATAAATCTATCTGTACATGTGGGCTCACTCAAAATAACTAATTATGAAATAAGTATATAAAACACAGATCTGTAATATGTTTCATTGCAATATTGTGTCACGAAATGCCATAAAATTAGTAGTACTCCAGGACATTAAGTTTCGGTGCATTTCGCGTGTCATTTGTTGCATGTAGCGTGGAGATGAATGTTGCCGTGTGGTGTTCTTGTAATAGGATACGCTATAATTTGTAGCTAGACATATTCTCTAGTCGAGGCAACCATAAAAGGATTGAAGGGGCCATTTGAACAGGACTGACTATCCGGACTGGACACTAATTCAGGGATGTCAAACACTTTTATACTATAGATCTGTTTCTTATCCCACTTTTAATCGCCTGGAAACAAATAGTCTTTTATTTATTTCAAGTTTTTAACGCATAAACTAACAAGCAGGGAGTTCTTTTTGAAGTCCCTTTCAACTACAGATGCTGTTAAAAAATACTGAGATTATTTTGCGATAATGCAGCAACTCTGGGATAACAATGACAGGGAATACCGAAATAATCGGAGTAAATCTGGCTCACAGCCGCTTCAGCCAACAAAGATCTTGCATAGTAACATTCGCTCCATCGATGAAAAGTCGCCAGTTAATGAGTTACAGATAGCCGAATTTTGTTGTTGTTTTTTCTTTCCTTTTACCTTCCACTGAAGACAAAGGTGTCATGAAACGTCTGGTGACTAATTATAAAAGAATAAGAACAGTATAGATTATTTTAAATTATGCAGGATGTTCTTAAACTTCTAGTAGAATATGTAAATAATATGTAATTACATAAAAACAAATAAATAAATTGATATCAACTTAATTCAAATAGTTCAATTTTGTCTGACTCACTTGCAATAAAAGTAGTAAGGTGATTACTTGGACCAGTGAAAATATATAAAATAAGTAGCCAAGCGCGCATAATAATAATAATAATAATAATAATAATAATAATAATAATAATAATAATAATAATAATCAGAATATTGTACGAAATGGAAATATAAAAATTGGAAATTTATCCTTTTCAATGGGTGGAAAAATTCAAATATCTTGGAGCATCAGTAACAAATATAAATGACACTCGGGAGGAAATTAAACGCAGAATAATTATAGGAAATGCCTGTTATTATTCGGTTGAGAAGCCTTTGTCATCTAGTCTGCTCTCAAAAAAGCTGAAAGTTAGAATTTATAAAACAGTTATATTATCGGTTGTTCTGTATTGTTGTGGAACTTAGACTCTCACTTTGAGAAAGGAACAGAAGTTAAGAGTGTTTGAGAATAAGTTGCTTAGGAAAATATTTGTGGCTAAGTGGGATGAAGTTACAGGAGAATGGAGAAAGTTATACAACGCAGAACTGCACGCATTGTATTCTTCACCTGACATAATTAGAAACATTAAATCCAGATGTTTGAGATGGGCAGGGCATGTAGCACGTATGGGCGAATCCAGAAATGCATATAGAGTGTTAGTTGGAAGGCCGGAGGGAAAAAGACCTTTGGGGAGGCCGAGACGTAGATGGGAAGATAATATTAAAATGGATTTGAGGGAGGTGGGATATAATTGTTGAGACTGAATTAATCTTGCTCAGGATAGGGACCAATGGCGAGCTTATGTGAGGGCGGCAGTGAACCTCTGGGTTCCTTAAAACCCGTAAGTAAATAATAATAATAATAATAATAATAATAATGTAAATAGCCGCCAATAAGACATGTAAGGTGTCGATCTTAATTTCGTCTTTCTCTTGGAATAGTAATAATAATAATAATAATAATAATAATAATAATAATAATAATAATAATAATAATAATCTCATTAAAAATCAATGTGACAGTAAATACATGATAGGTACAGTAAAAGGCTGCAGCAGGTTCAATAAACGTAAGAAATAGTGTATCTCCTACCTAATCTAACACTAATTTCTTCGACTTCTGAAAAGAAATAGATTATACTTATATGGAAGAATGTAATTTGAAACACTGGAGACCATTGCCAGTGTTGGGAAGTAGGAGAACACATAGGATCAGAAAGGTTAGACTGCATTTCTCATTTTCATTCTACTGAAGCGTGATCATTTTTCACAGCTCCTTGTGATGAAAGAGTATTCCAGTTACTGTAATATTGTGAACTTTTGTAATAAAATAACACGTTATAAACTCTTCTCAACCTCGTAATCTGTAAATAACATTTATTATTCTGGGAGCAGTGCACTTTTCAGGACGGAACATATAGCAGTCTCTTTATTATCCAGTTCATTCTTCCGAGAACTGTTATTTTATAGCACAACAGCATTGTTTATAGATGATCTGCTGTTCAGCTTTTACGGCTCAGGGTAACACTTATCTCCTTTATGACATATCGTTATTGTGTGGCTCTTGTAGAGATTCTGTCAATGAATACGTTTTTATTCTATCAAAATCCAATAAGAGGGAGACAAATCTGTACATAAACTGTGATCTGGTCGCCGATAAAACTAAAGCTTAATCTAAAAAAAAAAGAAGATGAAGAAGAAGAAGCGGGAATTGCTAGTAGTGATGAAGTATGAGGATAAATAGAGTAAAGAGCACGGGTAGGAAAATAAGAGGTAGGAAGAATAATTACCGTCAACGCGGGCTACGTTGTACCTTAAGGTGTTACTTGAACCCAGAAGAAAAAAAGTTTTCGTCGATATAAAATAACAGTTTGGTGTCGAAAGTTGTGGTCTTTTTTCTCTGCAAACTTTCATCTGTACAAATATTTTCACCTAAGTTACTCCAATGGTAAGTAAACATTTTTTTCTTCTGGGTTCAAGTAACACCTTAAGGGTCCAAGTAGCCCGCTTTGACGGTACCAATAGAGAAGAGATATTAAGAGTAAAAATGCAGAGAAGAAGAGAGATATGAAGATAAGAGGGAGGAAGAATAATCACTAATAGTGATGAGATATGATCAGAAATAGAGGCAAAAGTGGAGGTAGGAAGATAAGAGAAAGGAATAATAAATAATCACTAATAGTGACGAGATATGCGAAGAAATAGAGTAAAGAGTAGAGGTAGGAAAGTAAGAGAAAGGAATAATAAATAATCACTAGTAGTGACGAGATATGAGAAGAAATAGAGAAAAGAGTAGAGGTAGGAAAGTAAGAGAAAGGAATAATAAATAATCACTAGTAGTGACGAGATATGAGAAGAAATGGAGGAAAGAGCAGATATAGAAATGTAAGAGGAAGGGAAAATAATTACTATTTATGACGAGATATGAGAAGAAATAGAGAAAAGAGTAGAGGTAGGAAAGTAAGAGAAAGGAATAATAAATAATCATTAGTAGTGACGAGATATGAGAAGAAATAGAGAAAAGAGTAGAGGTAGGAAAGTAAGAGAAAGGGATAATAAATAATCACTAGTAGTGACGAGATATGAGAAGAAATAGAGAAAAGAGTAGAGGTAGGAAAGTAAGAGAAAGGAATAATAAATAATCACTAGTAGTGACGAGATATGAGAAGAAATAGAGAAAAGGGTAGAGGTAGGAAAGTAAGAGAAAGGAATAATAAATAATCACTAGTAGTGACGAGATATGAGAAGAAATAGAGAAAAGAGTAGAGGTAGGAAAGTAAGAGAAAGGAATAATAAATAATCACTAGTAGTGACGAGATATGAGAAGAAATGGAGGAAAGAGCAGATATAGAAAGATAAGAGGAAGGAAAAATAACTACTATTGATGACGAGATATGAGAAGAAATAGAGAAAAGAGTAGAGGTAGGAAAGTAAGAGAAAGGAATAATAAATAATCACTAGTAGTGACGAGATGTTATTGTTATATTGTTATTATTCGGTTGAGAAGATTTTGTCATCTAGTCTGTTGTCAAAAAATCTGAAAATTAGAATTTATAAAACAGTTATATTTCCGGTTGTTCTGTATGGTTGTGAAACTTGGACTCGCACGTTGAGGAACAGAGGCTAATGGTGTTTGAGAATAAAGTTCTTATGAAAATACTCTGGGCGAAGAGGGATGAAGTTGCAGGAGAATGGAGAAAGTTACACAACGCAGAACTGCACGCATTGTATTCTTCACCTGACATAATTAGGAACATTAAATACAGACGTTTTGATGGACAGGCCATGTAGCACGTATGGGCGAATCTAGAAATGCATATAGAGTGTTAGTTGGGAGGCCGTAGGTAATAAGATCTTTGGGGAGGCCGAGACATAGATAGGAGGATAATATTAGGCCTAAAATGGATTTGAGGGAGGTGAGATATGATCGTAGGGCCTGGATTAATTTTTCTCAGGATAGGGACCTATGGCGGGCTTATGTGAGGGCGGCAATGAACCTTCGGATTCCTTAAAAGCCATAAGTAAGTAAGTAGTGACGAGATATGAGAAGAAGTAGAGGAAAGACCGGATATAGAAAGATAAGAAGAAGGGGAAATAGTTATTAATGATGACGAGATATGAAAAGAAATAGAGGGAGGAAAGTAAGAGGAAGGAATAATAAATAATCACTAGTAATGACGAGATATGAGAAGAAGTAGAGGAAAGACCGGATATAGAAAGATAAGAAGAAGGGGAAATAGTTATTATTAGTCATTAATGATGTCGAGATATGAAAAGAAATAGAGGTAGGAAAGTAAGAGGAAGGAATAATAAATAATCACTAGTAGTGACGAGATATGAGAAGAAGTAGAGGAAAGACCGGATATAGAAAGATAAGAAGAAGGGGAAATAGTTATTAATGATGACGAGATATGAAAAGAAATAGAGGTAGGAAAGTAAGAGGAAGGAATAATAAATAATCACTAGTAGTGACGAGATATGAGAAGAAGTAGAGGAAAGACCGGATATAGAAAGATAAGAAGAAGGGGAAATAGTTATTAATGATGACGAGATATGAAAAGAAATATAGGTAGGAAAGTAAGAGGAAGGACTAATAAATAATCACTAGTAGTGACGAGATATGAGAAGAAGTAGAGGAAAGAGCGGATATAGAAAGATAAGAAGAAGGGAAAATAGTTATTAATGGTGACGAGATATCAAAAGAAATAGAGAAAAGAATAGAGGTAAGAAACTAAGAGAAAGGAATAATAAATAATCACTAGTAGTGACGAGATATGAGAAGAAGTAAAGGAAAGAGCGGATATAGAAAGATAAGAAGAAAGGAAAATAGTTATTAATGATGACGAGATATCAAAAGAAATAGAGAAAAGAATAGAGGTAAGAAACTAAGAGAAAGGAATAATAAATAATCACTAGTAGTGACGAGATATGAGAAGAAGTAAAGGAAAGAGCGGATATAGAAAGATAAGAAGAAAGGAAAATAGTTATTAATGATGACGAGATATGAAAAGAAATAGAGAAAAGAATAGAGGTAGGAAAGTAAGAGAAAGGAATAATAAATAGTCACTAGTAGTGACGAGATATGAGAAGAAATAGAGGAAAGAGCGGTTATAGAAAGATAAGAGGAAGGGAAAATAATTACTAATGGTGACGAACACGCTACCACGAGACCACAGTGGTGGATTTTTCTTTCATTACGCTTCTTTCTCTTTCTTTCCTTCTGATCTTTCTTCTCATTATTTTTCTTTTTATTCTTCTACATCCCCCTTCTTATTTTTCTTTTTACTCCTCTTCATCTTTTTCTTTTTTCTTTATTATCACAGTGTTCTTTCTCCTCTTCTCGTTACTCCTTTCTGACTTTATTTTCATTCTGCTGTTTCTCCTCATCTTATTCTCTTTTCCTTCCCTCGTATATTCTCGTTCTCCTTTTCATCCTTCTCCTTTTCATTTTCATTTCCCTCTTCTTCCTTGCTTTTCTTGTTCTCCCCTGATAAATTCGAATGCTGTACTTGTTTACTTTTCTAAATTGAAGTTTCTGAAGAAAGCTTTGTTCGCATGACATAGTAGCAACATTTGCAGCTGTTATCCGGCATATTTTGCGATGACATTTTCTTCTTTTTAAGAAACTGTAAGGTGTAATCTTTGTGTAATGTTACGTCTTCTAAAATAATCACCCTGTAATTAGGCCACATCAATTAAATTATTCATGCGTCTGTAAAACAACCTTTTATCAAACCCGCTGATTTAAAAGGATTGTGCTACAAGTTAAATATAATACTATAGCACAGCGTCGTTTCTGCGCTTTATCTAGATGCGCGGTTCGAAACCCGCCCAGATTGCGGTCTGATCCGTCGTTACGTATATGACACCCCTATCGTGATACAAATCACAATAAACTGCTCGCTGGAACACGTCTCGCTGCAGATAATGGTTTAATGGCACCTGCCCGGCATCACTTGCATTGTCCTCTGACCTGTAGGTAAACTCGCCTGTCACCAGCTATCTGAGATAAACACGTTGCGAGCCGTGAGTGGCTGTAATGGAAAACACCCTGCCCACCAGCGCAACGCACAGGAAATGCGTCATTTAGCCACAATATTACCTGTAATCTTACGGGATGGGTGGGGTGATGTACTTTATTCACAGTAAATGTATTTGTGATTACACAAAGGCGTATCAACTGCTTAGGTTAAACGCATAATTATTCCTAAGCAAGTATAGAAATTAGCTTTTAAAATGACTCTGATTTGAATACTGTGCGCACAAGTGTTTCCCAATATTTCGGGACACGCCTTGGCTGTGAATTTGTTTCACCAGTGTCGATATTTCGTGTTAAAATTATTCCACACTGCTTTGCTTATCCTTGGAGAAAGCGTGCTGGCGGCTAATTCCGTCTAGGCATAGCGAACGATAGAAATTGTCAAGGCTCGACCTATCTCTTATGGGGAAGTCGCAATACAGTATTGAAACCTATACCAAGTTGAGTACGGTCTGAAGGTTACATTCGAACTCACCTATTGGACAGACGTAGATCAGGCGTTCAAAAATGACTTTTAAAAGGGGTGCCTGTTAAAGATGAACAAAACTAACTGCCGCTCTCGCTCGCTGTGTTCGTTGCATTTGTCTTTCGAGTCTCGTCTCGTCTCGTCATACTCGTGCGCTTCGAGTCCCGGCATTTGGTCGGCGAGGAAAGATTTCGTAACTTTGAATAACATACATCATTGAAATAAATAACGTTACAAATGTTTAAATGAGACAAAAAGACAAAACAGAACAGTATCTTAGTTATCAAAATGTTCCGGTTCTATTATATGATATTACCTATGGTTCTATATATAGAAAAAAACAATTCTCTAATAAATTTGCATTTCTAAGAAACATAAAACTTAACGTTAATATCTTTTTACTTGAGATTGCACACTTGATCTTAAACATATGAAAAGAAAATTCCTAGCCTTTTAATGAGGGCCTAGTAATTGAATAAAGACTGGGAAATGGATTATTGTACATTGAACGGTATAGATGATGTTTCAAATAGGCTACTTGATTGTTTATACATAAATAACAGTTCCGAAAGTAGATAAAAGTTCAGTCAGGTATAAATAACTGTGGCGATTCAAGGCTGCTTGACGTTCGGGACTTCGGGAGTGATCAATCTCGACGTCTCGAAACACTCACAAGCAATCTTTACGTCAACGACGCGACGTATACAACATTGTCGTGCGGGTTTTCGGCTTTACGGGCGCTGTTAGTCTTACTTTCTCGATCGTTGTTCATCTCTAGTGTCTGTAAACAGGATTATCTTTGGCAATAAGATAGAAGGACTCAATTGCTTCGAAACGCTTAAAAGGTATGCAAAAGTACTTGTCATGTTCAAGATAGCAACTTTTAGTTTCCTGCTAGTCTTTTGGAATAACTCCCCTAATTTATATTTTGTGCAATGACATTTATTTGACCTTGATGCTATTTCTGTTTAATTTCAATATTAATATTTGTTAAACGGTTAATACACCTTCAAGAGTGAAAAAAAGGTATTTTTCATTTTTCTTATTGGTCCATTAATTTGATCTGAGCTCATAGCATTATACAAGGTGTATCAAAACATGTGCGAAAGCTCTGGGGAATTGATAGAGTACCTGAAAACAAGCAAACAAGTTAATATAAACATATGCTCAATTTCACTTAATTTTTTAGTTACAGTCATTGTTGATGGTGTACATAATATCTGTGATGATAAATAAGCCACATATAATTTTCTTCTGTATTCAAGACGTTGTGAATTTGTTTTGTTTTAAAAAACGACTTAAATGTTTTGTTGGAAGACGTTCCACTCAACTTAATTGAGCGCATGTGGTTCATGCATGATGGGGCACCGCCTCACTTTTCTTTTGCTGCTAGAGCAATTTTAAATCAGCGATTGACTAATAAATGGACAGGTCGTGAGAGACCGACATCCTGGCCTCCTCGTTCTCCCGACCTCAATCCATTGGATTTCTACTTATGGGGTCATTTAAAGACCTTTTTGTATTCCAGACCTATTCATAACGCGGAAATTCTTCGCCAGCGACTTGAAGAAGGATGTCAGTAGATATAGCAGACGCTTGTAATATGGGAGAGAATAAGACAGTCGATGATGCGGCGCTCGGAAGCCTGTATTAGAAATCATGGCGACCATTTTGAGCACTTTCTGTAGAAGTTATAAGTTTCTGGAAGCTTATAAGAAAAATGTGGTGTAAGGTGTAAATTAAACATATTAATAACATATCATCACAGATATTATGTACACCACAGACAATGACTGGAACTAAAAGACTAAACAAAATTGACCATATGAACATTTTTTTATTGTTTTCAGATCCTCTATAAATTCCCCAGAGCCTTCCCACATGTTTTGATACACCCTGTATATGTAAACGAAATGCTAACAAATCTAAAAATTGATCAATTCAAGCATTAAAATGTCCTCCCATGCAAACACAAAACCAGTCACCAATCTGTATCGCTCATCGCTCAAACAATACACCTTCGAGGTAAAAAAAAAAAAACTTTTATGGTAATTGAAGGGTTCAGAACCATTGTGAGCAAAACGCCATTTACTAAAACCGTAGAAAACAAGGGTTAAAATGAAGGTATTACCATAATTCAATGGAAACATATAGCAAGTAATATAAAGTATACATATTAAAACTAAATGATATGGCAATCTTAATTAAACTATGGTATTCACTTAACTTTAACTCTTGCTTTCTCCGTTTTTAATAAATGGCTCTTGGCTCATTATGGTTCTGAACCCTTTAATTAATGTGAACTTTAGCTTTGTCTCTCTGAAATAAATTTTAAGATGTCTGTAAAATTGACCGTATTAAATGTCCCGTCATGCAAATATAATACCAGCCAGCAATGTGTAATTTTACCGTTCAGCTTCTCAAAACAAATTGTTTAATACTGTTACATCATATTTTCACAATATTTTTTAAATTCTGTAATTACATAAACTTTGGCATAGATAGCCCTTTCCTTAGTAACATCAAAAAGTCCGCACCTGTGAAGTAACAGCGCGTTTAGCCGCGAAACCAGGTGGCTCGGGTTCGATTCGCGGTTGGGGCAAGTTACCTGGTTGAGGTTTTTACCGGGGTTTTCCCTCAACCCAATATGAGCAAATGCTGGCTAACTTTAGGTGCTGAACTCCTGACTCATTTCACCAGCATTATCACCTTCATTTCATTCAGACGTTAAATAACCTGAGATGTTGATAAAGCGTCGTAAAATAACCTACTAAAATAAACATCAATCCATTCTTTAACCTATGTTCAACAGGAATTAAAAACAGAACAAAAAATCAATTATAATTGTCTTAAAATTTATATATGAAGAAAAAATATTTCTTCCTCTTGCAATAAAGATTTTAAAATCTTGAGAGTAATATTTTAAATAGCAGTTTGGCACAAACCGCAAAATGAAAATTTTCAAAATTCACATTTCCAAGTACGTTTATGTAGACAAATATTTTCCTTTTAGATCGAATAGCAATTTTTTAGACATTAAACATAATCGAATTTCATCAAAATAGGGCCTAAGAATATGGTGGAATAAAATTTATAAAGCATAAATTTTAAGTAATTTACAATTCATTTTGATACGGTCAGCTAAGCCCAATACTAATGTTGCTGTATATCAATATATTAAATTTTTATCAATCTTATGGCTTAACACAATATATTGTATGGCTTATGGCCATAAGATTGATAAAAATTTAATATATTGATATATAGCAACATATATTTTAAGGGTGGAAGGTATATGTGGCTCCTTTACAATTACCATTGATGTTGTAAAAATGTAAACTATTAATCAAGAAACATATTCGAATCTAAGCTTACAATATCTTGATAAGCAATATTTCCATATGCCAGTGAAACCTTCTTCTCAAAAATATGCAATAAAAATAATTATCATTTTAGAAGGAATATATTTTTTATCCATTGGCGGGTATTTGACTCTACAAATTTTCTTGCAGCACTTCATTCTAAAATTGTTTCAACGTATCAGTGAATGTTTGGTAAGTTTCTCCATACACAATTAGTAACAAACTATTAGAAAACAATCAGTTTTGATGTAGACGTTATAAGAGCTCTCACTTACGAAATTCCTTTTACCGCAACCTACTACCTTTTCCGTAAGTAGCCTCACCCTTTTCTTAACTATGATTTATTAATTTAATTGTGATCGCCGCTTTTCTAACCAAGTTTTTGTGGGCGCACTAATAGTCGTTACGCTGGTCCATCTACCAGGTTACGTAATTTTGTTTTTATTAAAATAATTTGACTTGAGAATGACTGCCTAATACCCGAGAAGAAGCAGTGAAAGTGGTGGTAAAATAAATATTTAATGCATGAAATTAAGTATGACACTTCAGAGATTCTAAAATCAACTCGGTAGTAATGAAGCATGAAAAGACAGAAAAAAAATAGAAGAACTTGTAATTATTCATTACGAAATTACAAGCGTGTAACTAATTTCATAGCACGCGTACGATTCCCCATTTACACCCACATGTAAGTATCAAGACCAGGTTGGTAATATATGTCACTAGTTTGACTCGACTGCCTGCAGCACTTGCATCGCCGTCTCTTGAAGAGAGTTTCAAGCCGAAGAGAGGTAAAAAAAAAGGTTTCTCTGCAGTCAGGCACTAAGAATTAATCTAAATTCTTTCTCATTTAAAGAAACTTGGCAAAGTGTTATAACATTTAAAATGTATACAGTATAACTAAAATTTTGTATGTGTCTGTGTGTTCATTTGTCCATCTATCTGCAGGCTGCATATCTATATGTCCATTAGTATTTGTTATTTTTATATGTTTATCTATCTGTTAGTATGTATGTATGTATGTATGTATGTATGTATGTATGTATGTATGTATGTATGTATGTATGTATGTACGTATGTATGTACGTATGTATGAATGTATGTATGTGTGTATGAATGTATGTATGTATGTATGTATGTATGTATGTATGTATGTATGAATGTATGTATGTACGTATGTATGTATGAATGTATGTATGTGTGTATGTATGTATGTATGTATGTCTGTATGTATGTATGTATGTGTGTGTGTGTGCATGTACGAGGGAGAGTTACAAAGTAAACTTAAGAATTGTTTTATTAATTGAATATCTGCAGTGCTTGGGAAAAGTGACATAAGTCAGTTTCCACAAATCTTTTTTGATAATTTATTGACAACTTACACTGGTCGATTTGATTTTTTTCTGTATGAATTATTGTAATGGGAGAAATACTTATGTTTCTTTTTCCAAGCGAGCAGATGTTCCGTAAGTTGTCAATAAATTATCAAAAAAGGTTTGTGGAAACTGACTTACGTCACTTTTCCCATGCACTGCAGATATGTACAATAAGACTACAAATACTTCATCACTTTTCAACATAGTATAACAGGAATACTTGCATTGAACGTAGTGGGGACTATGTTGAAAAGTGATGAGTGTTTGTAGTCTTATTGTACATATTCAATTAATAAAACAATTATTAAGGTTACTTTTTGACTCTCCCTCGTATGTATGTATGTATGTATGTATGTATGTATGTATGTATGTATGTATGTATGTACGTTGTCTACCAGTGTGTTTGTTCATATCTCATGACCGGATGTTTATCTATCCAGCTATCTTCATGTCTATATCTCCATCAGTTGGTATGCCTGCTTATATGTTTAATTCTTTTACATGTCTATGTATTTATCTGCCCATTTAGCTGTATATTTCTACACATTTTTTTTATTTATTTGTATGTATGTACATATGTGGCCATCAGTCTAAGTATCGCTGTGTATCTCTTTTGTGCCTCGCTCTTATTACTGTAGGCTATACTCTGTCCGTTCGTCCATCTGTATCTCCATCATATTGCCAGCCTTTCAATCTTTCTTTGTCCATCTGTCTGTCGGTCTGTCTGTTTGCCAGCCTTGTCTATTCATCTACATTTCCGTCTATTTATTGATAATCATATCCGTCTTTCTGTACGTCAAAATTCCTTATATAAAAGAAAATTGTTTGATTTGCATTTCACCTTTTACTTCCTCATTAAATACTTTCGCGATTCATTAGGTATTCTAATTTAATTTCGCTAATACTGAGTAGAGTATTCGGATATTTTACAGCCGCAAAGTTTTCACCCTTTGCCTCTCTATTCGTCCGTCAATCCTGTTAGACATCTGTACGTCCTACGTGAAGCATATTTTATGAACTCTTGAAAGAATTTTATGTTCAGTGCTTGAGAGTTGAGAAGACTTAAATTTGTAACGGTTCTAGCGAGTAGACATTTTATACTCTCCCTTTCTAACTGAAAAATTATATCCACACCTTTTCACCTAACCATCCGAAGAGTGTGTGCAGAAAATTCCCATATTTTTATTTAGAGAAACTTGCTGTATTTTATTTACAGTATTTAAGCAAAATAAAATAGTGTTTTGTTAACAAGCATCTTTAGGCATTTCCTTCTTAATACTCCTTTTAGATAGAAATAGTAGAAAATTTTGTTTAAAAATTTAGTTCAACGTAATACTTTCTAATTACAAAATATGCTTTAGACTTCAAATGTATTTGGAAAACATGTTAGATATCTTGATTGTCTGATTACTTAATCTGTTCTTGCACTCTATATGAGAAACGCGACTGAGCTAAATATAGCTCTTTACAAGGATACCCGGATTGGATTAACAGTAGGATCATGGGTCATTTACTGCATACTGTTTAATAGTCAGTTTTACTACAGATTTAGATCGGTTTTAAGAGTTGTAATTTGCGTGTTTGGAATATATATTTACATTATTTTAAATGTTTATCCTTCCATTATGTGCTTTTCCTGAAGGAAAATATGTAAGTAAACGATTGACTGATATCTAATCCATAAGTTGTTTTGTAGCAGGATATATCGAAATATTGCATTCAAAGTTAATGGCACTGTTCAACAGAATAAAACATTTCATTAACAATAGTACTTTATCCTTAAAGGACTTTTTGTCCAACAAGCTTCGTCCACAGCGGATATTGTCCAGTAAGACATTTTGTCCAACGAGACATTTCTAATTGCCTAGTAACGACATCATTCCATTTCTTTCTACTTTGTTGAATGTGATGCCTAGTAACATTACTCTTTCATATTATATATTTTCTAAAGTTTAGTTCATTTTAACACTTTGGGAAATGACGCAAATTACACTGTACAACATGAAATTTGCCCTTTTTATAAAGATATATGTATTCGATGTATTTAGTGGTCGCAAAAAACGAGTTGGTTTTTGTCCAGGACGTAGCCTACTGTTTCCCCAAAATAAAAAGTTATTTAATGTTAGTGAAATGTTGCACTACTTTCACCTTATGGGATGCAACATGTCACTGAAAGTACACTTTCTTGACAGCCACCTAGACTTTTTTCCAAAACACCTTGGTGCTGTAAGCGATGAACACGGGGAGAGTTTTCATCAAGAAATATCTACCTTCAAAAAGCGCTTCAGTGGAAAGTTGGAAGGTGGAATGCAAGTATGCTGGCTGAATATTTATGGTCACTCATCATAGAGATTAGAGAAGCTGTCTACGAACGTAAAAGATCAAATAAAGACATTTTAATTTGTGAATTTTGGCCAAACAAAGGTTGCTTTATGTACTAGTATAACAAATTTGTGTAAATAAGTGAAGTGCGTGTTACGTAAAAAAGATGTGTTAGAAAATTTTGGTTTTCAGAAATGAACTCAGTACTTGTCATTTAGTTAAAATTACATAGTTCCATCTACAGGACAGAAACAAAGTTTAAATTTGTTATCCAGTGTTATCTACACGAGTAAAGGAAAGCCAATGCTTCTGTTACATTCATTTTGTTACCATTTCTACTCGATGAACCGTTATGCCACTAGACGCTACTGGAGATGCGAACAAAGAGTATTATGTAATGCCCGTTGTCCTACAACGATTGATTTGGAAAATACTGTATAACAGTAATAAAAGTTGGAACGAGAGAACATCAACACTCTGTTTCCGTTGAAGGTGAGACGCGGAAAATTGTGAATCAAATGAAGAGAAGAATAGAGGATAACCCAAACGAAGTTCCAATGTTTAAACAATGCGGTTATTAGTGGTGAACAAAGAACAAACAATGCTGTGGAAGGATGGCACAGTAAGTTCCAGAAATTAACGTTTGTACATCACCCGTCAGTGTGGAAATTCATTGAGATATTAAAGGATGAACAGCACATGAATGAACAAGCAATTGTTCAACTTCTTGGAGGCCACATACAGGTGCGTCCACTTCGTAATAAGAAGTAGGCCTACATTCAAAATCAGGAAAGTATTGAAGAAATGGCACGCAGTTACTAAGATACAAAGAACAGGATCGTGTGGACTTCGTTACAGAGTAGTTCTTAATTAAGCTAAACATGACCCTGAATCAGAAGATGAACATTAGTCTTATTTTATCAACATTTTTATTATATTACATTATTTATTAAATTTATTATATTATATTACGTAACAAATTGGCCAATATAATAATGTGTGGACGAAAATTCTTGACTGATATGGTCTGGACAAAATGTACAATTGGACAAAACTTCTTGACCGAAATAGTATGGACAAAGTGACATGGACAAAATACCGGTAAGTCTGAACGACATGTACCATTGGACGAAAAACGTTGAACGACATGTTCGCTAACCTACTTTATTAATAACATTTCAGTACATAATTTTGTTATTTGTAATAGGTACAGGCTCTCGTATACCAAATACTGACAACTGGCATATTGTTATTTAATAACATACTTTAAAACCGATGCATGTGCAATATATGTCTAGTACAAACCAAATATTGTTGTTAATAAGAATAACTATATAGCACAAGGGTATCTAGTAATAATGCAAGGTATCTTACAATTTTCGTATCGACATACTAAAAATTATCCTTGGTATAGCTTATTCCGTAGCCCCCTTCCTGTGAATTTCTTCCGTTATTCATAATATTTCGTTGTATTTAAGCATTATTCATCATAATTAAAACATCTATTAGTATGAATTTTATTATTGTGACCTAAACTTTTAAAGTGATCAAAAAGTATTTTGTTTTATGTATTTTGTTCGGAACAAAACTATGTACAACAATATGAATATTCAGATGATAACTAACAGGAGACTCATCTGTATAAGTTGGACGTGATATAACCCTAGATCATTTTATATATAGGTAACAGATAGTTCATCCCTATGTTAAAATCGGTAGTACTTTGAAGAGAACAACCGCCAGGATCGCCACCCGTCTGCCGTAAACGAACACGAGATGGCAGTACAGTCGCTAATGCAATTCAAGTGGGAGTTATGACGTGACTCCTTATGTAACAACTAGATGGCAGCATAGTAAACCTGACAAAAGTTTTTACCGTCAAAGCTTATAAGGCCGAGCAATCTGGGTATATATGATCTATAATAGAACACACCAAATACAAATTCAATACTCGCGTCCAAAACCCTATCAGTTTTTTTCACTATTTTTAACTTCCACAAGTAAATTCATGCCTTTGTAAATTAGTTGTAGTACAACAATCACGAATGACTTCACATAATGGCCATTTGCGTGTAATGTAATTTTCACACCTAATGTTATGCCATTAATGATTTGCATATAATGCAATTTTCACAGCTAATTTCATGCTATTGAATACTTGTTTGTAATTTAACTTTCACAGGTAATTTGATCACCATGGAAATTTCTTTACATCTCAAACTCAACAAATATCATTAAAATGTTGCCTGTAATTTAAAATTTGGAATAAATGTGTACTTGTAAATTAATTTTCATGACTCATTTCATGTCAATTAAAATTTTGTTTATAATATAATTTCCACCTCTAACTTCATATCATTCAAAGTTGCCTTGTAATGTCATTTTCATATGCTCGTGCAAATTCATTCCAATAAAAATTTGCTTGAAATGTAACTTTGTTATCGAACATTTGCTGTTAATATAATTTTAACAATTTAATTCACGCCAGTGAAAATGTGCTTATAAATTATCTTTCACATGTAAGCTTACACCAAAAAATTCGTTTGTAATAGAACTTCCTAAAGTAATTTAAAAAAAATTTGCATGTAATTTAATGGCAATACAAATGAATTTCTAGAATAATTTTCACAGGTAGGCCTAACATTATATTATTAACAATTTGCTTTTAATATAATTTTCACGGGTATCTTCAAACTAATTCTAATAAAGATTTACTTGTAATATAATTTTCACTTATAATTTCATGCAAGTTAAAATGTATTTCTAACATAACTTCATATTATTAACTATTTGCTTATAATAGTCTATAATTTTCACAGGTATTTTGAAATCAATACAAATTTGTTTGTAATATAATTTCCACTGGTAATTACATACCAGTAAAAATTTGCTTCTGAAACATGTAACTTTCATGAGTAACATCATGTATGCATGAGTTCATATTTAGGTCGGTACCGTTGATCGTGTCCTGGTATGGCTCAGATGGAAAGAGCGCTCAGCGCGCACAGCTGAGAGGTCCCGTGTTCGATTCCCGGTGCCGGAACGAATTTTTCTCAAATTAATAGATATTTACACTATAGCTACTTATAGTCATTGATTATTCAATGAGGATGGCGAGACCTCATATAAGAATATATATGTATATATCAATATTAACAGTAACTCATAAACTGTTATTGAAAATGGCCATAACGTCATTTAAATATGCGCTCCTGCATAAATGGTTTGAAAGAATTAAATACAGGTCGTAGGCTTTTGATAATACAATACAATGAGAGGAGTTCGGCAGGCACCGTGGATCGTGTCCCGGTATGTCTCAAATAGAAAGAGCTCTCAGCGCGCACAGCTGAAAGGTGCCGAAACGAATTTTTCTGAAATTAATAGATTTTCACTGGTAACTTCATGCCAATAAAAATTTACTCGTAAGCAGCTACTGTACATATCATTGAAGATTTGCTTGTAATATAATTTTCACATGCAAATTCATGTCAAGAAAAAAATGTTATGTAACTTTCATAGACAACTTCATGCCAATGAAAATTTGGTTTGAATGTAAATTCCTCACGTAAATTCATGTCAGTAAAACTTTTCTTGTAATATATGTTTCATACAAATTAAAATTCGCTTCCATATGTAAATTCATAACAGCAAAACTTTGTTAGAAGTTGATAGGTAATTTCATGATGATGTAAATTTGCTTTCAGTATAACTTTCACAGATGATCTCATGCCAATGGAATAATATGCATATCAATTCATAATAAGGGACGTCCTAGGTGGTCTAGTCATTATACTAGCCGTTGAATCCAAGGTTTACGAGTTCAACCCTAGTCGAAGGCGATGTATTTTAAAGAGCGATAAAATTCTTAGCATGGTTCTTCCTGCTTTTATAATACAGATTCCTCGATGCTAATATATGAACTACATTCCACGAACTTGTGTTCTAAGTCCTGTGTTGGACAGGATATGTAGATGAGAGTTTTCATGTTTCCCCAATCTGCACAAATTTCCCGTAACATTTCATTTTACCATACTTTTCGTTCATTTATTAGGTCTATCATTTCATCTCATCGAGGCGTACATCCTCGTTTCATATTAGATGCAAGTAATCAGCAATAAAAAATTTGTAGGCTGTCTGTAACATTGACAACCATAGACCTATGCCCAAGGTCCTCTGTAGAAGATTGATATTTGTTTCAAGTGGCTACTAGGAAATCACTTATTGCTTTCTCTGTTGTATCTTCGGAGCTGTAAATCTTCTCATCTGCACAAACTTAATTATCCCATTTTCCCTTCTCGAAAGGATCGGTTAGTAGAATAGATCTTAGTGCAGGAGGACGTCATTCTGCCACCTGCCAATAATGAAGACAGATTTTAACCTACATTTCCAGTCACAAAGCTGTAATATATATGCCTACACAGAGAAGAGCAGTAGACTCAAACAACTGGATGAGAAAAGATTAAATAGGTGCGACATGTGTTTTTTCCGTCGAACAACATTTAACAAGATTAGGTTTAGCATGTGTACATCTTAGTTTGAATATTAATGATAATAATAATAATAGTAGTAATAATAATAATAATAATAATAGTTTTATTTAACCTGGCAGAGTTAAGGCCACAGAGACTTTATCCAACACTCAACCAGGAGTACAACTTTGATACAAAGAACGTCACAAAATATAGGCTACCAAATATAGTACATAAAAAATTGAGATAATCATAATACAATGTGAACAATAAGTCAATAGATATTAGACATATTTAACAAATATAAAGATAGGACAAACATAATAAAATGTAAAACAGTAAGTCAAAATGATACTCGGGAGGAAATTAAACACAGAATAAACATGGGAAATGCCTGTTATTATTCGGTTGAGAAGCTTTATCATCCAGTCTATTGTCAAAAAATCTGAAAGTTAGAATTTATAAAACAGTTATATTACCGGTTGTTATTTATGGTTGTGAAACTTGGACTCTCACTTTGAGAGAGGAACATAGGTTAAGGGTGTTTCAGAATAAGGTGCTTAGGAAAATATTTGGGGCTAAGAGGGATGAAGTTACAGGAGAAAGGAGAAAGTTACACAACACAGAACTGCACGCATTGTATTCTTCACCTGACATAATTAGGAACATTAAATCCAGACGTTTGAGATGGGCAGGGCATGTAGCACGTATGGGCGAATCCAGAAATGCATATAGAGTGTTAGTTGGAAGGCCGGAGGGGAAAAAGACCTTTAGGGAGGCCGAGACGTAGATGGGAAGATAATATTAAAATGGATTTGAGGGAGGTGGGATATGATGATAGAGAAAGAACCTCCGGGTTCCTTAAAAGCCAGTAAGTAAGTAAGTCAAAATAAGTGAGACATAGAGGGTAAAGGTTGGTAATATTGTGATACGAGTAATATTCGTGGACAAGTTGCTGCACAAAACCGGTCCTTCTCTCGCTCAAAAAAATTATAATAAATTCTCAAAAGGAACTATCACAATATTACTCTATCACAGTATTACTAACCTTTATCCTACAATGTATAGAAATATGAAACAATAATAAAAAATAGTGAAATATAAAGCATTCAATAAATACAGTTTTCGGTACACACAAAAAAGGAAAATTGTAACAATAAGTAGTACGAGTTTCCACATTCATGAAAGGCATTATAGGAGAAAAGTAATGAAACGAAAAAGAAGTAAAGTAAAATAAATATCACTAGAATATCTAATTACCGGTAAATTCAAAGAATACGTGGAAGCACACAATACAACATTTGTCATAACAGTAAGTTAGTTTGGCAGCTCGTCAGATAATTTTCTAACTTAGAGTTAAAATCAGCGGATGGTGAAAAGTTTGACGTTTGTAAAAGTGAGTCAATTGAATGTTGAAGAAAAGAGATGTCTCAGTAACACGGTAAATGCCTGAAACAAAATATAAAAGCACGTCAGTTTTAACTCTTTTGAGGCCACTGTATAAAATGATTATCGGGGTTTCATGTGGTTGGTATGGCTTTACAACCAAAGTGTGTGTTTCCTACATGCAATGAAAGTTATAATAACTTGTATTTTTACTTACTTTTGGAAGTTTCTCCACTCTTTAGTGGTTACCCAGTATTCCCCTCCACTATACTTCACGTTCCTGTCTGTACTCCAATAGACATTGGGAACGCATCGTTCCTACTACTGCAGTTCTCCGTGTTGACTTAGCCTAGGTCATCCACGTTTCCTCCTTCCTGGTGACGAACATTCCAGAAAGGTACTGGGCCATCTCTCCTCCTCCATTATCTCACGCCATACTACTGGAGAGTTCACTTTTCAATCTTGTCAATGGTTGATTCTTCCAAATCCATGAACTTTCGAATGTCCTCATTTCTTACCTTATCCAGTCTTGACATCGTAGCTCCTGTCTTTATTTCATCCATTTCTACTACCTGAATCTTATTCTTCTGCTGCTCAGTAAAGCTTTAGTTTCTCTGAACAGACGCATGCGAGATGCGAGGCCCGCCTCGCACAAATCCGGACTATACGAGAGATAGTGAGTGGTTTCTATAACTGCGAGATGCGAGGTCTGCGCACCTCGCATTTATAGAAACCGCTTACTATCTCTTCTGTAGTCCGGATTTGTGCGAGGCGAGCCTCACACCTCGCATCTCACATGCGTCGGTTCAGAAAAACCAAGGTTTTAAGAGTCAATTCCTCCGCTCTCTATTTTAGAACACCATCGTTTGAAGATTTTGTTTCTTCTTCTGATTAGAGATCACTCTATGCACTCCATAAAATGCAATTCTACTTTTAACAACTCCCCCTATTTAGGATAAATTGTAATTTATATCAGCTTCACAGCTTCCCGTTTCATGCATAATAGAGGCCAGATATTCAAATTCCTTCATAGCCTTGATGCTACCTTCAGGAGGAGCTATATTATCTTCTGTCTCAAACCACAAGCAGATATTCTGTTTTTAATGGGTTATTTTGCGACGCTTTATCAATTGCTGTGGTTACCTAGCACCTGAATGTCAGCGAAATGGGATCCAGCTCCGAAAGTTACCCAGCATTTGCTCTTATTAATTTGAGGGAAACTACCGGAAAAACTCCAACCAGGTAACTTGTCTCAACCAGAATTCCAACACGGGCCCGCTCGTTACATGGTCAGGCATGCTAACAGTTACTCCACTGTTTTTGTATCCACTCTTAAGTCCTTCAGTCTGTCTGTAATGCTTCCAGAAGCTTTCAATCATAAACTTGACACGATATCCAGCAATATTAGGATTTAGTCATCTGAAAATAATAGAGTGTGTACCGTCCGATGGCCAACTGTCATTCCCAAGTCCCTACAAGGCCGGTTCAACTGTACTATAACTTGTTCAATATGTTTTTTTTTTAAATAAGGGGACACATTACAACCTTGCTATAATAATTGAATGTGTTATTTAAGTCGTTAATATATGCATATTAAAAGATACTAAAGGGCAGCATCGCGGTTAAGACGTACAATGTTGCTAGCCGGAAGTTCACAGGTTCGATTCCTGACGTTGACATGAAATTTCTCCATTGATTTATTTCTTCCGGCCACACCATGTCCCTGGGGTTTACTCAGTCTCTAACTAGAGGCATTTGCTTGGAGATAAATGCGGCGGCCACTTAACACTGACATCCCTACTGCTATTAATGTCGATTTTGTGTAAAGGTGGGATCCTTAAACTCCCGACATCCTGAGCCGAGTTGACCTTTATCCAGAACATGCAAGTACATGGTGTTAAAAAGTATCAAATATTTTAGGAGGTGCTAGTATACATCAAAACACGAAAATAATGTATAATAAACATGGGTCATACAACACACACTTTCTGAGAGCTGAACACTTGTTCATTATAAGTGCTCAATGTGACTTCCATTAATGACAATGCATTCCTCTGCCCCTCGCCGTAAGAAATCACGTACTCTTTGAAATTTGTTTTAATACGTTAATAAGAAAGTCCTGGTAGCACGCATGGCCCTATTAATCTATCACCAAGAACGCTTGGCCATAATTTGATTGAGAATCGGTGCTGATGCCTTGTTTCTTCAACTGCATGGAGATTTTAATCAGTCTACACATGCTGATTACGAAAATTCACAACACCATCTATACTGAACCCCGCTCATAAACGCAACCAGAGTTTTCTATTCAGTATTCCTTGCGAAGTATCATTATTCCATGCCAAGGGTGTCAACTACGGTATGATTATCTGGTAGTCTGCTGTATTGTAGGGCAGAGAAATGCATGCCATAAATGGACGTTACTTAGAGCACCTCCTATGAACAAGTGTTCAGATCTCAGGAAATATTTGTTGTAGGACCCATGTTTATTAGACATTATTTTCTTGTTTTGATGCATACTTATCACCTCCTAAAATATTGGATAATTTTTCTTAACACCCTGTATATCGATCCCTTTCAAAAATATGTCATAGCTAAATGATTTGATCTTCTTTTATAAGTTCTTCAATTAGGCATAAAATAACATGACAGGCTTGGACATTTTGTAACGAAAATTAACTTCAAGGAACAGGAACAAAATTTAAAAATTTCCAGAAATATGTTTATAGTGATACTTTTTAAATTATGAGCTGCTGTATGGTACATAATAAATTTTGAGGCTGAGGAACGACTATGGAGAGAACAACATCAGTACCCCCATGGTGAGTTTGTTTTATACAATCAGAATAATATTAGCCTCAACAAAAGTTTCTGAACTTAAGCAAAACATGCAAGTATTTTCTGTATGCAAATCCCTGACATCAGAAAATAAATTATTTCTGTAATCATGTCTCCGTGGGAGAGGGGTTTGCAGAAAGATGCTAACACCCAGTGCAACAAGAGGTTTCATTCAAGACAAGTTTATATAATTATTCCAAGTGAGATTTAAAATGTGTTAAATCAGCAAGCTTTCTTCTGTCGTACATATGCTGCATTCATGTCAGATACCACAAAGGCTAATTTACACTGTAGCTACGCTCGCGTTTAGAGCACGATCTGCATGATGACTATTCATGTAGCCCCTCTCTGTTAACATTTTACAGAACTCAACAAGTAGTTTTGAATATTTAATTTGTTAATGAGTTGTTTACATTCTCTTTATATAAAGTGTAAATAAACTATTGTTATACTTCAAAATATAATTTAATTAGAGATATTTTGCGAAAAGATGTATTTTTAGTAATGTTGTGGAACTTAATCGATTAATCGATGAATTTCTGTTGTAAGATTAATCGATCAAACATATTTAATCGAATAATCGAGTCGATTAAAATTAATCGGTTGTAGTTGATATTAATTATTATTTTGTTAATACACTCATACTAAAAATTCCAACAATATTTCTCTCTAGGAAATTGCTGACTTAAAAACACAATAGTACTGTTATTTTGTAACTGGAAACCAGGTAGCGTGGGGAAAAACTTTGCACAAACACTTCAGAAAGAGATGGAGACATGAGAATAGTGATCTGGTCTACCTCTATTGAAAGTTGAAACACAATGCGAAGCCCTTATTAAGTTTTATGGTTTTCCAAGAAAACTTCCACCTTGTTGTCAGCTCATCTTCCTAGCATATGAAATACATACTTTTCTGAGATTCGTCCCCCTTATCCCTTAAAGAATAGCCATGTCTAAACTGTGTGCAAGTGAGAGCGTAACTACCTTCTTCTCTTTCTAAAATCTGGTAATTCGATTAGAATAGAGGCCAGTCTTCTGTTTCGACCGCTGTTCTCTTGCAGTTGCAGTTTCTATACTGAGTTTGTTTATTATGAAGGTTGTGTATTTAGTTTGGTAAAGAAAAGAATCAGTTTTATGTGGTTTGTGAAGAATGTAAACTCCATTATGTCATATGAGAATTTGAGACGTAAACTCGGCGAAACGTTTGGATTTAAATTGAACGATCGTGGAGAAGTGCTTGACAGAAAAAAGTTTAGTGATGCAGGAAACATTGTTACTAAACGTAGAGCGGCACTTAATTCGGAACATGGATGAAGCAATATTTAGGTGAGTCTTCTTCTTTTTGTTATATATGTTTGTCTCAAAAATTCCCGGAGAAATTGACACAATAAATTATATAGACCTCATAATAAATATGTTAGTAAGTAATTAAAATAGTTGTTTTGTAATGTAACGATGCAATATATACAGATATACAACATTTAATACTTATACTTATTATCGAACACAAGTTAAATTTAACAATAATTGTGTATTACTGTATATTAAAACATTTTTTCAACTCGATCAAAACTCGATTAATCGATTAAATTCAAATAGTTAATCGATTAAATATTTTGATCGATCAACAGCACTAATTTTTAGCAACCCTAACACCGAAAAAATGAAGTTGGCATGACATCTGCCCGTCCTTTTGACCTTTTGTTCTCCATCTGTCCGTCCGTATCACCTTAACTCCTGCGAGTACATTTGTCTGGGAAATATGCGCATCAAATTAAGTGAATGTCATTTCAATATAAATTCATATTATTTGAAGTCTTTATATAACAACTAGACAAAACGGTAATTTACCCTATGTTAACTTAAACTATTTTTTTTTATTATGGAGGTTGCGAACAAAACCGGTCACTTTTACTCAAAACAAAAAATTGGTTTTCTTACTGTTTCGGTATGTTTAGAGAGGCATCTTTCTGAATACGTTACTGTTTTTATTTAAACTCGGTCATTTCCATGAGAAATAGTATGGTAAAATCAGTATTTTCAATCAAAACCGGATAATTTCATAAACTTATCATACTAATGCCAATATTTTCATTGTCCTTTTTGTGTCGAAAACGGACATTTCCAACATTCTGCATGTGTTGAAATTATCAATCTATTCAAAATCAGTCATTTCCACTTCTATGTGCAAGAGTGATAATATCTTATTGCTAATTGAAATTATTGTAAAAGTGTTATAATCTATTCATTTTTTCATGATACAGTAGAATGAAAGTGAAGGATACCTAGGGAGATAAGCTATTCAATTCAAATTTTTATTTTCATGCAATGTGCTAAATGTTTTTAATTGAAATTATTGCACAAGTGTTATGGTACGGGTGATTATGTAGTAAGCATCGGCCAGGCCGCCATCTTCCCACAATAGAGGTCTGGGAAACATATTTTCCCGTTATACTATCAAAATTTAATTAAAATACAGGGTGATCCGTTTGGATATGGATAAAATAAAAACACCGTAAAACATTTACTGCTGAACTTTATTTGTTGAAACTTTGTGCATACAACAATGAAAGATGGGAGATTCCTCACAGCTCAACCTTTTGCGCACACTGCATAACTCATAACGGTGGTGCAATTCAGCCCATGTCCGTTGTAACATAAGAGGGGTGATTTGTTGAAAAGCTTGAGTAATTTTTACTCTCAGATCATCAATGGTCCTGTGTTTCTGTGAAGAGACAATGTCTTTAACAAAACCCCACACGAAGAAGTCAGGAGGGGTTAGGTCTGGGGAGTTTGGGGGCCAAACCAAGAGATAATTGCTTATCGTACTGAGTTTCGCCTGCGACCTCCTGCGTGTTTTTTTAACACAGAACCTGTTTCTACAAATGTTCGATACCACAACATTATGGAATCGTATTTAGGTGCATTACGCACACCATACGTCGAAATTCCCTTTCAACTCTTTTAACAGTCTCAAATTTAGCATACCAAAGAACGCATTGTGCCCGCTGTTGATTTGTAGTAGCCATTTTAATCATCTACGAATTTTATTTGTCCTTTCAGATTATGCATTGTTGATTGTCATATTATATGGAAACTCCCATCTTTTAATCATAATATAACCAGCAAGAAATTTTTTCTACTATCATAATAGCTTTATAATAATAAATTAATATTAATTATCCATACCCAAACGGATCAGACTGTATATGTTCTTATACATCTTTATTACACAACTTTTAACACTATATCACTTCGGAACATATAGTTTATTGCTTTCACATGTTAAATATTAGGTTACGGTACCTTGTTGACTATTTTCAGCCTGTTGTGGGCTATCTTCAGAACTGATCTAATATTTAACACCTTAAATTAATAAACTGTATATCCCGAAGTAAAATATATGTATATACTTGGTAATGTAGAGCCTATGTGCTCTGGACCTCTATTGCTGGAAGATTTTAATGTTATGTATGTATGTATTTATTTACACTGCAAGTGGGCATGCACCCGGTGGCAGTGGTATACACAATATAAACAATACACAATAAAATTACAATACACAATACAATTATACAATACACAATAGGCCTACAATTTTATACACAATACAAAAACAATACACAATATAATTTAACACAATAATAATAAAACATAAATAAAATACCTAATTTTACATTACAAGCTACATTATTATGTATAGGCCCTACATAAGTTTCAATAGTCTTTCACTTTACTCTCATCTCACTCATTGTAGTGGCACTATGACGCATTTCACTGACACTTTAGCACACATTTCACTGACACTATAGAACACATTTCATTGACGCTATAAATTATCACTGATAGGAACTATTCACTGCACTGTAAAACCATAACTTCACTGACTCACCTCGCTTCACTGATAATAGTTCAAATAAATGAAATAATTACACCCTTATGCATACTGTACTTATAAACAGAACTACAATTAAACTAAACATTTCTAGTCTAAGACCCTCTTACACGCTATTTTTAAATAATTTACAATTCCAACCAAGGAAGTAACTCGTCAGGCTAAATAAATACATGTCACCTTAAAAAATTAAATGTTAAATGTCGCCTTAATTTTAATTTGCACTTTATACACAACTTTTTAAATTATTCTTGAATCTCCTTAAGGAAGGACAGCCCTCAAAGACCGCTGCAGGTAGGTCATTCCAATCATTTATAGTTCTATTTAAAAATGAGAATTTACCTACATCCGTTTTCTGTTTCCTACATTTGATTTTAAAATCATGATCGTTCCTACCATAGTACGTTGGCTTTTCTAACCGAGCCGTTATGTCTACCCATGCTTTCTGACCTAGATATGCTCTATACAATGATGTTAGTCTAGTTTTCCTACGTCTGTTTTCCAGAGTTTCCCATTTAAGTTCTTTTATCGTATCGTTTCCATCTTCTCTCTTACCTTTAACAAATTTCGCTGCCCTATACTGGATTCTTTCTAAGGAATTTATCTGATATATTCGTTAATCCATGATACAGTTGATGTAAGTGACGTGTACGTTTTACTGTTATAAATATCAAATAGCCTTTCACAGAAAAAGACTAAAATCATGATTACTAGCACCATTAGAACAACGGACGTAATATGCACGACACATAAAATTGTCGTTCACTTTGGGGTAAAGTGAAGGCTCGATACAGTTTTTTTCTGTTTCCTGAAAAAAAAAATACTATTTTTGGAAATTATCAGTTTTGTTCGCAACCTCCACAATTGTATAACACATAGTAGTAGGAAAATTTATCGAGAATTTGGGTAGATTTTGAATGTCGCTGAGGTACAGATTAGTGAAGGTCGACAACTCCAGACATAGGAATATTATCACTTTTCAAATAAAGTGACCTGTAACAATGCGCCCGTGGATAATTTCACGAAACTTTACTTAAAATAGTGACTATTATAAATGCTATGTAGGCTAATATGCAAACGAGGAAGTAAGTCGTGATCCACTTTTGCCACTTATTTGCAAACAACGAAAGCTCAAAATCCTATCCGTTCCTATCATTATTATACCAAACAACTGATGATATTGTGATAATTGAGCAACGGTAGAAAGAAATAGTTTAGTAGGCCTATGAATGGCAGACTGAGTGAACCATGTGTTCTTTTTCTGTGCAAAAATCTCTGTCATCTCTCAAATGTTTCGGAAGTTTTCGTAGTTTTTTTTTTTCAACATGGAAAGTTTAAGGGGATATCTATTCTGAAAAAATACCAGTTACCATTTCTGTAATACTCTGTGCGCATATTACTCCTTAGAGGGAGTGCACCGATGCCACCCGCAAAATATCATTATTAAAATTGTTTACAATTTACATTGTCGGTATTTTAAATGTTGCGTATTATTATTATTATTATTATTATTATTATTATTATTATTATTATTATTATTATTATTATTTACGGTATATTTATTAATACCATACTATGTTCTAATAGAACACATTCATGAATGTTATGCAAAAGTATTTTCCAGAGTTAAAGGTAACGAAGAGCCTGAATAAATCTATCGAATTCTTAGTACCTATACGGCTATCCTCACCACATGCTTCAAAAGTTATTTAGGTGGTGCGGGACTTTTACTAACCCTGTATAGAAACATAAACTTAAACAACATTAAACATAAACATAAAAAAAAAGTTTCGCTAGTTATAGAGTAAAAAATAATTAATGCTATTAATGTGTCTGTTTTTCAAAAAGTAAGTTCTCAAATCTGGACTCTGTATTCTATACACACACCCTGATATCATTTTCAAATTCAAGCGTATTTCTCACTCTTGTTTTGATGTCATGAATACGATGCTGCAAATGTTATCGAAAATTTAATAGCTTCTTTTGCAAGCTCCAGATATCCTTAAATGATTTTGATTCAGAACTGTTTCTACAAGCCATCAGTAAGTGGTTTTTTTTTCATATATTATTTTGAGTTTCTTCCCGTAAATTCTCAAGAAGCTGTTGTTTAAAACTGTGTAAACTTATGTTTGCAAAAACAAAATCAGCATTTCTTATATATAGCTAATAGAAAGCTAAATTTTCCATAATTCTTTAATACATTGGAATGAATCAAAATTTGTTAAGTGGCGTCGATAAGAAAATGTTCATTTTCTTTTTAATCGTGTTTTTAAATTGGTTTATTTTACGACTCTTTGTCAACTGCTATGGTTATCTAGCGTCTGAATGAAGTGAAGATGATAATTCTAGGGTCCAGCGGAAAGTTACATCAGAATTTATTCTTAATGGGTTGAAGGAAAACCCCGGAAAAAATCTCAGCCAGGTAACTTGTCGCAACCAGGATTTGAACCTGGGCCCTCTAGGGTCCAGCCAAAAGTTACACCAGCATTTGTTCTTAATGGATTGAGAGAAAACCTCAGAAAAAATCTCAGCCAGGTAACTTGTCCCAACCAGGATTTGAATCTGGCTCTCTTATTCCACGGTCAAACATGCTAACTGTTACCCCACAGAGGTGAACATGAAATTCCTTTATAAATATATTAGGTAACAGATAATGCATGTATCATTTTCATTTGTATTGAACTATTACTGCAGTTTGAGGTACTAGAGATAATGTTTATATAATATTTCGTGTCTGTTGCACCACATAGCCTACCTCTGTTTTTATTATTCTTTGGGTGGTATCCACTGCTTTTGAGTAAAATTATCGTTGTTTTCGATTTTACAGGGATTTGTATTTTTCGAATGGGATTAAGTGCATGTATGGAGGGTGGGGGGGTTTGCAAACAAAACCCTTGCCCAAAAGTGAGTAACGCCTTCAAAAAGTTTGGAAACCATCGTATTAATTAAGTCTAACATACATTATTTCATATATATATATATATATATATATATATATATATATATTTATTTATTTATTTAATCGAATATTCTATACATTATGTAGGACGAGCAGTGACAAAACCGGATAGTTGACGACAGACTAAACTTTTCGTCGCATCTCCATATATTAAAAGTTTATTTAATAAATGCTATGAGTATCAGGCCACCAGCGTTGTCTAAAGGTTAGCGAGCGGAATTAAGAATCTGAGACCTTGTTCAGGTGTAGGTTCGAATCCCGATTGAGTTTATAATTCCGTGGCGAATCATCTGATTCACATAGCTAAAATACATTCTCGTTATTAATTTCACCGGCCGAGACACAAGATATCCGCGCCTTTGCTAGAGCATCCTTAAAAATAATATCTGCTAAAAAAATGTTAACAACAAAGTATAACAAATGTTAACAGTTCATGTTTATAAAAACAAAAGTGTTAGTCTGTTGAAATCTATATTGTAAATTAGCGTTTAACAAATTGTGGAACGTTATTCTGTGAACATAGAGTTATCTAGACTTCTAGAGTAATGCATAATTACAGAACTGGAAGCACATTTTGAAATAAGCTTCATGATCTGTTTCGATGTGTTTCACATGGATAGTAGGTGTGGGTGGGAGGTTCTAAGAGGTTCATCTTTGTTGTATTTTTTCTTAGTTTTGTATTCTTTGTTATAGTATTGTGTGTATGTGTGTGTTGGTACTCTCTGTCATCTGGACAGATCTGAACATGGCCTCGTAGGCGCTCCGAGTGAGGTTATAATCAAGTGACGTCACAGCGTTGAATATGAATGAGGTGTATCAACCTCCACAGGAAAAGTGACATAAGTACACTTCATCAAAATTCAGTGCATTTCATTCAGTGTTCTCAAAGTGAATTAATTAGTTGACTGTTAAAATTTGGATCACTATAATTTTTACAGACCAGGAGTCACTGCATTAAATTGCATCCTATACCACTCTGAAACCCAAACCAACAATTCTGCTCTCAACAAACAACAGGTGTTAATGTCTCCCCTCTGGACAGACCAAGGTCCACAATTTGCCTCCTTAAGTCAAGTGGCTGTAAGTGTAGCCTTTGTGAATAATCTTAACTCTAAAATCATGGTGGTAAGTAAATAAGAAACAGAAATAATAATAATAATAATAATAATAATAATAATAATAATAATAATAATAATAATAATAATAATAATAATAATAATGAGAGCCCGGATGTTTGACAAAATACCTTTTTTTACTGGGTGGCAGTAAATCATTATTCGCATAGATATAAATGTGATTTGGAGTAGATCAAAGTTATAGGGCCAATTTTTATTTTGCCTATTTTGCCTTCTTAAGGTGTTTCTTACTAATAAATGCCTTTTTGTCATTTTAAAGCAATATTTCTTGTTTATTTGCAATTTTCTAATTAAGTGTAATGTAATGTGTATGAAATTAAATATTTGAAACAATGACTAACTTTACTAACAATAGTAAATAAAAGTAATTTATTTCGGTGCTTAATCTGCTAATAATCGTGCTTTAATACTATTGGTGTAATATGAATAATGATCGACAATTCACAGTTATAAATATAATATTGTCATGTCTTCACGATATCAACAGTCAGCTTTATAATTTTAAATATTAAGCTCGTTCTCATAGAAGTTCTCACGTAGCATTTTCATTTATTTACTTTCATATTTTCAAATCTTACTGTTACAATTTTGTGCTACACGTGTTTATTATTGTAGGAGAAAGAAATTTGAGTGAGGAATAGTCAGTTATTGTCGTGTGTCAGAAGGTATAAGATCGGTTAGCTAGAATGCCTAAATTCAGTCAACCATTGCAAAGTAAACTTCATGCTTACATTAGTGAATTTGGGGCCCATGTGCTTTCAACCGATGGAGCAGTTTTGTTATGTAAGGTTTGTAAAAAGACAGTTAATCACAAAAAAAAAGTATTTTATAAGTCAACATGTGTCATCTACGAAGTAAATATGTGAATTATGTTGATATAAATTAAATTTATTGCTAAAGTATATTATGCCTTTTTAAAATGTATAATGCCTTTTTCAGAGATTATTGTACCTTTTTTTACGTTTTATTGCCATTTTGACTGCCTATTTTAACTGTTATAAATGCCTAATAATAATAATAATAATAATTATTATTATTATTATTATTATTATTATTATTATTATTATTATTATTATAAACCACAGAGAAACGGGGACTAAAGAAGACCGAGACGTCATTGAAGCTAACAAGATCACTTTACTTTACAAACTACAGGCGCCAGTTCCTTTTACGAATGTTCAAGATGATGATGATGATGATGATTATGAAATGTAAAAGTCTATGATAACGTACATCTTAACCTAAAACGAAATAAGATACCACAATGAGCACAGATAAAGATAATAGATATATTTTGTAATTTGAATTTGAATCCACGACGGTTTGTTTTCTTGCAATATATAAACTGGTTCTTAAGCTTTCAGGATAGTTATACCATGATCTATATGATCGTGATGAAGATGATGATGATGATAATAATAATAATAAAATAAGAGAAAAATTAGAAGAAACTAGAATCTGATTCAGCAAACGTATGCATACATACTGTTGTAGATGCACATGACGAAGGAACGGTTGAACATACCATGAAATATTTCATAGTGAAGCAGTAATTAGGAGAGGGAGAGACTGATTTATTAGCGAAGTGATATCTCCATATTTTTATTACATGTATTCGCGGGGATGTTCTGGCGACTTCGTTAGAATTAGCTTCCCCACACAGGTGTTTCGTCACTTGTCAGCATCGGACAGATTTAGGGCCACCTTGAGCGGGGTTTCGTATAGAGACTCGATGAAGCATAAAATTCAAAAGCCGAAGTCGGACTAGACCCGTGGGAAAGATACTGCCAAGCTTGGGTTTTCCAAAGAACGGGTATTCTTGTGAGATATACAAACTAATTAGATGTTATGGGAAATCCAAAGTTTAAATTTAGAGATGACATATTTCGCGCTCAATAAGAAGATATCTTGGTCCAGCTTATGAGGTCACTTTGGACCAATAGGGAATAGAGTTTAGGCCAGTTAGTGACGTAGTTTTTAACCAATAGGATAGTTAGTTTTAGCGTAGGATAGGTTTTTATAAATAAGGGTGACGGGGAGCGGAGATCATCAAAACAACTTTACATCGTGTCGGCGGCCCTACATACAGGGCACAAGCACAAGATCTCATCGTGTCGGCGGCCCAACTTAATAGTCTTTCTTCAGGCGAAGACTCGATAGATTGAATTTTGTCATCGGCGAGACTACTCGCCAACGTTTAGGAGTTTCGACCGTAGTGTACGGGACAGAGTATTGAATTTATAGTATTGAATTTATAGTATTGGATAGAGCTTATTCAGAGCTGCAACAGAGTCGATACAGAATTGCGACCAACGATTGAATTATCAGTCAGCCGGAAATACATACTCTAGGGTCTACCAAGTGAATACGACAATAAACTTATAGTTTTGGAATTTACACTGCCTTTTATATAAGTAGCCGGCTTGCGATTATTCCCGACATCAACCTACACCACAACCGTACCTCGGCTACCCTGAGTGAATCTCACGCAACATCGAGACGCACCCACCCTCAAATGGCGCCCAACGTGTGGTCACAATAACCACTCACCCTCAAATGGCGTCCAACGTGGGAACTCAATAACGACATCCACCCACAAATGGCGCTTTCCAACGTGGGGCTCGAAGGAAGACAGCTGTTCCAGTGACCGGCCCCGGGTGCGAACACAGCACCAAACAACGAGGAGGACCGGACGGAGCAGTTCAGCCCTGCATAGCCGAGGAACGACGCTGGAAGGCGGGAACAGAACCAAGCCATCGCGACATCACGACAACACTAGAGAAGACAACACGGGGACCACCAGAGAAGGCGACTCGGAGAGGCGGTGGCAAGTATGAATAGAAGACGTATAAATGTGTATATATGTATATGATATTTTGGGGGAATAATTATAAAGTGTATATGTTTCAATTTCTGGTGTGATATTTCGGGTGTATATATATATGTATTTTTTTTGTGTGTGATATTTTGGGGGAAAGAGTGAAATAAGTGTATTGCGTAATTTGTTGGAAGTGAGTCGAGTGCAAATACAGGCCTAGTTAGATTATTATTGGGAAAGCAAGCGTCGGATAGATGACAGAGTAGCATATAGATGATACTACGTAGCCATAGGAGTAAGGTAGTTAGGAAAATACGAGAAAGACGAGGAAATAGAAACAAGGGAACCATGGAGCAAAGGAAGGACGAGGAAATTATGGAAATTAGGGAGGAGGTCGAGAATAACGCAGGACAAGAAATAGAGGGAGAGCGAACGGTGGAAAAGCAACAGAGTAGAGACAGTGGCAAAGGAGAAATGACGCTAGAACAGTTATGGGAGCAGATGAGACAATTCATGGAAAATAAATTAGACAACAATTCAAGGGAAAGTAGAGAACAAATAAAACAAATGGAAACTAAATTAGAGAATAACTCAAGGGTAAGTAGAGAGCAGATTCTGAGGGAAGGTAGAGAACAAATAAAACAAATGGAAACTAAATTAGAAAATAACTCGAGGGAAAGTAGAGAACAAATAAAGCAAATGGAAAATAAATTAGACAACAATTCAAGGGAAAGTAGAGAACAAATAAAACAAATGGAAAATAGATTGGGGGAAAGTTCGAGAGAGATTAGAGATCATATTGCAAAATTAGCGGAGAGAGGAAACAAGATGGAGGACAAAATAGAGAAGCTAGAGGGGAAATTAGCCGAGAATGGGATCGGAATGGAGAACCAATTGAAGATAGCTATGGATAGGATGTCAGAAAGTATGAAGGATTTAGAAGTTAGAGTTAGAGATCGCGCTACTAGAGAGAATAGCGACCTAAAATCAGCTGTTGAGGAAACGATAGTGGAGAAGGTTCGAGAAATTCAGAATTCGGTGGAAGAGAAAATAGGTGAGATGGATCAGGAAGTGGACGGTCTCAAGCGAGCCATAAAGAATAAAGAAAGGGCGGATAACGAATGTTTGGAAGAATTAAGAAGTAAACTAAACTCAATAAACGACGTACTAAATGGGGGTAGTCCCGCAAATTTAAGCGGACATAGCAGCTCGGACCGTGCAGTTTCTAGACAAGAGGGCACAAATGAGAGCCCGGCATCAAGTAGCAACATAAATGTAAGACATGTTAACAATAGTGTTGGTGAGGAATGTCAGACCTCACGGGATGATGTGCGTAGTGAGTTGATAAATGTAAACGACAAGGCATATTTAGGCCGTCCCCAGTACCCCACTCACATTTTGAATGAGATTGGTTACCCTATTTTTGATGAGGTTGAATTTTCAAACCCACATAACTACATAAGTGAGCTAGAAACGTACTTTAGAGTAAGAGTGGTGCCGGATGACTTAAAAATGACTGTCGTACGAAAGAGCCTAAAGAGCCGACCACTCAACTGGGCGCTAGTGGCCCTAGGGGATAATGTCACTTATGAGGAATTCAGAGAAAAATTTTCGGAGAGATACTGGGGACAAAGACAACAACAAAGAATTAGGAAGGAAATTAATCAGAGCAGGTTTGACGCGGGAAGAGGCGTCTCTATGATAGACTATTTTCTTGAAATTGTTAAGAAATGGAAAAGCCTCAATCCGCCAATACCGGATTCAGAGCTGATCCAAACTGTGATTTCGCAGTATCCCGAGAACATAAGATATAATCTGATCGTAGCAGGGCCCCGAGACTTCGGGGAAACAATAGATTTATTGACTGCGCTGGATGGTTCGGACGCCACGCACTATGAATGTAGTGGACAGGCAGATTATGAACATGGCAAAGGAAAGGGTTCAAGCCCCACCGACCAGAAAGCGGGGAAGGGGGCAAGTACAGCCTTTTCATCCCCAAGGAAAGGAGCCCAAAATCAGAGTAGCTGGGGTTGTGATAGGAGCCCCAACAATGCATATAGTCGATATCATAATGGTCAGAACGGAGGGAATAGTCCCAACAGGGAAAGAAGGATTGACCCGCCCTTTGGGGGCCCTTACAATAATATTAGGAACAACCAGAGCAGCCACAACAGGATGAGAAACGATAGAGGAGGTGTTGGTCCCGTGCGTAGGGTTAACCACATACGATGGTACACGGGAAGACAAGAGAACGGAAATAGTAGGCTTAGAACCCAACCACATTGGCTTCGAAACAGAAATTACCGACAGGGATTCTGGCAGCCTAATTTTAGCAGGGGACCGCAAAATCGAGGTGATTGGAGGAGACAAGAGCAGGAGAGAGGTAGGCGAGACGTCCTACAAGAAATGGCCTCACAAGGGTGCAATAGGCCCCCTACACAGTGTAATGTGGGACAAAGTAGGAATAGAGACATGAACGGACGTCAGCAAAGTCCGGTCAGAATGAATATGGACCGGGAGCCTATAAATTGTAGAAATAGAGACGAGGTAGCAGTGGAACCGACTGCATCACACTCGGGAAACTGCTAGACAGAAGTCTCAAGGGTTCGGAGATTTCTGTAGCTAAGTGCAATAAGTCACTATCAAAAGAATCCACCAACGCGGTAAGCGTAAAGAGACAGAGCGAGATTACTAACCCAGAGTTAGAAAATAATGGGACTTATGTATTGCCTTATATAGATGCCAAAATATTTGGGATAAAGTGTTGTGTGTTGTTGGACTCGGGCTCCACAAATAACGTATGCAGCTTGGAATTTTTTCAAAAGGTTAGGGATTCAGGAATAAAACTGCAAACGTTACCCATATGTTCACTGTACTGTGCGGGCGCCCTAAGCAAGAAGAAGGAAAAGGGAAAATATCAAGTATGGTTCGAGTTAGAGTGCGGAGACGTGAAATTAAATGCTATTTTTCTTGTGATACAAAGGTTGACTACCGACATCATTATTGGAGTAGAAAGCTTCTATGAATGGCACGCGCTATTAGATTTCAGGGAAAACAGACTAGGGGTTACGGCAGGTAACGGCAGTGTAGGCCATGTCCCATTCAGTAGCAATAACGCTCGAGCTGATGTAGACGAAAGGACCGCGGAAGAGATAGGATTACAGGAAGAGTTATTTTTTGTAGAGCACCTCAAAATTTGTAAGAATGTAATTATAGAGGTTAATCCGTGGGATGGTAACGAGGTAACTAGGGGAGTGTGTCAAGTAGACTGCGGAGAATGCGAATTGTGTATCGGCGAATTAGTCCAGGCGAGACAAATAGGACGCAATCTCATTAGCGGTAGGGCCAGATATTGTAATGAGATTTCGCCGGGCGATCTTAGACAGGTAGACGCGTATAACAATAGGAAGACAGGTACTTTCGAAATAGTGACAGATAAAGTTAACCAGGCACACGGCCTGAGTGAGAGTGAAAGAAAACGCTTAATGGATGTTGTAGGTAGCCATTTAAATGTCTTTTCAGACGCGCCGGGTCTGTGTAGAGAGTATACACACAAAATTAAGGTGGTAGGAATGGAGGAATTTCGGCATAAATGTAGACCCATTCCCCTATCTTTAAGGGATCAGGCAGACGAAGTCATAAATGATATGTTAAAAGACGGAGTTATAGAAGTATCAGACTCGCCTTATGTAAATGCATTGTGCTGGGTTAGGAAGCCCAATGGAAGCTTAAGAGTAACGATCGATGCCCGACACGTTAACTCGTTTTCAGTTAAAGATAATTTCAGGACGGAGTCAGTGGACACTTTGTTAGGCCGTATCAGTGACTGTTCTATATTCACTAGTTTGGACTTGACCAGTTCGTATTGGCAGATTCCGCTTGACGAGGACTCGAGAAAATTCACAGCGTTCCTACATAACGGGAAAGTTTATCAGTATACCCGATGCCCATTCGGCATCGCGAGTTCTGGATCTGCGCTACTAAGGGCACTTGACATAATTTTTGGTGATTCGACGAAAGGTTTTCTGGCACAGTACATTGACGATTTTCTTATATATGGCAATAATGTGGATAGGCATATTAGGGATATTGATTTTGTACTTACTAAATTGAGAGAGGCTGGTATGACAGTCAAGCTGGGGAAAACAGCATTTTTTAAAGTTGAGACAGTTTTCCTGGGTTACGTAATTTCGTCTGACGGAATTAGACCGGACCAAGAGAGAATTCAGAGCATTTCGAGGATCCCGCCGCCGCGGAACCGGAAACAGGTTCGTAGATATCTAGGTATCCTACAATACCAGAATCGGTTTCTCGTCAATTATGCTAAGCATGTAGCCCCACTCAGAGCATTGTTGAAGAAGGATACACCCTTCAGGTGGGGGTCGGCAGAGCAGGAAGCATTCGATCGAACGAAACTGCTTTTTGCCGACTCAATTCTGTTGGAAAGGCCTAACGACAGCCTACCTTTTCAGATTTATACGGATGCGTCTTCATATGGATATGGAGCAATTCTATGTCAGACAGATGAAGATAATAAGCGACATGTGATTGCCACAGCTTCTAGGGGACTGTCGCGTACCGAAAGCAACGCATCAATCACGGAACTAGAGATTTCTGCTGTGTACTTCGCACTACAGAAGTTCCGTCAGTATATCTTTAATAGGCAGATAATCATATTTACTGACCATGTAAGCCTAGCGTTTCTGAGTAGATGCAAATTGACGAACTCTAGAATATCTAGATATGTGCACGAAATTTTGGCTCATGATGTGACGATCAGACATATTCTGGGGGCAGACAATATCTTTGGTGATTGTCTCTCTCGTTTGAATTCCAAATCGGGGCTACCGGAAACTATCACCGCCCCCGCGTACGAAATTGCCGTGATGAAAATTGATTCCACGAGGAATGGAGCTCTGACGGGAAAATTTCGGAAAATTGCAGATTTGCAGCAGGAGGATTCCACGATAAGGGCCTTAATGGACAAAGCTAGAGAAATCTCACAGGTGAAAGACGAAGTGTATGGATTGCGCTCTGGTATCTTGTATAAATTGCATGGTAGGGATATCCAGAAGTGGAAGATATACATACCTGCGAGTATGGAGAATGAACTTATAAACAACTTTCACCTATCTATGTGTCACTCTGGGAGTTATAGGATCATTTTAACTATGTCAGAATCATTTTATATTAAGCAACTGTCAAAGAAGGTTAGAAAAGTAATATCTCGTTGCGAGGTCTGCCAGAGGGCGAAACCTCTAAATGTAAGGTATGACAATGTACCACAGGTCATTATCAGGGGTAAAAAGAATGAACTTGTAGCAGTGGACGAACACGGTCCAATGCCCACATCGTCCTTCGGACACAGGTACATATTTGTTACGTACGATGTCTTCACAAAATTTGTAAAGATTTACCCTTTAAGAAATATCTCTAGTAAATTGTGTGCTGACAAGCTGGTTAGAGATTACATACCGACTTACGGTCCGGTAACAGCGGTGCTCAGTGACAATGTGTCGGTACATAAATCGAAAGTGTTTTGCAAAAGGCTGGAAGATGCGGGCGTGAAGCTGTACAATTGCTCCGCATACTTTCCCAGCGGTAATCCCTGCGAAAGAGCGCTTAGGGATATATCATTGTACCTCCGTATTCTGTGTCACCGAAACCATAAGGACTGGTTTAGGCAATGTGAGGTGATTGAGAGAGTCATGAACCACTCTATCAATCCAACGACCGGAATAGCTCCGATCAAACTTATGTTAGGGATCGATCCCGATCCTATGATAAAGAGCTTGCCGCAGGCAATACAGGAGGGTGAGCCTCCTAGTGCGGAACTACTGTGTAAACTAGCTTTCGACCGAATCAGGAAAAAGGCTGAGTATAGACTCGGTAAAGTTAAAAGATATCGCCACAAATGGGAGCCCACACCCGGCGATCTGGTATTGCTAAGGGACGTGAAGTTATCTTCCGCCCTCAGAGGACGTTACTCACGCATGGAGCTACTGTACAAAGGGCCCTACGAAATTAAGAGTAAATACGGAGACCATACTTTCGAATTGGTAGAAAGGGGAAAAAGTAAACCTGTTGGTAGGTACCACAAGCAACTCTTGCGGCCTTTCAAACAGGAGAGGCTAGGAGGCAGGAATGAGAAAGAGTAGGATGGTTAGTCTCACGCGTACAGCTAGGTGAACCTGTACAGGGCGGCTGGTACAACCAAGCACGCAGTGTGTGTAATTGATCAATTAATAAATAAATGTAAATATGTGAATGAATGGTATTGTACATATGTAAATGTGGATATAAATTGTACATTGTTGTGCTTATTGTGTGAGAGTTGTGTACATAGAAAGGCTTGTGAAGATATATGTAATATTTATTGTAATTGTTTGTAGTGACATTGTAATCTCACTGTATTGTAAATAATGTGTTACCGGCTGATCGCGGGGGGGGGGGAACTATGAGGCTAGTTATAGGCAGAAAGCGGGGACATCTCATAACATTGGAAACTCTTTCGGGAATTTCCAATGGTTATGTAGATGGGCATTTGAAGCAGTAATTAGGAGAGGGAGAGACTGATTTATTAGCGAAGTGATATCTCCATATTTTTATTACATGTATTCGCGGGGATGTTCTGGCGACTTCGTTAGAATTAGCTTCCCCACACAGGTGTTTCGTCACTTGTCAGCATCGGACAGATTTAGGGCCACCTTGAGCGGGGTTTCGTATAGAGACTCGATGAAGCATAAAATTCAAAAGCCGAAGTCGGACTAGACCCGTGGGAAAGATACTGCCAAGCTTGGGTTTTCCAAAGAACGGGTATTCTTGTGAGATATACAAACTAATTAAATGTTATGGGAAATCCAAAGTTTAAATTTAGAGATGACATATTTCGCGCCCAATAAGAAGAGATCTTGGTCCAGCTTATGAGGTCACTTTGGACCAATAGGGAATAGAGTTTAGGCCAGTTAGTGACGTAGTTTTTAACCAATAGGATAGTTAGTTTTAGCGTAGGATAGGTTTTTATAAATAAGGGTGACGGGGAGCGGAGATCATCAAAACAACTTTACATCGTGTCGGCGGCCCTACATACAGGGCACAAGCACAAGATCTCATCGTGTCGGCGGCCCAACTTAATAGTCTTTCTTCAGGCGAAGACTCGATAGATTGAATTTTGTCATCGGCGAGACTACTCGCCAACGTTTAGGAGTTTCGACCGTAGTGTACGGGACAGAGTATTGAATTTATAGTATTGAATTTATAGTATTGGATAGAGCTTATTCAGAGCTGCAACAGAGTCGATACAGAATTGCGACCAACGATTGAATTATCAGTCAGCCGGAAATACATACTCTAGGGTCTACCAAGTGAATACGACAATAAACTTATAGTTTTGGAATTTACACTGCCTTTTATATAAGTAGCCGGCTTGCGATTATTCCCGACATCAACCTACACCACAACCGTACCTCGGCTACCCTGAGTGAATCTCACGCAACATCGAGACGCACCCACCCTCAAATGGCGCCCAACGTGTGGTCACAATAACCACTCACCCTCAAATGGCGTCCAACGTGGGAACTCAATAACGACATCCACCCACAATAGATAGGCCAAGGTAAGCTATATTAAATATTTTAAAAATGTTTCATAGTTGTAAAAATTCTAAACAGAGAATTTATAATCTGCACACACTCATATATATATATATATATATATATATATATATATATATATATATATATAAATAAGAATATACGTAAGATTTTTAGTCCTACAGAATTATCGGTTATGGTTACCATTGGTTATTAATGGAGAAAAATTCGGTTTCATGACTGTTATGTCTATATGCCTAGTGCCCCCGTTGCTGGCAACACCGTGGACTTCTTCGATTACTGTACAGTCTTTTTACACAATGCAATGGCAATAGATGACCTTATAGAATGATGGTGGCAGTTACGGAGGAATTCACAAAATGAACAGGAGCCCAAGACATGAGGCAAGGTTTCTATCTCGCTGCAGCAGTTATTGCCTGGACTCCTAACCAGGATGACTCCTACCGGTGCCACATTTTCTATCACCTTCAGGTCATCTCTACACTCAGTAAATATTAAATTGTGTTTTATTCAGGTGTTAACTAGTGTAAATTCTCGATACAGGCAGACACCGTTTCCTTTTTTGTCTTGCCAAATTCATTGTTTCTGAGTGTACTCCGTACCTTTCTTGAGTCAAATAATCCTTCTCAAACATTTTCAACAGAGATGTTAATATTAGTTTATGGTAACACCTATCAGGTTCCTGCTCGAAGTTCCTAGTGAAATTTACATACTCTACTTGCAATTTTACTATGATGTTAATGTCATTAATCTGCTGCAAGATAGCTTCCCATTAACTTCTAAATAGACCTGGTCCCTTAAATTTTTTATTTGTGTAGAGCATGCCATCTGGAGTATCTGTGGGAAGGAAAAGAATCTATTTTAGAGTAGACTTGATCATTTGATCAGCATCTCGATTTTTTTCCAAAGGTACCACTAACTTGGTAGATCAAGTTAGGACAGATAGAAGAATTAATATATTGAATTTTTGACCTGTCTGTAACCATGGGCTGGACACCAAGATATCAAGCTTTATTTTAAGATCTCTTAGTACTTTCACTGAATCGAAAACAGTGTCATTGTCGAAATTGATCTGATCTTCGAAAGAAAAAAAATTAGGAACGTCGTGATAAAATTTTCAAAGTTGTGCTCTTCTTGGAAGACAACGCTCCAGTCACAAGTCTCTAATAACGTTGCGTAAAATTCACGAAATTGGCTTTGAATCGATTGGCCATTTCTTATTTTCGCCATATTTTATTCTCTCAGGCTGTCATCTATTCTGAAACTAGAAAAAAGCATAGTTGAAGGAAAGAATGAAGACGTAATAAGTCTGTACTGTGGAAGAGTGGTGTACAGGCTAAGACAACAGTTTTTAAATACTTAGTACAACGTCATAGCAATTCTAAGTATTAAAATTAAAATGTGGTTATGTTGAATAAATGGAAATTTGTATTGAGGTACAGTTACATTTTTCACGCTAGGATAAGAACTTAACAATACCGTCCCATGTAGACCTCTACATAAAAAGAAAGATTAAATTATAGATGCATTTGTGCACATATTTTACAAATATAGCTATTCACTTAGAATTGTAGCAATAATTATAATAAATTAGATCTTATACTACTTAATTTTCCTAAATCTTTATTTTTGTACTACTCGTATGTAATAAAAATTATCTATAGTAATGTCACAAGAGGTGGGAAATCTCAGACCTCGAGTGACATTTATTAGGACTATTTCGTGAATAAAATAAAAATGTAAATAATATATTCCTAAAATTCGCTCACAAAATGTTAATAATTGTATATTTATGAATACTTAACTTATTCAGACATTGTGAAGTCGAAATAGATGAATAACGATTACTGCAATAAAGAAATTGTATGTTATTCGGTAATGCCAATTGAGAAAAGCGAAATACAGGTTTTAAAATGTTAATTACATGTACTGCGCTTTTATCTTGTTATTATAACAGAAATTAGTTTTAATTATCTGCTGAAATCGTAATTTAATTTAAACATTTTATAGTATAATTACAAATAACCTGATTAATACATTAATTAAATGAACAATTGTTATGAAGGAGTGTCATTTTCTTTAGATACAATGGACATGGAATTAGAAGATGAAGATGTAGATGTGGAATTAGAATTTCGCACTTTATTTAGTACAATGGATTCATGCTCATATTTACGTGGAAACAGTTGGCGACACTGACTAAACAAAAGAACAACCATGCGATAAATTGATAGTGATAAATCGAACTGCAGAAATTATCGCGATGTATGACTGTGATTGGTTGGAATTCAAAATATTTCATTACACTTCATTGGCCGAAAATGGAATGACGTCATATAAACGAAACAGTCAAGATTTTTCTAGAAGAAGAAACTACTTACTTCTGTCACTGAAGAATGTCATATAGCAAAAATATTCCTTCTGTATCACGAGAAATTATCAGTATCCACACATAAATAAGTCCAAGGAAGTAGTGCTGCAAAATATAAGCAGGTAGTATCAAGTATTTAGATTGGTATAATTTCTTGCAGTAGGCATTATCGTAAAACAAAACTAAGCTTTGTTAAAAGGAAAGTAACATAGTACATTTTCTTGTAGATATAAGAGAACATGCAAAACACTTTTTCATCTAAATATGAGTTCATATGCAAAATCAGATGCAAATTAAATTGTCTACCCAGCCTACTTTTCATAATACATTCAAGAATATTATATTAAGCATTCATTTTGCAAATAGGCTTTAGTCATGATGAGAATCTGATAAGTGTGCAACGTAATTTAAAATTCTAAAACATTACTAGCTCAACTTAAATTACAGCACATGCATGTCAAATTTGCCTAAATCCGGAAAATATATCATTACTCCGAGAAGAATGACGTTCTCATTGTAAATTCAACATTCTAAGCAAATGCCTAATGTTGGTTGGTTGATATGTACTGTTGAGTAGTTAACGATGATGTCTATGGCATCAGTATTTAGCAGGAAGATTGGAAAATTGAGTAAGAGTTGGACAGTGATAAAGATGATGTTGATCCATATCTTTATTAGGATTACAAAAAGGATATTTAGAAAATTCTGTAATACCTAATCTGTGTAAATGTTTGGAAATTTCTTTTGTGGGTTAGGCTTATAACATATATTCTTCTTCTTCCTTCAATGTATTAGACCTAATGGTCTCATTCTATCGTTTTAGCGGACGACTCTAAAATCTTTTTTCTCGTGGATGCTAATTTATTATTTAGCAAGGTATTCTTCCACGTGTCATTCTAAGGGTATCAGGTTTCCATTTGGTTCTATAATTTTAGGTGTTTTGTAAAATTAAACCAATGTTTATTTCTTCTAAAATTTCAGTATTTTTCCTTATGCCTAATTTAGTCTAGCCTGCAGTTCTTCTAAAATATTTCATTTTATTGGCAGCGATTCGGTATTTTTCACATTTTGCGTATGGTCCAAGCTTCAGTGTCGTGCATGAGAATTGGTTTTGCCAATGTTTTATAAGTTTTAATTCTAATATTGCTTGAAGAAGAGAAGGATTTGAAATGTTATTAATAGCACTCATTGCATAATCAGAACTATTCGATTTTACTCATGTATCCTTTTCCAATTCATAGTACAAAATGCTAGCCTAGATAATATTTAAAACATGGAATTTGCTCTAGAGGTAAATTGTAATTGCATATTTTATTACGAAAATGATTTTTTCATAAGAAATGTTAGTCTTATGGTCTCCCGAGTTAGCTCTGTGGTAGCGTGTCTCTCTCCAGACTAGCCGGCCCGCGTTCGATCCACGCCGGGGTCAGGAATTTCCATTTAAATTTCTATCTCTGGACTAGGAGAGATGGCGGTGCATAACTTCTAATCACTAGATTGTGAACCAATATGCCTGAGTTAACTCCCAAATCTCTCCGCAGTGCATATGAAGAGAAGGCATCTGTCACTGTTGATAGTGATTCGTCCGTCGTCGGACGGGGACGTTAAGCCTGCGGTCCCTTGGTACTATTCGACAGGACTAGGCTACGTGCCGGCACCGGGTTTCCCCTTCTCTCTTCATCATCATCACTATCATCATCATCATCATCACTGTTTTCATAGACTACATTTACACGAACACTTACACATACACTCACCCTAGTACACGACATAACTCTCCACAGATACACATAATGCATAGCATGACCCGCCGGAGTGGTGTGCAACTTGAAAATAGGTTACAGTTCTGCCATCAACCCGCAATATGCGAAACCCGAATCACATAAGTAGGCATTTCATACGTACATACTTACTACATACATACATACATACATACATACATACATACATACATATATACATACATACATACATACTTACATACACACACACACACGCACGCACTCTTCAGTCTTATAAACTGAAATTTCCATTCCATATTCCTTAGACATAAGCTCCAATATGAAAGGCTTTACATTAAAGTCTGCCAATAATACCATACCATATCATCTGCAAACATAAATAGCTTAATTATCTATCTTTAAATTTATATTAATACTTGAGTTCCCATGTCTTGTTGATTTTCATTTTTTATTATGTTATTCAGTATATGCTATCAATGTGGAATATAGCCTACTGTAAATATATTTCTTTAAGTACTTGAATTCAAGAGATGCATAATCAGAAGGTCAGATGAGGGGCAGAGAGAATAAGAGGAATACAAAGAGAACAAGAAGAATACAGGAAGGAGACAACAAGGGGAAGAGAAGGAGAACAAGGGTAATACAGAGGAAACAATGGTAATTCAAGGAAAATAAGGGCAATTCAAGGATAACAAGGGGAATACACGAAGAACAAGATAAATATAAATAGCACAAGGAGAATGCAAGGAGAACAAGGGGAACGTAAGAAGAACAAGCGGAATGCAAGGATAACAATAGAGACACAAAGGGAACAAGGAGAATATAAGAAACAACAGGAAGACAAGGAAAATGAAGGGATAGAATGAGATTAAGGGAAATACAGAGAGAACCAGGGGAATACAAGGAGAACAACGGGAATACAAGAGAAACAATAGGAAGACAAAAAAGATGAAGGTAATAGATGGAGATTAAGGGAAATACACAGAGAACGAGGAGAATACATGAAGAATAAGGGGAATACAAGGAGAAAAGAGGAATAAAAGGAGAACAGAAGGAATACAAGGAAACAAGAAGATGGCTTGTAGTTTTGTATGATGGTGTATTCGTAAGTCCCCCACCCCACACCTACTGAGGACAAAGACGTAGTTTCACGTCAAAATATAATGAAGATTATCCGGAAAGATACTGAGTAAGAGAATCTGAGTTGTTAGAAACCAAGCAAGTAATGAGCTCGCTATCAGTGCTGTCCAGTCGTCGTCATCATATAATTCTGTCGATATTTTCATTTAAAACGTCTATTGGAAGAACAAATGAGCCTTTATTGGCAGGGCAGAACCTTGTGCTCCTTTTCTTGGACTTGCAGTAGAGGATCAGTGAAATGTACGGTCAGTCAGTCTTTATCACCGCCGAGACGGCAGTTTCATCTGCCTAATGAGTTCACAACCTGCGCTTGTCTTCCCAGTGACATCATCCTCGGACGTGTTAGCACCTAGCCCGTGAATAAATTGCCCGCTGCCTCGCCCACGGACGATTTGACAGTACAACGTGTGCTGTTATCTTCCATAATAGGAAAATTTGATGTTTTATTGATAGAAGAAATATACATAATACAGACTGGTTATGAGGGTACATAATACAGACTGGTTATGAGGGTACATAGGGAGCACAGTATATTTTAAAAGGGACCTTGAATACGTTTAAATTTAGTATTATATTATATTATATTATATTATATTATATTATATTACTAGTCATACCCGTGCTCTTCGCTGCACTTGTTGGAAATAAATATAAAGTAATTACTTACTGGAATTAAAATAGGACATTTGGTCCAGGGAACATCCGTGTTTGATAGAAGGATAAATCGTTTAATATGTTACTTAATTGAAATTGTATTTAAATAATTAAAATACGATCATCTTGGACCAGAGAGCACTCATTTCCTGCAAGGATAATTCCTTTAACATGTTTCTTAATTGTTATTACATGCAAATAATTAAAATATGATCATTTGGTTCAGAGAAGATCCGTTTTTGGTGCAAGGATAATTCGTTTAACGTTTTTCTAAATTAGTCTTGACTGCATCCTTTAATAAATCATTCCAAATTAATGTCGATATAGAGTGGATTGTGTACGAAGATAAATTTTATGTTAACCTTACTGTGCACCTTTTTCTTTTTTTGTTAAGTTTATTTAGACACGCTTTAAGATATGTGGTCATGTCGCGTGTTTAGAATGTTTGGGTGTACCAGTAGGCCATTTTTACTCTTGTTGAGTTCCTATTTCTGTATTGTGTTGTAGATGGCTTGTGTTCATGTAACTGATTATAGATTTTGATTAATGTGTATCGTATCTGTAATTGAGGCGGTGATGAATCATGGCATGTAAATTTCCAATCTGACATTTGCCCTTATGATTAAGGGAAACCATGAAAAACTCCAGTCAGAGCAGATTGGTCGGCCACAGAGTTTGAACCCGTGACCTCCCGAATGCGAGTCTCACATTCTACCGTATGAGCCAACTCGCTCGGTTGTGCATAATCGTTTATGCAAATAAAGAAAATGAAAATTAATGTGGTGCATAAATATTATTTTAAGAAGCACAGGAAACTAATGTGGGTAAATTATGAGCGCAGGAACTACATTTCGTGACACCTTTTAAAATAAGTCAGGTCCATTGAGCTCTATGGTTAAATGCTTATTTATTATGTGCTGTATTTTTGGCCCAGTAAAAATACTCATCTTTACGACAAAACTTTTAAAAATACCATTATGTTCTGTGGATAAAAAGAAATTGAAGTGTATAAAATTAGAGTATTTTATGTGGACCAAATAAAGTTGCAATAATCAAGTTATACAATATTTCAACAGAATATCAAGTTTTCTGTGCGTAAAGATCTATTTTAATCTTACCTCAGCCGTCATATGTAGCATACATCCATTTAAAGAAACTGCAAACTTTAAATATTCAATGAATTATCCAAATCGGTTAATTAATTTCTGAGATTACTTCATACACACACACACACACACAAACATTTTCTGTAAATGAATATTGATAAACATCAAGGCCGCCTTAAGTAGACGGAGTCATTTGCTTTGATTTCATTATAGCCATCGTCGTTGCTCCTGCAATAACTCCTGTGACATATTTATCGATTTTCAGATTTTTGCTCTATTAAATGACTTAAATAGTGATACAGCAAATAATAAAATCTCCGATATGTAATTATATGTCTTTCTTTCTCTCTTTCTTTAGCTGTTATTATTTAAAAAGTTGGATCCCAACGGGTCATGCGGCCCACACGTAAGCCAGGGATGTACAGAAGCTAATCTTAAATTTCGAAAATGTTGATTGGTAATTGAAGGGCAAGATGCAAAGGCAAAGTTGTTACAACTTAGTCGAAGCCAAGATTTCACCATAACTTAGTTAAGCGATTTTCAATACTTCCAACTTACGGCACACTGAAAAAGATATAAAATTGTCAAAGTACACCATGAGTTTCATTAATTAAGAAGAGATTTTATGGTTTAAAAAATTAGTCGCACGATAGTGATATTACTACTTTCTCTTTATACATGTATGGTTTTTGCACAGTTCAGTTCCTTTACCTTGCTACGCATCATATTATCGTTTGCAATTTATTTTCTTGGAAGGTTATTCGAAAGATAAGTTACATCAAATGAAATCGCTTAATATGCGTCCAAATAAAAATAAGATTCGTTCTTTGAATTGCATGTACACACACTGAGATTTGAGGAACGTATTTATTATTATTATTATTATTATTATTATTATTATTATTATTATTATTATTATTATTATTATTATTATTATTACTATTGCTGCTGCTATTGCTGCTATGATTATTAAAATACACCTTTTATTTTACCTCTGATTGAGATTTTGGCTGATACATCTATTATTATCAGACAGTACATCTTGGCGATTTGTGTTAGAGGAAGAACAATTTATTGACGCATACATATCAAGTCTCATTAGCAAACTATGTTACTCGTCAGCAATGGAGAGGGTAAGGAATTGGCCACCATACTTCATTATCTCCTGGCTTAATTGTCTCATGAGCGGTGCGTTATTGGTATCACTTATGAGGTTCCGACCAGTTTTAGAACTGCTGACTAACCTTGAAAACCTTACAACTAGTTGTGTTGTAATGTACTAAGACAGTAGTATATATTGGTAGGCCTAGATTGGAGAAGAATCCTTATGTAGATTATTGTTTCCTTTGCAAATGATCAAGTAGCAATAGCACAAGAATATGATGATGCAGAGTATATGATTAAGAAATTAACAGAATAATATGAGAAACTGGGATTAAAAGTAAACTTCGAAAAAGTATTTTATATGGGTTTTGGCGAAAATACTAGACAGTCTAGACGTGAGAGAGTATGAAAAGAGGTGTTTAGATTAAAAATGAATATGGAAAATTTAGTTTTGGACCATATACAGTACAGAAAATTGGAGTGGTATGGACACGTGAAACGGGTGGGAGATGAAATTTTGACAAAAAGAGTACTACTGTAGAATGGATTCCGTATGGAAGAATAGCAAAATGTAGACCTCAAAATACATGGATGAAGGAAGTCAAAATAGCAATATAATGCTGCTAATGCATCATAAACTTCTAAATTATATTTCATGATATTCTTATGCATTCAATAAAATTGAATCAATTAAACGACGTTAGCTTGGCTTGGCTTGGCTTGGCTTGGCTTGGCTTGGCTTGGCTTGGTTTTACGAGGGCTGAACCCGACACGGTTCCTTACATTTAAGCATGCTTTGAGCCATTATGCGTTCTATACAGGGTGCAAGGGAACCTATTAAATTAATTCACAGAGGTCAAATATGTGTTTTGATACGTCTAATAGCTTGGAGAGTACGAAATGTAACGCGTTGCAACACTGTAACGCTTCTTGAGGTCAATGCTCTGCAGTGCGGATGACTAGTCGTCCACTCTGCAAGACTTGCGAGAGAAGGATGTGAACAAAAACGTCTCAAGAAGCGTCACAGCGTTGCAACGCGTTATATTTCGTACTCTCCAAACTATTGGACGCATCAAAAAACTTATTTGACAAAACTTGTTCGCATTGACTTGATCTATTACCTCTGTGAATTAATGTAATAAGTTCCCTTCCACTCTGTATATGCGATGATTTTCCAAGTCCGACAAGTGACCCGGGTGGCATTCCTGTATCCGACGCTGACAGGTGGTCCATCCGACCTCGGCCTTGATAGAACCAAGTCCCATTTCACGGACCAGTAACTGATCAGTAGTGCTGACAGGTACAGTATCCCGTATCAGCCCCTGATAGAGCCAGGTCCAATCCGCGGAGGAGTAGCCTGATAATCCGAGGGGTCCGGAGCCCCAAACCCTTCCTATATCAGCATCTGGAACCCGTACTATCCCCAAGACTGTTTTTTACTACTGCAGATGATAAATGAAGGGAGATGGAGACTGTTGGTGCAACAATAAAGGAAAATGTGAGTACTCCGAGAAAAATCCTCTGCAACGTCTACTTTACCCATTCTAATTTCATCACGACCAGTCTTAGGGAGTTCGTACCAAAATAATGTTTTCAGGTTGAGTGCAGCCAGACATATAGTTCTATTGCGCTAGTATACTGTACTCTGTTTATATTTAAAAACTTACATTATATCCGCAACTATGGGTGGATGACTTCAGTCACTACATTACAATAATATGGAAAGTAGAGAAGTATTTTCGGTACGCACTAACGTTCGCAGTGAAGCTATGCAGTTTAATGAGCGGTTTTCAACATGATAAAAGTTGAATCCTCATTCACACGAAGTTGCGTGCAATTCTTCAAGAATTTTCTGGTAATCATAGTAACAATGGAGAAACATTTTACTGAATATTGTGGAAATATAATCTATAGTTCACACCTGTGGAATAACGGCTAGCGCGTCTGGCCGCGAAACCAGGTGGCCGGGGTTCGATTCCAGGTCGGGGTAAGTTACATGGTTGAGGTTTTTCCGGGGTTTTCCCTCAACCCAATATGAGCAAATGCTGGGTAACTTTCGGTGCTGGACCCCGGACTCATTTCACCGCTATTATCACCATCTCATTCAGAAGCTAAGTAACCTAAGATGTTGATAAAGAGTCGTAAAATAACCTACTGTAATGTATGAAACTAATAGTAGTTCAGGAACACTTTCCTATGAAAAAACATACGGAATACCTCTCTTTACACGGGAAATGCAGCAATGGAGAGAAATCGTCTTCTACAGAGCCTGAGTAGTACATAAATAATAATTATTTTTCGATATATTATGTATAATGTTGGTATGTTGCAAAATCCCTTCCAAAAGTATTGAATTTCCTATAACAATCATTCTACTGCAGTCCAGAAATGTGGAAATGACTGAAGCCGTAATGTATGTGGAAGAATAATCTTGTTCAAGTATATATAGGCTACCAATCCCCAGAAGTCCCAAGTCATTAAAGCAAATATGTAAAGTGTCTTTGAAAAGAATTGTGTTTAATATGATTTCCGACATACGAGATGCACTATTAGATTCATAAAGTATTATTCACTTGATGATGCAGTATAACAATAAATAGGCCTACTTTATCATAGTTCAGATTTGCTCCAGTCAAATCTTGTGACTTAGAACGATAGTTTTTCTGAACATAGAAGAAGTATTTCTTTTGATGAACTGAAAATGTACATTGTTAAGTTTTGTAACAAGTCTAGAGACATAAATCACTATGTAAGTTATTTGATTTGTTACTTTTATATTCATGCGTGTTATTTTATGCTGAAAATTACGAAGGCTCTAATTGACAATTATTGCCTTATTGTTTCTTGTTCTATGGCCATAGATCATTGACACAAAAACACCACCCGACTGTACATTTTTGTTGTGCTGGTTTGTTGACGTTGCGAGCTGCTTTACTACTGTTCATTCGGTAGAGATATAGTCCATGTTCACACAACTTGATAGTTTTGGCACCAACTTCCTAGCTGTAATCACGACCTGGCCAAAAATCAAACCCGGGTCGCCTGGATGAAAGACCAGCGCGTAAGCACGTGAGACACAGACGCGGAAAAATTCGTATAGGCCTATACACCGTTATGAAGTTATACCTGTTTTTAATCACGGAGGGTTTGTCTGTACATACTTTATAATCCTTTTTATCAACGAATAACATCAAGAAACAAATAACACGCACTAAAAAGGGAACAATCAGATTCTACCTTACCAATTTTTTCTTCCTTTTGCCATTCTTTTGTCACATACCTACTTTATATTTACATCCTCATGACCAAAGACTGCTGATCCAAATGCCGCTCCATGCCAAGCTATGCTGACCTTGCCGTACTGCGTCGCACCAGTCCAACTCAATAATTTTAACATTTGAATCATTCACCTGAACAACGCAGTAACCAATATTTTTGTTGAATATGAGTTAAAGATGGAACTGCTTTATGTCTGTCCTCCTGCATGCGATGGTAAACATTGTTTTTGCCTAAATCAACAAGTGGTACCATTACAAACATTGAAATTACTGTTTAGTAGAACAATATTATAATTTTTACAATTTTTTTTGCCCTCCTATAAAATTGATTTTTGTTGGTTACAACGTGGTTCGGGTGAATGATTTATTTGTAGACTAAAAATTTGAGGTTTTGCGACAATAGCTGTCACTGCTGGATTCAGAAACATCTAATTGACTAACATACCTAGTTTCGTTGAAACGACCTGGTCCAACCGAAAGGTTTTCCTTCTAAGTGTCAGATAAAGTTCCGTTAGTTTTTCATTAAAACAATATTTCATTGCATTGTTTTCGGATAAATTGACTCGTAGATACTGAATATGAACAAAACCTGTCCAATTTATAAAATCCGTACCATAAAAATCTTGCTTACGGCATAAAATCATGCAGAATATATTGACCAAAGTCAATTGAAAAGTTACGAAGTGCGATTGATAAGGAGAACTTAGGACTACTTATAAACAAAGTGAAGATTATTGATGAAGAGAAAAATTTATTAAAGAAAATACAGTACTCTGCATTGCTTTTATAGCAGTGGTGGGCAAAATGAACGCAACCCACAAGACAGGATTTAAATGGCAACTACATACTGTGAGAGGGGTTGCATTCTATAGTGCAGTGACGGATTTACAGACAGTTGCGCCACTACACTCCTACCTACCATATGTAATTAGAATAGTCCATTCACGTGATATTTAATTAATCATTTTTCAAAGCAATTTCTTCGAAATTGGGATTTATCTGTGCATGATATTTTCAATTTCGCAAGGAGATGAGCATCGCTTAAGCGGGATCTGTGGCTGGACTTTATAAATTTCATTTTAGAAAACAGCTGTTCGCATTGGTAGGATGATGAATACATACCGTCATTTCCCATAACTATGGTCCTGGAACACAACTAGGGTCCACGATACAACCATTCAAAGATCATTGTAGAAGTAACATAGACCATTCGTAGATAGCTGCAGTGACTTGAATTCAAACTACAGTACAGCAAGAATATAGATAAACGAGGTACTACGTTATGGAGTACAAAATTTGAATAGTTGTATCGTGGACAATAGTTATGCTCCAGGACCATATTTATGGGAAATGACGGTACTCATTATTTTTGAAGCAAACTGTCTAAGCATTGGATATGTAGTACTGGACCTTCACATTCTGCTTTCAAGAAGCCATCATTCTGCAAATCCAGTACCTCTAACTGCAATTCTGGGATAACATTTTCAATTTAAACATGAAAAGGAGTGGCAAAAATATTGAAATCTTTCTCCATCCTTTGAAAATCACTGAATCTGTGTTCTTTGAACTCGTATAACAGGCGATCTATTTTAAGAATGTACATATTTAAGTTCGCGTCCTGAATATTTGTAACTAATCCTAAACATGAGAAATGAAAGAACCGCCTTTCTTGTAAGTGTGATATCCTCTCGATTCACATGATTCTGCGAAAGACATTGTATCACTAATGAAGCTCCGAAGTACAGCAGTCCAGTATAATCCGCCACGTACACGCGCAGTATTTTCATGGAGTGGGGAAGGGGAAGGTAGGGGTAAGTTTGATGCTTCGCTGAGGTCTGACGTCACTGCGGCAATGCCGCAGGAATGCCCACCATTGTTTTATAGTCTAATATTAACTAAATTCGAAGGACCATACAGCTATAACAGTCCTGCACCGTAGCCTCGTAGTCTAAGGCGTCATGCCTGGACTCGTGTAATGGAATGAGCGCTGATTCGAGTCTTCGTGAGGAAGAAATTTTCTATTGACATTCCGACCAGTGAGTGGGATCGGTGCCCACCCAGCACTGTGATCAATTTGAAGAGCTACAATAGGTAGCGAAAGCCTGTTCCAGAAACCAGTTATAGTGGCTGGGGGGAGGACATATCAGAAGTAATGTAGGCCAAAATTTTGCTATTTTGAGATAATAGCACTACTGAATTCCTTAGGGTGAGATCTAAAAGAAGGTATATTCTGTTAAGTCCTGAAACGACTGTTTTCGGATTTAATGATATCTTTTTTTTTTTCAAAAGAAGATGAAAATATATTAGGAATATACTAGGATAAATCCCACGTAACTTTGCTTACTATGTGTGCCTTATAATTTTCAAGTATACTATCTATATTTTCGCCGGTGTAGAGTGGACGCGGCAGTGCACAACGAGGTTGTATACATGCGAGTGTGGAAAAATAATATGTATGCACTGTATTATAGATTCAATATTCCATTTTCGCATTTTACGGACCATGGACCTACTGTATATTGCTGAAGGAAAATACCGTAGTACATGACCAAGGATCTTAGCAACTTAATCTATAGATTAGTATTATACAGTATATATAGACCTCTATAATTTTGTCGGTATTCAATGTAATGGTTATTGTTTTAATTTTACTGTTTTATCAATTTTGTCCTTGGTGTGTAACAACTTACACATTTGGAATCCATGACGTCATTCCAAAAATAATTACTTCAACCATTAAAGGGTCTGTGGCAATTCTGAAAAATCATTTATACGGAATATCATAATACCCCCCCCTTTTCTATTCGTTAGTGTGTGATTGTTACAAATATATGTACAAATTTATTATTTCTTAAACTTAAGCTCCTAGTTCACATTTAAATTTGGCTCATCTATTTACTGTAATCATTACTATTCTTATATGTGTATTATTCTGTGTTTTTGGCAACCCAGGATGCCTGGGCAGACTATTTCTTGAAATAAATTATATATATATATATATATATATATATATATATATATGCTGAAAGAACTGTTTTTATTGTGGACATTTTTTGAAGAATCGTTAGAGAGCATGGTTCCAATATATTAAAGGAATGGGTTTGTAAATTTACCAGAAATTAAAGAAAAAACGTGAAATTTGTTTTTTTGCATGTACCCTAAAATTGATAAAATGAACTTATCATACATTACCTCTGAGGTACAAAATTGCGCTTTATTCTCACTCTGAAAATAGGCCTATGTAAAAAAAATATCAATATACGCTAATTCTAAGTTCAGATTCTTGGTGTTCTGTAAACAAGTATTCCAAGTTTGGTAACATTACTGTGATGCCAAACGGTAGGAACTAAAGGTTAAACGTAGTCTTTACATGTTTGTATGTTTGTTATAAAAGTAATAAAGGATATAAATAACCTAGGATTAGAGGATAGAAAAAGAAACAAAGATATATGGAATTACTAGTAAGTAATCAATTTTGTTGATTAACATTTTATGTTATTATTGTTCTTGTTAAGACAGTCATTCATTTGTCTGTAAAAGGATCATTTGCATGGCACAGAACAGTGCAATTGAAAGATTATGCAGTGGCGACTCGTGATATTTTTTGTATGCAGGATATGAGATTGACGACTGATGGCCAAGACAGAAATGAATATTAATAATAGTAATAATAATAATAATAATAATAATAATAATAATAATAATAATAATGATAGAGCATGCAAAATCAATACAAGTAGGCCTATGTTACTTAGTTTTTGACTCACCATTCTGGAAGTGGCAATTTATTAGTAGTGAAGTTCGATTCTCCTCCCCTTTTTAGTTGCGAAGATGGCTCCCAAACCATTGTACTGCCTGATATTTACCGATGCTCCGTCGCATGTTTGCGCAATTAATTTCTTGCCACAGTTAAATTCTTCTAAATGATCAAATACAACTTCAAATATTCTTTCGGCTGTCCTGTCACCTGAAAGTCCTATTAATTCTTGTAAGTTATTTATTATAGCTTATTTTATTTATTTTTAAGTAATTTTGTTTTTTATTGATTTTATGTTTATACTTATTATATCATTTTAAATTATTTATTATTTCGTTCATTCTATCCTTTTAAAATGACCAATGAACTGCATTTAAGGAGGCTATAAGGATACTTGAAAATTCTTATTGTAGTCTCTGACAGGGTCTCAATCACCTAGAAAGAAGAGTCGTAGTATTAGGATACGCGGTCATATCCTCAAACGCGGTTAAAGTCAAGGCATACCACACCTTCCGCACTCTCCCCTGTCCGCTAACTTCACTGCTAGAAATACCGTTTGCTGAGAGATATTTGGATGGTTCCTCGGAAATTATTTCTGAGCTGTGCAGTGGCGACAACTCACGACAGAAAGTGGAAGCGGGACGCATTGAAAATCAAAATCTGTAACTAAAATGTTTTCTATCCCCAGAGGCACGAAATTAAACTGTAGGATCATCCTCATATCCTTCATGGAGGAATCGCCACTGAGATTATGTCATTATGGAAGAAGTACGTAGGCCTATTAAGGTAGTAGCTTAAAAGATAATGTACAGTGGAACTGACTTCGCCAGAACTAATGAGAGCTGTCGAAAGAAGATGGATTTGGCACGAGGAATGTAATTTTTAGTATCATGACAGACCTGTAGAAACGAAAATGTGGCATATCTACAGTATCTTAATTAAGGTCGCCAGTTCGCCCCCCCCCCACAGTTTCTGTTAATTTTCCATGCACTTATACTGTGTTTACACACTTTAAAGAATTAAAATACTCATTCTATCTACACATTCATAATACCAAATTATTCTATTTACCTACCACTTAAACTACTGGTATTTTTCAGAAGAGTGAATTTTGTTAAGTAGGTCTTCTCTGGATCCCAGTTTTACAGCAAGTACCTCACAGGTTATGTTAAAGTTGGTTACGATAGCACGCATGACTTGAGTTTCTAAGTTAATTCTGGCTTTTTGGATCTTCACTACATGTTCATTAAAAAAAAAACTTTTTCCATTGAAGCGTTACTTCCAGGAAGACACAGAGATAGTTCAATCATAATCTGAAATTGTGCACAGGGAATCATTTTCTGAGAGAACGTTTAAAAATTTTCACTTCATTTTGATCAAAGAGTAATATTTTCTTCATTCCACTTTGCAATTTTCACTGAAGGTAGGTCTACATATTTTTTTCAAGCAAAACGTTTCATCAAATAAATTATCTTCAAACAAATCAAGTCCATCTATATTTGAAAGAAAATAATGGACTGTTTTTTTTTTTTCAAATTCTTCTCTTTCCAACATATATCCCATGTATATCTTATGAATGAATAACACTGAGATATTCAACAGCAAATTCATAAAATTCACAAGAGGTTTATGAGAATTATGTTGTCAAAAAAGAACCACTTCTTCTAAAAATGCCAAAAATTGCTTAATAAAATTAATAATGGAATACATTTCTCATCAATCCTTGAACTCAATTTTTCTGTTAATCTTGATAAGTTTATGGAAGACTCAACAGCAGTTACGTTCTCACGTTCAGTTTTGATATTGGCATCATGAAAAGCGGCAAAGTTCCATTAGGAAAATTCACTCAAAGCAATGTGCAAGAGTTATTAAGACGTATTAATTAATACTGAAAATCCAGGGATATTTGGGGATGAATAATTATTAAATCTAGGGACATTCCGGGCACAAAAAGAAAAATTTGGGGATTGTCTCGGAGTCATTTGGCAACCTTATCTTAAATGAACTGATGTTGATAAAAATTGTTATAGGGCCTTTGGTTCACTACGTTTCGTCCACTTTTTTTTGTCCACTGACACATTTATCCTTTTCATGATTCGTCCATTAAGTTTTGTCTACTGACCATTTAGTCATTTTCATGCTTCGTCCATTATGTTTCCGTTCACTGACCATTTCGTCCATTATGGCAAAAAAATAGATGACATGAAACATAATTCATTTACTGAAAAATTTATTTATTTAAATTTAAATGTGTTGTTGAATGTATATACTGTTTGTATTATAAACATGATTCATTATAATTTTTCTTCCTGTAAAACTTCTGCAGGGGTAATTTTTAAAGTAGGCCTACATGAAGTTCCTCACAGATATGTTTCCAGCCGGCAGTCGTTCTTGTAGTATTCATACCGTGTAACCATTTTCTTGATGCGTTCATGATTATTGACATTATGCCTGACTTAATGGTGCACGGACTCGCGTCTGTTCTGCCAACAGTTGAGTAATCACCTGCTCATATTTGATTCCTGTTCATCCAGCGAGACTTCCAAAAACATCCAAATGCTGGGATTATGAACAACCATGAGTTTTTTAATTTTCTATGCCAACCTTCGACGGCATTTTTAATCCTCTATTCCTCACTCAAGACTGTTTCTTGCACATTTCATAACCATGTTTCCAGTGTTGTAATTGTAGATGGGAAACACAAGATGGTCGAAAGGTTATGCACATAAAACGTGTGGATAAAATGCATGGATGGACGTAAATTGTATAGACCAATCGGTTGTGAACAAGAGAACTTGGACGAAAGGTAATGGACAAAACAAATTGTGGACAAAAGGTAGTGGACGAAAGGCCCGCAAACCGATAAAATATTTTCCATTTCGATTTTTTTATAAAGTTAAAATTGATCACGTGTCTGATATGATTCATAGCCTATAACATAAATCAAATAAGGTATATCAATTACTACAAATGCTCCTAATAAGGGACACTTCGTCAATAGCGAGTAGTTTTTAATTCTCGCTGTTGGGGAATTTTACTTAACAAGGGAAGACATACCGTAAATTAAAATATAAAAACACAGTAAAGAAATAGTAAAGGTAGTTCTTCATCTGACGTTTCTTTTCAAGTCTGCATATTATTAAGTTACAGTGACATGATGATACGGAAATAATGGGGCAATGGTTGAATTATAATGGCAGTAGGAACTTGAGTAGGTTACTTAGTTGAAGTCTTCATCCAGGTCAACTATCAGAGTACCAGACGAGGCTCGAATTCCGATCTCCTTTTGAGTGACAAGTCGTCAACTATGGTGGGCCAATGACTAGAAACCTCGACTTTACAAAGTCGAATAAGTATGTATATTTTAGAGTTACAAACGTCTTTCACATAAAATATATTAATCTTATACTAAGGGTACGAATACTTTGAAGTTCACTAACCTCTGGTTTCGGGGTTAAGAGTGTATAAGATTTAACTTTGTCATCTCTACGCCTCCGTAATGTCTAGATACCAGTACAACTAATACCTTCTTGCTACTGTGTTCGCATTTATAAAATCAACAAACGAAACAAGTCGTGTATGAGAATGGCGTAAAGTGTATTCATGTTATGATTTTAATTTACAATCCTTACTTTTTTCTATACGCTAAAATGATGTTAAAATTCAATTGGCATAAGTTTAAGATATAAAAAATTAAGTGATAAAATTTGATTTAGAAACCGACTTGCGTCTATTTTCCATTGACGATGACCACATCTTGCAATACACCGGTTTTTCAAATGTGCGCCCCGCCCCTCCGTCGTGGTCACGTGACTTGTGCTGGGAGTGGCTGCCAGTTAAAAGAGTGGAGGTGGCTGCTGCTATACAACTACGTAGGCTTTTCGAAAGCCCAATTTGGAGCGACGCGAGTCTTTCTTTACATTTGTTACACACACAGTTTGCTACGTCATAGCTAGCACGAGCCGGTTCGCTACATTGGGCGATTTCTTTCTTTCTTTCTCTCTTTCTTTCGCTGTTATTATTTAAAAAGTTGGATCCCAACGGGTCATGCGGCCCACACTTAAGCCAGGGATGTACAGAAGCTCATCTTAAATTTCGAAAATTTTAACTGGTAATTGAAGGGCAAGATGCAAGGCAAAGTTCGGTTACAATTTGTCGAATCCAAGATTTCACCATAACTTAGTTAAGAGATTTTCAGTACTTCCAACTTACGGCACACTGAAAAAGATATAAAATTGTCAAAGTACACCATGAGTTTCTTTAATTAAGAAGAGATTTTACGGTTTAAAAAATTAGTCACACGATAGTGATACATACGAGTACTACTTTCTCTTTATACATTTATGGTTTTTCCATAGTTCAGTTCCTTTACCATCCTATTTGCAGTTTATTTTCTTGGAAGGTTATTCGAAAGATAAGTTACATCAAATGAAATCGCTTAATATGCGTCCAAATAAAAAAATGATTTGTTGTTTGAATTGCACGTAAAAGCATTTTCCATATTTCCAAAAGCTAATTGCCTTAATTTATAAAATACAAGATTCATTCATTCATAGTGTTCTGGCCAAAGGCAGGTATTTCACTGCAAACTCAGCATTCTCAAGTCTTTCCTGTATTCTGCTTTCCTCTTTGTCTCCGCATATGATCCATATATCTTAATGTCGTCTGTCATCTGATATCTTCTTCTGCCACGAACTCTTCTCCCGTTCACTTCCTTCCAGTGCATCCTTCAGTAGGCAGTTTCTTCTCAACCAGTGACCCAACCAATTCCTTCTCCTCTTTCTGATCAGTTTCAGCATCATTCTTTCTTCATCCACTCTTTCCAACCCAGCTTCATTTCTTATTCTGTCTGTCCACTTCACACGTTTCATTCTTCTCCATATCCACATTTCAAATGCATCTGTTCGCTTCTCTTCACTTCGTCGTAATGTCCATATTTCTGCCCCATACAATGCCACACTCCATACAAAGCACTTTACTAGTCTATTCCTTAGTTCTTTTTCCAGAGGTCCGCAGAAGATGCTCCTTTTTCTATTAAAAGCTTCCTTTGCCATTGTTGTCCTTCTTTTGACTTCCCGGCAGCAGCTCATGTTACTGCTTATAGTACACTCCAAGTATTCGAAGCTGTTGACTTTCTCTATTGCCTCATTTAGAATTCGCAAGTTTACCTTCTTTATCTTTCTTCCCATGACCATGGTCTTCGTCTTATTTGCATTTATCTTCATCCCATACTGTTCACAGCTGTCATTTAGCTCCTGTAGCACATCCCTAGTATTATCTCCTCTTCTACTAGTAACAAGGATACTAAAATATATTTTATCTTGTTTTGCCGCACTTAGGCCTATGCAAAACAAATCGTCATTGTTCCTGCAATAACTCCTATGAGCAAAATATAAAATTGTTCAGTAGGAAGGAAAACACATTATTCATTCTATGGCAGTAGTGCTTAGGAGATGTGAATTCTTACATTTTCGAAAGAAAGAAATATAATTACATATAGGAGATTTTGTTATTTACTGTATCACTATTTCAGTTATGTAATAGAGCACAAATCTGAAAATTGATAAATATGTCACATGGGAGTTATTGCAGAAACAACGAGGAAATTTATTGTGACAAGAAATACTAATCCTACAGCACTGAGGCATTTTTGACAAAAAAAATAGTGAATGCCTGACAGGGTCTCCAGGTTATTATGATACAATATTCGCCAATAAGGAATAGAAATGGATCTAATTGTACATAAATAATCAATTCTTAGGATACGCCGGGCATCTCATTCCATTTATCGCTTCATCTTATGCAAAATAATAATAATAATAATAATAATAATAATAATAATAATAATAATAATAATGATAATAATAATAATAATAATAATAATAATAATAATAATAATAATAATGAAGAAAATCTTCAGAGCCGATTTCTGAATTAATCGATATATATATATATTTTTTTTTTTGATTTCAAATAAATTTTTAGTTTTACTATACGCTAAAAGATATTTCATGTGAATCATTTCTAGTGAAATTGGCTCGTGACACTGAATATGAACAAAATCCATCAAATAGCTCAGGATAAATCTCTATCCACAGACTAACGACCAGACAGACGGCTGCTGAAAAAGCGGATTTTCTGGAGGAAAAAAAAAACCGAAATGTGTTTTATAACCAATGTTAAAAAATTGTTCTGTGACTAAAATTCTTGTCTCTTTGTTATTTTAGCAAGTAAACTTACATGAAATGTTAACATAAATATAAATATACTGATGTAGATCAGGTGGTAGCGCATTTGTCTACCAATCCTTAGTTGCGCTTGGGAATGGTTTCGATTCCAGATAGGGCTGACTAATTGGTTGGGTTCCCCCCCCCCCCGAGAATTACCCCGATTATAACGCGAATGTCAGGTAATTTATGACTAATCCTCGACTTCATCTCGCCAAAAAAACATTTCGCTATCATCAATTCCATCAACGCTAAATAACTTAGTAGTTGATAGAACATTGTTAAATAACCGACAAAAATGGAATTATTTACTATCAGGACATAGTATTACGATTTGCTTTCACTTGACAGTCAAATAACGCAATAACGTCGCGATCAAGGCGTAACGCTGCAAAGCCGGAAGACTTCGGATTCGATTCCCGATGGGGTTATGGATTTTCTCCATTGATATAATTCTTCCGGCCGAACTATGGTCCTTGGGTTTACTTAGCTTATAGCAGAAATGGATACCAAGGACACTTCCTTGGGGGTAAAGGCGGCGGACAAATAGGACCGACATCCCTACTGCCATTAATGCCTATTGTCTCTAAAGATGAGAGCATTAACCTCCCGCCACTTTTTGGTCCGATTGATCTGTAATGAGGTAAGTAAAAAAGAAATAAAGTTAAGTCAAGATAGGACGCTTTTTCAATTCTGACTTTAAGACCTCCGAAAGTAAAAGTTTCTGGAAATAAAGATAATCAACTGCAGTACTCCAGTTATAATCCTAGACGAAACGTTGATCCGAGATTTCGCTCGACTGTGGGTTCGAATCCCGCTTCGAGTGATTATCTGGTTGGGTTCCACATGAGGTTTTCCCCAACTATATGTTGGAGTTTGTGTGTTATGAAATTGAAATGAGTATTGAGGATATGTTGAATTTTAGAACACGCACATTTTTCGATACGATCATGAACACACCCAACCATAACAGGAAACCATAAGATAGCGCTGGAACTCACTAGGATGGAGAAGATGCTGGAAATAACATTGAAACTAATCAATCAGGTACAATAACACTAACACCATTATTTTAAATGTTAACACAGTGCAATAGATATTTATTTAATTTAAATATCTTATTAGTTGATTGGTAATTATATAAGTGTTAAAATAGTGTATTCAACAATGAAGAAAGTTATAAATAACTTAATTTCAACTTGGTTATTTAACGATGTTGTATATACTACTGGATTATTTAGGATCGATGGAATTGATTATGGCGAGATGGTATTTTGGCTAGATGAGGTCGATGAATCGCCATGGATTACATGACATTTGTCTTACGATTGAGGAAAACCTCGGAAAAAACCCAACCAGGTAATCAGTCCAAGTGGAAATCGAACCTACGCCCTAGCGCAACTCCGGATCAGCAGACAAACGCGCTACCGCCTGAGCCGGTGGCCTTATAAATAATTATGTGCATAATAATTACATTTTCTTACTGAAACGTTTTTGGTTAATACAAACTTCACTACGTCATTTTTTGTTAGTTTACTCTACTTACTTACTTACAAATGGCTTTTGAGGAACCCGCAGGTTCTCTGCCGCCCTCACTTAAGTCCGCCATCGGTCCCTATCCTGAGCAAGATTAATCCAGTCTCTATCATCATATCCCACCTCCCTCAAATTCACTTTAATATTATCCTCCCATCTACGTCTCGGCCTCCCCAAAGGTTTTTTTCCCTCCGGCCTCCCAACTAACACACTCTATGCACTTCTGGATTCGTCCAGTACAGTACAGTACAGTACAAAAATAACAAAACAAATGTTTGGATTTTATTGAAGACTAACTTGTCACTGTAGGCTGTTACTGTTTTTATTCAAAGGCTCTTTAACTGTTATGAAAAAAAAAAGATTATAGTTTATATACGTAATTTCCAGACAAGACGACATGTAGATACTGAATACGAAAAAAAAAATCGTTAAATAGTTTATGCGAAATTGCTGTACACAAGCAGAAAGGATGTCCAACACTACCTGTTGGAATTAGAGTTTCTTAAAATGTGTATTTCCTCGAAAATCTCAAAATAGATTTTTTGCCTAATAATAAAATTAAAATATTTGGTGACTAGAATAAACAGCATGAATATGAATATTTATTTCACACTCAATTTCTCCACCTGCCATAATCAAGAATCTTCTACGTAGTCAATGGCTTACATAAATATTGTAGAGGTAATAAATACGGATAGATTTTAGTTGTACACCTACGTCCTGAAGGCCGAGGACTATTGGCGAGGTAAAGATAGGAGGATAATACTAGGATTGATTTGAGAGTCGAGTTATGACGTAGAAAACTGGATTGATTTTTTTCCGTATCGTCTACAGTGGCAGATCCGCGACATCCTCGTGTCTTACGAACTGGCATATTGTTATTTTAAAAAGCAGAGTTGACGGATCTCTAGTATTTTATCCCTGAACATATATAACAGATTGATCAGCCTGATACACTTTCAAGGTAAGGACTATGCTGCTTCACTATGCTGCCATCTATCTACTGCAAAATAAGTCACGTTATATCCATCTAGCGGTCGTTTTGAGGCTCTGGTGGTTGTTCTCGTATCTTGTTGCCATTTCATAACATGGGAATGACCAATTTTATATATATATATAAAATAAAATTTTCGCGTAAAAACCATTGTTGAAGTTGAACTTCTTGATAGTGAAAGAGAAGATTTGGAACTGGTTTCCATGAGGTGCATCTGTTTCCGTTGTTACCATTCCACCAATTGCCCTTATCAATCGCCATGCGGGCCAGCATAACAGTATTTTATTCTCAAGCACGTGTTGCAGATAAACTAAACTATCTGAAATAATAACATGTTAGTATATGTACGTAGAACGTAATTGTAGGCTAAACAAAGTGTAAAATATATTTCGAATGTTTCGATATTAAGTGTGATTTCTTCAGAAGTAGACTTCTAGGTATTCCACCGTGTCCTGGAACTTAACAGAATAGGTGATCCCTCTTGTAATTTCTATCTGCCCTGATGATGGAACTTGTATGTAGTTCCAGAACGCTGGAAATATTTATTTTCTTATCACATTCTGATCACTGTGAAAGCCTAAAAACTCAAGTAAGTGTGATTTATGGGGGATTGAAAACTTAAGTGATCAAAACTGACAAGTTACAATTCGAATTTTTTGTCTTTTTAACTACTCAATCGATAATGACCATTTTTGTAATCTATAGGCCTATATGCATGTGTTTTGCATTTCAATTGCTAAGAAATGATACGTCGTATCTTTAAATTTTCAGGTGAACCATAAAACTGTTTTAAAAATTAATTTCTCTCAAAATAGATAAACTTTTGATGTATGTTTGTTTCTGCTTTGCAAGTTCATCTACTCGAGGAAAAGATATTAGTTAAATAATTTCAAGGGAAAAACACAAAAAGGGTCCCGGGATCGATAACTGGCCCCGGAACAATTTTTCCCTTCAAATTATTCAAGTCTGCTTTACCCGAAAGCTAGATTTGCATAAGATATTAGTCAACTGTCCAATTTTGTGAACATAATAATAACGCAGTTATTGCAGATAATAATGTAGTTAAACTTACATATTTACAAATGGCTTTTAAGGAACCCGGAGGTTCATTACCGCCCTCACATAAGACCGCCATCGGTCTCTATCCTGTGAAAGATTAATACAGCCTCTATCATCATATCCCACCTCCCTCAAATCCATTTTAATATTATCCTCCCATCTACGTTTCGGCCCCCCAAAATTCTTTTCCCTTCGGCCTCCCAACTAACATTCTATATGCATTCCTGGATTCACCCATACATGCTACATGCTCTGCCCATCCCAACGTCTGGATTTAATGTTCCTAATTATGTCAGGTGAAGAATACAATGTGTGCAGTTCTGCGTTGTGTAACTTTCTCCAGTCTCCTGTAACTTCATCCCTCTTGCCCCAAATATTTTCTAAGCACCTTATTCTCAAAGACTCTTAATCTCTGTTCCTCTCTCAAAGTGAGAATCCACGTTTCACAACCATACAGAACAACCGGTAATATAACTATTTTATAAATTCTAACTTTCAGATTTTTTTACAGCAGATTAGATGACAAAAACTTCTCAACCGAATAATAAGAGGCATTTCCCATATTTATTCTGCGTTTAATTTCCTCCCGAATGTCATTTATATTTGATACTGTTGCTCCAAAATATTTGAATTTCTCCACCTATTCGAAGGATAAATCTCCAAACCTAATATTACTATTGTATTTAATTGCTGCTTTATGTAGCGTATGGCGCGTTATTTAGCATTATGAAATATAACCCAAAGAATAATGTTTCGTTTTCCCTAAACAGTATCCCTAGAAACTCTCTAACTTGCATGAATTGAACAGTAGGCCTGCAATTTTTTGCAATATTATGACAAACAAAAAGGGTATTGTTGTCAATTTGGTAGTATAGCATCCCGCGTATATTTTATATCATGTCTAGTTTCAGAATGTTTTAAGACATACTCGTATTATTACTGATCCACAAATTTATTCTTCAACATAATCTCAAGTTTAAATATTTAAATAATTCCCATTTTTATTTTTTACTTGGTTATTTAACGACGTCGTATTAACTACGATTAGCGTCGATGGGATTGGTGATAGCGAGATGATATTTGGCGAGATGAGACCGAGGATTCGCCATAGATTACCTAACATTTGCTTTACGGTTGGGAAAAACTTCGGGTAAAACCCAACCAAGTAATCAGCCCAAGCGGGAATCGAACCCGAGGCCGAACGCAACTCCGAATCGGCAGGCAACAAAATTTGTTTATTTTTATATAAGGCATTATCCGTCAGAGTTCCGTAATTCTACGTTCAACAAGTCTGAAGTCCATCTCAGAATTCACAAGTCTGTCATTTTGAAAAGAGTGGAGACGTGAATCTCTAGTGGGTGCTGTGGATAGTTTATGCATAACATGGAGCAGTAGTGATTTTAATAACTTCCTTTCGTGTGTGTGTGTGTGTGTGTGTGTGTGTGTGTGTGTGTGTGTGTGTGTGTGTGTGTGTGTGTGTGTGTGTGTGTGTGTGTGTGTAAATATTAATTAAAATATAGTTGTTTGTGATCATTATAAGATGTAATTGGACGTTTTACAGAAACCTATAATAATAATAATAATAATAATAATAATAATAATAATAATAATAATAATAATAATAATAATAATAATGGCTTTATTTAACCTGGCAGAGTTAAGGGCGTAAGGCCTTCTCTTACACTCAACCAGGATTAAAACTTGCTTACATAGTTCAACATACAACTGGCTCGGAATTAAGTAATTACATACTGATACAATTTAGGTACATAATGAGATCAAAAGAGGTAGTTACATAAAAATTTATCTCAAATAAAAATAAACATAGTGGAATACATATTAATGTTGTTAGAATCAAATACGAATCACATAAAACAGAAGCCGATAATTCAATAAAAAATGTACACAGTAAAAATAAAAATAAACACATTAGTATACATATTAGTATTAGATTACAATTAAGTAGGATTCACATAATTAAACCAGAAATCGACAATTTAATAAAATGTACACAAAAATAGATTAATAATAAAGAAGCAACACAGTGGGATACATATTGGCGTTAAGTGATAGATAAACACGATTTACATGATTACACAATAAAAATAAGAAACAAAAAAAAATAAAAATAAATACAGTGGAACACATTCCATTAAATATTTGCAACGCGTTAGGTCTGGCAACTCATCATAAGATATTTTTCTAATTTATATTTAAAGGAAATTAAAGTTCGACAGCCCTTGACTTCAGGCGGCAGAGAATTCCAGTGACGAGAAGTAGCAACAGTGAAAGATGATGAATAAAGAGATGATGTGTGGAGTGGTATTTCTAGCGTGTTATCATATTGTGACCGAGTATTTAAGTTATGATACCGAGAAAGACTGTGGAATCGGACAGATAAGTAAGAGGGAGTAGAGGTGTGCCCATTTCATGTAGGTAAATTTGGTGATACCGTAAAACAAAAGATTTTCCAGTTAAATCCAAAGTATTGGAAGCAGATGCAAAAACAAACAAACATCTATAAAAGGTAAAGTCTAACAGTAACCTATACAGTATATCTTGTTCGTATATATATGGCGATAGTAACTCTTCTTAAATAGTATGGACTTAATTGACGCCAATTTATAATGTATACACATCGAACTAATGTTCGTAAAATTATTAGTAAACGAAATAGTTGGAAACTATTAAGATGCACAGTTTCAAGCTGCATTGAGTCATACGGTAGTCACTGTATCGGATTACTCTCAATAGCACGTTCCGACGACGGGACGTTCTCTTATATGGAATTCGAGAATTATACTCGCATCATGTCATCATGCTCCCATCTAGAGGGACATCCGTCCTTAGAAGCTGTTCGATATTCTGTAGTTAATTGTTGCTTATATTTTTATTTACTACCAAACCTGACTAATGTTTCTCATATGACATTTAATCTATTTATTTGTGAAGTGCCGTCTCACCAAAAGGTACATTGCTTAAAGACAAATATATATTCATATTCATAATCTATTCATTATCACAAGCTGAGTCCCGAGACACAGGATCATATTAGTAACGTAGAAAAGAGCCCTAAAAATACACTAAAAATTAAAGTGTTTCTTATCTAAAGTAAAGTTAGTACCAGCGTAGCTCAGATAGTAGCGCGTTTGCATTCCGATCCCGAAATGCACTCGGGAGTGGGTTCGATTCTCGCTTAAGGAACACTACGACTGAATTTTTGGCCAAAATGGTAAAAAATAAATAGGCCTAGACTATGTTTGTTTTTTATATAAATAATTACCTTATATATTTGTTTAACATTCTGCTCCACATTTATCCCCCGCCTACTATTTTAAAGGTCTAGTGGCCATTTTTAAAATGCCACAGCCACTAAAAATTACTACGTTTTTGGTCACTAATAAAGTTCCTAGCAGCTTCCATTTGCTCCGATTTACATGAAACTTTGCAAGAATAAATATTGCAATACATAAAGCTGTTCATGGAATCGCCTCTTCACTGAAAACTTTTCATGGTATCAATTTTTAACTTCTGAAACTTAAAGAAAATTATCAAGCAAAAATTATGATTTGTAAGAAAATTTTTATCTCATGAATCAATTCTAAAATTTAAAAATCCATACGGAGTTTTTTTTATCATGAAATGTAAGTCCTTCACAGAAGATTTTTTAAAGCAAAAACAATTCTGAAACTGAATTTACGCATAATTTAATATCTTTAAAATACGTGAAAATTAATATATAGGGAACTAATTACTGAAACGTGATGAAATTTGGTACTGTTATTTAAACGTAAAGACACAACAAACTCACCGAATTTGAAAGAAATTAATCAAAAACTTTAAAAGTTCCAAAACTCAGTCCCAATGTCCCTTATGCAGATTACCTAGTTGGGTTTGTTTCGAGTTTTTCTCGAACTGTAAAGCAAATATCAGGTAATTCCACGAGAAATCCTCGACCTTATCTCGTGAGATATCACACTATCGTCAAATAACCTAGTAGCTGACACAGCTTCATTAAGTAACATGTATTTTTTCCCCTTGTACGGAGGAAGGACCCGAAGGCTTACACTGCAGCCTGAGGCTTATTGTGCTTACCACTCTTATTCTGTGAATGATTGGGTAGTTGAACGGCCGAGCTCTTGCACAAGTACAGCACGCCGCACCTTATACTTAACCCGGACTAAGGTATGGATGATGATGATGACGACGACGACGACGAGAAAGGGAAAGAGAATGATTTTAGACAAATGAAAATTCGGAAAACATATTAGTGTCTTTCACGTGTTAAATTTTATATTACCTTGTTAACATGTTTCGGCCTGCTATTGGCCATCTTCAGAACTGGTTCTACACATCCAACCAAAAAGCCAGAAACTAAACACATTAGAACAATACGAAATATACAGATACACAAAAACACATCCAAATGAAATTCTCAACACACAACTCAATTTCAGAACACACACACTCTTTGACTCCACATTACACTACACAAAAACACCCCCACAGAAAACAGAACAAAAGGTGCCAAGACCAGCAACAACCACTTCTGAAGATGGCCAATAGCAGGCCGAAACATGTTAACAAGATAATGTAATATTTAACATGTGAAAGACACTAATACCTTTTTTGAAGTGATATAGTGTTAAAAGTTGTGTACTCAAGATGTATAATGGAAAATATGAATATAGGAATATGAAGAAGAATAAAAAAGGAGAGAAAAGATGAGAAAAAGGACTAAAATAATTACACTTATCAATGGAAAGAGATGTAGGCCCAGTGATATTAGGCCTAGTATTTGACGTACCCTTCCGGAAATTTCATGAAGAGAGGAGCAAAAATTACGTTACATGCCACTCGAGAATCGAAAACCGGACCTCTTTCCTACAAAGTTGAAATACCCTAATTTGTCGGCAAATTCTTAACCTTCACAACAAAGCCGTCTTAAATTCTTAGTTTGGCCAGGGAGGTTATTGCACATTCTGGACAACCCTGTTAGGAATAGCTGACCGGTCTTGAAAGTCAGCTCTAATAGCGCATTGTAACGTCCATTAGCATTTTTATAGCAGTTGATTAGAACACACTACTCTGCCAAGGTCCGGCCCTAGGTGTTACTCCGATGATAAGAACTTGTGATTATGTTGAGGTTACATTAAAATCCCTCCAAGCATTGTTAAATATTTGTGTAGCTGCAGTAGCTTCAGGATACAATATTACACTAAAGAAGCAGTATGTGTTTGTATTTCTTTATTTAACGTCCCTTTTTAAAATCTAGATACTGCTCAGCAAACGTTAAATGGTTACACGACGACAATCTAGTCATGGTAGAAAAAAGATACAAGAGGGTACAAAAATTCCTTGAGAAAATCAACTCGATCGATTCATCCACATTGAAAACCAAGTGGTCATGTTGGAGTGAAAATTTGTCTTTGGTAATAATCTGGCAACAGATTGAATTCTATAAATATTTCAAGTGCCTGGTTTTAGAAACGTTGCTGGAATGGAAAGCTTTTAGTATTTCAGAAGGTTCTATTACTTATTTTAAATATACAGGCTGTTAGAGTTCTAAAAAGTGTAATACGGTATTTTATTTTCAGTCAGTGATGTATCCTCTTTTCAATAAAAATAAACTATTTTATACATCTTAATTACACAACTTTTAACACTTTGTCACTTCGGAAAACGTATTATGTCTCTTTCACGTGTTAAATTTATATTACCTTGTTAACATGTTTCGTCCTGCTATTGGCCATCTTCAGAACTAGTTGTTGCTGGTCTTAGCGCCTTTTGTTTTGTTTCCTGTGGGGGTGTGTTTGTGTAAGTAATGTGGAGTCAAAAAGTGTATGTGTTCTGAAATTGAGTTGTGTTGAGAATTTCATTTGGATGTGTTTTTGTGTGTCTGTATATTTCGTATAGTTCTAGTGTGTTTAGTTTCTGGCTTTTTGGTTGAGTGTGTAGAATTTCCATGTCTGTGTTGATGTCTCTGTAGCTGTTGTTAGCATTTGTGATGTGTTCTGCTTATGTGGACGTGTTTTGTAATTTTGTTATGGCTGTGATGTGTTCTTTGTAACGTGTTTCAAATGATCTGGCTGTCCTTCCTATGTAGAAGTTGTTGCAGGTGTTACATTTGAGTTCGTATACGCCTGTGTGGTTGTATTTGTTTGTTTGTGTTGTTTATGTGTTGAGATGTTTTTGTATAGTAGTATTTGTTCTGTATGCGATGTTGTAATTTAATTTCTTGAATGAGGTTGCAATCTTTTTTGTGTTTTTGTTTTCGTATGTTAGTGTGATGTATTTTTTGTGTTCTTGTGTTTGTGTTGTATTCTTATGTTTTTTATGATTATGTTTTGTCTTTCGTATTATGTTATCTATTATGTTGGTGTTGTATCCGTTTTCTTGTGCTATGTATTTGATTGTATTTAGCTCTTCTTTGTAATCATGTTGGTTCATTGGTATGTTGTAAAACAATTCCACATATGCAGAACACATCACAAATGCTAACAACAGCTACAGAGACATCAAAACAGACATGGAAATTCTGCACATCCAACCAAAAAGCCAGAAATTAAACACACTAGAACAATACGAAATATGCAGACACACAAAAACACATCCAAATGAAATTCTCAACACACAACTCAATTTCAGTATACACACACTCTTTGACTCCACACTACAGGACACAAACACACTCCCACAGGAAACAAAACAAAAGGAGCCAAGACCAGCAACAACCAGTTCTGAAGATGGCCAATAGCAGGCCGAAATATGTTAACAAGGTAATATAAATTTAACACGTGAAAGACACATAATACGTTTCCCAAAATTATTTTATGTTTCACTACTAATATTACAATATCGCTTTATAATTTTATGGTTCTCTGTTTATGGCGTGGTACATCTCAAACAAGATTACGTTTGAATTATTTTTTTGAAACAGTGAACCGTTAATTAATGTTACTAAATAAAAAATCCACGTTCGTAAATGAATAAAACTAGAATTTCGTTTGGTAACATAGCAATCTCCACCCTCAATGAACTCTTTTAACCTCTGTCAGCACTTCAGACGTCTTGAACAAGTGAAGTACAGAGAATCACGACATTTTCAAATCAGGATTATCTTGATATGTTGTTCATTTATAAGGCAAAGCTGATTGCAACTCGCGGGAAGCACTTTTTTTTAGGAAGTATAAAAAAATTTTATCGAGCCTTCGTTTTATCCCAAAGTAAACGACAATTTTTGTGTGTCATGCATGTTACGTCCGTTGTTCTAATGGTGTCAATAATAATGATTTTAGTCACTTTCTATGCATTTTATAGACAAAAATATTTTGAAAATGTCCAGTTTTGTTTGGAAATATGAGGAAAATGTTCACTTTTGTTAGAAAAAAACTACTTGACATTTATAACAATAAAACATACACGTCACTTACATCAACTGTATAATGGAGTGACGAATATAACATTGCATGGTAATTATGTAGTAAGCATCGGCCGGGAAATTTTTCCAGCAATAGGGGTCCAGAGCACATAGGCTTACATTACCAAATATAAAGACCTACATATATTTTAATTAAATTTTGAAAAATGTCTAGTGACTAGCATGTTGTGAGTCCCTTTACATTCTAACGGGAAAATATGTGCCTAGGACCTCTATTGTGGGAAGATGGCGGCCTGGCAATAATTTAAATTGAAAAAAAAAAAAAACATTTAGCTCATTTATGTGAATGCGGATTGCATGAAAATAAAAATATGTATTGAATAGCGTATCTGCCTAGATATCCTTCAATTTCATTCTATTGTATTATGGACAAATGATTATAGGCTATTATAACACATTCACAATAATTTCAATCAGGAATAAGATATTATCACTCTTGAACATAGAAGTGGAAACGACCGATTTTGAGTGGATTGGTAATTGTAACACATACAGAATGTTGGAAATATCCGTTCTTTGATACAAAAAAGACAATAAAATATTAGTATTAGCCTAGATCATATTATACCGTGATTGTTCTGCGTTATAGGCTTTGACGGTAACAACTTTTGTCAGGTTTACTATGCTGCCATCTAGTTGTTACATAAGGAGTCACGTCATAATTCCCATTTGAATTGCATTAGCGACTGTACTGCCATCTCGTGTTCGTTTACGGCGGGCGGGTGGCGATCCTGGCGGTTGTTATCTTCAACGTGCAACCGATTTTAACATAGGAATGAGCATTCTATATGTGATCTGGGGTAATAGTATGATATGGATTTATCCGGTTTTGATTGAAAATACTGATTTTACCATACCGTTTCTCATGGAAATGAACGAGTTAGAGTAAAAACAGTAACATATTCAGAAAGATGCCTCTATAAGCATACCGAAACTGTAAAAAACAACTCATTTTTTTGTGTTCGGTGGAAATGACCGATTTTGTTCGCAACCTTCACAAATACTAGAAGATACAAATGCAGTCGCATGATGTATGGTTATGCTATTGAAGTATCAAATTAGACAGTTTATAGAACATCACAGGGGCAGTTACTTCGTCCATGGTATATTCAACGTGTTCAGTGCCTTGGATTAATTAATTGTTCATCAAGACTAATGTTTTGTCAATGCTTATATATTAGTCCCCTTCAGGGGAAGGCACGGACTGGCCCACTGTGCTATCCGGAATGGAATGGTGTGCTTAACCTAAGACCCCCCCCCCTGCGCCCAGTCTCCGAACTCCCCTACATGATCCCTTTACCTTTCATCGTTGGCCTTACCGCGATTTTTCATCCCCAGTCCTACTAGTTATCCCGAGCCCATTTGAGAGCCCGTGGTACATGGCACTACCACCAGCAACGAATGACCACAAATCTACGGGGTCCAAATTCGGTGGCGGTTGCAGTCGACTCTATATTGGAGCAGACCTGAAATATAGGAAAGAAACGGAAATGATGATGAAGAGGTGAAGTGTAATTATTATGGCAAAATGAATCCGTGGTACAACGCCCCAAAAGTTACCCGGAAATTCGCCTTCATTGGTTGATGGAATACCTCTGAAAAACCTCAACAAGGTAACTTACTCCGACCAGGATTTGAAACCGGCCCCACTCGATTCACGGTCAGAAGTGCTAGCCGTTACTCTACAGCAGTAGAGTGCTTAAGGGAAAAATGTGTACTTAATACCGAATATTAATTACTGATTATGCGTTTTTACAAGTAGGCCTAATGGCCTGATTACTTGGTTGGGAATTTCCGAGATTATCCTCAACAGTAAGGCGGATGCCAGGAAATCTACGGCATCACCTCGCCAAATATAACTAACAGCTTTAGAAAACGTTGAAATTGATACTACAGCATTAAATAACCAATTTTAAATGAGCACAAGAAGATATACTTAAAATGAGTCTTGTTAGCAAATATCTTACTATAATAATACCGTACAGCTGTATACAAGCAGCATTGACGTGAGTGCGAAATATCGCGACCTGACATCTAGCCGAGCGGCATGGAATTACTTCTACAAATATAAATATTAACATAGCGGGAATCGGACTATTGTTTAAAACGTGAGGTACTAATGTGGAATAATATATGAGACACTTAAGAAATGTTATAGTATTTAATGTAACATTATTTTATATCAAAACCGAATATTATGAGAAATATTGCTTTGTATACGCACTGCTGACAACTGCAAAGAAAAAATTGGTAGTAATCTGATACTTGTAATAATTAGTAAAGGCATGTGGATAACAATGAAACTTAATTTGATAAAACCTTAAAATTTCCAATACATTTTAACTTCTATTTATTTATTAGGCCTAAATAAAAAAGCTCATTTTTATTGTTCTATCAACACATAAACAAAGGCACTAGGCCTAATAAAGAATTTTGTTGACTCACGTTTTATGATCCCTCGGAAATCGAAAATACGATTTGGAGCAGTTTGTAATGCTGTAATTGTAGCAATTATAAACAGCACATATACACCCTGACATTTTAACACAGCACTAATTAATAAAACTAATAACTAGCATCGCGACGTGGCGTCGTGGTCTAAGGCATCCTGCCTAGGACTCGCGTTACGGAATGCGCGCTGGTTCGAGTCCCCATGGGGGAAAATTTTTTTTCATGAAATTTCGGCCAGTGTATGGGACCGGTGCCCACCCAGCATCGTGATGCACTTGGGGAGCTACGATAGGTAGCGAAATCCGGTTGCGAAAGCCAGCTATAACAGCTGGGGGGATCATCGTGCTAACCACACGATGCCTCCATTCTGGTTGGATGATCGTCCATCTCTGCTTCGGCATGTGGACATGAAGCCAGCAGCCGGCTGGTCGGTCTGAACCCTTCACGGGCTGAAGCGCCACGGATTATATTAATAACTAGCCCAGCAACAATATACATTGCAGTTGATTACAGCTTGTTTCGCGAGTATCGCCATACCGGCCGCCTAGGTAGTAGCACCAGCGTCGTTCGCGCGCAGAACTGTTAGCTGTCCGGTATTATTATTTATAGAGGGGGATCCAGGAAATAACGACCGTTCGCGCATACCCGCCGCGCAGCTGACTCCCCTTCCTTGTTTGAAGGTCAACTGGCTTCCTTAACATGTGTTCTCATAATGTTGTGAGTACTGGTTGCAACAAGTCGCCATTGTGTATTTTGTGTTACTTCAAAATGAACGACGTGATTGATAATCCCGCCGGCTGTGAGGTGAGGAGTGTGATTCGATTTTTGAATGCCCGACATTTGAAACCTGCAGAAATTTACCGGCAATTGAAAGAAGTGTATGGTGATACTGTAATGAATGAAAGAAATGTGAGAAAATGGTGCGAAATGTTCAACAATGGGCGAACAAATGTCCACGATGAAACTCGACCCGGACGTCCATCACTCATCACAGAAGACCTGAAGACTAAAGTGAACGACAGAATCTTGCAAGACAGGCGCACATCACTCGACGAATTGCATATTGCCTTTCCTGTCATTTCTCGTTCTTTGCTTGGTGAAATTGTGTCGCAACATCTTGGCTACCACAAAATCTGTGCACGATGGGTTCTACGGCAACTGAGTGACCAACACAAAACTCAGAGAATGGCCTCAGCATTGACATTCTTGATGCGATATCACACAGGTGGGGACGCCTTTCTTGATCAAATTGTGACTGGTGATGAGACCTGGGTGTCTCACAACACCCCAGAGACCAAGCGCCAATCACGTCAGTGGCATCATCCCTCATCACCCAAGAAACCGAGAAAATTCAAACAGACTCTCTCAACACAAAAAGTCATGGCTACTGTCTTTTGGGATCGCAAAGGTGTTCTTTTGCTGGATTTCATGCCAAAAGGCACTACGATCAATGCAAATCGTTATTGTGAGACTTTACGAAAACTACGGCGAGCCATCCAAAACAAGAGCCGAGGAATGCTTTCGAGAGGAGTTGTGCTTCTTCACGACAACGCCCGCCCGCACACTGCTGCTTCAACTCGAGAATTGCTGGATCAATTCGGTTGGGAAATCTTTGATCATCCGCCCTATAGTCCAGACCTTGCTCCTAGCGATTTTCACCTTTTCACTAAGCTGAAAGACTTTCTGGCTGGTACGCGTTTTGGAAATGATGAAGAGTTGAAGAAGACAGTGAACACCTGGCTTAATGAACTGGCGGCAGAGGAGTATAACACGGGAATTCTAAAGCTAGTGAACAGATGCGACAAATGTTTAAATGTAGGTGGCGATTATGTAGAGAAGTAAAGGAAGCTTCAGTTATGTAACAGACTTTGTTCTTTCAAATAAATATTTTTTTTTAATTATTACAACAAAACGGTCGTTATTTCCTGGATCCCCTCGTAGTAAGGTATATGGTAATAGACAACTATCTAACACGTATTACTTATAAGATATATTACATCAAAATTGTTTTGTTAGCTGTGTAATGCATTCCTTTATGTATTTCTCATTGCTCGGACACGTCCAAAAAGATCGTAATTCAAGTATTTAAACAGCAATACACTCACATCATCAAGAAAGGGCTACAAGCTTACATACTCGAAGATTTGCCACACTAAAGCAGAAAATACATGTGGTGATTATGTTTGAAAATATTATTATAAAAGAAAATTATAGTTTTCTGATGTGATATATAAATAAAAAAATCAATTAGGGTCTATTCTACATATATAGGACCGACAGAAATTTTAATATCAGATACAAGAAACATAGAAGTACTCATCATGATAATTCACATTCTGCTTTTAGGAACCACATTTATGGTTGTCAACATTATTTCACTAATATAAATTCTGACATAGAAATTTTACATATTAATAAAAAAAACAACTTTAAACCTTTTAGAATCTTTAGAAATACACAAAGATAAAACTATTAACTCACATAATTTGAATAATAAAGCTATCCAAAAAAAACATCTTATTTGATCGATTTATGAAAATAGCTGTTGATTCACATAGTACCAGAACAGATATAAACCCTTGGAGACATTGCGCGGCAGCGAGTTCGCATCGTCTCCCACAAAGCGACGCGACGTACAGACCGTTCAGAAGATTACGTCCAGTAATCTTTAGTAAGTTCATCTCAAATTATATATTTGTCCATTCTTAATTACAAAAATTTGCCTTGTTAATCTATGTCATAATTCATCAAGGTTTTTAAGTTCTCTGTGTTAGTTTTGAATCTAATAAGATGATTGTATTTAGAATTTTTGAAGGGTACATTACATATTCCAATGACTTTATACGAAGTCAAATTTTGATCATGATTAGCAAAATGTTTATATTTTATTGTTGTATCATTACAGTTTTCAACACTGAAGATGGGGCGGCAGTAGCCTCGAAATATATCTGTTGTTTTTTAAACTTTTAATAAATGTTAATACAACATGATCATACAACTGTATTATTGATTTTATGCATTATTATAAAACAATGGTAAAAGTATACAGTATGTCGCCCTAGCAAATAATACACCGAATGAACCAGCAAAGATCTCAAACGATAACTTCCGATTTATTATTACACATATTTTCCGTCATTCCGTCGCATGAGAAACCAACTAAATATTAAGCATATCTTAATTATAGAAGAATGTTAAATGTTATATTTTATTTAACGACGCTCGCAACTGCAGAGGTTATATCAGCGTCGCCGGATGTGCCGGAATTTGGTCCCGCAGGAGTTCTTTTACACGGCAGTAAATCTACTGACATGAGCCTGTCGCACTTAAACACACTTAAATGCCATCGACCTAGCCCGGGATCGAACCCGCAACCTTGGGCACAGAAGGCCAGCGCTATACCAACTCGCCAACTAGGTCGACAATATAGAAGATGCTGGAACTGTCCTTTGCAATTGTAGCATCTTATTGAAATCATCCAAATAATTTTTTTAAATGTTTTATCAACTCTTTAAGGGGAGGTGTTCCAACCCAACTCTTATTTCGTGCAGCTTCTGATCAATTAATACACGGTGATTCTTCACAAATAGTCCAGTCAGCTTAACTTCATTAACAAGTTTGCTTTCTTGGACACCAGGTAACTGCTGCATGTATTCATTTGATAACACTTTACATAAACATCGTATACAAACATATGTTATCAAAAAGAACATTGAACTATTACATAGACCTATCACAATCACAAAAATTAACACAATTAAACCAAAAAAATTCCTTTACAATGAATTGATGAAATCGAAACTAATTTCCTTCGTTAGATTATACAGGTCTGCGAAATTAAGGGTCATAAAAACTTTTCTAAAAATTAATTCTAACTTTATGGTTTCTGTGGGTTCTAAATCCAAAATTGAGTTCAGATTTTCTCTATCATTTTTCCGCAACATGCATTGGTACATTTAGCAATGTGAATGTAGCGTTATTGAATTTAATATAGTAAAGTGATGAAGTGAAACAAGTTCTGTGGCAAATATTAAAGGTATGTTTTACAAAAGCTATTATATTGTCGTAATTAACGACTCAAGTTTAGTCAAATGTTTTATACCGCCTTTTTCTCTTCAAGGTGCAGTTACATTTGTTGTCATTCCTCTTGTGTGAGATTCGAGAGATATTCTTTGTGGACAGTGTTTTTGTTCCCAATGACTGCTTCTTGCTCTGCTGGCCCATTCAGAGAGGATATACGGAAACTTAGTATACCCATCCTGTTGACTAAGAAGGACGCAGAACTCTCAGATCTCCACAGATCATTCAGTTATGAATTTTATATTTTATCTTTGTAAGAAACAGTTCACAATTCCCATAAGTTTCTTTAAGGTGTACCGAATGACCAACAGGTAACGAAGCATACTTGTTGCCATTATGCACTGCCTTCAGATTTCTTTTGGAGGAATCAACAAAAGTCTCCATTCGTCCAGTTTGTACTAAACATTAAACTTATGTGTCAAACCAGGAATATAACTGCTATATGTTATTAAGATGCCCTCTTGTGAAGATTAGGGTTTAATTACACTTCCCTACTCCTGTACCAATGGAGAAATGTTCTTGGTGTAAGAAAATTTATTTATTTTAATCTGAAGCGTAAGAGTTCATTTTTTTTTTCTTTTTTTTTTTTTAATCTTTTATTAAATAATTGAGTTCAAACTGGTAAATCTTCAGGACTTCCACTCTCTACATCACACAGCCTCCTAGATTATGATTCTGATCTTAATTTACAGCTTAGTACAAAATTTTACATTGGAACATTGGGTTATAGATACAGCAAAATTACTGGTAAGGGAAACTCGGCTAATTCCGCAGTAGTGCATATATGATTTTACTGCGGCTTTACAATAGCATGAACGTAAGTTCTGAGATGCTGTCAACAGGAGGCATGTCCTCTGCTGTGCTATAGAAAAAGATCAAGGATATTGGTCGGCACCTCTGTCGGCAATACAGTGAAACATCGAAAGTTGGCTGTTTTTCGCGTTTTGCTACACAGCTGTGAAGAAAGTGAGCATTGTTACATAAAAATTGTTCCTTTTATGTTACTTTCATAATGTATTTCATAATTATTTACAACTGCGGAATTAGCCAAGTCCTATTGCTGATTTATCCGTACTGTTGCGGAATTACCCGAGTTCTTTTTCAACTGTAATATATGTACAGTAGTGGCAAAAAAAAACCCGGACCGACTCTTGTAGCTGATTTCAGAGTCACAGATTCAAAATTTGCTAGTTACAAAACACATCCACCTTATATAATTAATTTTAACAATGAAATTTATTGCATTTGTTCGATTCTTACCGTCTTTTGTTTCCTTCAGTGCCTCAAACTTATAGACGAAAAAACTTTGAGAGTTTTATTTTCATCTGATATCAATATTACACTTCTACCTCTATTCGGCAAAGATAACTGCATATTTTTACATTAAATAGCAGTACATACCTCTGGCTTCACTATCCATATTGAAATTACCACAGTTTGACACAATACACAGCACAGGATTCTTTTGTGTCAGCTACAAGGGTCGGTCGGGTTTTTCTGCCACTACTGTAGGCCTACAACTAAATATATTTGCATTTTAATAAGTCTCTTTATCTCATTTGGTAATGAATGGTTTCGTCCATATCTACATACCTTGATAATATTTTTCAATAAACAGTTTGATAAAAATATGACAGATTTACTTCTTAATATTGCGGAATTAGCCGAGTCTCCCCTATATTAATTATATTGGCTAAAACATAAAATATAGTTTTGTGTAAAAATTGTGCGTGATGTGCCATTTTTTATGTAATTTCTGGTTTCAGCACACAAAAATAGGTACATAAAGGAGATCTAAAATGTTTTAAAAAGTTTTTTTTTTTTATCGCAGGCCTCTGTTATCAGAAGTTTATATAATATGTGGAGAGGAATTGCGACAATGTAACACAAGACCACATGCTCTGTCTGATATTCAAAAAGGTGGATGCAATTGAAAATGCTACTTAGTGCAGACTTTTAGGATCCAAAATTACGGACACTTCTGTTGGATTGTTTCGGTTTCAGTTTCGAAAATAAATTATTCATTCTACTCTGTAAGAGTTTCCATGAATTGTGGGTCCCTATCACCACGGCATGGCGCGTCCTCAGGTTGCGGATAGAGGAGACGGCCTCCAGATATGGAGGGTAGCTGCGAATATATTGAATAAGCAGTCGTGGACAGCCGATAAGGGGTGGTCCTCCAGCTTGGGGGTTGGGCGAAGGGCTAACAACCCATCACCGTAAAAAACAGCTTGTTACGTATCCCTATAATAAGCCTCGGAATAGGACTGATTCTCTGGCACGACCACAGCAAAGGAATAAGGTTTTGAGATTTGGCACTTGGAACGTAACTAGTCTTTATAGAACAGGAGGGGTAACATTAGTAGCAAAAGAACTAGCTAGATATAGAATAGACTTCGTAGGAGTACAAGAGGTTAGGTTAGATGGGAATGGCATATCACAAATAGGAGATTACTTGTTGTATTATGGGGAAGGAAACAATAATCACCAATTAGGAACAGGATTCTTTGTTCATAAAAGAATAAAATCAGCAGTAAAAAAGGTCGAATTTATCAGTGACAGGTTATCATATTTAGTACTTAAGGGTAGATGGTGCGACATCATAGTTATAAATGCTCACGCCCCTACAGAAGAGAAAGACGACCATATAAAGAATAGCTTCTATGAGGAATTGGAACATACTTTTGATCAGTTCCCTAGATATCACATGAAAATTTTATTGGGGGATTTCAATGCTAAAGTAGGACGGGAGGATATTTTTAGACCAACTATTGGAAAAGAGAGCCTACACGCAATTAGTAGTGACAATGGAGTTAGATTAGTCAACTTTGCCACATCGAAAAATTTAATTGTCAAAAGTACAACATTCCCCCATAAGGATATACATAAATATACTTGGACTTCTCCAGATGGATTGACACACAACCAAATAGATCACATCTTGATAGATAAACGGAGACATACTAGTATAGTAGATATTCGAACTTTCAGGGGTGCAGACTGTAATTCTGACCATTATTTGGTGATTGGAGAATTAAGAGAAAGATTATCAGTAGCCAAGCGAGTAGAGCAACAAGTTAATATTACTAAATTCAATATTTTGAAATTAAAGGACGAGGAAGCTAAGCAAAATTATCAGGTCGAAATTTCGAATAGGTTTGCCACTTTAGAAAGTTCCGACGAAGTTGAGAAAGAATTAGATGTTAATAGCGTGTGGGAAAATATCAGAGATAGTATCAAAATTGCAGCTGAGCAGAGCATAGGTTATTATGAAACTAAGAAAAAGAAACCGTGGTTTGATGAAGATTGTTGCATGGTAGTAGAAAGAAGGAAACAGGCAAAATTGAAATTCTTACAGGATCCAGTTGAGGAGAAGAGAGATAATTATTTCAATGAAAGACGGGAAGCAAGTCGTACACTTAGGAATAAAAAGAGAGGTTACTTGAAGGAAAAACTGAATGAGGTAGAAACAAATAGTAAGAATAAAAACATTCGAGATTTATATAAGGGTATAAAGGAATTTAAGAACGGATATCAGCCAAGGGTAAATGTGATCAAGGATGAGAATGGTGACTTGCTTGCAGACTCTCCATCAATCCTAAACAGATGGAAAAACTATTTTGCGCAACTACTAAATGTACATAGGCCAAATAGAAATGATCGGGACGAAATTGAAATACAAACTGCTGAGCCATTTATACCCGAACCCACGCCTTCAGAAGTCGAAATTGCGATAGAAAATCTGAAAAAGTACAAGTCTCCAGGTATCGATCAAATTCCAGCAGAATTAATACAAGAGGGTGGGAGTGCATTACATAGCGAAATTTATAAACTTGTACTTGCTATATGGGAAAAGGAAATTGTACCAGAACAATGGAAGGAGTCCATAATTGTACCTATTTTTAAAAAGGGGGACAAAACCAACTGTGGTAACTTTCGAGGAATATCACTTTTGTTGACGTCGTACAAAATTTTGTCCAATATTCTTTTGAGAAGATTAACTCCGTACATAGATGAAATTATTGGGGATCATCAGTGCGGTTTTCGGCGTAATAGATCGACTATTGATCAGATTTTTTGTATTCGACAGATAATGGAGAAAAAATGGGAGTATAAGGGTACAGTACATCAGTTATTCATAGATTTCAAAAAGGCTTATGACTCGGTTAAGAGGGAAGTATTATATGATATTCTTATTGAATTTGGTATTCCCAAGAAACTAGTTCGATTAATTAAAATGTGTCTCAGTGAAACACAGCAGAGTCCGTATAGGTCAGTTTCTATCTGATGCTTTTCCAATTCACTGCGGGCTAAAGCAGGGAGATGCACTATCACCTTTACTTTTTAACTTCGCTCTAGAATATGCCATTAGGAAAGTTCAGGATAACAGGCAGGGTTTGGAATTGAACGGGTTACATCAGCTTCTTGTCTATGCGGATGACGTGAATATGTTAGGAGAAAATCCACAAACGATTAGGGAAAACACGGAAATTTTACTTGAAGCAAGTAAAGCGATCGGTTTGGAAGTAAATCCCGAAAAGACAAAGTATATGATTATGTCTCGTGACCAGAATATTGTACGAAATGGAAATATAAAAATTGGAGATTTATCCTTCGAAGAGGTGGAAAAATTCAAATATCTTGGAGCAACAGTAACAAATATAAATGATACTCGGGAGGAAATTAAACGCAGAATAAATATGGGAAATGCGTGTTATTATTCGGTTGAGAAGCTCTTATCATCCAGTCTGCTGTCCAAAAATCTGAAAGTTAGAATTTATAAAACAGTTATATTACCGGTTCTTCTGTATGGTTGTGAAACTTGGACTCTCACTCTGAGAGAGGAACATAGGTTCAGGGTGTTTGAAAATAAGGTGCTAAGGAAAATATTTGGGGCTAAGCGGGATGAAGTTACAGGAGAATGGAGAAAGTTACACAACACAGAACTGCACGCATTGTATTCTTCACCTGACATAATTAGGAACATTAAATCCAGACGTTTGAGATGGGCAGGACATGTAGCACGTATGGGCGAATCCAGAAATGCATATAGAGTGTTAGTTGGGAGACCGGAGGGAAAAAGACCTTTAGGGAGGCCGAGACGTAGATGGGAGGATAATATTAAAATGGATTTGAGGGAGGTGGGGTATGATGATAGAGACTGGATTAATCTTGCACAGGATAGGGACCGCTGGCGGGCTTATGTGAGGGCTGCAATGAACCTTCGGGTTCCTTAAAAGCCATTTGTAAGTAAGTAAGTAAGTACTCTGTAAGAGTTTATTCCTTTCAGAACACACTGTGTCAGGTGTTACGTACACCCCTGGCTGATCGTACTTGGGAGTCAGTTCTGATAGCGCATTGTAATCTCCACACATTTCCAATTCGCTAAGCTGAAGGGACCTGGCGGACGGCTTCAAATTGCCTTCGATTGCTGGTCTCCACTCAAAGGCCTGGAGTCATCGGGGCACGGGGAGGTCATCAAGTCGGTAGCAGATGTGTCTTAGCAATGACACAGCATGAATTGTCTGTTTCTTTAGTGCAAGGGTGCGCCACACAATGCACCTCATGTCAGAGAAGTGGGCAGGAAAGAAGCTGCACAGTTTGAAGGTGAAACGTCATCGTTCAATAGAAAATGCTCTTCATTGACTAACGTCTTCTGCTTATTAACTTAGGCTTAAACGGCGGTAAAAATTCTTGTTTCCCTTGTTGCTATTAGTCTCTTTGTTACATCATAATTTTAATAATAGCCATATGGAAAGTTAAATGGCCTTTTTCAGTTTAATTACAATATGCCTAAAAAAAATACGTACAATTATTATACAGTACACTTCAGACAAAAATATTTAATGTTAGGCCTATGTTACTTGACGCATACACGAGTGTATATTAATAGCTATAATAAGGTAGTAAATATTAATAGCCTTGTAATTCCCAGCAGCATATGTTTGATTAATTAGAACTTTCAACGTTTATGACTAATTGGCTTAATAGAGTAGTAATTAGTGCGTCTGAATACCAAGGTAGAGGGTCTGAGTTCAAATCCTGGAAGGAACAAACTCCTTGATTGACTTCTTTTCCGGGGCGTTTTCTTCTGTCCAATGAAGGACAAAAGCTAGCTTGTAGAAGACTGGTAAAAAGATAAAGGTATTCCCTTTACACACCATGGAGGCGGATGGGGGCATGAAAGTAGAGCCTGACCTCGGCACTACAATGAAGTGATGTGGTTGGTACCACACTCAAACTGTCTTTTACCTCCAATGTGACATAACAATGAATGGATCTCGGAGGTGTTCTGGAAGTTTTGACAACGACAGGAAACTTGTCGCCATCCAAGATCGCAACCGCAAACAGTCAGTAGCTATTTCCAGCTCAAGGAAAGAATCAACTTGTGACGGCCCTAATAAAACACGTGGAAGGTACAGATCTAGAGTGCTGCGTTGCAACTAGCAGCATTCCCCCTCCCTTTACCCCGATGGCTGATGAATCTATGATGAAAGAGCGGACGGACAGGCAGAGATTTTGCGTTCATTATTAAAAAGTGCGGAAGAAAAGTTTGGGAATACAATAGAGTCTCGATTATCCGGACTTCGATTATCCGGATCGCTTTTTTTAATTGCTAATTTATTTATATCTTGAAAGTAATTTATAAGAGTAGCGTTCTTTATTTTTGGACAAGGTTCAAAAGATAATGTTGAAATAATTTTGTCTAATACATATTTGTAAAACAAGTTAATTTTTTGTGTCATAGATTCAAAAGCATCAAAGGTTAATGAAAAATTATTACTGACACTTCTCATATTATTATATCCATGATTTTTGATGCAATACTATAAAAAGTGTGGTATTAAACAATTACCTAAGAATTCAGACTCAGTAAAATTTTGTCCAGTACATGGTGTGAGTGTACTGCTAATTTCATGAGAACATATTTCAATTTTCCTCTGAGAACTGAATGCTATTAAACTAAGTTCTGTAAAACGTTATTTCTTTACTATGGCATACATCTATTAAAAATTTCACATATTTTGGTTAATGATATCTGAATTATTACAGTGCTTAAAAATTCTCCATAATAAGGTATAGATTCACAGATCGAAATTTTAAATATCTCTTTAGTCCAACTTTCAGATTTAAGAAACTGGAGATGAAGAGCATTGATCGGAAAATGAAAATGTTGTGTGTATTTTTTTCTTTAGAAGTTTTGAGAAATAATTACAACTCAAAAAATACATAATGTACATATCGCGAGAATCACTTTAAGTCTAATTTGTGTCGACAAAGATGTACAGTACAATAACTACTTGCAGTGTGTGTTTAAAACCTAGTTGTCTTCTGATTGGTTTTGTCCCTTTTATGGATTATTTGCCTTCAGTTCTCACAATATCCCCGCTTTCCTGCCTCCCACTTGTTTCCGGTCTTTATTGAACATGTGTCTTCCATTCATATGTTGATCTTGCAATACTTTTCCCAACAAATGACTGTTTAATGTATTTATTCGTTTGTCTGGCTTACTCACAGGATTCTTTCGGTCATTCCAGCGACATGACTTGTTCACCAACAGTAGCCTGTAACTAATGTTGAAGTGATATATTCTGTAGCTTACAAATAATTCATCGGGCTTAGACATTGGACAACCAGCTTAAGGAGTTCTTCCAGAGAGAAGTGGTATCCGAATCTTGGTACATCTTGTTATATATGATAAATCTGAGGAAAATATTTTCTCAGAGTACTATACACCTATTTGTCTCCATTATTACATCCATACTAGCGAAATTTATAAGCTTATACTTGCTATTTGGGGAAAGGAAATTGTATCACAACAATGGAAGAAGTTCATAATTGTACACTATCTTCAAGAAGGAGGAAAAGACTAAATGCAGTAACTTTCGTGGAATATCACTTTGTTGACGTCGTACAAAATTTTGTCCAATATTCTTTTGAGAAGATTAACTACGTATGTAGATGAAATTATTTGGGATCATCAGTGAGGTTTTAGGTGTAATAGATCGACTATTGATCAGATTTTTTGTATTCGACAGATATTGGAGAAAAATGGGAATATAGGCCTAAGGATACAGTATATCAGTTACTCTTAGATTTCAAAAAAGCATATGACTCGATTAACAGAGAAGTTTTATATAATATTCTTATTGAACTTGGCATTCCCAAAAAACTAGTTCAATTAATTAAAATGTTTATCAGTGAAAAGTACAGTAGACTCTGTATAGGCCATTTTCTGTCAAATGCTTTTCCAATTCTCTGCGGGCTAAAGCAAGGAGATGCACTATCACCTTTGTTTTATAATATGCCATTAGGAAAGTTCAGGATAACAGAGAGGGTTTGGAATTGAACGGATTACATCAGCTGCTTGTCTATGCGGATGGCATGAATATGTAGGAGAAAATCCACAAATTATTAGGGAAAACAGGGGGAATTTTACTTGAAGCGAGTAAAGAGATAGGTTTGGAAGTAAATCCCGAAAAGACAAAGTATATGATTATGTCTCGTGAGACAGCGAGTAGAAGTAAAAGAGTAAGAGAGTAAAAATGAGTCGGAGTGACATTGAAATAAAGTGATAGAGAGTAATAATGATATGTAGTGAGAGTGAGACTGAATCAAGAGTTATAGTGAGAGTGATCAGAATGATACTGAGAGTGAGTCAGATATGTAGTGAGAATGAGTGAGTCAGTGAGTGGACGTGAATACAAAAATGTGTGAATAAAGTGGATGGTTGGATGCATGGCTGAATCAGTGAGTGAGCCCAGGTGGTAGTTGAATGCGAGCATGTGTACATAAATGAATGAAAGCGTCATCGGTCTGTCTCCGTGAAGTGCAGGCGTGTTCACTATCATCGTTTATCATCCACAACTCATTCATGTTTTTTTTTTAAATAGTCACCGGTCGGTGCGGTACTTCGGTGCTATTTATTCAGTACATAAGAGAATACAATTTTACATTAGAGAATTTAGCTGGCTACATGGGATCATTGAATTGAACCCGAGGCCAAGAAAGAGAACGAAGAAGAAGAAGAAGAAGAAATGAATGAAAGGGGTAGGTTGCTCATCTAGGCTGCTCGGGTTCAATCCCAGCAGTCGTTGCAGAGAGGTTTTCTCTGGTACTCCAGTTATAATATGTAAAGTGGAGGTGAAGTCTTCGAGATAATACGGGTATACGGTAGAATATAGGAAGGGCTTGGGGCTCATAAGATTACCGATCTGAGGGTGGGACCTGCTCTTTTAGGGCTGATGCAGCCTAGCCAACCTCTCAGCATCAAATTCACGAATGCCAGTCAGGCCACATATCGGACTTGGACAGCAGTCGTATATACAGGGTGGAAGGGACCGATGCACCAAAATTTAAGAGATGATTCTACATGCTAAAGGTAATAAAACTTTTATTATACTTTTTTCTTTGATAAAGCACCGTTAAATAGGAAAAAATAATCTTTGTCCAATGTTTGCAGCGCTCTATTACGGTAATGGCCCGAGAAGAAATGTACCGGGCTGATTAACATAGACTACTACTTTTCACCTATAAGTGATCTGACATATTCAAAATCGACATACATTTTAATATATTATTAATATACATATTTTTTTCTTGCATACAATATTTTTACTTGCTTCACATTTTACCTACTCATTAAATTTCACATATTTATCGTTTGCTTGCTATTAATTTGGTATAGTATTCATTTGACATACTGTGTATAAAGCACTGACATTTAAAAAATGAATAAAACAAATTATAAAGTAAAATTGTGGCCACATGTTCTTAAGTAATCCAAAATGCGTCCCTTATCCGTATGTTTTGATATCTTTGGGCTATATTTGAGCCGTGATTTTGTTTTAAGACTTGGTGTATTATCTTCAGTGATCGCTCGTCCTCTGCACATTGATTTCCTGATGCACAATCAATATGTAGTCCATTATTGTTATTCGTTCTCTCCTTATGATATATGGATCCCCTAAAATATAAACGTTGCCCCCCTCTTGTTTTTTCTACAAATTCACCCTCCATCATTTTTATACATGTGAAACCTCTGTAAATTTTAAGCAAAGACAAGTAACCTTAGAAACTACAACAGGAACTATTAAAAATGCGCACAATATAATTACAGTAGAGTATGTCAAAATATGGTATGTGAATGTACAAATGAAACAAAGTTGATGTATATCAGAAAAAGTATACCTAAATGGTTATGTCAAATTGAATTAGATGAAAAATAAATAAGCCAAATACTTGTATGTAAAATAGGTTATGTGTCAAATTACTTTATGTCAAACAGCAATTGGTAAAGTGTAGTATGTCAATCCATCCGGAATCGAGAAAAAATGGCTGCTATACAAGCTGATACAGGTAGGTAAAAATAATCTGAACAGTTAATGTCTTGAATCATTTTTAGCATATCAAACCGTTTAGCCATGAATTTAAATTGAATAATTACGAAAATGTTTAAATAAATCTTGCAATGTAGCGCACTGTCTCGCGTCGCCGACTAAGTAGAGCAGAGGAGGACGAGAAATTAAAGAGTGCAGGCCACGCTTGGTAGTGATATTTCAGTAGCCGTAATGTTGTCAAACGCTTCATAGAAACAACGATTTCCACTAAAACGGTGAATGTTAGAGAAAAAATGTATTTAGATTTTTCAAATCTCTTATCATAATCTATTACTAGTTTCAGTTTGGTGCAGAGGTTACCATTCACACTGTAAACCCACGAAAAGCCAAACCAAGCCAGAGATGCAGTAGGGCCTATATAGGAGGGTGGTTGGAGGCGAGGGTGAGTCACTGAGTGAGTGTATGCATGGCTGAACGAATGTGTAAGTAAATGATGGGAGGGTGATATGAATGAATGAATGAATGAATGAATGAATGAATGAATGAATGAATGAATCGTCATTGGATGAACATAACTGAATGTGGTGGCTTGTCCTAGAGAGCCACTGGTCTGGGAACACTGTGGATAGCGTGCTGTCCCCTGTTTGTTAAATAGTTCTGTATCAGGTAATAGTTTACGGGACATTCATTAAGTCGTTTTGTTCCTCACTGCTCGGTGTATATCTACTTGTTTAATGGGCCAGGACGAGGCTTGTCATCTGGCTACGTCTTGATTTGAAATTCTGAAAGTTTTGAAGGTGTTCCAGTAGCCGGAGTGGTGATGTTAATTGCATCAGTTAAGACTCCTCAAGGTTCGTGGCGACGTGTCCGCAGCATGTCTTAATTGTCATTCAGTCTTCTGTACGACTCGCCTCCAGTAGCTCGCTAACAGTAACGTAACGTAATACCTCAGTCAAGTATATAAAGTCACGAAGCTCAATACGTAGGGGATATGCATCCATAGATAGTTGCTAACCACTAGGATCGCTGCTATCGCCTTATCACAGACAATGCGAAATAGTACCGGCACAGTCTATTGTTCCTAGTACTCTCTCAACACAAGCTTCGTGACTGTATATACTAGACTGTGGTAATACTATAAACACACGAGACGAATTCGAACTCACAAGTTTATATCACGATTTATTAACATTTTTTCGTGCCGACATTGGTTTCATTCTAGCTTTCAACAAAGGAACAAACGTTATTACATTATGTTATTAGTGGATGTGTCTATTTGTGACTATTATATCCTAAAAATAACTTACATTATTCTTTACCTAATGTTGATAAAATTGTACAGTTATATTATATCATAGCTATACAGGTTGATTCACTAGGATTTACCGTCACTTACAGAGCTTATTTCCGAAGACATTCTTAGCAAAAAATGTTATATAAACAATCGTCTTAATCTCAATATTTTCAGAGTTGGACTAATTTGAAGTTGTTAGTAAAATACCTTTTTTCTTTAGTATATATGCAGAACACATCACAAATGCCAACCACACCTACACAGACATTAACACAGACATGGAAATACTGCACATCCAACCAAAAAGCCAGAAACTCAACACACTAGAACAATATGAAATATACAGACACACGAAAACACACCCCAACGATATTCTCAACACACAACTCAATTTCAAAACACATACACTCTTTGACTCTACACTACGCACCCACACTGGAAACAAGAGGCGCCAACACCAACAACGACCAGTTCTGAAGATGACTCAAAATAGGTCGAAACATGTTAACAATGTACCGTACGTTAAAATTTAATTCAAGAAAGACATATACATATTCCGAAGTAAAAACAAAATATTACAACTAGAGAATGAACTATTCAGAAGTATCATTTCTTTAGTTGGCTGGTGTTCTGAAGCTGAAAATATGTTATTAATTGCTTTGTGCAGATTTTGTTTTTCAATTTTTAACTAAAAATTACATCATTCTTACGTACTTATAAAAAAACTGTTACAAATTATACGACTTTAGAAACTTGATTCTTTACAGGCGCCAACACCAACAACGACCAGTTCTGAAGATGACTCAAAATAGGTCGAAACATGTTAACAATGTACCGTACGTTAAAATTTAATACAAGAAAGACATATACATATTCCGAAGTAAAAACAAAATATTACAACTAGAGAATGAACTATTCAGAAGTATCATTTCTTTAGTTGGCTGGTGTTCTGAAGCTGAAAATATGTTGTTAATTGCTTTGTGCAGATTTTGTTTTTCAATTTTTAACTAAAAATTACATCATTCTTACGTACTTATAAAAAAACTGTAACAAATCATACGACTTTAGGAACTTGATTCTTTACAGTTTAATTATGCATTCTAATGTACAGTCTTGAAGATTTACAACAGCAGCGTGATTTATAATACTTGTTGTGATAAATGCGTAAGAAAATGTAATTTTGTAGTTAAAAATCGGAAAAAAAAAATTCTGTGTGTGCAACTATGGAATTCACAACATATTTTAAGCTTCAGAATAGTAGCTAATTAAAGAAATGATACTCCTGAATAGTTCATTCTTTGTCTGTAATAATCTTTTACCCTTAAAACTGAAGAATAATGGTATTTTACGAATAACTTCATATTAGTGTAGCTCTGAAAATATTGAGATTAGGACAAATGTTTATATGACATTTTTTGCTCAGAATGTTTTCGGAAATAAGCTCCGTAAGTGACGTAAATCCTCGTGAATCACCCTGTATATAATTCAAATTACTTAAATTTAAATTCTGAACTTACTGGACTGAAATTTTTAATTCATCCGAAAATACAGAATCTCCGAGAATGAATTATGGGGATTCACGAGATTACTGTGAAGTTTGTATTATATCTAATGAGTTGAAATTACTTTTATTTCATTCAGTAACTCAAAAATATTCCGAACAACATTATTAAGTTTGAAGTTAACAGCACAATATCCGTCGTAATGGTACACAGTTTCATTCCACATTTGGCTTGAATATCTGGAGTAACGCTTGCTTGAGGACAAGATTCGAAATGTTTTCACTGTAAATTTTATTTTTAACATAACCGCAGAGGAATAAATCTAATACATCTCTTTGGAAATCAACGATTTAACTTTTCTTGCACACGATTCGAAAAGTAGGCGGTACTCCGTCTTGTTGAGAGATTATGTGAAACTCAGCGCCATCCATTTAATCGATCTGACGAAACAAAGTATTTAGCATGTCTTTATTACACAGTGTGATTAATGTTAGTTTTAGCAAAGAAAAAGAGTCCAGAAGTCTTGATTCTTTATTAAGCTGCACGAAACATTGATCTTAAGACAGGGATGCAAAACTGTGCTACAATTGAAGCACGCGTCATAAGCCGAAACACGCAACTCATCCCTTTCCTTCAACCCTCGCGTCATTGTACGGTAGGGAGAGAAGAGAGAACAGTGTGTTTGCCAAACGTCACACAGATGTCATTGAAGACTTCGGCCTTGTGAATGGGGGAACGAACTCTTTCTCCATGTTTCCACCCCTCTCTTCCCCAGTTCTGCAACCCTGTCTTGGGAGCATCTAATTTTTCAGTACCTATTTCAGCATATAATTTCAACAATAATTAATTTGTCATGACGACGGCAACAACAGTGACAGAAAATAAACCACATGAACGCAACTTTCTGAGTTACTGTATTAAATAAACTCACTTTCAGTCCGTTAAACATAAAACACCAATAGTAACCTCGTGAAACCTCACCCTCCACTCCCGGAGATCCTGTACTATTGCTTGGAATGGAATAGTTTGAAATATTAATTTCTTCTGAGTCCATTAACGAACTTTTCAGAAATTATATTGAACTTTGTATCACAATGTAAAAAGAATATGCAATTAGTACTTTTATTGAGAAAATCGAGTGATTTAACTATCAGTGAAAATAATCACATGAGATTAATAGCCATTTGATGAATACTAGTAACATGATCCTAAGTATATGTTTTATTGACATGATATATAGCATAGACAAAATACTTGGAGATTCCACCGTATCCTGGGATGAAGATATAAGTCCCAGAATACGGAGAAATAACCAGAAATGTCTTTCTGGACACAATCACGGTGAAATTATAAAATCATATATTATTTATTTCTTCCTGTAACCACTACAGGTTGCCATTGGCAAAGAGTACCATAATACAATAAATAGAATAAATGCCTTGAGGCTTAGTGATACATTGTTGTTAGAGTGAAAAATAACAATTTGAATAGATTGAAACACATGATATTAAACGAAGTAACGTTAAAAAGATGCGAATTAAAGTCATGGTCCATATATGGGTCATTTGCAAAATTTGTATAACAAATTGACGATTGAGAACGTCAAAATTAAAGTACTATTTAGTGCATATTCTGCATGTATTCAATTCAATTCAATTTATTTGGCCATTAGACATACAGTTTTAGGCTTCGTCAGAATACATTGAAAAAACATATAAATAAATTTAAAAAAAACACTAATAACAGAAACAGTAAAATTTAAGTAATACAATGAAAACATGAAATAATCTGAAACTTTTAAATTGAAGAAAACTAACTAAATTGCAATTAAACTTATTTATTAAAATACAATTTCATACAAGTTTGTGTTGAAAAACTCAGCAACAGAATAAAAAGGATTATTTAATAACCAATTGTAAAATCTAGTTTTGAAACTATTGATTGGTAATTTATAGGCCTAATATTGACTTGGGAGCTTATTATATAATTTCATCCCCATAATTAAAAATTTTGTGTTGCTCTTGTGTAATCTACAATATGGAATATTAATTTGTTCACTATTTCTAATTTCATGATCATGTATATTGGCCACTAATGAGTAATTGTCGATATTTTGTCGAGTGTAAAGTACTAGATCATATATATACAAATTTATGATTGTATTTATATAGTACAATGTCTCTGCCATAGTAATCAGCCACTGTACACTTACCTTGCTTTACAGTATTCTGTACAAGTATCAATGAATCTTTGATAGCACGACTAAATGTCAGGTGTGTTATAGGACAAAACAATGAATATTTCACAGAAATAGAATTCCTTTATTTTTTATATCAGCTATGCTTTAAACAGTGCATAGGTCTTAGAATAGTAACAGAACTAACTTCATATCAAAAATGAACAAATATTTTAAATATCGGTATCTTAATATCAGTTCTGTTACCTAGTATAAAGATAATAACTTCTTCAGTAACTAACAGAAAACCATTCCTTCAGTAACAATTATCTTAGTAAATTGTCCTTAAGGCGAAGATATTTGAGCCTTAATTTCTTTAATGATAGATAATTAGAAAAAAGTTAAGGCACTGTTTTGTATGATGTAACAGACATGACACAGAGTAACAGATCTGATAGGTAACAGACATGACATGGAGTAACAGATCTGACAGGTAACAGACATGACAAACCGAACATAAGCATGTGCTAACCTAAAATTCTTTGCTTAAAAATCTTCAAAATAGCAACTTAACTACTGCACACGTGTACTATTATGCTCTCTTGATCTTGATTTTATACGTTGTTATTTGTGGAAAACACAACACAAACAGATCTGACAGAGTAAAAATGCACGCTTAGACTAAAACACAAAGGCAAGAGAGTGACACACAAACTCGCCAAATCAAAATGGGTGAACATAGCAGTACAATCAAGATGGCTCTTTGTGCATCATTTTGGCTTGTGCTGACGTCTGTGGGATTTATTTTTCAACTGTGTAACCATAGGAACAGAATGGTGTAACAGACCTGACTGATTTACTGGACTAGAGTAATTATGCAATCATATTTAAGGAAATATAAACTCAGACATAAAGGAAGAAGTTTTGGTAATATCAAATGTTTCTTTAATTTTTTTCTCAATTACATTATTAACAAACCTTTATCTGCACATAATCATGCTCCATTTTAAATATTTAACTAATATGGACACGGCATTTTAGCTGTTACTATGAGAATTTTATTTTATTCTCGTGAAATGTTTCACATGAAGGAAATAATTCTTGTGACGTTTACTACATTAGTATTGAAACTACTCACTGTTAGGAATTTATAACTCTATCGTTATAAATGCAATAATGGAAAGGGTATGAATTGATGGACGTTATTTGTTATATGACTTCTGCAAATGACCCACATATGATGCCTGAAAATAGCTATTGATTCTTTGACTGTTGCAATTGTTAGATCTCATATAATATCTTTATGCAGGCCAAAAGATTTACAGAAGTCGACTACGAACCGGGGTATGGTCCCACGGGCTCCTATCATTAGTTCCGTAATGACAATGGATTCCAGATGGTATTTGTCCTTATAAAAACTGATGGAAGGTTCATATAATTATATTCCTTTTTTCTTCGTGTACTTCTTCTGGCTGGTGTTCATCAGAAATCTTTGCGTGATCTTAACCCTTAAATTGGCAAAACTTCATTTCTCACATTAGTTTATTAAACTTTGTCGGACTGTAAAGAAAACAACTATTGCAATGTCCATATTTTATATATTGTACAATATTATAGTATTGTGAAACTTTAATTTTCCTACCAATTTTCTTTCTATTGTTCTATTAAAATTATAGCATATAGCCTATTAACCTGTTGTTTCTATAGGATACTTTGTCAATTTAAGGGTTAACAAACCAAACCATATATATATATATATATATATATATATATATATAACAAATTTACAATTTTAACAGAGAATGTCAGCCGACCGTTGGCCTAATAACGTCTTCAACTGGACTCCCCCGAAAAAGAAAAAGAGAAGAGGAAGGCCAATGAAAAAATGGAGCAATGAGGTTCAGGAGGATATGGTCTCCAGGGGTCTACAAATGGGCGATTGGCAAAACCGGAGTACCTGGAAGTTGAGAAGCGGGAGACGGCGACAGCCGTAAAATTACTCGCAATACATACATACAATTTTAACAAATAGAGAACGAAATTTTCACAAAGAGGGCTTCAGCTTTTGTTTCTTCCAATCCAATACACTGTTTTGCTTGATTAAAGTGTATGAAATAAATTTACAATGTAAATTATCTGAAAGAGAATAATGTTCCAAACAAATATCTTGAATTTCTAATTCATATGTAAATGGAGAGTGCAAACTGTTAATAAATCCAGAAAAAAATTAAACACAATTCTCTTCATCACTTATTAATCCAAATTTAACTCCATAAATATCGTTTAGGTTCCTACTAAAACAGACTACCACATATAACCTTGGATGCATATAGTTTTGGACCAATTGAATACGAATATCAAATATTACATAAATTTTCTGTCTCTGAAGATAAAATCGTCCTACCATACGTAACTCAATGAAGCTTCTCATAAAAATGAGTTTCGTTCAAACCTGTACAGATCTTTTCAGACTTATCCAGAGTGGATGGTAACCTCTGGACCAAAAATGAAACTGACAGTAGATAATGAGAAGAGATTTGAAAAATCTAAATAAGTTTTTTCTCTAACATTCACCGTTTTAGAGGAAATCGTTATGTTTCTATGAAGCATTTGGCAACATCACGGCTACTGCAATAACTCTAAGCAAGCGCGGTCTGCACTCGTTACCTTTCCCTCCCCGTCTGCTCAGTCGGTAACACGCGATGTGCGCTGCGTTGCAAGATTTATTTCAACGATTTTTGCTATTCAATTTAAATTCATGGCTAAACGGTTTGCAAAGAAAAAATTCAAGGCATTAACTTTTCAGACTATTTTTACCTGTCTGCTTGTATGGCAGTCAGCCATTTCTTTCGAGCCATTACCGCAATAGAGCGCTGCAAACATTGGGCAAAGTATTGTTTTCCTGCTTAACAGTGCTTCATCGAAGGAAAAGTGTAATAAAAATTTTGTTATATTTAACATATAGAATCACCTCTTAAATTTTGGTGCAGAGATTACCATCCTTCCTGTGTAAGTCAAATGGGTTGATTTCTCCAAGTACCTCGATTTACGCTTCCATTCTTATTTCACTGTCTCCATTTCATCTTCTTATCTTCTCTGATTTGTCTCTGTAGTTGAAAATGGGCGTTAAGTGAGATTTGTGATAGACAGAGCGGTTGTGGTAAAGGTTTCCAGGAGTACTTAGGTTTTCTTTTCCATTCTTATTTGATCTCTGCTTCATTATCTTCACGATATTCCACGATATGATCTCTGAATAGTCTCTGTACCTAGCAAAAGAATAAGTTACACAATATATAGAATTGAAATTATAATCTGTACTAATTTCAACATGCAAATTTCAAATATATTCGGTTATTTTCTCAATATTTCTGCTATTTTTTATTGGATCTGAATAATATATGAAAAATGAAATCTCATAAGGGCAACGGCCTCCTACAGTAGTGTAGGATGAAGTGAAGATCTACTACACTTGGGGAGCCAGTCCAAGAGAGCTTACACTATACACTTACAATCTAAACGCATAAACTATACAAACTAAATATAAAAGCTATATAGACTAGACGCATAAATTATACAAACTAAACAAACACACACAAAAACTGTACAAACTGAACATATAAATTATACAAACTAAACACACAAACAACTATCCAAAAGACACAAAAAACTATGCAAACTAAATACATAAATTGTACCAACTAAAAACACAAACAAACTATCCAAACAAAACACCCAAAAAAAACTATACAAACTAAACACATAATTTATAGCAACTTAAAACACACAAAAGAACTATATAAGCAATACACAATTATACACAGTTTACATAGTGTTCGTAATTTGTTCCAGTCTTTTCCATGCCTGTCTCTCCCTCGCTGTTCTCGTCCACTGCGCTCCAGACTCTCTCCGGACCACTTTCTCCTTGGACGTCTCCTGCTTCTTTTCCCAATGCGCGGGTCCCACGTGGTCAAGGCGTAGGTCCACCTGCTGCAATCCATCCTACTCACGTGTCCGCCCTGAGACTCTGCGCCAGCATCACTGCATCCTGCATACCACTTCTTCGGATGTCAGTCTAGACCTGTACATGAAAAATTTTGTTAAACAGATTTTCCAGCATATTTTGTGATGGACAAAGAGACAGAGGTTCAGATTGTTTCCTTCTTCATTTCTTCGGCCAGTCTTATTCCAACATTGTTCCATATAACTACGTATGTTGTTGTCTAATTTATTCTGTGGTTGTTATATAAAGCACCTAATTGGCATTTCATACAAATTCCTTCTTGCATTTCCTTCCATATTTCTATTTTCCAGCATATTTTGTGATGGACAAAGAGACAGAGGTTCAGATTGTTTCCTTCTTCATTTCTTCGGCCAGTCTTATTCCAACATTGTTCCATATAACTACGTATGTTGTTGTCTAATTTATTCTGTGGTTGTTATATAAAGCACCTAATTGGCATTTCATACAAATTCCTTCTTGCATTTCCTTCCATATTTCTATTTTCTCCTTTCAGTTTTTACTTCCTACCATCTTCCTTCTTTTTTACTTCTTATATTGTTGTTTAGTCAACTGTACAAATGCAGGCTTCAACCTCATGAGTGATACCAGTAAGACATCATTTATGAGGCAATTAAGCCAGGAGATAATATGGTACGATGGCCATTTCCTTTCCCCCTCTTCTGATATTATATAAGTGAAATGAAAGACATATTCATACAAATTAAATTACATTTTTAGGAACAATATCAGAACACGAAAGAAAAAAAATAGGGTATAAAAGAAGTGAAGTAATACCTAATGGACTAAAAATAATATTACGTTTAAATGACAAACTAAAGGAATATAAAAGCAAGTTGATATCTTACATTCAGAGAATGGATACTACCAGACTGTCCTGTAAAATAAATAACTATCGACCAATATTAAGAAGAGCAGAAGCATCGGGCGTCCAAGATCTGTAAATTGCTACAGGCAAAAGCGTTGCCTAAGACGTGAAGGATAGTATTATTGGTAGTGATATTGCTGTTTCTATTGCTTATGATGATGATATTACAGAAGTAAAAGGAGAGATCATGTTGTTAGAATATAAAAGAATACTATTCAAATCAAGTTCTATAAAAAGAAGAGTCAAGACAGTAACAGATCATTAAAGATTAATATTATACTTGAATAATAATGTTGTTATTGTTGTTGATTATGATGCTGATGATTCTACTGATTCTTCTTGCTTCTTTTGCTCCTTTTTTTTTCTTGTTCTCTATTATTTTTTTCCATTCTTCTTACATCGCCATTCTTCCATTTTTTTCCTCCTTACATTCTGTATTTCTTTATTTACCTTTATTATCTACTATAATTTTTTTGTCTCATTTCTTTCATCTTTTTCTTCTTTTTCACTCGTCCTCTCTTTCTTTCTTCCTTACATAAACTTTTCTCTTTTAATCACGTTCCTTCTCTTTTAATTGTTTTTCTATTGTTTGCCTTTTTTCCCCTTCCTTCTATAATTTCGTGTTTTTTTCTACCTCAAGTAAATTGGTCAGTAAAATAGATCCTATTATGTACAGAGAATATCAAACTAGTTCTGGTAGAATTTATTCAAGTAAGATTTGATCGTTTTCCAGAAGTGAGTCCTATTTTTCCAAATCATTGTTATAAAACATGAACGCGAAAACTGTAACCTATATCTGAGATCGTTGTTAAGGTAAACACTAAAATGTAAAACTTTATAAGTCTTTACTCCTTACGAAGTCTTACGTAGTGGGAGAATGACAACGGCTTTATTGTGAACCTCCGTCGCTCCTTGGCGCAGTTCTCAACTATCTATCGAGTATCTGGTCTGCTAGAAACAAGGTTACACCCTACTTTAAATGAAACCTATTCTGGGAATCTCTCGCTCTGTGGTCAATCTTGTATCTCTTGCCGTGTGTAGATTCTCCAAACCCTGAATTGATGTGCCTTAATTCAATATCAGACCACTATTTACCGCTTCACCTCAAGGTCTCTGAGGTTCTTCACCTGCCCGTTTATAAGTGTACAAGTGGATTAAGTCATATTAAAACAAAATACTTCCTCTTAATTGAGAATAAAATAAACAACATACCGTTTAAAACTAATGACGACTTTTATCTCTGTATCCTTGTTTCCTAGAAGAAAAAACTTGTAACACAGCCCTGTCCTCTTGTCTCCAAATGAAGGCTAATATACAACCAATATAAAAATGCCACATTAAACCGTCTTTCTCTCTTAGGTTATATTATAACGTTATATTTAATATTGCTGTCCTACTAACCAAAACAAAATACTGTCGCGGCTAAGTCAGCTGACAGTTCCTCCTCAAGGGCATTGGGCTTCGATGCCGATCAAGTCCTCTAAGATCTATGGCGAATAAAACATTTGGGATATATAGGCCTATATACATATATATCCTATGATTTATTTTCTCCTACCATTCTCACATCACAATTGCTATATTATCACCATCTTCTTTGAATAGCATCTGTACTTCAAAATGAAATTTAAAAAAAGAATTAGATCACCGGCGTAGTTCTGCTATAGCGATTTGAACTCATGCTCCGAGGCTGCGATCGAACACGAGTTCAAAAACCTCTTGGTCTGATTATTATCTGATTGAGTCTTTACCGAGGCTTTTCCCTCGGACTTATCTCACTAAATACAGTGTGTCCGCCAGGAAACAGGTTTCGTTCAATTACTTTTTTATTGGGTTATTTTACGACGCTGTATCAACATCTAGGTTATTTAGCGTCTAAATGAAATGGTGATAATGGCGGTGAAATGAGTCTGGGGTCCAGCACCGAAAGTTACCCAGCATTTGCTCGTATTGGGTTGAGGGAAAACCTCGGAAAAACCTCAACCAGGTAACTTGCCCCGACCGGGATTCGAACCCGGGCCACCTGGTTTCGCGGCCAGACGCGCTGACCGTTACTCCACAGGTGTGGACTCGTTCAATTATGGCATTAACATTTTACTATTATAGATCATACGCGACTGCCTATAAAATAGTGTATATACCACTGGATAGAACTTGGAAATGTTTTGTGTTGACTCCATTCATTCATAGTGTTCTCCCCAAGGACAGGTCTTTCACTGCAAGCTCAGCTTTCTCCAGTCTTTCCTATTTTCTGCCTTCCTCTTTGTCTCCTCATATGATCCATATATCTTAATGTCGTCTATCATTTGATATCTTCTTCTACCCCGAACTCTTCTCCCGTTCACTATTCCTTCCAGTGCATCTTTCAGAAGACAATTTCTTCTCAACCAGTGACCCAGCCAATTCTTTTTCCTCTTCCTGATTAGTTTTGTGTTGACTAATAAACAGAAATAACACAGGCTAATAGGATGTCATTTGGAGCATTAGTATACAGCTGACTTCCATTCAGTACAGTTCAGTTTAGTTCGTGGCAATGAAGTACACATTAGAAAAGCGAAACTCCTTTTTTATACGTATTTTACGAAGAAATCGCAAAAAAAAAAGCGTCGTGCTATGTTTATAGGAAAATATTCTTGTCTTCATCAACCATACGATTCGGTGACCGAGAATATAGCGAAAGAAAGTGAGAGAAATTTTAAATAAAAATGAAGATGAATAAATCGCGTTATAAGTGAAAAGAAACTCAATGACACAGGCTTTAGGATGAGTGATATGATGGGTGGATGGATGAGTAGATATGGATAGATGGATAGATAGACAGACAAACAGATGGGTGGGTGGGTGGGTGGGTGGGACTGGACTGGACTGGACTGGATTACATTACATTACATTACATAGACAGATGGGTAGGTGGATGAATGGTCGAATTGATTGATGAGTGGGTGGATAAATGGGTGGTTGAGTGGTTTGATGATTGGATGGATGGATGGATGGATGGATGGATGGATGGATGGGTGGGTGGATGGATGGATGGATGGATGGGTAGGCGGTTGGATGGATAGTTGGATGGATGGATGGAGGATGGACGGACGGACGGACGGACGGACAGACAGGTGAACAATTAATGGATATGGCAGTTAGGTGATAGTGATAGAGTACGGCAAATAATTAATTCTTTTTATTATTTTATTCTTTCTACAGGACCACATAACACTACTGCATCATTATTGGAATAAAAACTTAAAATACCCCGCATAGCAATAAAATTTCATGGCTGGAAAACGTAACAGCTGCTTAGATAAGGGCAACGTAATTGTAATGCAACACCTGAATGGAAACGTGAAAGGCTACTCGCGCTTGCTTTGTTGCACTGACAAAAAAATCTTCGGCAATGTTTCAGAGAAATGAAGACTATGCAACGAAAAAAAATATTTACTAAATTTATTTTTACTGAAGGTGTCCCATAAAATTAATTCAGTATGTTATCCGGGTCCATTTGAGGCCTTCCGTAAGAGAAGGGCGAGCCCGCCAAGTGTCGAATTTTGTGTTTTTTACTCCTCCGAATATTTAAGACACATATCTGCAACTTAAGCCTGGCAGACGTTGGCGGGCTCTCCCTTACTACATCGAAATTATCATTGTTTGTAAGGTTGGAGAAACTGCGTAGTCTGTGACAGGTTCATAATATTCATATTACTCCGTACGAGAAGGGCGAATACGTCACTTCGACTGAAGGCGCGCGTCATTCATTGTCTGTGTTGTTGTAACCACACTAGCGAATACAACCATAGTGAGGAATTACGTGTATTTATGGACATTGTCATAGCTTAGTATGAGTAATACTGACAGTGATAATCAACCAGGCATATCTAGTTATTGTAGGAAACGTCAGAGGCATGTCGAAAAATGGATAAACGTACAAGCAAAGATTGAAAGGAACAAAGGTGAATCGCACATTAGTACGAAAACATCTCGACATGTACCAACTTTCCCGCCGTGAGATATACGCATGGCGATCAGTTTTCATTTGACTGCCCCTCATATTATATATTTTTGTATAACTTTTACTTGATTCATAGCTCAAAACTACAGTGTTGATGTATGATTTATGGAATACAGTAAATGAAAATGAAAATGTACTTTCCTTGCTTTAGGCCTTCGCTACGGCTTCTTAGTTCCCACTCCGTTTCTGTCTTAGGAGCTTTTTAGTTCCGCAAGGTAACAGAGAAAACGTATCCTGTCTGCTCCGTCACCCTTTCAAAAGGCAGTTGGCAGACAGGGAGACCACTTATCCCGGCAGTTACCTGTTCCCTAGAGTCACATTTGCCAACCATAGGTTTTATCATCTCCTGCATCTAGGAAATGTAGTTAAAATTTTCCTTTCATCGAGAATAGAACCCCGAAGCACTACTCAGTTCCATCCCCTTCATGTATAATATTAATGTTTCATACCTGGCAATTTGGGCACTGATGCCAACACAACGGATTTTCTTCTTACTTCATTGAATAGCTACTAAAGGGTTATTTCCGAGCTCTGATAACGAATTTCAATGACATCATGTGTTCAGGAGTCACACGACAACTGACTGTGGCGCGAGGTGACAGACCAGTAGTGAGTGATCTCATAGTCAGAGTGCACAGCGACTCACAGCAGAAGTCCCCAAGAAAATCAAGCCTTTTTGGGACGGGTACATTACGACCCTTTCCAACGCCAAGTACAGTTGAGTAAAAATAAAAGAAGCCTACAATAAACGAGATTTCGTTATTTCCAAGAAAGGCATCTTCTCTGTACTTAATAAGATTGGTAAAGCTCGAATGGAATTAATTTGTATCATCTCGTGGGGTGTGGCGATTTGTGACGGGTGGTGGATTTGCTTGCTTTTTCCACTCTGGAATTAACCCCATCCGAACTTTGCCAGTCTTACTAGGTACATACAATTTGCCTTTCTTGGAAATAACGAATCCACTTTTTTTTTTTTTTTTGCAGGCTCCTATGATTTTCACGCAACTGTACTTGGCATCGGAAAGAGTTGTTATGTACCCCTCCCAAAAAGGCTCGATTTTCTTGGGCATTGCTACTGTGATACACCGTGCACTCTGATTATGAAATCACTCACTACAGGTCTGTCACTTCTCGCCGCAATTCAGCTGTCGGTGTGATTCCTGACGCACATAATGTCATTCAAATTCGTTATCAGAGATCGGAAACAACCCTGTATATAGTTTATATGAGAATGTGTACGGTGCAATAGTTCCCATTATTTTCTGTAGCAGTTAGAACGACGCGATGATGCCGTCCTCATTGGTAGCCTATAGTAGAGGATTCATAGCCTACCTAGCTGAAGGCGATAAATTTTAAAGGACGATAAAATGCTTAATATGATTTCCTTCAGGAGAGAAGTCAGCAGGGATGCCGTGTCTTAGATTAATTACAGATATAAGAATCTTTTCTTTCATAGATGGCGCTAAAAAAAAGTTTGTTTTTTCTCGCCCACGTTGAATTTAAACGTTAAATAACTTCTGCAGTTGAAATCTTCATTGTATAAAGTACTACAGCATATAGATTATTGTCAATTATGAAGAAATTGTGGAATCAGTGCAAGCAAAACGAGAGTATTCTAAGAAAATATCCGTCATTGCCGTCTTTGAAAAACATAAATACGGTACTCCTTAATTTCGCCGGGATCTGAAGCTCACTAATCCGACATAGAGCATTTAGGTTAATGGGACGACAATTGTTTTAAATTATTTCTCATAATTAGTTGTGTATAAACTTGAGACTGCATACATGGCACGCTTTTGCACTGCGCTATTGGCAGCCTACGTCACCAGGAGCAAAGTAAATATTAGATTCCTATCATGTGGTAAGTCTATTTTACATGCGGCCAGTAAATTGCGTCGTAAAGCGATGACTGCGCCGTGGATTATCGCAGTTCGCTACTTCATAAAACTGCCGACACTGAGATCAGCGACGTTCGCTCTGATTGTTATTCCAGTCTGCGTATTCGGGAACTGGTTGATCAGAATCGCCAAGTATAAACCTGCGATAATCAGCGGGAGTTCTGCAATACATTTCCTGTGCCCTAGGTCGGTTTCCAGTTTAATTGCTGTTTTCATTTCAATTCAAGAATGCAGCATTTGCTAAGTTTACAGTACAAATTAAACGTATTCATATTTAAATATAATAGAACGTGTTTTGCAATAATCTCCGCTGTAGCGTCGCGATTAAGGCCTTGCCCTACAAACAGGAAAGTCGCGAGTTTGATTCCCGATAGGGTTATGGATTTTTTACATTAATCTAATCCCTCCTACCGCACTGTGACGCTAGAGTTTACTCAGTCTCTGCTTCTCACAGAAATTCAAATTCAAATGTATTTACATTTACATTGTGTAAATACGCCTTTACATTTTGTAAATATAAACAAAAATACACATAAATACAAAATACAAGGTGTTCCATTCAAACCTCCCTGATTTGAATTAATCATTTCTAACAATGTATGCGGATTAATGAAATGAGACAGGTACTAGAAGAAAAAGGAAACTCAAAGAATTTGTATTTCATTTGTTTGAAGTTGATTGTTTTGTCACTACGTTGCGCAACATTTGCAAAAGCAAAAATGACGATTCCACAGCAACGTGGTAGAGTATGCAGAGACGAAATCCGTGATTTCAACGCAACGAAATTACAAAGTTGTGGGACGCACATTGAATTGCCTTGATGCCTGGCGAATGGATTTACTCGGGCTTCTCTGAAATCCCGCTCAGTTTCTTCCACTTTTTCTTCTGTCACGGAACACCGAGCTCCACCAGATTGTTTTAGGCCACTGCCGGTCGTAAGTAACTCATTGAACCAGAGCCTAATTGATTTTGGATCAGATGCAACTCCTCCGTACACTCGTCTGTAATTTCGTTGCGTTGAAATCAAGGATTTCGTCTCCGCATACCACACCACCGTTTGCCCGCGTTGCTGTGGAGTCGCCATTTTTGCTTTTGCGATTGTTGCGCAACGCAGTGACAAAACAATCAACTTGAAACAAATGAAGTACAAATTCTTTGAGTTTCTCTTTCTTTTAGTACCAGTCTCATTTCATAAATCCGCATACCTTGTTAGTAATGATTAATTGAAATCAGGGAGGTTTGAATTGAACACCGTGTACAGGTAAATTTTAATAACTATACAAATAGAATAAAATAATAATATTAGGGATTCGAAAAGTAATGGCAACTTAGTTACTGTTACACATTAAATTTATTTAGATTACTTTGGCTACTTCAAATATAGTCCCCTCCCATGTCAACAATAAGTTGCCAAATCCTTAGAAGAGACGGACTCCATCTGCAGCATAACTTCTGGATGTCTCTCTCACTGATTGACCTCAGGATCTTTGGTAGTCAGCTCTTGATTGAAAGTGAATGCGTCGCTTCACCCATCTCGAAATAGTTCATTGTGGTAGAACTTCTCATCAGTCGGCTAAGGCACTTGTCTGCCGATCCGGAGTTGCGCTCGGGTTCGATTCCTGCTTGGGCTGATTACCCGGTTGTTTTTTTTTTTTAGGTTTTCCCCAACCATAAGGCAAATGTCAGGTAATCTATGGCGAATCCTCTGCCTCATCTCGCCAAAACCATCTCGCTATCGCCAATCCTATCGACGCTAAACAACTTAGTTGTTGATACAGTAATAACGTTCAACTCAAATAAGAATGTGACAAATAACTTTATGTTAATTGTTCTAAAGATAAGCATAGACGGACCTTATTTATCCAATTATTTAAGATATAATATTGATAAAAAGTTTGTGAATTTAGCTTTAAATATATGGAAGTTAGTAATTTCAGTATAGTGTCCCCCTAACAATCCAACACAGAATTGAACAAAGGCCATCTTCTTGTCTTACTCCAATATTTATACCTAAAGAATCATATATTTGAGGGGCTCACAACCCGAGTGGACCAAGTCCACCATTAGTCAGTTTGTGGTTTAATACAATCTCAGATGAAGAAAACTTCGATTTATTCATTGCCATAACAAACCAAGTCCGTAACTCATTTCTTACTCCACAGAGGGCAGCATTTCCTATGGAATGTGAAGGTTGCCAAGCATGAGCTAGGAACTTTAAGACTCAGTTTCTCAAATTTATTCCAGAAGTACTTGGTCCACTCTGGTTGCGAACCTCTCATTTATATGACTGGCTCTTTATCTAAAGTTTATTTACTTTACCTGTAGTTTGATTTACATCTGTAACTAACCATAACTATTTTTATTTAGCTAAAAGAGATAATGAATGAATATAATAATAAAATAATAATCCGTGGCGCCACAGCCCTTGAAGGGCCCAGACCGGACAGCCGATTGCTAGCTTCACGTTCACATGCCGAAGCAGAGGTGGACGATCATCCAACCAGAATGGAGGTATCGTGTGGTTAGCACGACTGCTGGGGGAGCTGTTATAGCTGGCTTTCGCAACCAGATTTCGCAACCTATCGCAGCTCCCCAAGTGCATCACGATGCTGGGAGGGCACCGGTCCCATACACTGGCCGAAATTTCACAAGAAAATCTCTTCCCCCATGAGGACTCGCGCGCATTCCGTAACGTGAATCCTAGGCAGGATGCCTTACACCAGTGATGTCAAAGCAAACGCATTTTTCTGACCTTGATGTGCGCAGGCAGCAAGCGCTAAGTATGGAAAGAGGAAGGGTTGTGTATATGAATAAGCAACCTGTTGGATTAAGAAAACAGTGGTGCACAAACTTCAAACGGAACGTGAAATTTTATGTCGTTATTTTTATATGGCTTCTTTCTGTTTAATATTATCTATATTGTCTGTAAAACAAAAGTACTAACACCATTTTCTTAATATTGCAGTTGTGTTTTAAATCTTAATAACATAATAGAGAGTTAAGAAGGAATATTCACTTAAATTCCATAGTAGTATAATATTGTACTGTATTAAGTGGATGAAACACATCATTCATAAAGAAAGTGATATTCCAAAGAAAGAGATTGAGTATGACATGATAAGTTGGAATTTATATTGATGATATTTTTAGCCTTACAAAAGTAATCAATAAACTAATCAAAACAATATTACAGTACAAAGCAAAGTTACCTAGGTACTGTATCTGTTTTAAGTGTAACTAATATTACATAACAAAACTCCTATCGCATTATGCTTTTAAGGTGATATTTGTGAGCAACTTCCTATCATCAGAATATTAAATTATTTTCTCGAAATCTGCTGAAGCTATAGAGCTGACATTTTTACAACACATGGGCACGTATCTTTTGCTTATGATGTAACAGTAGTTGTTTTGTTAATTCATTTCCTTACAAACAATTTCCATGCGAATATTTTCAAAATTTTCAATACACTATCTTCAGTAATACTTATATACGGTATATTAGATTTACGAAAACATCCTTTAAGGCTACTAAATAAATAGGCCTATATCTGAAAATTTCACTTTTCTATACGAAAAGTTGAGAAAATATTTCTTTTGAATAAAAAAATTAAACTTGTGAAAAATGAGCATTAAAATTAAAACTTACATTCTTATAATGCACTTATACTTCTCAGGCAAATCTAAAAATTAACACGGATACAGTTTTAATAAGTTCTCTTCCTTTTATTGAATCAGTGTTGGCCATCCCTGAATACAGCTCGACCAAACGGTATAAACTACGTCTTTCGCCTTTCTTTCCTTTCCGCTGTAAAGCGCTCAGGCTCTCCTGGGCTCTAAAGCGCGCGCTTGCTTCTGTGGGCATCAATTGACATGCCTGCCTTACACAATAACGCCACGGCGCGGGACCATGAATGAATATAACGTTGTAATATTTTCAATTTAAAATAAAATGTGGTAAGTAGCTAGGAGGGTTGATTCCTAAATACGGCCGTCACAACTCGGGATGTCTCTGAGCTTCATTCGCTCCCGGACCTCGCAGCTGAGGTAACGGGCTTGCCAGCCGGCCAGGTCCCGATATGGGTATGAAGCGTGCCCCCGCAAATCGTGGGCAGAGTGTTGCCCCCCAACTAACACCTGCCGTATTCTTGTCACTGATGCCACCTCATATAATACCCCTTCCATCCTGTCATTCATCGCCAGAAGCAACAAAACCGCTTCCATAAATAGGTCCACACTTGGAAAGGGATTAAAAAGTAACGCAATAAACCATATCCTACTTAAGTGTATATACCTGTCAGAATTTCTTCACAGCAAGATACTTGCATAAGGTGATTGCTTAACATTTAATTCTACCTTTTTTCGAGCAATCTTTCCTCTTTAGTTCTTTAAAATTTTTTTACCAATCCCAAGTTGATACTTTTTCCTTTTCTTCTTATTCCTAATTTGGGAAACTAACTTCACAACTGATACTTTCATTTGGCTCTGGATCTTCCCCTATCCATTTTACCACAGGGTCTATAATTCATTATGCTGTTTTGGTGAACGATCCATGGTCTATTTCACAATGTTTGCAGTACTTACAATACAATTTTCTTTCTAATTATAAACTTCTGTTTCACAATCTGAGCTAGCAAAGTTGAACTTTAAAAAGGAAATCAAATGTTTACAAGCGTAATTTTTCATACTTTACAAGTGTTTTGTTTCACAAGTAATAAGTAATTTTACAAATGTGTAAATTATACTTATAAGGTCGGAACATTTTCTACAATTTTTCATAGCTGTGTAAAGTTTAACTCTGCAACAAATTATGGTCCACACCTGTGGAGTAACGGTTAGCGCGTCTGGCCGCAAAACCAGGTAGCCCGGATTCGATTCCCGGTTGGGGCAAGTTATCTAGTTGAGGTTTTTTCTGTGGTTTTTCCTCAACCCATTATGAGCAAATGATGGGTAACTTTCGGTGCTGGACCCCGGACTCACTTCACCAGTATTATCACCTTCATCTCATTCAGACGCTAAATAACCTCAGATGTTGATACAGCGTCGTAAAATAACCTACTAAAAAAACAAATTATGCATAAAGAAACAAACATATAGATTGAACTATAATAATGTCTTTAATTTCAGGGTGTTATTCTTTGAGATATTTCGAACAAAAATTAAAAAAAAAAATTATTCTTTTGCTTCCTTTTCGAGATAAAAATTGCTTTCATGAAACATTTCATATAGCGTGTTTTGCGAAAACCATTGATTAAATCCCAATATTCCCAGTAAATTTAAGAGATCAGTGTATTTTCATAACAAATTATTGAAAGAATTTGTTCTTTAGATGTGCAGAAATTTGATGCGAGCAAATGTAACACTTTAAAATTCCCTTCCAGAACAAAGAGGTATATCAGTTAGGATCTAATTTGTGCGCATTTAAAGGACAAAATTAAATTCTTTAAATAATTTGTTATCGTAATACACTCCCAGAAAACCATCCTGTTTAAATCTGATCCGGTAACCCTTTAACTCTGTATCAATGTTCTCCATATTTAACTTGTCTCTAATTGAGTCACCCTTCTGACTATCTGTATCTCTTACAACTCAGTGTTAGTCCGACTAAATGTCGAGCAAGTCACATTAGTGACGTTTACAATTATTGCTTATCAATTTTTCTCCAGATCTGTGTTTTACTACAATATTACTGCCCCTGCTTGCATTGCACAGACATGGGTTCGCTTAAAACGGCGGTCATCAGAACAGTACACCAACGGACTGGCGTCTTTTACCCGAAGATGACTGCACTGTCGTGCATCCGTAACTGCTAGCGGGTATGCTTTCTCCGTATCCCTTCTGCACGACGGTGCATATTTCGTAACATTATACAGACTGGAAGATATTCAGTGACAGTTCTTTCAAGGGACGAATCATTACTTACTTACAAATGGCTTTTAAGGAACCCGCAGGTTTATTGCCACCCTCACATATGCCCGCCATCGGTCTCTATTCAGTCTCTATCATCATATCCCACCTTCCTCAAATTCATTTTAATACGTATTATCCTCCCATCTACGTCTCGGCCTCCCCAAAGGTTTTTTTCCCTTCAGCCTCCCAACTAACACTCTATATGCATTTCTGGATTCGCTCATACGTGCTACATGCCCTGCCCATCTCAAACGTCTGGATTTAATGTTCCTAATTATGTCAGGTGAAGAATACAATGCATGCAGTTCTGCGTTGTGTAACTTTCTCCATTCTCCTGTAACTTCATCCCTCTTAGCCCCAAATATTTTCCTAAGAACCTTATTCTCAAACACCCTTAATCTCTGTTCCTCTCTCAAAGTGAGAGTCCAAGTTTCACAACCATACAGAATAACCGGTAATATAACTGTTTTATAAATTCTAACGTTCAGATTTTTGACAGTAGACTAAATGACAAAAGCTTCTCAACTGAATAATAACTAGACATCGGATTTTTAGGCACTAAAAATTGCAGTTTTAGGCGCCTAAAATAAGCTCAAAATTTTTAAAATTAGGCTGTATTTTAATGAAAATAGGCATTTTAGGCACATCAAGGTATCATACTTATTTCTTTCACTGAAATTTTTAGTTATACACTAAAATACGCACAAAAAGTATGTTTAAACATTAAAAAAGAATACTATATTATATTTATAAACAGAGCTGCACAAATTTAATATATTGAAACTAATGAAATAATGATTATTGATATCAAGATTACCCATTTTAAGTTATTGAAATTCAGTTCCAGTTCGGAATTTGAAAGGTTAAAGTGTAGTGGTCTTAAAAAGAATTATACCTCAGGATAGCTCAGTCAATGTATAAATATTATAGGCCTACTTATTAAAATTAATAGAATTTATATATTTCAACTATTGTTACATACCTGTTTGCTACAAATCTTGCAGAATATTATTTTTCCATCATAAGTGAATTCTGAATATTCTGTTAGCCATTGCCGGATCAATGTAGATTTTGCACTTATATTTATCGGCATTATCGCGTTAAACTTCACAGGAAAACGTCCTACCGCTCAAAACTTCTCAACACAAAAAATAAGGTGAGGGAAAGAGCAACTGTTAACGAGCATTCGAATGAACCGTTGTTATTGAGATTCAATTGGACAAAAATACAAAGTTCCACTTATTGTTGCATTTCCTGGTAGTGTTAACACTAGGAGGGCCATTCTTTTAAATATTTTGTAACGGTTTATCCTACTAATTCGCAGTTTTACGACTTTTCATAAATATTTCAAAAACACTCTTTCTCCAAAAATTGTGATTTTATGACACTCTGAAGGGCAGTACAGCTAATCGGTTTCAGACCGAAAACAGTCATTTTTATAGTATAGTATATCTCTGAATCGGTAGCAGCACATGTTGTGATTGTTGCCTGCTTCAAAACTAAGGTTGGTTCTTTGTCGGCATTTATGCCTCCAAACATGTTAAATTCGGTGAAATCTATTGCGAGTGTCGTGAGATTCAAAACATTTTGTTTCCTTTATCAATGGTTTCATGGCCGGTGTGAAGCAAAATTTCCACTTTTTAAATGCCTTAAATTTCGCAGTGAATGGATGTATAAATTATAAAAAGTAAGAGTAAAATGCGAAACTTTACAGTGAGTTAGGCATTTTTAGGCGAATATTAACAAATTAGGCTCTAATAACCGTTTTAGGGCATTTTAGGGCACTATAAAACTCTGAATACCTTTCAATTTCCATGAAACACAAATATTAATAATTCTTTTTACTTTTCTCCTAAAGAAAGAAAATAGGCATTTGCCCTAGAATCCGATGTCTGATAATAACACACATTTCCCATATTTATTCTGCGTTTAATATCCTCCCGAGTATAATTTATATTTGTTACTGTTGCTACAAGATATTTGAATTTTTCCACCTCTTCGAAAGATAAATCTCCAATTTCTATATTTCCATTTTGTAGAATATTCTGGTCCCGAGACATAATCATATACTTCGTCTTTTCGGGGTTTCGTAACAAGCTGTTTTTTTACAGTGATGGGTTGTTAAGCCTTCGCCCAACTCCCAAGCTGAAGGACCACCTCTTATCGGCTGTCCACGATTGCTTATTCAATATATTCGCAGCTACCCTCCATATCTGGAGGCCGTCTCCTCTATCCGCAACCTGAGGACGCGCTATGCCTTGGTGATAGGGACCCACAATACGTAAGGACGAATCATGAGTAGGCTACTGTATAACTGGAAAGTTCATTTAACAATTTGTTTCTTTCCACTTACATCTTTTAGAAATTATTATTTTGTATGATACATTTTGTTCTCATTATCTTCTAAGCACATTTAGAAATATACATTTTATAAACGGCTTTACGTTAGAGTTCTCGATCCCAACTTATATTTTGCATATTTCTGACACATTTACGGTGTAAAAGTATCTTGATACTTTAATTACTCGTATTAATAATAAATCTGTTTGAATATTGAATGTTCCGAAACAACGTTACCGAAATGTAGATGCGTGCTTCATGCTAAAGCCTGAGTAACGAGAGGCGTAGAGCGTTTTTCAGAACAGTGTCTACAGCAAACACTATTTTTTATATATTTATTTTCTCACTGCTGCGCTGAAGAGGTAAATTTATGTGCTAACAAATACTACTGGATTTACTGCTATTTTGTAATTATTTCTAGAAACAAAATTGTTTTCTCAGTAGCTAAGTAAAAAGAATTAACGCAAACTGCCAAAGAAATATTCTGTTTTTTATCTTAAGAATTTACCCTGTAACATTACTGCCATTGAACAGCTTTATCCCTGTAGCCTACAGGTATATCTGCTGTTTAATTTCACTGTTCATTTTATTCAAATGTTTCGTAATTATTCCACTTAAGTCATCGTATTTTATTGCGTTTTCCTCCATATCAGCATTAGTTTGATTTGATATCTTAATCCAAAAAAAAATTGATGTCTGTTCTAAAATGTTATAATTATTGAGGATTTTATCAAAAGCTATTAAAATTATACTGATTACTGACTTAATAGTATGGGAGGTAACGAAAATTGTGTTCTTTAGTTCTAAGATACTTAGTTCGATATTCTTCTGTGCTCAATCAGTATCTTTTCAAGACACCAGAAGATGATTAGGCCCTAAACTTGTTTTAGAGAACAGTTTTAGTGATGCAAGTTAATATCGCCAACGTTACGGAAATACTTCCAAGCTCCATCAGCTGGATATTGCCGAAGACCTGAAGTGCCGCCTACTGTTGGCTCAGTTGTTCAGATGAGTCAAGAATAACGGACCAACGGAGTAGGCGACTCTTCAGGTTAGAGATCATGTTACTCTGACAATGAGACCCGAACACACGGTCGAAATATATATTTAATTAATGTAATTCTGAAAATATCGAGTTTAGAGATGGGAACGATATATCGGTTTTTACGAAATACCGATATTTTCGTTTCGATATAGTGATATATTTATATCGAAATTTTGATTCAATATATCGTATAATATATCGGTTTTCTCATAAATTTATCGATTTTTGTGGAATTATTATGATTATCAACAACAAAATCCACACTAGAGAACTCCGATAGTTCCCGAGAGATAGCGCTACTGAAGGTGGACAGTTACATAATTGTGCAACCTCACCTTGTTCTAATTGACTGGACTGGAATTCGAATTCAAACTGTTTAATATGCAGCACCAAATTCAAAATGCAGCGTTTGTGAACGTGAGACAGACAGGAGGTTTGTTATCAATGTTCTCCAAGGCAGGAGCAACTCCCACCCTGAAAGGGAACCGTCTGACCTCAAAACGGGTATCAGAACTTTTATTTCTATATTCTGAGATGGAAAGAGAAACAAGGATTTAATAGCGATGTGACATTTGTTTACGTCTATGATTTCTATGCACAACCTAGTGCTGACATTCTGTTTTCTTATTATATATTTTAGTGCATAAAAATTATATTCCTATAAGCATCATCATTGATATTTGTAATGTTGGCGTGTAACAACTTGCAATGAGAACTTACTATACAAGGATTGTATCAAATCAACTGTGAAGTTTGTTAAAACTTGTAATATTCTAAGTACCGTTTACTTACATTTAAAAATAATTACAAGTTCTGTTTACTTACATTTAAAAATGATTACGTTTTTGGGTAGAAAAGAGCATTATAACTGTGCCCCGGATTGAATCCTATATAACATTAGAATAATTTAATCGTGTTCCAATATCAAATACTCAACCATGTAGAGTTCACTTAACTCTTTCCCACTATATCATTTAAGCTTCCTTGCCTCCACCATAATTTTGATTTAGGTTAGGACTTACATCATATGGTAATGAAACTGTATTGTTTATTGTTACAATTTTAAATTCATGCTTTTGACTGTTATGATGTTAATTTAAATGGTAAAAAGGAATATTAAAATTTAAGTAATTTTATTGTAATACAGTAAATGTACGCCTGAAAATGCAATTTGCTTACGGAATAGCGATATATCGAAAATCGTTCGATATATCGATATATTTTCTGCGATATATAGCCTATCGTTTATCGAAATTAGATTTGCAATATATTGCAATATCAATATATCGGTATTTAATTTATTTCCTCCAACACTAATTGAGATTATGGCAAATGTTTACATGACATTTTTTGTTCAGAATGTCTTCGGAAATAAGCTCCGTAAGGGACGGTAAATCCTCGTGAATCATTCTGTATAATATATATTTCAAGTATTAGATCTTTTCAGAATTTTACCCAACATTAGACATACACAAGAAGCAAGACCTCTGGCCGTGTGGTCAGCATGGCGCAAGGACAAAAACAATAAATTATACACAATACAGTCTTTATCAGAGAGATATAAATCTATAATTCTGTATATGGAACAGAATCTATATCTCTTGTTTGTAGTTCAACGTTTATTACTTTTATTGAATTGTATTTCATTTTATATTACAGTCACTCTCTTCTTAGCCTGTTAATTACTATGTACTGACACGGAACACTTATCTTTCATTTGAAAAAACTCAGTCATGTGGTAAACTCGTACAGGTTCCAACTTTCACTATTATTGCATAGTCTTCAGCCTCAGATTATAAATTTGTGCTGGGCGTAACGGTTTTCAACAACTCAAAATAACTTATTGAATACAATAGCTGGTGAGAGCCCCATCAAAGAGTTCAGCGTCGTTTTATTGGTTCGTAAGTTATTGTTGTCCCACTGATTTATAACGGTAATGATGTAAACGAAGGGTATTAATGACAATAATTATGATTATGAGCGGGATAGTAAGTCCTCCCAGAAATAAATAATAAATTACGTAACACATAAAAATTGTTCGAAGGCTGACTCCAATAAGGATTGCTAGGTCTATACATATTCTACAATCGAAATTAATTGCAAATATGGATAAGCGTTAATGTAATCATTATACGGTTAGCAGATTACGGAGTTCTGATTAACTGAGGAAAATAATTAAAAATAAGTTTATTATATTCAACTGGTGTTTCCATAACATTATGGATACAAAAATACGGACATTTTTGTTTTCACAAAAATATAAGGTATCATTTGCATTAAAGAAAGCTATCTACTACATTGTGCCAATAGGTAAGAAGTTAAGAGTGAAACTGAATATACCACACTTCTATTCTCTTTACATTATCCCTAATATCCTGATGGTTACAACTGATATCCTAATCTGATTAAGTGATTTAAACATACGTAGCATATTATATATAAAACTCTTTCTGAACACAATCTTCGTGAAAGCATGAAATCTTATAAAAATGGTTATAATAGAAACATAGGATGAATTTTTAGCCTTCTATGAGCACGAAACTAATAGATTGTTACAATAAGTAATCCTGTATCAGACGTGGTTCAGCCATCTAACGGAGTGTGAGAAAAGGGAATCGAAATATCATCTCTGGCAGATTCTTTGAGATTTGTATTAAACAACAATGCTGTGAAGTAGTTTTCTTTCAAGTGTCTTGATTTTGGCTGCCAATAATTCCACAATTGCTCTATTATTACAATACAATCATATTAAAACAAATTATGTCTGTAGGGCAGGCGTTCTCAACCTGCTGCTCGCGAGCTCCATGGTGCTCATTGAATGACATTTGATGCTCTTGTCATGTGAGTAAAAAAGTGCTCGCGAGCACGAACGCTCCTGGGATCCTTTTCTCAATTCAAACTTCGTTGTACGAGGTGGAACAAATAGAGTTCCTATCCATCCATTATAGAATCTTAGAGACCTAATAGGTCTTCTCGTATTTCACATATAAGCCCTTTCAATTCAATGTGGACTTAATCAGAAAAATCAAGATTATTCAAGGTAATAACATAGCTGCTCATGCGGAACTTCAGTTCATAGATCTCCAGTCCTTCTTAGCGCTGAAATATTTGTTTTGAAAGGAAAAATGCATAGGCCTAGTCTTTGAGGAGCAGAAGATATAAACACGCTCCAAATACTGTGGGATGTTTCTCTCAAATTTTTGGCTGTGTTCGGGACAACTTACCTATGCAAAAAAAATTCTAGCTTATGAAATACTTCTATCACGATTAACTAATTTATATCTGTAGGACTGTTTACGTGTAGCTACAAGCGACCTTTCCATGGGCATTAAGCCTCGTTCACACTTTTCAAGTAACTTGAATTCAGGTCACGTGATTTCAAGTCGCAGTTCAGACATATTCAAGTTATTTTGTTTTCAGGCAGGATAAAATGGCGTCGATGGAAGTTGTGAATTAGGAATTTCTGTATTAGCAAGCCTCCGTGCCAGGGAAATGATAAATATATTGAAGAAATGGAAGACGCGTTGTACAGTATGGGTTAGGAATTAGATTAATAAGAGAAATACACGACCATTGACCATTACAAATAGAATAAGTGAAATCTTCAAGCATATTTAATAATTCTTATTGTTAACGTAATAAAACTGCAATTGAACGGGTTAAATCAGCTGCTTGTCTATGGGGATGACGTGAATATATTAGGAGAAAATCCACAAACGATTAGGGAAAACACAGGAATTTTACTTGAAGTAAGTAGAGAGATAGGTTTGGAAGTAAATCCCGAAAGGACAAAGTATAAAAAAAAATGTTATGTTTTATTTAACGACACTCGCAACTGCAGAGGTTATATCAGCGTCGCTGGATGTGCCGGAATTTTGTCCCGCAGGAGTTCTTTTACATGCCAGTAAATCTACTGCCATGAACCTGTCGCATTTAAGCACACTTAAATGCCACCGACCTAGCCCGGGATCGAACCCGCAACCTTGGGCACAGAAGGCCAGCGCTATACCAACTCGCCAACTAGGTCGACAACAAAGTATATGATTATGTCTCGTGACGAGAATACTGTACGAAATGGAAATGTATCTTTTGGAGAGGTGGAAAAAGTAAAATACCTGGGATCAACAGTTACAAATATAAATGATACTCGGGAGGAAATTAAACACAGAATAAATATGGGAAATGCCTGTTATTATTCGGTTGAGAAGCTTTATCATCCAGTCTGCTGTCAAAAAATCTGAAAGTTAGAATTTATAAAACAGTTATATTACCGGTTGTTCTTTATGGTTGTTAAACCTGGACTGTCACTTTGAGAGAGGAACAGAGGTTAAGGGTGTTTGAGAATAAGGTGCTTAGAAAAATATTTGGGGCTAAGAGGGATGAAGTTACAGGAGAATGGAGAAAGTTACACAACACAGAACTGCACGCATTGTATTCTTTACCTGACATAATTAGGAACATTAAATCCAGACGTTTGAGATGGGCAGGGCATGTAGCACGTATGGGCGAATCCAGAAATGCATATAGAGTGTTAGTTGGAAGGCCGGAGGGAAAAAGACCTTTGGGGAGGCCGAGACGTAGATGGGAAGATAATATTGAAATGGATTTGTGGGAGGTGGATATGATGATAGAAACTGGATTAATCTTGCTCAGGATAGGGACCAATGGCGAGCTTATGTGAGGGGGGGCAATGAACCTCCAGGTTCCTTAAAAGCCAGTAAGTAAGTATTCATATAGGAATAATAAAAACATACAGTATTCGATTTCATGTTGTTCGCTCACTTAGTATCGCGTGTGAGCAGTGCTCACTATCTACAAAAGGTTGAGAACCCCTGCTGTAGGGTGCATCTAAATTCCCATTACAGACTTTGAGTGCTTGTAGTGGGGATCGAAAATGTAACTCATGTCCGGAAACGGTACATGCAAAACACCACCACAACACACGTTGAACTCTTTCGTGTTTTCGGCGCCAATGACCAGGGTGTACGTACGTCATTAGATAATCATCTGACGTCATGTGTCCGTTATAGATATGTTTGCATGCCATTTACTTCGTGAGCTGCCCGGAGAAGCGCCACTATTTTCACGTTCGTACGTGTACGTACGTACTGTAATGCTTGTGGCGTTGAGCTGTAATTCATTGGCAGTATCGTGCTATTGAATACACGTTTAGGAAATACGCCGATATGATGTTATTGCACGGCGAAGCTCGGTGTAATGGGAGGGCTGCTCATCAGCTGTACGAGCAGCGTTTTCCACACCGCCAGACACCTCCACACAACTCTTTGCCAAGATTTACCAGCGGCTCTGGGAGACGGGTATATTCACCACCAACAGACCCAACTGTGCTCCACGGCGCCGCACCACCGAACTTGAAGAGGCGTACTCCATGCAGTGGAAGGGAACGTGACGATGAGTACCCGAAGGATACTCACTGTGGATCGGTCTTCTCAATGACCATGATTCCAACGGGAATCAAACATGAGACCTTCAGTTCCGTAGTATAGCACCTTAACCATTACTCTATCACGTGCCACCAACAACACCTATCCATTGCATCCCATTTTTCTGTAATTCGCATTCCAAAAGTAAACTAAAAATGATACTTTTCTCAAAAACTCGTTCACAAAAGACTGCAATGATATGAGACTTGTATGTTTAACTCACTGCCCCGGTTCATCATCTCTCAAAAAGACCATATTTAGTTTTCTCCATATTATATCTGCAGTGCTTGGGAAAAGTGACATAAGTCAGTTTCCACAAACCTTTTTTTGATAATTTATTGGCAACTTACGGAACATCTGCTCGCTTGGAAAAAAAAATACAGTACGTATTTCTCCCATTACAATAATTCATACATAAAAAATCAAATCGACATAAACCAGTGTAAGTTGTCAATAAATTATCAAAAAAGGTTTGTGGAAACCGACTTATGTCACTTTTCCCGAGCACTGCAGATATATTCCCTGTTTCGACGTTGTTTGCGTCACCCTCTGAATACTAGACTAGGAGACAAGGATGACGCAAACAACGTCGAAATTAGTCAATCATGTAAGGTAATAACAAAATTTATAACATTAACATAGTGAAGTAGTTATTACTAGATTTCAGAGGATGACGCAAACAAAGTCGAAATTGATCAATCGGGTAATATAATAACAAAATGTATAATATTAACATAGTGCAGTAGTTATTACTAGAATTCAGAGGATGACGCAAACAACGTCGAAACTAGTCAATCAGGTAACATAACACCAAAATTTATAATATTAACATAGTGAAGTAGTTATTACTAGACTTCAGAGGATGACATCAACAACGTCGAAACTAGTCAATCAGGTAACATAACACCAAAATTTATAATATTAACATAGTGAAGTAGTTATTACTAGAATTCAGAGGATGACATCAACAACGTCGAAACTAGTCAATCAGGTAACATAACACCAAAATGTATAATATTAACATAGTGAAGTAGTTATTACTAGAATTCAGAGGATGACGTGAGCTACGTCGAAATTAGTCCATCGGGTAACATAACACCAAAATTTATAATATTAACATAGTGAAGTAGTTATTACAAGAATTCAGAGGATGACGTAAACTACGTCGAAATTAGTCAATCAGGTAACATAACACCAAAATTTATAATATTAACATAGTGAAGTAGTTATTACTAGAATTCAGAGGATGACATCAACAACGTCGAAACTAGTCAATCAGGTAACATAACACCAAAATGTATAATATTAACATAGTGAAGTAGTTATTACTAGAATTCAGAGGATGACGTAAACTACGTCGAAATTAGTCAATCGGGTAACATAACACCAAAATTTATAATATTAACATAGTGAAGTAGTTATTACAAGAATTCAGAGGATGACGTAAACTACGTCGAAATTAGTCAATCAGGTAACATAACACCAAAATTTATAATATTAACATAGTGAAGTAGTTATTACTAGAATTCAGAGGATGACATCAACAACGTCGAAACTAGTCAATCAGATAACATAACACCAAAATGTATAATATTAACATAGTGAAGTAGTTATTACTAGAATTCAGAGGATGACGTAAACTACGTCGAAATTAGTCAATCGGGTAACATAACACCAAAATTTATAATATTAACATAGTGAAGTAGTTATTACAAGAATTCAGAGGATGACGTAAACTACGTCGAAATTAGTCAATCAGGTAACATAACACCAAAATTTATAATATTAACATAGTGAAGTAGTTATTACTAGAATTCAGAGGATGACGCAAATAACGTCGAAATTAGTCAATCGGGTAACATAACACCAAAATTTATAATATTAACATAGTGAAGTAGTTATTACAAGAATTCAGAGGATGACGTAAACTACGTCGAAATTAGTCAATCGGGTAACATAACACCAAAATTTATAATATTAACATAGTACAGTAGTTATTACTAGAATTCAGAGGATGACGTAAACTACGTCGAAATTAGTCAATCGGGTAACATAACACCAAAATTTATAATATTAACATAGTGAAGTATTTATTAGTTGTTCAATAACTTAGTAGTTCATCAGTTATTATATAAGTGTTAAAAGAGTGTATCTAAGAATGACACAAAACCTTGTTTGGTCACGTGATCAGTATGACGTAGCGTCACTGCTATGATAATACAGACCAAATAATATGCACATCTTATGAAAGAAACATAAATACCCATTTACCTGCTTGGAATTATGTCTGGATCCCCTGAATCTGTAGTCTGAAACGCGACGAGAACTATAGCTATGTACTTATGAATTAAATATTACGCATAATCTGAGAGGCAATATTGGGTTAGTTGGTCACATTTCTGCGCCTCTCTGCCTTTGAAATACGACTGCCCAGTTTTCGGGCCTCTCATTAGTATTTCACGGTAGTCTAAGCTTGAGGATGGGGGCTATGCACGACTTCTGAGACTATAAAACTGTAAGACAACTTGATTCCTACATGCCTTAATAACGACTTATTGATGGAAACATAAATAATGATGATTAGTGACTGCTCGTTAATTTATGGCTATATCAGGGCTGTACAAATGTTTTTCTATGGGCTTGCTGTATTGGAATGTTCGTAAGAACTACTGCGTTAAATTACCAAAAACTTATCATCGGAGTTCTAAGTTATTATTTTAATCATGCTCAGTCATGTGTTGCGAAGAGATTTTTCCTTTTATTTCATTCACCTCTAACTTATCTATTTTTTTCCTTTTTCTCAATATCTTCCTCTTTCTCTTCCTGTTAGACCTCAGATTCGTCCCTTTTTTAAATTAAATTTCTATCCTTCTTTTTCTAAATAATTCTGTTTTAATAAATAATATATAGTAGTTACGTACATCGGATGGTCAAAACCTGTCTATCTGTTCGTCTGTCCGTCCGTCCGTCCGTCCATCGGTACTTCTGCTCGTTGATCTTTCTGTCTATCTCATCTAATCTAGAATTAACCTAATATGTGTGATTAAATCTAATCAATATGATTTAATTTAATCTAGCTATCCGATCTAATATAATCTATGTGTTTAATCGCTTTTATCTGTCTAGTCTAATCACTCTGACTAATCTAATTCACGTGTTTAATCTAATATAATCTACCTGTCTAATCTAATCCAATCTATATATGTAATACAATTTATATATCTAGCTAATCTAATCTATGTAGTGTATCTAACCTATCTGCCTGGGCTATCCAATCTATCTGTCTAGTCTATGTAATTTATCTGTCTAGTCCAGGCATGCCCAGCTCGGGAAATTCCAGCCACTAAACGAGATGCAACAGTAACGTAGAACAGTGGTCATCAGCACAATACACCCTCGGGCTAACGTCTCTTACCCACGGATAAGAGACTGCACTATGGTGCATCCGTGGCTGCTGGCGGGTATGCTCTCTCCCTCTTCCTGCTCTACAACGGGGCATATTACGACGCACCTCTTACCCGTTACCCATTTCAGCGAGTCCTGACGACCACTGACGTAGAATATATTTTAAGCGTGTGTCTGCATTAGATTCTGAGTTTCTACGTCGCTGTACATCTCGTTTAGAGGCTAGAATTACCTGCTCTGGGCATGTCTATAACCAGTCTGTCAATCTAATCTATCTGTCTAGTCTAATTCATCTGTCTAATCGAATATAATCTCAGCTATCTGCATAATCTAATCCAATCTAGACCTGTCTTTTCATATAATCCAATTTAATCGAATCCAATCTGCCTAATCTAACTCTAGCTGTCTAATCTATATCTAGTACACGTTTGTGTCTCTGTCTGTCTGTACGACCATTCTTGCAAGTCTGTGTTTTTATCTTTATCCATGTTTCGTCTTCTTAAACACGAAAGCAGACGAACACACAGCAGAAGTGACGTGACACCGTTTCAGTATTACTCAGGATCTCCACCTAAAACCACACAGTAGCCTATACTTAATTGACAACATCCATGTCCTAGAATCCGATGTTAAGTTACTGTTCTAGCTTACCAACAAACATTCTCATGGGGGCAGATAAAAAAGTTTTTTTATCCACCATGTTAATAATGTCAAAACAAGTGCTTAGGGCCTATATAAATTTTGGCCACTCGACCGCAATTACGAGGCCGTCCAGAAAGTGACTTTCTCTGGGATCGTTTACAGAAAGAAAACACAATTTCTTAGAAAGATTTATTGGAACAGGTACAGTAATTTTTTCGCTGTTTTTCAACATATTCCCCACCGTAATTGAAACATTTATCATACCGTGGGATATACAGAGAGGTGCAGACGGCTGTCACACATTTGTCCCGATCCCAGGCGGCAGATTTCTATGACACAGGGATACAAAAATTGATCCCATGATATAACAAATGCCTCATTTCCAGTGGGGAATATGTTGAAAAATAGTGCAACAATTGCTGTATCTACTTCAATAAATAATTCCACGAAATTGTGCTTTTTTTTCTATCACTGCCCCAGGAAAAGTCACTTTCTGGACGGCCTCGTAATTGCGGTCGAATGACCAAAATTTGCATAAGCGCTTGTTTTAACATTATTAACATTGCGGAAGAAAAATATTTAACTTTTTTATCTGCCCCCATGAGAATGTTTGCTTGTTAGTCGTAGAGTCCACTACAAATTGTATACTGTAGATAACTAAAACTGTAATATCTCGAATGTGTGAGAAGATGTATTTCAGTTATGACGTGAAGCCTGTAATCACTGCAATTCGTGCATGACTACATTTTTCACCTCACTGCACAGACGTCATAAAACATTTTACATTACGATAGCCTGTTGCAATAATTATAGAATTCATCTAAGTGACGGATAAGCCGTTAAGTAGCGTGCTGCGTGTTCAAAGCCCTAAGATCTGCACGAGCCGTCACTGAGGTGATTTGAACGAGTGGGCGAGTGGTTCAGGCTAGCAAATGATTGGTGAGGCTGTCAGAGGACTGAGGGTGGGGCCACGCTAGCAGCACACGTAACTTATGTGACGTCACGACTGTACGCCATTATTATCTAGCAAGAATGAAATTCACCAATCAATCATCTTCCACAACTTGCAACTATCTTCTAAACAAGACACAGTGACTTTGCCTTATTAGTTGGCATTTGAAGCGTTTCTACGACCGTTTATTGATAACTGAATGACGACTAATGGTTTCAGTGGCGTGCAGCTCTTGTATCTGTCACGCGGTCACTGCGTAGTGAATAATGGAAAATGAATGTTTACTTCAATACCTTTTTAATGGCTCTCTCAGAACAGTGGCAGGAGTGGAAGTCTTATATTTGCTGTCTTCTTGAATGCCTGTTCTCTGCTTGCAGTTGGGTTATAATGAACTCCTGTACAAATTCAAATAGATTATTAATGCTTGACGTGTTTCCACGAGCAGTTGTCGTGATAAAACTCCAAGTAACACAAGTAACGATAAAATAAATGAACGACAGACATAAATAAAATAGCAATATAAATGATTTACGAATATGTTCAATTTAAAATGTCACTAGGATGGTTAGCTTTGTATGATTGAATGCTAGTCATTGTTAAGTGTTGAAATAAATTAATTTCAATGCGTCTCTTTGCTGTTAGAAAGAAAAGGAATGCGTCTCATTAGAAGACTGGAGTGTCCCGATTATCCTGTCTGAACAGAACCTGATGTAAGTCGAACAATGTATAGTTCCGAATAATGTACGATCTGATTGCAATCTTTATGTTTAGTTTCTCTGCATATATGTTTATACTTTATTATTTATTTATTTATTTAACCTGGTAGAGATATGGCCATCAGGCCTTCTCTTCCCCTCTACCAGGGGATTATAACTACAATATTAAGAATACAATTACAATTAATATTAAATTTACAAATACAATAAAAATCAAAGTACTAAAAGGTTAACTGATTAATAAAGGCTAGACAGTTTATTGTAGAAGTTAAGAAGAAAGATTTTTTTATTAGTTAAGTAAGACTTAAACCTACTCTACGTAGTAATAAAATGCTTAATGAGTTTTTTTAACACTGCTGTGTCATTCTGATGTCACTGAGTAGGGTATTCCACAAGTGCGATAGCGAGATTGTATATAACCAGAGAAAGAATTTTTATGTACCTAAAAGATATAAAATATGTAAATATACAGGGTGTTTCAAAAATACGGGGCATAATTTCAGGTATGTATTTCCCACATGTAGACAATCGAAATAGTTCATTACAACATGTGTCCGGAAATGCTTTATTTCCGAGTTATGGCCTTCACAACATTGAAATTCACCGGAACGTTTTTCTTTCCGCAGGTCGTTGCCGTCAAAGGAGACATTAAGAGGGCACTCTGACAGTTCATTCCGAGGCAAAGGTTACATTCAGTGTTGTGTAGGCGTTAGACTGTGCGACATGTATTCAAACCAAGAGCTGGCAGAGATACACTTCATGTACGGTAAGGCGGACGGCAATGCTGCGCTGGCTCGTCGTTTGTACCAGGAGAGGTACCCACAGCGACAATGTCCAGATCGGAAGTCATTTGTACGTCTCCATTACCGTCTGTGCGAGTATGGAAAATTTAACTCTCCTGGTTTGGGAAGGGGACGACCAAGATCTACAACTCCAGAAGTACAGGAGGAGATTCTGGAGGCTGTGAACACGACTCCTTCTATCAGCACACGAAGGGTAGCGTTGCAAGTCAATGTTCCTCATACGACTGTCTGGAGACTGTTGAAAGATTATCAGTTGTATCCTTATCATTTGCAACGTGTACAGGCCCTGTCACCAGCAGATTACCCTGCACGAGTTAGGTTCTGTCAGTGGTTCTTGCAGCAGTGTGGTGTAAATCCGAACTTTCCTGCCTTAGTTTTATTTACAGATGAAGCACAGTTCACACGAGATGTCATAACAAATTTCCACAATCAGCATGTATAGGCGTATGAAAACCCAGGTGCAACTGTTCCATCTCATCACCAGGTGCGGTTCTCCCTCAACATGTGGGCCGGTATCATTGGTGATCGATTAGTTGGACCCCATGTACTTGTAAACAGACTTACGGGGCAGGCGTACACAAACTTCCTGGAAAACACCATACCTCATGTTTTAAAAGACACTCCACTGATCAATCGTCAACACATTCACTTCTTGCATGATGGCGCTCCTGCACACTTCAGTCGTACGGCTCGTCGGTACTTGATCGAAGGTTTCCTGATCGATGGATAGGTAGAGGTGGCCCAATTGCTTGGCCTCCACGCTCACCTGATCTGAACCTTCTCGATTTCTACTTGTGGGGCCATTTAAAACCATTGGTTTATTCGTCTCCGGTGCCTGATTTGGAATCCCTTCGGAATCGAATTGTGGCATGTTCTGAGTACATACGCAATACTCAGTCCTGGAGTTTGAGATCGTGTTCGCAGGTCAATGAGACATCAATGTTAGGTCTGTATTCAAGCAGGAGGTGGACATTTTGAACATCTTCTGTAATGACAACGACCTGCGGAAAGAAAAACTGTTCCGGTGAATTTCAATGTTGTGAAGGCCATAACTCGGAAATGAAGCATTTCCGGACACATGTTATAATGAACTATTTTGATTGTCTACATGTGGGAAATACATACCTGAAATTATGCCCCGTATTTTTTAAACATCCTGTGTATTTAGTTATGTTTCTCAATGCGTAGTTAAATGTGTACTTAAGATTCATAAAAATGACCATTTTCATTTAATTAATGTAGCCTGTTTTTCTATTCATTAATTAGTCACTATTGTGATATGAAATAAACAACAGTTAATGCTTACCCAGCTCTCATCATAATTGAGGAGCGTTTTTGCAAAAGTCGATAGATGCAGAAATTTTCGAAAGTGAATTACATATGGATATCGTATGTTTTCTACCTTCGGAATCGGTCTGTAAAATCAGATTTACCAAAACTTGATTCATACTGTATGTAGAGACTACCAAACCTTCCAGGTTTTTTCAAAACTCGATAGATCCTGTCACTTAATGTAATTTCTGTAAAATCTTGATTTCTGCATCTATCGACTTTTGCAAAAACGCTCCTCAATTATGAAGGGCGGAATCATTAATGAAAAGTAACATTTCATCATGCTTAATTCTCTTTGGCCATAGTTCCGTTGAACAGATTTGCTCTAGTTTTGTTATTCCGCTTTCCTAAAACATCATAACCTAAAGAATCTCTTCAGGTTCAGAATATTATTCACATAGCAAACCAATGCCTCGTACGTTGCCAATTAACCTACCTTATTTATCTCAGGTTTCAACAATGGAAACCCCTGAATTTCTTCTCTTATCTTCTATACAGTTTTATGGTATATCGCAGAAGCATAATTTTTGCTAAGAGTTGACTCATCAAGTGTCATTAGAAAAGTCCAGGATAACAAAGAGTATTTGGAATTGAACGAGTTACATCATTTGCTTGTCTATGCGAATGACGTGAAAATGTTAGAAGAAAATCCACAAACCGCTAGGGAAAACACGGGAATTTCACTTTAAGCAAGTAAAGAGATAGATTGGAAGTAAATCCAGAATATTGTACGAAATGGAAATACAAGAATTGAAAATTTATCCTTTGAAGAGGTGAAAAAATTCAAATATCTTGGAGCAATAGTAACAAATATAAATGACACTCGGGAGGAAATTAAACGCAGAATAAATATGGGAAATGCCTGTTATTATTCGGTTGAGAAACTTTTGTCATCCAGTCTGCTCTCAAAAGAGCTGAAAGTTAGAATTTATAAAACAGTTATATTACGGGTTGTTCTATATAGTTGTGAAATTTGGACTCCCACTTTTAGAGAAGAACAGAGGTTAAGGGTGTTTGTGAATAAGGTGCTTAGGAAAATATTTTGGGCTAAGAGGGATGAAGTTTCAGAAGAATGGAAAAAGTTACGCAACGCAGAACTGCACGCATTGTATTCTTCACATAACATTACTTGCAGAAATCTTTTTGATTTAGTTACGAGTATTTAGCATCCTTACAAATATTCATAACGCAATAAAATATTAATGAAATTAACATCTTCGCCTTAATAAGTCTAATGACTGTTTCTCTACTTCAAAGCCATATGAGAAAACGTCCTTCTACAAATATATTTGAAGCTGATGTACTTTAGTTACTAATTTGGTCAAACTTCGCACTTGATTGCCCATACCCTTCAAAACTACCACAGCTCATCATCATAGCTTACACAATGCAGAGTGTGCTTGATAATGCAATACTCATCACCAGACTGCGGCCAAGGGTCACCGATTCGCGAGACAAGTTTGCAACGCACGGAGTATAACATGACGTCATGACCCATGGGATGAGATGATACTGTGAGAGTACATTGGGTTTGTAAGAAATTACATTGGCGCCTTTCTAATTCTGCTTGGCGTCGGTCCTTGTAATTATCACACTTACTTGAGGCCCTTGAGTAAACAAGAATATTTTATTTCTTTTCATATATTTATTTGTTTATTTATCCTATATATGCATATTTGTGTTACTGTTAATTTAGCTGTTTTATAATTCACAGTACTGAGGAACATGTCGAAAATTAAGGCACCAGGCGTTCCTTTTACAATTAACTTATATAGAAGTTTGGAAATGAATATTTTCTTATTGAAGGAAAAAATCACTGAATTTTACAAATAAAAAAAAAAGTATAAGGACAGATAGAACTCGATTTTTTTCAAAAGCAGTGCAATAGCAAAAGATACATGGAAGATATTTAATTTTATTATACAGTCAAAATTGGCCTTCAACATCAAAATCAGACATATAAACATGAAAAATAATTTCATCGAGTTTTGTGTATAATGTTGGTACGTGCCAATATCCCTTTCAACAATATTTCAAAGCTTTTTTGAAAAAAAGTTTTCTTTTGATACGTTGTGAATGTGCCTTAAAATACGTTGCGTTGAATTGTGAAGAAACGTATTTTATGTAAGTACTTATATTTTTTTTCTTTTCTGCTCACACACAAATGATTATTTTATATTGTTAAGACTTGTGCAGTATAATGTAAATTGAAACATGTAATATTAGGCAATTATTTGTTGTAGTAGTAATGTACTGTACATAGTATATAATATGTAAACGTGAACTTTTATTTTGTGTCCTACTGTGACTGAATGTTTCATGTTGAGGCAAGAAGTAACTGCACTCTCACTCTCCCATTCCCCTCGATCTACACAACACAGTGGTCAGTGCGTTCGTAACTTAATGCGTTTCGGTACCCTGCGCCACAGTCTGCTCATCACGAAGTCCACCTATGCCAACGTGTGACTCAAATTATTTCAGTGCCTATAACAAACTGTCTATAGAGTACCCAAAGTAGGTTGCTATTTACGTATGAGCTATTATTGAATGTCCTTATTCTTAGGAATGAGTTCTAATCAGAGAAATCAAATCATTTTTTCAATGTATCCTGAGAGCAGTTTGAACTTAAGTTACTGAGAGTGAGGTTAATTTATAGAATGTCAGTTTGCTTATAAAATGCATTTCATTCATAAATAAAATAAATGCTAACCTTAGCTGACATTTCTGAATATGAGTAAATGTCAAAAATATTTCTTATAAAAATGTAATCGCTTTATAATAGACTAATACTGGCTATGTTTACTGCAGTTTATTTTATTTTACAAATCTGATTCACATTTAGTTTGATACAACACAGAATATTAGGCCTATACAAAATAAGGTACCGTACATCATTGAAAAATATGAAGTTATATAAGTCATGAAAAGGAAATAATATGATTTTACATTACATCACGTCACGTCAAGTCACTCACATTACAGTATACTATACCACACTGAACTATACAACGAAAAATCCCAGGCCTGACCGGGACTCGAACCTGTGACAGGCTAAAGGTCCGACGAATCATTCACCGTAGAGGAATACCATACTACAGATATTATATTATATTATATTATATTATATTATATTATATTATATTATATTATATTATATTATATTATATTATATTATATTATATTGTTGTGTTGTGTTGTGTTGTGTTGTGTTGTGTTAACAGAAAAAGGAGCATCTTCTGCGGATCCCTGAAAAAAGAACTAAGGAAGAGATTGGTGAAGTGCTGTATGTGGAGTGTGGCATTATATGGGATAGAAACATGGACATTACGACGAAGTGAAGAGAAGCGAATAGAAGCATTTGAAATGTGAATATGGAGAAGAATGGAATGCGCGAAGTGGACAGACAGAATAAGAAATGAAGCTTTGTTGGAAAGAATGGGTGAAGAAAGAATGATGCTGAAACTGATCAGAAAGAGGAAAAGGAATTAGCTGGGTCACTGGTTGAAAAGAAACTGCCTTCTGAAGGATGCACTGGAAGGAATAGTGAACGGGAGAAGAGTTCGGAGCTGAAGAAGATATCAGATGACAGACGATATTAAGATATATGGATCATATGCGGAGACTAAAAGGAAGGGAGAAAATAGGAAAGATTGGAGAATGCTGGGTTTGTATTGAAAGACCTGCTCTTGGGCTGAACACTATGAATGAATGAATATTATAATGCAAATATATCATATATATTATTACATTCTGAATAATTTGTTTAGTTGATATGGTTTCTTAGGATTGCCGTCGATTGCGGTATTTAATTAGGCTATATTATTAATAATTTGATCCTGCACGTCTTTACAAATTTTGTATGTTCCTCTCCATTGCATAAAAATGTTGTAATGGTACCTCGTGCACCAGACAACAGGCCAGTGACTTTAATGTAAGTTTATATCTTTCCAAAAATAATTTATTGTTGGCTCGTATACTGTTTCATTTATCTTCATCTAACTCATGTGCTTACCTAGTGAAAATTTCAAATCTAATTGCTGGATCAAAAAAAAAAAAGATAACTTTCTTTCATTTGTTTCAAATCGTAGTAAACATATGTATTTGAGGTTGCTACAGGTTAATATATTCTTCAGTTCTTGCCTTACTCTTCTATTTCTACAGTTGGATGCCAGTTATCTATTCCAAACAACATTTTGTTTCTTTCTTGTACAAGTATTTGTTTAAATATCTTATTTGCATTGTTTCCAAGATTTATTCCTTCCATAACTTACTCAGTCATCCTCTACTCCTTTTCTTCTCTTCGGTATACATAGATATATTGCATGGCCAATGCTGTTTATTATTCTCCATATTTCGTACCATTCCTCATATCTCTTATCCATTCTTTTTAATTTGTCAATATTTAATTTCTATTCTATCCCTTAGTTTCTTTGATGTGGCGAGTATCATTGAACCCGATTTTCTCGCGTTCAAAACGGCCGCGGCTGATGGATTTTAAAGGGCGAAGGAATCCTTGGCATGGCTTCCTTTGGAAATGAAGTAAAGCTGTGAGGTCCATATCGTACATTTACGACACGTAAAAGAATTAAAACTCCAACAAAATATGTCGGTCATTTCTCGGTCGCGTTGAAATTAGAAACTAAATAAATTCTGTTGTTGAAAAGCACCTTCAAATAAAATGCCACTACTACTATTAATATTGTCATTAACACTACTATTATTGCGTTGAGCTTTTAGCATCTTGACCCTAATTCTTCTCCGTTTCCTTCTCCGTCTTAGTCTTTGGCCGCAAACCTGTTGCCTCCAGAAAAGGAGTTACTTCATTTTTCTTAGGTCTCCATGAATTTCACTTTTCCTCTGAGAGAACAATCTCTTGTAATCCTGATGAACCTTCCACTACTCATTTGGGATACATAAGCATTCCATTCTTCTCTTCTTATATAGATTCAGGCATCTATCGGTTTTATTTCACACGTGTCTCTAATTTCTTGATACCTTGCTCCTTCCCATCTTGTTTTGCCAGCTATTTTCCATATCACGTTTTTTTCTGTTGTCTGTTGTTACGATTTTGCAATTTATTTACTTGTTTCAGAAATATAGGTCATACTAGATCTGTTTAAAGTTTTGTATATCAGTACTTTTGCTTCTCTTCTGAGAAATGTATTTTCCCAACCGCAACTGCTGAGAAATTCTGACACGGCTGCTACCTTATATCCTTTCTCTCTAACTTATTAATTTTAAGAATCCATTACCTGTAATTTTGGAGTATCCGAAGTAGTTTCCAACAATATTTAATCCAATATGTAGTCCGAAGTGGTTTCCGAATAGTATATGTCTTTAAGAAAGTCTAAAATGTCCGAAGAAGTTCCCGAGCCCGTTCAATAGATGGCATGGTATTTCTTCTTTCGATATATCGAACATTTTATATTCGTACTATATTTCTTACTGGTTATGAGAATTCAGTTGTAAGTTCACTTCAGTTGTCGTATTGTGATGTCTTGGTGTAGTGTAAAACAAGTTTTTGCGTGGATTTTGAGGCGATGTGCAATCCAAAGGTCAAGAAACATTTTGTTACTTGATAATTTTAGTATTGATTTTTATAAAAAACGTTGGTAATAACGTGGAACGTTTGATATAAACTAGGAGAAGATATGTCTCGTTTAAATTAAATTCTTTAATGAAATCACTGATAGCAACGTTGATTAAAGGGAAAACCTGAAGAAACCTTGTGTGAGTGGACCTCAAAAATGATGCAAGTATTGATAAAGGGGATATTGAGATACAGCACTAGACATTAAAGGAGTAAGTAGAAACATTCATGTTCATCGTTTTTGTAAGATTCTAAGTTACTGTCTCCAGTAAAGTGAACCTGAACACAAATTGAATCTTCATTCTGACGGTGTTACACTTACAAAATGAAAATAATAAAGATGTTTAGAGAAATGTAGTGATCAATACTTCTAACGGTGCCTACACAAAACAGACAGCCTTTAGTCTGTGTGAAATGGGAAGGAGAGTATTGTTTCAGCACACCAACACGGGAAGTAGTTCTTTTAAGAACTATTTTCTGTTTTGAAAGCTCTACTTTCCAATACATGTACAGAAAAATAATATTATTAGGTACAATTCACTTTTCGGTACATGCAAGAAACGCAAACAAATCAGTGACAGCAACACAAAAAAATCACAATAACTTTCACATAAGAAATGGCTATTTCCCGATATTAAAATTAAGGTAGCCTACAATTCAAGACCTTCCCGAAAAAGTATGTAACATCAAATTATTGAAATACCATTGCATTCAATAGTTGAATTGTATCCTTGTTCAGTTGAATTATTGTGCTAGTAAATATAGGTCTAATGAAATATGATCCTAAAATTATTTTCCCTTCCCCTGAAATATGAATTATAATTTTATTGGTTACATCCTTATTGCGGGAGAGTGTTCAATTATGCATATTATTGAATTTTACTCCATGGAGGAAAGAAATCTGAGATGTCTTGTATTTTCGTCACATTTACATCTACACTAGTCGAAGAACCTGATAACTTCTCTTTACAACACTTTTCCTTCTAAAGTTTGATTTCGATTTTATTCTGTAACGAATCTTCAATGTAGCTCTCAACAAGCGATGTCGATTGCTGAACCATGTCGTTTGATAGTTGTGAAATCGACTAATAGTACAGCATACTTTCTCTTAAAACAGCATATCCTGTATATTAATTTGCATATTCCAACTCTAAAAACTCCGCAATAATTTTCGGCATTGTACTAATCGAAGGGTTTTTTTGGGGAAAACAACTTTAGTCCAAAAATATAAATTTTCAGGAGAAGCAAAAAAATTATCTGGCATGGGTTTTGTTGACGTTTCAAATATGAAATTCATCATGCCATTTCTTAAGATGTTATAGAAACTTGGAAAAACTGAAGTACGTTTATAACTTAAATTTCCTCATAGAAATACATGTGTAAATGTATGTAACTGTGCAAAGTGATTGTTTTAAGAAACAATTATATGTTGTGGCTGAAGTGCATCTCTCTTTTAATCTTATTTTTCTTTATTATATCCATTTTCTTCTCCTCTCGGTCCTCACGTTTCTTCCAGGTGTTTATTTCTCCATCTAAAGATGACTCCGTAACTAATATAGCAATTAACGTGCAAAAGTATTTTTGTCTGAGGTGACTTTTGCCGCGTACTTAAGAAACAGTACTGCCAATCTACTACAGTAAAAATTATATGGATAAATGTTTCAAGGTGATATGAATGGGATGTTTGTAAATGCTACCATCGTCCTGGCTGAACAATGACTGTTTTCACAAAAACAAATTTCCACTCCTATAATATAGGCGTATACTGTAGTGTTTTTTCTAGCAACTAATTCAATATCTGATGGCCGCTACAGTACTTAATATCTCAAATTTTTATTTTTTGGACTATGGTTCTTTCCTTAAAAAACCCCTTCAATTGTCACTACATTTATTATATAGTTTTCAGGCCAGATTATCTGTTTCTTCTCGCACAGTGCCCTCTCATCTCCTCCATATGTCAAAATCTTTTTGGATTTAGGTAGATTATTCTATTATTTATTTCGTGCTAACCAGCTAAGCCGACTCAACGCTCATACTGCACATTTCTCTCTAGCCATAAAATTCGTATCGTCTGCCGTATAATACAAATCTACATGAGTCGTCATCTCGCAGTCAGGCAAGCAAACATTTGGGAGGCTTCGATGTTTCTTTTGTAGATCTATTAATCGTTTAGAATCCACCACCACTGTCCTCTATCAATCCCTGTACAAACCGCGAGGAACCCCCATCAAGACATGATCGATTCGGCGTCACACAAACACAATTGGCACCCTATTTTTCTAGACGGAGGTGCTAGTGAAAGGAACTTGTTGAGAGTGTTGGTTATATGACAAGGAGGAAACTGGAGAATAACGGAAAAAAAATACTGACTAATATAATTTCCGCCATCGCCGACATTTTAATTTGGTTTCGCGTGATCGCCATAAACTAGCGCTCTACTAACTGTGCTATCAATATGCTATTTTATTGTCTAGATTGAATGTTTTTAATTATTTTATTTATGTATATTGACAATTTAAGTTGTGAGAGTGAGTTTTAAAATTTTCCTCAGTCATTTAATTTCTGTGATTTGCGCCAATCTCGTATGCTACTTGTTCCGTTCGTTTTCTTATTCCTATATCTGTACATTATGCGATGAAAAACAATTATTTGATCAAATTTAAGGTTTTTATTTTCGGGTAAATTTATGCGCCTCAAACTATTGCTACTTTATTCCAAGTCGACAGTGGACTGTGCATTGATTTGGTGATGAGTAGAATCTACGGTTCTGAGCTGGAATCTTGTCTAGAATATGGAAGTTTGTAGTCATTGCGATATCTTAGGTTTTCGTAAAAATTGTAAGGCGTCGTGGCAGTTCCACATTATGGGAATCTTAAAAGACAGTACGTTTAACAACAGACTGAAAACTATGACACGGAGCTTACAATAAATTTTCAGTCGTTACATGAACAAAATCAGCTCCATGGGAAATAAGACATGTCTAAAGTTTTTACATTTTAATTTGTATTTCACTAATTTATAATATTGCCTTTAAAAATGCAAGTTTTAATATGACTATTACACTTTTACTACGTCATACTACTTTTGACCAATAAAACGGTACCAAAGTACGTCTTTCGCACAATACTATCGTTCCCTTGCATTTGTTTACTTTTATCACTACCCTAGCATTTATTTCTTTGTTTGCCAACACTTCAAACTGCACATTTTTTACGGTACTATAAAACATGCTTAGCGATCGTAATTTGTTTCCTGCATAGATAGTGGACTTAAAATGGCGGCTCCGTTCAAATATATTGGTGAAGGTAACATTAGTGAAATAGAATTTTAGTAAGTCAATTAATATCTATTTTATTGTATTAGAGTACTTCATTTCTTCTAATATTTATATACTTGTTTTTATCACCTCCCTACCATTTGTTTCTTTGTTTGCCAACATTTCAAACTGCAAATTCTTTACGATACTATAAAACATGCTTTGCGATCGTTATTTGTTTACAGTATAGACAGTCAACTGAAAATGGCGGCTCCGTTCAAGCATTTTGGTGAAGCTAACATTAGTGAAATAGAATTTCAATAAGTCAATTAATATTTTTTTTTGTATTAGAGTGCTTTATTTCTTCTAATCTTTACAAACTTTCTTCTAATCGTGTAATAGTCAATTAAATCCCACTCGTGTTTTGATTTTCTCTAGATAAATCTGCGAGTGGAATAAATCTGCTAGTGTTCCACTCGCAGATTTATCGATAAAATTAAAACCTCTAAAACCTCTAGTGAGATTACTGTTGAAAAGGTAATTCAAATTTTAAGTACTTCAATACCTACTCGTATTTTAACCTTTTATGAAAGCATGCTGATTTCATTCTCCCTGCAATATCGCATCTATTCAGGTTTTGTAGTAGCATAACGTTGAAGAGATGCACATTGCGCCATCTGTGATGTATGATGAATACTAACTTGCAGTACCGGTACTTGTTTTCTTAGTGGGTTATGTAAATTTACAAAGAATGTGTTGAAATATATGACACGAAGAATTCTTAGATTCAAAATATGCACTTCTGTAACAGTAATTATTGGTTCTGTAACATAATTTAATATGATTCATTCTCAGAGTTTTATCAGACTATGATGCTGTTTCTCTGTAATTACTCATTTATCGTCTTCTTAGTACAGTGCGAATAGGAAAATCTTGCGATGCTTTGAATAATCGGTTATAAAAATACTTGAGACCTAAAATTCTTTTGATCTGTCTTCTTTCTATCAGTTTGCAGCCTTGTTTTCTAAATCAATTAAATGCGATTTTGATGTTTAATAATGAAGAACCATTTCTTTCAGAAAATTATCACAAAAATATCAACATTTTTAGCGAAAAATAGCGCTAGTTTATTTAACTTATTTGACCTAACAACACAACATGGCAGCTCTAAATATTTTTTCCTTCATTATATATACAGTATACTGCGATTTTTACAACCTGTTGGTCATTTGTCGCAATCTACACGCCACAAATTCTTGTCTTTCGTGTTTCCATTGCTCTTCCAATTTTTTGTTTCCACCTTGCCCTAGACATTTTCTGTTTTTCTTCTCTCAGGGGTTATCCACTCAAAATATTTGCTTACGTAATCTGCTTGGGTCCACACGCACAATATGACCACACCATTTTGTTTTTACTCAGTTTGTCTTACATTTACTCTTCCACCTTATCTCACCACTTTTTATTTTATCTAATACAGTTAATTTGCAGCGCCTTCTTCAAAATTTAATTTCTCCAAAATTTATTTTTTTTTCTTCATTGTTTTGTTCAATGTCAAAATGTCTGCTCCATATGCCATGCAGCTTTCAATTATCGTCTTAAAATAGACTTTTTCCTACATAATATAGGCCCCTAATATTGTCAATCCGTAGAACCCAGCGTAGCTTCCTTATGAGAGTTTTTCATGTATTAATTTTATCAGTTAGCCTACCTCATTAATGTCAGTGCCATCCTTACTGAAATTGGCTCACAAATATTTAAATGAATTTATTATATATTTCATAATTCTTACTTCCACCTGACATAGTTAGGAACATTAAATCTATACGTTTGAGATGGGAAGGTCATGTAGCACGTATGGGCAAATCCAGAAATGCATATAGTATGTTAGTTGGGAGGCCGGAGGGAAAAAGATCTTTGAGTAGGCCGAAACGTAGATGGGACGATAATATTAAAATGGATTTGAGCGAGGTGGGTATGATGCTAGGGACTGGATTAATCTTGCTTAGGATAGGGATTGTTGGCGGACTTAAGTGAGGGCGACAATGAACCTCTAGGTCAGTGATGTCAAAGCAAGCGCATTTTTCTGACCTTGACGTCGTGCGCGGGCATCAAGCGCTAAGTATGGAAAGAGGAAGAGGTTTGTATATGAATAAGCAGTCTGTTGGATTAAGAAAACAGTGTTGCACAAACTTCAAACGGAACGTGAAATTTTATGTCCTTATTTTTATATAGCTTCTTTCTGTTTGATATTATCTATTTTGTCTGTGAAACAAAAGTACTAATACCAATTTCTTAATATTGCAGTTGTGTTTCAAATGTTAATAACATAATAAAGAGTTAATAAGGAATATTCACATAAATTCAATAGTACTACAACTATACTGTACTAAATGGATGAAACAAATCATTCATAAAAAAGTAATACCCCCCCCCCAAAAAAAAAGAGATTGACTATGACATGATAAGTTGGAATTGATATTGATAGTACCTTTAGCCTTATGAAAGTAATCAATAAACCAATCAAAACAATATTACAGTACAAAGCAAAGTTACCTAGGTGCTGTATATGTTTTAAGTGTAACTAATATTCTGTAACAAAACTCTTATCGCATTGTTCTTTTAAAGTGATATTGGTGAGCAACTACCTATCATTAGAATATTAAATTATTTTCTCGAAATATGCTGAAGCTATAGAGCTGACATTTTTACAACATGTGGGCACTTATCTTTTAATTATGTTGTAACAGTAGTTGCTTTGTTAATTCATTCTCTTACAAACAATTTCCATGCGAATATTTTCAAAATTTTCAATACACTATAATACGTATTTACGGTATATTCGATTCACGAAAACATTCTGTAAGGCTACTAAATAAATAGGTCTATATCTGAAAATTTCACTTTTCTATAAAAGAAGTTGAGAAAATATTTCTCTTGAATAAAAAAATTAAACTTGTGAAAAATGAGCATTAAAATTAAAACTTACATTCTTATAATGCACTTATACTTCTAAGACAAATCTAAAAATTAACGCGGATATTGTTTTAATAAGTTCTCTTCCCTTTATCCATTGAATCAGTGCTGGCCATCCCTGAATATAGCTCGACCAAGCGGCATATATACTACTTCTTTCGTCTGTCTCTTTCCTTTCCGCTGTAAAACGCTCAGGCTCTCCTGAGCTCTAAAGCGCGGGCTTGCTCCTATGGGCATCAATTGACATGACAGCTCTTAAAGCCGTAAGTAAGTAATGCCTATTTCTGTGACCAAATATTTTACAGTTCTCTAATAACCATATAGTGCCTTTTCTCTACACCAGGGATACAGAACTGGCGAGAGAGAGAGAGAGAGAGATGGAAGGTATGGGGAAAGCGTTGATTCCCCGTCCACAGTCCACCGGCATTGAATGACGTATCTGTGGCCCGTACGCAATCACGTAAGACACACTGAATACAAATCCCCTCCCCTACCAAGTTAATTTCGCGGGGGTGAAAGGAAGAGGTGAGTGACGTATTCCGGTGAGTGACGTAACGCTACAATTGGTGCCCTATTCTGCAAGCCTGCTCTACACTTTGCCACTGATTATTAATACGCGAAATAGAGTCTAATGCAGTAGGCCTATACAAATGTATGTTCCCGTTTTCAGGACGTTTCAGTGTTAATGAATTGGCTGTTTATCAGTTTTTTAATTAAACGTAACATCTTATACTATTATTCTTTAATAATACTAGGAGTAAAGAGGAAATATTATGAGACTGCATAAAAATAAAAAAAAATGAAATTGCAATGAAAACTAAAGTTTTTATCGTTATCAGCCAACATCGGATTTAATAGCATTAAAAGCTAAGAATGCTACCAAGTGCACTAAAAGTGGACATGGTGTCCGTTGAAAGGATTTTAGGCCTTTTTTACAGGAATCCGAAATCTAACCACAGATAATTGGGCCACGTGGGCTAGAGAATGCATCTCGCAAACTGCATGCTGTTGTGTAAGTGACGTTTAAGATCTTTAACAAAATATTGGCAGTTTATTATTATTATTATTATTATTATTATTATTATTATTATTATTATTATTAAAACGTCAACGGCCGTACCGCCATTTACACGTCAACGCTCAGTTCACTGGATGCATTCTCTAGTCCATTTGACTCAATTCTCTATTGCTAGATTTCGGAGACTTGTGAGCCAGGTCTAGAAATCTCCCAACAGACATCATATATGTTCTGGTATACTCGGTGATATTCATAACTTTAAGTGCATCATAAATTTGATGACTGTTTCCTATTTAATAATACAAATTATCTTTGATACTGTAAAGTAGTGGCAAAAAAAAACCGGACGACCCTTGTAGCTGATTTCACAGCCTTGTTCACAGTGACAGAACCATAGACTGGTAACTAAGACTTTCGTGGTTCGAATCCTGCCTGGGAAGGAAACTTTTTTGTTCCTTATTCAAATTTATTTGCAATACTTTTCGATTGCAGCGATATTTTAATACTCAATTAACTTATTATTCCCTGAACATGAATTTTACCAGCTTATTTTCTAATGGCTTTCGAGATGGGCTACGTCAGCAGTCGAAACTACAACAATTTCAATAGATTACTCGCTATCTTGTGAATGCGGGCGTGGCATGCGCAGTGGCTCATTTCGGGGACTTTGATTATTCCGTCGGTCCAGTTTTTTTGCCACTTCTGTACATACTCTGCCTTTGTGTCCTTGAAGTCCGTAGTTTGATCCCCCGAGACCGGCCATCCTGGCAAGTTTTTCGTAGTCTCTCTGTCACACCAGACAAACGCCGCCGGGATTGTTCCTTAAAATATAAGATACGACAGCAAAGTTTTCTATTCTTCAATTTTATCATATTCTGGTAATATTGATATGGACATTACAGTATCTGAAATTCCATTGTTTATAAATAGGCCTATTTAGACTTGCTAGGTATTTAGATGTGTAGACAAAAGTATTTAGATATGTTCTCATAAGTGTTCAGATTTGTGACCTATTTTTATTCTTAAATTTAGGTCTACAATTTTTCTTTTGTTACATGTAACTGTTACCACGTAAAAATATTCATTCATTATTTTAAGCTCTGTGTTTAGACATTTCTGTTACTTTATTAAATGGATATCTGTTAATATTCAGTATAAGCTTATAGCCTACATATATTATTGCAAGAGATACATCAGTCAGGATTTCTAAATCTAAAAAAAAAGAAGCCAAAAATGGGAATGGAGAGAAAGAAAAAGGACTGCCTGTTTTTAAAATGAAGAATAACTATTCAAATATACGTCAAATCTGAAATCGATAAAACTCGTTTAACATATGTACTCTTAATTTTAATTGTGTTTATTGCATATAACTGTAAATTTACTTTTTTAATGTTGTCATTGTTTTTTAGTCTTTTCTAACTTTTTTTTAAATATTACTGATTAACTTTTATTTTATTTCGATCTATTCTTGTCCCAAAAATTAGTATTTTATAAGAACTTTCCTCAAATAAAAAAAAAAAGTCTTCAAGAATCGCTTTGCCATATTATAGATTCGCTTTAATGGAATAAATTAATACAAAATGTATCCAAAGCGAAAAGTTTAATTGCTCAGATTGTCTTAGTAAGCATTTGCACTTTTCCTTTATCCAGGTAGGAGAGACACTTCCGACTGCTTGCCGCCAGAAAGTTGCTGCAATGTCCGTAAAAGGGTGAGTAGATATACATAATGATTAATGAAAGAGCCTGTGTAATATACATGACAGCATTTCATTCTCTAAGATTGTGAAATTGGAAAGTGTGATGCAGCGTTTTAAGAGTGTATGTGCAAACTTTATGTGTTTGTGTTTTAACATCATACCTATATACTATTTAAAGGATCGCCTAACTAGCTAACGCCATTATATGTTGGTGTAAATTTAATCTATAAAATGTACGATACGTTCAACCAAAGATGGAAAGAGATGGTCAAAATCGTTAACAAGGATAATGATTGGACGAAGAAACATCTTTCTGAAGGCTGAATGTCTACCTCACTTCGTTCGCCGGAGAACTTTCATAGCGTACACAAACAAATATGGTCATGCCATAATGTTCTAAAGGTCTCTTTGATTAACTCAGGCTTATTTATTTTATAAAAGCGTCTAGTGATCACATCCGGGATTATTATTTATTTCATAATATTTTCTGCCAATTTTCGTGAGAGAGCCTAGTTTGACCTCGGCTGCATCCAGTTAGGTTTGTGGTAGATAAAAGGGTTTCACAGATTCCTTTCTTTAAATACTATTTTACTCAGAGGAACTGAGAAAAATTATGAAAAATTCTAGTCAAAAGACAAAACAGGATGTTCAGAATCTCCTCTAATCGACATTGTAAATTTGAAAGTAAAGTATATTTCCAAAAGTAATTATGTTCAGTAGGCCTAATTGGCTCGTGAAGTTCGTGGGGATCTCTGTTAAGAATAATCATAATATTATATACAAACTTTGTGAAGTTTAGATTTACAAGTTATCTAAATTGGAATAGCCAAGTAACTCACATCTGTAAGAAAGTATTTTCATTGCTCCACTCCATAAATCACTTCCGAAATTGTCTGCCTATTTCTATAAAATGAAATATTATCCAACCGCTAGTGATGCCCCATTTTGATTACTTCAATTCTCTCTTGACAAATATAACAGCCAATTTAACTGAAAGACTACAACGTGTTCATAATGTTTGTGTGTGCGTGCTTCGTCTGCAGTATTCTAGATTAGACCATATAATACCATCTTTTGAAGCTCTTTCATGGGACCGCCTAAAGGAGTGGAGAACAGCACATTCTTTATTTGTTCTATTTAGAATATTGCTCACTTCTACTCTAAACTATTTGAGAATTCGCTTTGAATACCTTACAACATTGTGGAATCAACACCAGGTTTTATTATCTATTCCACGTCATCGTACCTCTTTCTATTCATTATCTTTCACCATGTCAGTTTGTCGCCTATGGAACTCCTTACCTCGTCATGTCAGGGATTGCCGAACAGTTAATCAATTTAAATTGATAATTAAGAATTACTTGCTTTTACATGAAATTGATTCATGTATGTTAACCTGATTTTTATAGGTTATTCTGTGTGAGTGTATAAATTATCATTTAGGCCTGTTATAAAGTATAATTAGGATATAAATTGTAATTACTTAATTATGTATCATGTTTAGTCAATATTTCATTATATTTAAGCTCCTTAATGCGCATGATAACGATTTTATATTTAAGTATTACCATTAATTTTATTACTTTTGCTATTCCTATTGTTTCAATGTATATTTCACTTCTCGCCTTAACTCTATCAGAATAAATAAATAAATAAATTATGCACTGTGAGAAAATACACTTTTTATTTTTATGAACACTCCATTCATATCCGTCGAATGAATCTACAGATAGGCTACTTGCTTTCAAAGGAAATAACGTATACGTATTTGAATTGAGACTCCATGTTCATCAAGGACACTCATAGATATTTTCTTTCAAAGAAACTACAAACATTTGAATCGACACTTCATACATATCCGCCGAGTTGACTCACACAAACTCGCTTCCAAAAAATTTATAACAGTTTTAATTGTCACTCCATATCTGTCGTAAGTGAATTGTTCGATATTCATCCAAGATGTGTTCCTATAGTGTCAATAGTAACAAGAGATAGTAGTGTTCTATGACATGGCAAAGTCAACTTTGAAATCGCAGTTCAACTCAACCAAGTTTGTGGTGTGTAACGCAATATGTGCAAACGTTTTAAACGTTTCGGATATATCGCTACTCAAGTATTGGCTTCTTGGACAAGCGAAAACAAACGAATCATTTTAAATATTTCCGAATGGAAAACGAAGCCACAAAACCCTCCACAAAGAGCAGCAAGAATGCGTTATAGAATGTGTATTCAATAATTCAGATGATAATACTAGACTATCGATAATTGAATATAGAGTATAATTATAATCAAGAAAATGTTAACAAATATAACGAATACCATGTTTTGTAGGATGATTGAAAATGTTGTGCTCAAACTGAAGGAGCGTACAGAAGGGTTGTAATACTGTAGGCCTTTAGCAGTTTTACAATAGCAACTCATCAGAAATCCTGATTAAGTATAAGCGTGCGAATGCTAGGAATTACATGATGGACAACGAACTAATAGTAGCCCTAGTTTGTACAAACATTTAAGTAGGTAAAATTTACGTGAACGTAACATTTAATTTTGTAGTACACCAAAAGTTGTTCGAACTGGCAACCACCACATTTAGTACAGGCATTGCATCGTCGAAGTAAACTATAACGCACTTTTACAAATATCTCCCGAACCATATCAGATGCTGCAAGTGTCCTAGCTAAAAGCGTTTCTCAGTCTTATACCGGTGTCTCGTAAACGAGGCTTTCGATATGCTCCCAGAAGAAGTAATCAAGAGTCGTAAAATCAGGGGAGAGGGCTGGCCATTCAATCGGACCTTTTCATCCAATCCAATACCCGACGTAGGCGAGATTTAGACATTCTCCTACAGCAAGAGTAAAGAGTGCTGGCCCTGCGTCCTGTTGCATCCACATCTGCTGACGCACGATAAGTGCACGTTTTCTAACAGCTCTGGAACAACAACATTATTTCGGAGACCACAGGTTCGTAATCGAAAACTATATTTCGACACCATTATAAGCTGCTTCAGTTTAAGCGCAACTTTTTGAATTACTAGCCGGTATTGAGGGATAATAACCAGTGGAATTTAAATCTTAATAATAAGCTGCATGCAAATAAAAATATTATTGTGTAATAAGATGTACACAATTTTGTCGGTATAGGCTAAATGAAAATTTGATAAATTGACGGATTATAAAGAAGTACCGGTATACTATGTATGTATTGTAGCTGAAGGTAAACCTTTATATACTTTAGCCAGTTCGCATTTTTATACACCTCAGAATATTTAATGCTGTTAATCCAGTTCCTCACATTATGCAGAGCCAACGGTCCTATAAGAGCCTCTCGGAATTTTTTGCAACAGAGCTCTGAGTTTCATTTTTCTGATTCTGTGCAGATGAGAAAACGTTTCGGAGGAAATTAGTGCAGAATATTTTACTTGTTACTCTTTTATTCCTCTCTGTCTTTTTAAATAGGGCGATCTACAGATGTAAAATCACTGAGACCTAACAATTTGGCGCCACCGGCGGTTAAGGCGCTTGCCTGCCTATCCGGAGTTGCGCTCGGACGCGGGTTCGATTCCCGCTTGGGCTGATTACCTGGTTGGGTTTCTTCCAAGGTTTTCCCAATCGTAAGGCAAATGTCAGGTAATCTATGGCGAAACCTCGGCCTCATTTTGTCAAATATCATCTCGCTATCATCAATCCCATCGACGCTAAATAATCTCGTAGTTGATACAGCGTCGTTAAATAATCAAGTAAAAAAAATGACTCTAGTTGCCATCTACAAGGAATATTGAAACAGCCTGGACATAAATATGGACTTGCATAGACTTAGGAACAAAGAAACAACTTCAAAGGCACATATTATGCATCTGGCTTCTTCCAGTCTGTTTCATTTGCGGACAGGGGTCTTTGATATGCTGTAATATAATATATATTATATAAACGACATGGTCCCCTTAAATGTACTTCCTTACTTATTTACTTATGGCTTTTAAGGAACCCGGAAGTTCATTGCCGTCCTCACATAAGCCCGTCATCGGTCCTTATCCTGAACAAGATTAATCCAGTCCCTACCATCATATCCCACCTCCCTCAAATCCATTTTAATATTATCCTCCCATCTACGTCTCGGCCTCCCCAAAGGTCTTATTCTGTCCGGTCTCCCAACTAACACTCTATTAAATGTACTTTCTTACTGAAGGAAATTATCCCAAGGATTTTTTCACTCTTAAAAGTCCATCGCACCGAATAGAGAGCTATCATGATTACCATGCCTGCCCTGTATTCGGTAGATTCGGAGTTCGATTATTATTACTTGTTATTTAACGATGCTGTATCAACTACGAGGTTATTTAGAGTCGATGGGATTGATGATAGCGAGATGATATTTGGCGAAATGAGGCCGAGAATTCGCCATAGATTGCCTGACATTTGTCTTATGGTTGGGGAAAACCTCGTAAAAAAATCCCAACCAGTTAATCAGCCCAAGCGGGAATCGAACCCGCGCCCGAACACAACTCCGGATCGGCAGGCCAGCGCCTTAGCCGGCTGTGCTACGCCTCAGAGTTCGATCTCAGAGCCTAGTTTTTCTGACTTCGGTTTTACGTGGTTTTTGAAGTTTCTACAGGCAAGGGGCTACTGTTCGTTCCTGCCCCATCTGTGTATTGGCAATTAAACTAATTGCTTGCTTCTTTGCTCGCTTGCAGTTTCATTTACTTACTTGCTCAAATAAATCTAAAATGTGCATAATACCATCCTATAAAACTTAATCGTTACGCTTCGCCATATACTATGTCATTTTTATCCCAATGGGCTAGCCATCTGTCCGGTATATAGCTCACTACACTGGCTGACGACACTGCCGCGGCAATTGTGAAATCAAACCGCGGAAAATTTCCCAAAAAAAAAAGTGCATTGCCCTTGGTTGGACTTCAATCTGCAGATCTAGGATTTAGTAAAAAATTAGGCCATCGAAGACAGACGGCAATACAGAAGTAAATGAAAACTGAAAGATATGGAGACCAGAAAAAATAAAAAGCATTTGAAACTTTCAACTATTATGCTGCGTATGGAAAAATCATTACTTCTGTCAGTACATGGTACTGATGCCGGTAAACGTTAGTTAATCGAAATTTTTAAAATTCCGATTTTATTGATAAAATACGAAAAAAGATTGGATGGCAGGCTTAGTTTTTACCAAGAGCAAGCCGGACATGGACTGTCCAGGAGGTCTAGAGACTAGGACGGCGTCAGTAATGAGAAGTGTATGCATATGTGTGTCTTAAGTAAGCAATACATGGCCTCAACACTCGAGTCTGTTTTTCTACCACTTCTTAATGAGTTGAAGCTGAACTCAAGGAGGCGTGTTGTGCCCACAGTAACTTTGAAGGTTGCCTTTCTAACTCATTTCATTCATAAAAGTAGTACCTTTAACTGATACACCCACGTGCTCCACGCTGACTATATAGGGTGTGAAATATGTTCGGCTTTGTTGTGAATGGAAATAAAGATTTCATTCAAATACCCGTGTGACTTAAGAATGGGATAAAACTGCATGCTGTCAAATGTACGGAATATGTCATGTAATCTTTTGCGTTTCAGGGAATCTAACTCAGAATAGTCTACGGTGATAATGAACACGTAAAAATTGATAATTAAAAAAATCAGTAAGATAAAATAAACAAAAACTGAGTGCGGAGCCTCTTCGCGCAGATGAAGTAAAAATTGTAAGCTGTAAATATATATAAATATTCGTACGAGAGACGAGCTTATACATATTTACTAAATATTTTATTAAGTTGTTTCAAAATGCTGATATTCTATTTTATTCTTTCTATTATAATATTTTATTATTGGGTAAAGGTTGGTAGTATTGTGATACGCTTAATATTGTGATAGTTCTTGTAGAGAATTTATTACAATTTTGCTGAGCGAAAGAAGGACCGGTTTTGTGCAGCAACTTGTCCACGAACATTCCATTAATAATTGGACACAAAAAACCGATCTTCCTCTCGCTCAGTAAAATTGTAAAAAAATTCTCAAAAAGAACTAGCACAATATTACTCTATCACAATATTACCAACCTTTACCATATTTCTTATTCAGAATATTCTGTTTTTAAAAATTCAGTACTTTATGGTCTATCAAAATTGTTAGTCTGATGTTTTCAATAAAAATCTATCTATAATACAGTTAAATTTAACATTTTTGTTATGAATATTCTTCAGGAGTTAAAATGAAATAATTAGTTCCTTCATTTTCTACCTCAAGAGTTCTATCTCAAAAACTATCTTCCCCGCGTGCTCTAGATCGACCAACCACACATCGACCTTTCGGTTTGTAATGTAATTTATTTGGTAAGCCTAGAGGAATTGACTCGTTCTATGTTTTTTAGTTGGTTGTTATTTAATAACGTATCAACTACTACTTTATTTGGCGTCGATGGGATTTGTGATAGCGAGATGAGGTCGAGGATTCGGCATAGATTACCTGACATTTGCATCACAGTTAGAGAAAACCTCGAAAAAAACTCAGCCAGGTAGGCCCTAATCAACCCAAGCGGGAACCGAACCCACGCCCGACCGCAACTTCAGATCAGCAGGCAAGCGCCACAGCCGACTGAGCTACTCCGGTGGTCTTCAATATTATGTTGATACCATTCTTGTTTAAATTTATCTATTTTATGCAGGTTATAAATAGGCCTATTAAATTCATTTCTGATGTCGTCGTTACGGGTATGGCCATTCATTAAAATTGGTTTATAATGGCTAAAATCAGTTATGAAAATGAAGTACATGGAAGCCAAATTGATTGTTTATAAATTGTTTTTCAAATAGTTGATGAGAACTTTTATTTGACCTAAAACCTTTGTATGGCGAACTACTATTAAAATTTAAAATTACTGAGACCAGTTGCATCAGGCTTTGCACTATACTCAATCCAGAATGTGTACGAAGCAAAGGTAAAAGCCGACTAGCCATACGTCAATGTAACCTGTCTTTTCATTGGTTTATCGCACCAACATACATTGCTTGCTAAGGAGACAGTCCTGTATGGCTAGTCGGCTGTTTGTTGATCTCATTGTTGGCGGTGTATGAACATTCACTAAATCGCTGTAATTGAACTCCAGAAGTGGGATTATGAATGCCTTTTTTCTTGCCCTGCATTTTCATACACGTTTCATTCTACTCTTCCTAGTTTTGGCTCAATTTCCAGCGGTTCAGTTGCACTCCTCATTTCACGCCGTGCTCTGATTCGTTCAGCAACTGAATTCGGCATGTTCTTTTACTTGTTTATTCAACGACGCTGTATGAACTATTAGGTTATTTACCGTTGATGATTGGTATAATGAGATGGTATTTGGCGAGATGAAGCCGAGGATTCGCCATAGATTGCCTGACGTTCGCCGTACGGTTGGGGAAACCTCAGAAAAACCCAACCAGGTAATCAGCCCAAGCGGGGATCGAACCCGCGCCCAAGTGCAACTCCGGATCGGTTAAGGCGCTTCGGATCGGCAGGCAAGCGCCTTAGCCGACTGAGCTACGCCGGTGGTTGGCATGTTTTGTAGCAAAAGTCTCCTCATCAATGTAATTTCACTCACTGCTTTCGACTGTATAATAAATACCACTACGCAGAAGAAGTAGTGCCTAGTGGCAGCCCCACTTTCACTAATAAATATAAATATATATATATATATATATATATATTTATTAACTGAGTAAAATGTAAATTGATGGAAAACCTGAAACAACCTCATTTAAGCGATAACATAGTAACGTACACAATCCCATAGAGACAACGCGTAAAACCCTTATGAAACGTCCGTCACAGAATTTTGTTTCACAGTGTTTGATTCGTACCATTCTAGATCATATTTGTAACAGATAGCTCATCCCTATGTTAAAATCGGCAGCACTTTGAACAGAACAACCGCCAGGATTGCCACCGGTCCGCCGTAAACGAACACGAGATGGCAGTACAGTAGCTAATGCAATTCAAATGGGAGTTATGACGTGACTCCTTATGTAACAACTAGATGGCAGCATAGTAGGCCTAAACCTGACAAAAGTTGTTACCGTCAAAGCCTATAAGGCCGAGCAATCTGGGTATATATGATCTAAGCTACCATATATAACGAAGTTTCGCTTTACAAATGACACCTGAGAAAAATTACTTGTATACAGTAACCAATGGAATGCGTACATTTATCTCATTTACTATACATCTTGATTGCACACTTTTAACGCGTTATATCACTTAAGATTTAGTTATAAAACAACTTTCTACTATTACACTGAAACTAAGATAGTAAATTACTCAGTTTCTAACAATCTAACATGATGAGTGCTAGGGTGTTTTCTTATGGATAAAGGCAACCAGCACGTGGAACCACCATCCCTACTGCTATTCAATGTTGATTGTCTTGTGAGGTGGTGGGGGTCTTATCATCAAGCCACACTAAGGACCTTTCGAGACTTACAGTATAATTGAATAGCTTTGCATTTTTAATAAAAAAAAGATTAATGAATGTTAATACAGATATAAGCCAAGAGAAAAAGTATACGTGGTGCTAGGTTTCTCAGTTTTTAAGTTGAATAAAGTTATTCGAGGATCACTGGATGAAATGGACAGATACATAATATGCAATGTTATTATGAAACAATTTAAAGCATGTTTCTTTGTAACTTATTTCAAAATCTTAACTCGGCCTTATTTTACCAAAGAGTCCAGGATTCGATGTACTTCGTATTCTGAGAGATGTTGAACAAGGAAGCTGAGCGGAAATGCTTCAGAATTGTTTACTGTTCATATTCCACTACTGCTATGTTGCTTTCATGCGATCATCTCGTTGACTATGAATAACTCGTATAGTTTAAAAGGAAAATAAATTATGATTTCTTTATAAATCTGTTTCTGTGAGAGTTTCACAGAAACTACGAAAATCGCTTTTAGATCGGCAGCGTTCTGAAAAGATTTCACATATTCCGAACAGACTTCTTCAGTTAGCTATTGAACCGGCTGAAGAACACAAAAAGAAATAGTGAGGTGTCAGATCTAAAGTGTTTTGATAATACTTTACTTCAGTTAGGAGGTTTTTATTTCAGACCGAAGACATCAAAACGATAGTGAAGATGTTATTTGATCCGCCAAACGAATAACGGTTTTATTTTAACGATGCATTCTTCAAATATATATCATTAGTCGACATAAAACGTTGAGTGAACATAAATCAATCAATTAATGAACCTCTAAAAACAACACGTCCCTGAAAGAAGTGCCGGATATACATGAAAAAGATTTTACTAACTGTGACTGGGTACAAGATTCTGGCCACTAACCTTTTATAGTATACGCTAGGTGAAGTGTCATGTTTTGGTATTAAGAAAGCCTCTCAAGTAAACAGTAAATATGAATCATGTCCCTCAACTGTGAATTGCGTAACACGTCACGTTTTTTTTTTTTTTTTTTATAAATCTTCATAATCCAAAGACCATAAGTAGTAAGCCTAATCTATTCAAAAATCAAAGGCCAATTGAGCCAGGTTGCTAATGGCTTCCTCAAAGGTTTGTACTAGAATAAGATATGTACTTATGAAAGTAGGCCTAACTGTGTGGAAGGTTTTTTTTAGGCATACTTAATTTTTCGTATAAAATATTAGAACAAATTTGAATTTTTTTAGGAGTAACTTTTTTGTTGGAACTATAGGATAAGTAAGAAAAGTATGAATGCAGACACACGATGCTCAATTTTTTGTTTGAATGGTGTCATGTATGCACAGACTTTCAGAAGGGATCCGTTACCAAGCGCTATATATACAGACTGTAAAGGATATAAGTGCCGTCCTTTTTACAGTCGTCGGGGACGGTCTACAGGATCAAAAATGTCCAGACAACGTAGGGTCAAAACTTGATAGTTTTTCCAGGAAAAAAAAGTATTTCTTTTCTTATTTTATTCGCATTATACTGCTTATATCGTTAGTAAAATTACGAAGAAAATTATGTATGTATGTATTTATTCACACTGCACTGGGTATATACCCGGTGGCAGTGGTAACTAATTACACTCAATAATGACAATAATAAACTTATTAATTAAAAATACAATTAATAATAATACTAATAATTAATACTAACAATAATAATAATAATAATAATAATAACAGGGAATATCCTAAATTAAATGAAACAATCACTTAAAATAACATTTGAAATAAATCTAATTTGTATCTTAAACCTAAGATCGAACTAAACCCCATGAGTATGATATGTTCATATCTGCACAAGTACCTTTCAACATTACACTCATTTCGCTGTCAACTCACTCACTGCACTGGAACTACGACACATTTCACTGATTCTATCCTGATTTCACTAACACTTCAAAAACATTTCACTGTTCAAATACTTTGCACTGCCACTATAAACTATAAAGCTTCACTGACAGGAACACGTTTCTCTTACACTACACACTTCACTAACACACTTCACTGACACAACATAATTCTTCACTGATACAACACTTCAATAACAACATATCAGATATATCTAGCAATATCTAGCAGATATATAAGCAGATATATCTAGCAAACAGTCTAATATTAGTTTAAATAAATATCTGTGTGTTCTATTACGTTTTCGTGAAAATAAATAAAAATGTATGCTTGAATTTGTTAATATTCTGGCGTGAGAGACGTGGCAACGTGTTCAGCAGGCAGCTGAGTTCAAGCTCTCTGTCCATATGTCTACTCCAGAGCGGGTGACAGTTCAGTACAGGGTATTCAACAAACAACTTACAATGTCATTTACAGTTTAGGAATATCATATGTTAGTTTATGGAGAAAGTCGTCGTAATTCAAATGAGATAAGAAGGATGTACCGTCAACGTTTTTCTCAAAGAAGGTTACCTAATCGGCGAACTTTTGTAGTAGTTTCTTAACGATTTTTAGAAACTAGAAGTCTCTTACCCAGTTTCGAGAATCACACAACCATAAATTTGTTTAAAAATGATACTGCTTTATGGAAGCGGGAGAGATTAAAATTTTGCATTAGAAAAAAGTTGGTGTGATTTTGTGCAGAAAACCATTATTGTTTATTTTTGGACGTACAATAAAAATGGAACAATATTGTTACATAAAATGTAAATTTACCACAATGTTCTATTAATGAGATTGAAAGTTTGTATTTGTTGCTCGTTTTATGTAAACAAGAGTATTGTCATGGTCCGCTTCTGCATTAGAACAGAGCATTTGTTTTGTACCGGTATGTCTGTACCCGTTTGAGCTGTACTGTGTATTTATAAACCCCCTCCTCCCCATCCAGCAACGTTGCAAAATGTCTAATATTGTAAACTTTAATAATTAGTTAAATATTGCAATTAGAAAAAAATTGTAAGGACATTTTACACCCTGTATATTTCTGTCCTGAGGTCGAATCCAATAAATAGATTTTCATTCTTTCCCTAATGCTGGAGTAGATATGAGCTCCGAAATGTGCAAAAATTATTTGTTGTAACAGGGATACAAATGTACGTAGAATACGTCACCCATTTTCGGGAATGAAACAACAGTTATGTTGGTTTGAATGTTTAATTTTTGTTTCAGTTTACAAATGGAGAGTATGTACGATAAAAGAAGTAATTAATGAAGGGCATGCAATATATTTTATCTTCAGATGACACGACATTCCGAAATTGCCCCCAGCTCACAACATATTTTTCACTATGATCCACTCAGTGTGTGTCGTACGTAACTACTATTTGCTTTAATATTGCAGAACTCGCGATTACAAATCAAATTAATGGTCGCACAAGCATCGATACTGCGATATTACTGAGAGAGACCTCGCGGCACGGCTATTTTGTTATAAATTTCTTCACACTGTAATGCTAGGTAACATTCCGCGCTGGATCCTGTACTCATTTCGCTGATATTATCGCCCTCATTTCACTCAAACGCTAGATAACCGTCGCAGTTGATAAAGCGTCTCGTAAAATAAATCCATAAAAAATCCTCCACGCTGTCGTGGTTCTTCTTCGTGTCCGCTAGAGGGCACGTTTTGTCGGAGTGATACACTGCTCTGAGTGATACTCTCACAGAAGGTGGCAGGTCTTCGCGAAAGATGATAGGCCTATGATATATGAGAAGTGATGGTGAAATGTTAATTAAAATTAGGAAGAAGACTATAGTGCCTCTTTGAAAATAGTAGCCTACTATCTCAACATTAGATTGAGAAACTTGAAAAAATAACAATATAGGCCTACTACGAAATAAAATAATAATAATAATAATAATAATAATAATAATAATAATAATAATAACAACAAACTACAAAGAGAAACTCTAGGGTGAACACAGTCTTCTGCACCATGCATCCCGTTATGCCGCTAATCTCTGGTAATTTATTATTATTACTATTATTATTATTTTTTTACTATTTTCGTTATTATTATTATTGTTATTATTATTATTATTATTGTTATTATTATTATTGTTATTATTAGTATTATTATTATTATTATTATTATTATTATTATTATTATTATTATTATTATTATTATTATTATTATTATTATTATTATAGGCTATCTATGAATAGGTTCTGTAATGTCAAAACACGACAGTTGAAGAATTATCGTTAGAGCTAAGTTAAATCCATCACAGAGAATGACACTGGCCGCCACTGCTCACCTGCTTGTGATATTAAGTACCTTTAATTTTTTTGCATGAAACCCACACAAGTGATTGAGATTTGGGCGAAGCTCACTTAGTAAAGTTATTATTTAACCGACCACATGCTACAAACAAAAAAAAAAAGACGAAGGAAAATACACCATGAAGAGTTAAACCGAATACTTCCGAATTTAGACGAAGTGTCGATGTGACGTCACAATGGCGTGACTCTTGTTGATAGTTTGCCAACAGCCGCCTCTGCATTGAAATTTCCATGCAACGGGAAGAAACGCCAACACTGTTTTGTGTCGTCACAACTTATGAACGAAGCCCTTTCAAGGAAAACAAGAGACAGAGATGCCTGGTCACACCTCAAAGCGCCAGCAATGCTTCTGTCATCTTCCTGGTTTAATTACCAATTGAGGAAAACGTTACGACGACGTGAACCTGAAGAAGTGTGCACAGCCACATAAGAGAAGAACCATCGAGGAATGTGTGACGTAACGGATGTGAGATAACCGACAGAGAATACCTTGCACTGTGACGACATTTACGAAAAATTAATTTTTCTAGTCAAACAATATTTAAAATAGCTAGAATCAAAATTAGATTTATGCAAGTATATGTACATAGATATTTAGGTGTAGAAAAAATGCTTAGTAATTCACTCATTCATTTATTCATTCATTCATTCATTCATTCACAGTGTTCTGCCAAAGGACAGGCCTTTCACTGCGAACCCAGCTTTCTCCAGTCTTTCCTATTTTCTGTCTTCCTGTTTGTCTCCTCATATGATCCATATATCTTAATGACATATAATTCTGATATCTTCTTCTGCCCCGAACTCTTCTCTCGTTCACTATTCCTTCCAGTGCATCTTTCAGAAGGCAGTTCTTCTCAACCAGTGACCCAGTCAATTCCTTTTTCTCTTTCTGATCAGTTTCAGAATCATTCTTTCGTCATTCACTCTTTCCAACACAGCTTCGTTTCTTACTTTGTGTGTCCATTTCACACACTCCATCCTTCTCCATATCCACATTTCAAAGGCTTCTATTCGCTTCTTTTCAGGGATGCAGGAGATGAAGGGGTGAAACTTAAAATGCAATTAACACAGGTTTCAAATTTTCCCTCAATATTTAAATTATCATGTTTTTTAATTAAATTTAATTTAAATAAGTAATTATTTGGGCTGACAACTTTTGAAATGAAAGCCCAGTATTTTAAGTTACAATAAAGTAATGAATAACCTACCTATGTATACTATTAATAAATCTGTAACCAAAATTATTCTGGTAATTTTCTATTTTTCAAGAATAATTGGTGTTAATGTGTATAATTAACCATTCTGAGACCAAAAATTGAGTTTTTTAAATGTTTGTTTCTATGTCTGTCTGTCTATCTGGATGTCTGTTACCTTTTCACTCTATAATGGCTGAACCGATTTATATGAAAATTTGAATATAAATTAATTCGTTCAAACTTAAATTTTAGGCTATATTAAATAACCTTATTTTGAAAGGTGTTATAAGGGAGCCTGAATTAAATAAATCCAAATATCTCGCTTATTATTGATTTTCATGGAAAATGTTACGTAACAAACGTTTCTTTAAAAATGGTTTCCGATAAGTCCAATTCTATGCAAAATTTTGATAGGACTGATATTTAACGAAATAAACGAGTTTTAGAATAACAATACGTTTTATCGTTGCCGCCTCAGACTAATAGGCTATAATGAAATGAAAACAAATGACTCCGTGTAAGTAAGGCGGCCTTGCACACAACAACGGAAAATATTATTCGTTTAACACTATTTTATACCGATATAATCATTCTATTCTACGGCGGGAATATAAAAATGTACAAATGTTTATCAATATTAATATACAGAGAATGTTTGTGTGTTTGTATGAAGTAATCTCAGAAGCTACTTAACCGATTTGGATAATTTCTTCACTATTTGAAAATGTAGTTTCTCTAGATGGACATAGTGTTATAATGCCATTACTGTAACTCCTGAGTGAATCGAGGATTGAGGTAAGATTAAAGATAGAAGAACTTGATACAGTATTCTGTCGCAATATTGTAGCCTATTATTTGATTATTTAAACTTTATTTGGTCCACTTAAACTACTCTAATTTTATACACTTTGACAGTTTATTTTTGTCCATAGAACATAACATTTTTAATAGTTTTGTGTAAAGATGAGTATTTTTACTTGACCAAAAATACAGCACATATGAGTAAAAATCAGCATTTTACCGCTGAGCTCACTGGAACTGAGTTATTTTACAAAGTGTCACGAAATGGCGTTCTTGCGCTCATAATTTATCCTTATTCGTTTCCTGTGTTTCTTAAAATAATATTTATGCACCACGTTCATTTTTATTTTTTATTTACATAAACAATTATGCATAACCGAGCAAGTTGGCTCAGACGGTAGAGTTTCAGACTCCAATTCGGGAGGTCACGGGTTCAAACTCTGTGGCTGACCAATCTGGCTGGGATTTTTATGGTTCCCCTTAATAGTAAAGGCAAATACCAGATTGGAAATTTACATGCATGATTTATCACCGCCTCAATTATCAATACGATAAACATTAATCAAAATCTATAATCAGTTACATGAAACAAGCCATCTACAACACACAATACAAACAGGAACTTTACAAGAATAAAAACGGCCTACTGGTATACCGACATATTCTAAACACGCGACATGACCACAGATGTTAAAGCGTGTATATAAATAAACTTAACAAAGAAAAAAAAGACGCACAGTGAAGCCAACATACATAATCCACTCTATATTGACATAAATTTGGAGTGATTTATTTAAGGATGCATTCAAGACTAATTTAGAAAAATGTTAAACGAATTATCCTTACACCAAAAACGGATGTTTCCTGAACCAAATGATCCTATTTTAATTATTTCCATTTGATAATAATTAAGAAACATGTTAAGGGAATTATCTTTGCGCCAAATGAGTGCTCTCTGGACCAAAATGATCGTATTTTAATTATTTAAATACACTTTCAATTAAGTACATATTAAATGAATTATCCTTTTTCAAACGGATGTTCCCTACACCAAATGTCCTATTTTTATTATGTAATTACTTTATGTATTTTATTTCTAACAAGTGCAGCCAAGCGCTCGGTTATGACTAATATACACTAATTAGATATTTTATCGATAAAATATCTCTGAATTGCATTATTGAAAATATTATTTTATTTATATTCCTTGAAATTATATCTACTTGGTCATTCCAATATAATAATTTTTAGGTTAGTAGGCCTATATAAATGTAATAGTTCTGTATGATTTAATCAACATCCTATCAAAATTAAAAGAAATTAATATCATAATCTAAATTTATGTTTTTAAAATGGAGTAAAACAGTTTTAACAACTTTATTTTACAATATGTTTTTTTGACAACACCGCTTTTTGAATTGCTGCATGACAGTCTCGTTAACATTATAATAGCGAGATGAATCCGGAGTTCGCCATGCGATTCTCTAACATTCGCCTTACAGTTTGGGAAAACTTAAAAAAAAATATCCAACCAGATAATCAGCCCAAGCGGGAACCCAAGCCCACGGAGTCTCGGAGAACGGGTCGATCTTGCTAACCCATAAACTATGTTGTTGAGCTTTTCATATATTACCGTAGCTTCTGCGTATTTGTGAGATTTGTATCATTGTATATTGAAATAAAAATTACCTTATTTTTCTTTCATATCTTTCAAATTTCGAGATCAAAATTGAAGAGCTCAAATGCAAAACAAGTTATATCCCCAGAAAAGTTTTCTCAGAAATGAGCAAAATGTGCTACAGTGTATATTTACAGTGTATGTAATAATTATTTTTCACCATCCAATTTCTTCTATAGTAATAAGATTTTAGAGCAAATATTGGCCTTCAGTATCCTTCCTTCATCAAATTATTTAAATTTAAAAAGTGGATATGACTTGATGTGCACAGATCTGCGTGTGTAACTTCTTTTGCACTTAATCGTGATGTGAGTAGATATTAATTTTGAACTTACTAGTGCTGTAAAATAGTGAACAAAGAATATGGTTATCAGGTCAAATTATACACATTATTATTTTCATAATATTTTACAAAATTACTAAAAAAAATATATATATGTATTTTTTTAATTGACTGCTGAAATTTTCACATGAATAAAGACCTAATTTTATAATTACCAATGAAAATTATGCACATAGTTATCATTGGAAATTATACACATTATTTTCACAAAATACAAAATTAGGGCCTACTGAAAAGTGTAACATTTTTATGACTGCCTGCTGAAATTTTCAGAAGCATACAGACCTAATTTTGGATACACTTTTAAAATGAGTAACGAAGAAAGTCCTTTCCAGACTTTAACCAATATTCTGTTCTTTTGGGGAATTTCTACACATGCTCTACAAGAGGTTCAAGATCAACACAATTTATTACAGTTCTCATTCGGTTCATCATGGTCATGGATGGGCAACTCGTGCTCCCGAAGTGCTAAAAATCCTTGAAAGAGAGAAAGGCAGACGGAGTCAGCCGCAGCAGTTACAAGTTGTTTATAGTTTCGCTGCAAAAGCCACGGTGCGCTCTGGCGGCTCATGCAGGTGATCGTGATATCTATTCCATGATTTGAATTTCAGAATGACGCATGGTACAATAATTATAGTAATTTTAGACAGACTATACCTGAACACATAACAAAATTATATTATTTTCTAGCTTTGTAAATTAGTTTAGTACTGGAAACACAAACTGAATACAACCTTTTCAAGTTACTACAAATATACCTGCAGCACTTATTTATTATTACACTGTTTGTTAATATTTATTATTATAGGTCTTATTTGAAACGTAGAACGCTAGAATTTACAAGTCTTTATACATTAAAGAGTATTCCTCTGTTCTCAGAAAGGTAATAGTCTGTATTCGCGAACAATAAGAAATTCAAGGAAGTGTTTTTTACATGTCACGGCAAATGAAATAGGCTTACTTCTGAGCTCTTTCATTATTTTGAGAGCTTTTACACTTCTTTCTTGTATTAAACTCTGTCTCAAGCACATACAGTATATATGGAAGCAAAGAGTATATTTGGAAATTCTGACTTAGGCAACATTACGAACAGTTCGATTCCGGATTTTGCTGGAATCTGAGTGGCGTGTTGTTTTGTAGATTTATTAATTCAAGCTATAAATTTTCAGGATTTTCTATCTGCGTAAGCCAATAAGATTTCAGAAAAATTTCGATTCCTCGTTAATTGTCACTGTTTCTCCAAACTTAGCAGTGAATTCTGCTGTAGGTCTTGAAGTAGGGTCTTATATTTGATAAGAAGATTTTCTTATCGCTCTTCAAGATAGTTTATTGTCAAAGAAAGTGAAGTTGTCTATGTTCTACATGTTCTACTGCCACATTTCAAATTTATCCATAAATGCTCTTAGCTATTCGATCATATATCGTGCAGTTCTGTAACTCGCACGCACAACGTGCTAACGATATTTGATATCAATCTCACCTTGTTGATATCCCATTTTTACCTTTAGCTGTTCTAAAGCAGATGCATACGGTATTTCTTTACTAAAACCTTCACTGTTTATTTGCAACATAAAATGTCATGCATAAGAAAGTGTAATACAATACAAGCTTTACCTCTCTTCTTAATAAAATAATTATCTTTTTACTCGTAACTAAAGAGAAATGATCTGGGAATTATATTGTTTTTCACTTAAAACGAGCCGCCACTTACTGCAGACGCGATCGAACTTGTGTCTTGAAAGAACCGCACACAGACAGTACAGCTAGAACTGAGTCCGTTCTACCTGCACTGAGATTGTGTTGACACTTTGAGAGCACGAGTTGCCCACCCATGATCATGGTCTTCCCTAGCTGCTGGCGTTGACTGTAAATGAACACAGAGTCAACATGATTACTGAAAATAGTGTGGTACTATTTAAAGAAGCAAATGGATCACTATACTTGGCTTTCTTTCTTCTTTGCCTGTCTGTTTCAATACGTTTTCTCTTCCTGGAACCCATGTTTCCTTCCCCAACTGTCACCATATCTTCCATTCTCTTGCCACTCACATAAATACAACAAATTCAGTTTGCTCTCACCACATTGATTGTTACAACGGTAGACAATAATTAAAATTATTTAAAGTAGCAAAATTAAAAAAAAAAACCCCCTGTTGCACATTACGTTAATAAAACAAAAAAATTGATATAACTTAAACTGAAGCAAACAACTTTTTTTGTGTAACTTATTTTGAGTCAAACGTAGGTTTTTATCATCCTGTCAACCGGAGGATATAACTTTTTCTGCACAGAATATCACACGTATAGACGCAGAGGACCCCTAAAGTAGCAGTAGCAGCAAGAACTCGATTAAAAAAAACGGATATAACTTGTTTTGCATTTGAGCTTTTCAATTATCATAGAATAATGAAGTTTAGAATTGCATGTGGGCAGCATGTGTGAGGACACTTTTTCATATTTGTACAGTTTTCATCAATTCATTACCAATGTATGTAAATAGAAGATATAAAGACATGATGAGTTGATTCCTCGAAAATTTCTTCAGCAATGATTTGTCTGTAATTCTCTGTATACGAGATTTGTGCTTCAGACTTGGGATTCTTTAGCCGTTTGCTCTGACATAATGAAGGCTTGCCCACACACTTCCTGGCCACGGAAGCAGAGAATACCCCGCCTGTCAGTTATTATAATACATTTCTGCGGAATCGATGTGAATGGTTTTGTTACCTTCTGAGGAAATGTCTGGCTTGACTGCTGCAATAAGATAAATCGTGTCCTGAAGGGAAATTGTCTGCTTCCACTGTTTAGAATATAACACGCTTGCTACATAGCGCTCTGATGTTTCATCGCAACAAAGGTGTTTAGTGCATAATGTGAAGATGGCCGTTATCGGCTTTAAGATCGTCAGAGTACAAGATAAATGATACCAGCTGTAAATAAAGAAAAGATCAGTTTAATAGTTCAGAGTTTCTAAACCTATTTCCACCGCTGAACCTCATTTTATCTATAGTGCAACCGCTTAACTCATGTAATCAGTTTTCTTCGCTTTGCTATTACTGTATTATTATTATTATTATTATTATTATTATTATTATAATTATTATTATTATTATTATTATTATTATTATTAATTGATTAAATGGCGAAATTGTGTTAATTATGTAAGCATGTGTGGCTTACAGTTGTTTCGGTGCTACTTGACACCATCCTCAGAGGCTTCTGTGTCTCGGCGTCATCTCAACATCGCTGCCTGTTGTGTGGGTGTGTTCGTGTGATGAAGAATTGAGTCAAATAGTGTGTGTTCTGAAATTGATCTGTGTCTTGAGAATTTGATTAGGGTGTGTTGTAGTGTGTCTGCATATTTCATATTGTTCTAGTGTGTTGAGTTTTTGGGTTGCATGTGTAGGATTTCCATGTCTGTATTTATGTTATTGTATGTGTGGTTAGCATTAGTTATGTGTTCGGCATATGTAGATGTATTGTGTCCTCTGGTTATTGCTTTAATGTGTTCTTTGTATCGAGTTTGGAATGATCTGCCTGTCTGTCCAATGGAAATCCTACTCATACAACCTAAAAACCAAAAACTCAACACACTAGAACAATATGAAATATACAGACACAATACAACACACCCTAATCAAATTCTCAAGACACAGATCAATTTCAGAACACACACACTATTTGACTCAACTCTTCATCACACGAACGCACCCACACAACAGGCAGCGATGTTGAGATGACGCCGAGACACAGAAGGCTCTGAGGATGGCGTCAAGTAGTACCGAAACAGCTGTAAGCCACACATGCTTACATAATTAACACGAGTGAGTTCGTCATTTAATCAATTATTTATATTCAAGTGTTAAAAGTAGTGTACGAAAGATTCAAAATGTACTACTATTATTATTATTATTATTATTATTATTATTATTATTCAAAATGTACTATTATTATTATTATTATTATTATTATTATCATTATTATTGCTGATGTTTCATGTTGTTTTGATTGTATTTGATTATATTTTCGTGATTTTTATACAGAGTGACCCATAAGTAATGTCATTAATTTCGAGGAGTTGTACTTTGTAATATTTAAGACAAAGAAGTTTAGTACAATTTGCTCGTCTTTGCTTTCTTTGCGAGACAAAAATTGTTTTATATTAAACATTTAATAGCATTTTTGGGAAAGCCATTGATTGAATACCCAGTATGCTCAGTCAGTTTAAGAGGGCAGGATATAATAATAATAAATTAAATTATTGAAAGAATTTTAGTTTTGTCCTTTAAATGTGCAGAAATTTGATCCGAACAAATGTAACATTTTTAAATTCCTTTTCAGAACGGAAAGTTACATTTGTTCAGATCAAATTTCTGCACAATTAAAGGACAAAACTAAACTTATTTCAATCAATTATTGTCATAACTAGCCGTACCCGTGCGCTCCGCTGCACCCGTTAGAAATAAATATAAAGTAATTATATAATTAAAATAGGACGTTTGATCCAGGGAACATTCGTGTTTCATAGAAGGATAAATCGTTTAATATGTTACTTAATTGAAATTGTATTTAAATAATTAAAATGCGATCATTTTGGTCCAGAGACCACTCATTTGATGCAATGACAATTCCTTTAACATGTTTCTTATTTGTTATCACATGCAACCATAGTTTAATGAAGATTGACATATAATTTAGTTTTAATGTGTATACTTTATATTACTTGTTATATGTTTCCATTGAATTATGGTAATAACTTAATTTTAACCCTTGTTTTCTACGCCTTCAGCAAATGGCGCTTGGCCCACCATGGTTCTGAACCCTTCATATAACTTAAATAGTGATATAGCATAAACAGTGATATGTAATTATATTTCTTTCGTTCGAAAATGTAAGAATTCACGATCTCCTCTGTACTATTCCCTTGGAATGAATAAATGTGTTTTTTCTTCCTACTCAAAAATGTTATATTTTGCACATAGGAGTTACTGCAGGAACAACAACGCTATAATCTGAGGCGGCGGTGAAAATGTATTGTATTGTTATTTTAAAAGTCTTGTATATCCTTAAATTTCACTCAGAAGTTAATGTAATAACATAATAGAATTATGTCCATCTAGAGAAACTATACTTTCCAATGGTGAAATAATAATACAATTAATTAGTTTCCGATATTACTTCATACAAACACAGAAACATTCTCTGTAGACTATGTTTAATAGCTTTCGATTGTTGTTGTCCAAGGCCCCTTATAGACGAAGTCATTTGTTTTTATTTCAATACAGCGCCTTTTATGGCGTTGTCATTGTAATTTTAAAACTCATTTATCTCATTAAATATCAGACCTATCAAAATTTTGTGTAGAATAAAACTTATCGGAAATCGGTTTTAAAGAAACTTTTGTTATATAACATTTTTCATGAAAATTAATAACAAGGGAGATATTTCGATTTATTTAATTCAGGCCCCCTTATAACCCCCTTTTAAATAAAGTATTTTGAATGTCATATAGCCTAAAATCTAAGTTACAACAAACTTAATTTATATTCCAATTTTAATATAAATCGCTTCTGCCATTATCGCGTGAAAAGGGAGCAAACATCCAGACAGACAGACAGACAGACCTACAAACAAAAATGTCAAAAAAGTGATTTTCTGTTTCAGGATGGTTAATTATACATGTTAACACCAATTATTTTTGTAAAATCGAAAATTACCAGAAAAATTTTGGTTAGAGATTTATTATTAGTATAGATATACTGAAGCGCTCTGATGTTTCATCGCAACAAAGGTGTTTAGTGCAAAATGTGAAGATGGCCGTTATCGGCTGTAAGATCGTCAGAGTACAAGATAAATTATACCAGCTGTAAATAAAGGAAAGATCAGTTTAATAGTTCAGTGTTTCTAAACCTATTTCCACCGCTGAACCTCTTTTTATCTATAGCGCAACCGCTTAACTCATGTAACCAGTTTTCTTTGCTTTGATATTACATTATTATTATTATTATTATTATTATTATTATTATTATTATTATTGATGTTTCATGTTGTTTTGAATGTATTTGATAATATTTTCGTGTGCAAATTATATTAAACTCTTTTGTCTTAAATATTACAAAATACAGGGTATTTCATAAGTAATGAGTCTATAGAAAAATCAACTATTTTAGATAATTTTTTTTTAAATGATGTTCATCCTCACGAGAAAGAACCCTTCCCAGTGCCGTACAGTCGATTTGGAAACAAACATCCTCTCCCCTCGCCCCCAGAGGAAGCTACTTATCCATGTGTAATGTGCATTTGATGCCAACTTAAAATTACCTGGAGCATGGCCTTCTATATGTCAAGGACTTAAAATGACCTGGAGCATGACCTTCTATACGCCAAGATAATGGCACACGGCCATGACTATACACATTGTTGTGATATTCTGGAATGATAAAATGCCACGCAGCCGCTTAACGTTATTGCAGAATAGAGAAATTGCTTACTGGTTTGAACTTGGAAACAGCATCGCTCAAATTAAGTGTTTATTCCGTAGACGAAATGTTTCCAGGCGGTGGATCGGTCGCACAGGCCCAATCCGTTGATCTCCGCGATCACCTGATTTAACTCCCCTGGACTTTTTCCGGGAGTTCATTAAGGATCGTGTCTATTCGACTAAGCCACGCACCATTCCTGATTAATTGAACGAATTGAACACACGATACAAATGGTTATGCCTGACACGCTCACCACATTCCATGAAGAGTTGATACGTCGCTTACGTTTGTGCATTCAACAGAACGGAAGACATTTTGAAAATCGTACACCATAATTTTTCAACAATTGAAACTTTTTTACATTTATGTGCTTTAATAAAGGTTTAAAACACTAACCATTCTTTCATTTAATAGCTCTGGCGGCGAGGTGAGGGTGTGTTTGTTTCCAAATCGACTGTACGGCACCGGGAAGGGTTCTTTCTCGTAAGGATGAATATCATTTCAAAAAATTATCCAAAATAGTTCATTTTTCTATAGACTCGTTACTTATGAAAGACCCTGTATTTTGTAATATTTAAGACAAAAAAATTTAATACAATTTGCTCGTTTTTGCTTCCTTTGCGAGATAAAAATTCTTTTATATGAAAGATTTTATAGCGTCTTTTGGGAAAGCCATTGATTGAATCCCTAATATGCTCTGTCAGTTTAAGAGAACAGGATATGATAATAAATTAAATTATTGAAAGAATTTTAGTTTTGTCCTTTAAATGTGGAGAAATTTGATCCGAACAAATGTAACATTTTTAAATTCCTTTTCAGAACGGAAAGTTACATTTGTTCAGATCAAATTTCTGCACATTTAAAGGACAAAACTAAAATTCTTTCAATCAATTATTATCATAATACACTGCTGTCTTAAGTTGACTGAGCATATTGGGAATTAATTCAGTATCTTTCCCAAAATAGGCTATGAAATGTTTCTATAAAATAATTTTTTTTTCTCGAAAGGAAGCAAAAACGACCAAAATTACTATGTTTAACTCTTTTGTTTGAAATATCTCAAAGAATAACACTTCGAAATTAATGACATTACTTAATGGTTCACTCTGTATATTTTATAGTATCCTCTGAGTATGAAGTACAATTTTCCATTTAGATTTTCGGAACCCCTGTGATTTATTCGTTGAACACACTATCAGAAATGCTGGTGTATAGGCCTACGAGTAGTTGATTAGAAAAATATTATAATGTTTGGAAATGAGGTTCAATTATAATTCGTTAAATGGACGTCATGAAGAAATATATTTCTGTTTATTACTGTACGAAATATAAAGATAAAGTATTGTCATGTTAAAAAATTATTTAAAACTTTATACTGAGATTCATGTCTTCAGCATCACTTATAGTGTGAGTTGGGATAACCTGGGTATAAAAAACAGCCTTTTTTAAGTTTATAGACTCATTTGCTGCTGTTTCTGAATTGATTAAAGTTGCAACACTTGCTATCAAGGTCACAATATTTAACAGATGTTTCATTATGTTCTTTCATTAATAACTAAAAAACTAAAGATTTTCATGAACTTTTTTTCGGTTTTGGTGTGAGGAATATGCCCCCAAGGTTTGTCTAAGTATTTCTGAAACATCCTGTATATATTATCTATTTTACAATTGCCTATTTTGGAATGTTAAAAATTTGTGATACTGCCTAATAAAAAACTGTTTCTTGTTTACCAGTCTACGAAATGACCCATCACATTCAAAACAATATTGTTAGGAAATGAGTTGATATACAGCAAAAAAATTCATATACCTATGTACATTACACATGTCTAGATCATTTTTTAATCAATTTAGCAGTATATCATTAATAGTTTGTAATAAATTACAATTTACAAACATGGGAGAATTTATTGAATATAACTTTACCTAATATTCAAACACATGTAAATTTAATATATTGTCCGTTTCAAAATTGTCTGTCAAACACATGTAAATTTAATATATTGTCCATTTCAAAATTGTCTGTCATGGAGTGTTAAAAATTTGTGTTGATCACACTGATATTGCCTGGTAAAAAAATACCAGTCTATAAAATGATACATCACACTCAAAGCAATATTGTTGGGGAACCAGCTGTGATCCTTTACCCATCATCATCATCATCATCATCATCATCATCATCAGCCATACAGGTTATAGTCCCAGAAGACCTGTTACGGTCCACAAACGTTTTCAGTCCATCTCTTCAATGGACGTCTAGTTGATCTGCCTCTAGGTTGGTAATGCACAAGGGATCTAGTCCTAAACATACGTCTCACATGCCGACGCTAGTTACCTTCATAGTGGCATATGTCTGCTAGTATAGAGTTCATTTCATGTCCCTTCAAGAACTGTAACTAAGTTCTTGCATGTATACATTACACATAGTTTGAACATGTTCTTACTCGTAGTACTTGTAGAAATATAACATTAATAGTTTGTTAGTAAATTACAATTCACAAACGTGGGGCAGTTTGGGTATAATTATAGGTTAATTAGTAACTAACCTGTTTTCGTTCCAGATCATGCCATGTACACAAATTACAGATTAGTGAAAGAGAAATAAAAATATCCGAAGGTTTTTCTGTTCCTGATTTTAATGGGAGATATTTTAAGTTTACAAAATAAGCCTTAAGTATTAGCTGATTTTTTTTATCTTGGTAGGTCTAATTAAAATTTTTAAATGCCTACCTAACTTTTCTTTCTATTCTAGAATACATACACTAACCTACGATTGGGATAATTTGATTTTATAAGGACTTTAAAGCATGTTTTACTTCAATAATAGACATTATACCCAAATTCCCCATCCATGGGGTAAATTGAGTATAGTTGAACTTAGAGTTATTCTGATAAGGAGAGGTCAACATACATAACAATTCAATAGAAGGTCGCAGTGCTAACATAAAAAACTAACTGGAAAATTTTGTTATGGTAACAGGCTATGGGTCCCCAAACTTAAAAATAAATCTGTTTTTATACCCAAATTACCCCAACCCAAGCTACTACGAGACAGCATTACTCGTGAATTAATTTTCCTCTTCCCAACAAATTCCATAACCTTACCTGTCAGCAAACTGCAAGCATTAAGTTATTCCATGGTGATCCGCCACTGCTAGTAATCTAAACTAAGGCGAGCTCCCATTGGATTTAAACTCGTTTTAATGATGAATGAATTTGCAAAAGACAAGTTCTGCTCTGAATGCGTTATTGTGTCCGATGTAACAGATGGGTTTATTAAAGGATATGTAACAAAGTGCGTGTTACATAAGTAGGGTACGAGTTCACCGTTTCATGAAATAACAAAATAAATTTGCGTCATCAGATTTATTTTGTGCGCGGATTAGAGGACATCTCACCCACAAATTGTCGTCATACTGAACATGTCTCTCTCAATGGCACGATAAACACGTCCATTCAATACAATGACCGCGAAAGAGAAATAATAAATCCACATAAACAGGAGGGTGTGCTGTGTTACGTGGCCTACGACTCGGAGCGATGTGGGAGACTCGTGTTAAAATGTGCTATTCAGGGCTGGGTGCAAAAACAGTTTTGTCAAAGTCAGCTTATTCACCAAGAGACATGAAGACATGAAGTCTTGCCAAATAGCTGTAGCTGTGTAGTTTCTTTTAGTTCAGCTGTGAAGTCCTGTAGCCAGAATGCTAATTTATACTGAAGATATGTTTTAATAATAATAATAATAATAATAATAATAGTAATAATAATAATAGTAATAATAATAATAATAATAATAATAATAGGGTAGACCAGGGTAATTGTAAACACTTTTCACTGATTTCAAATATATTTCAACATTACACAACTCTCAGCAATGGTAAGCCTGACAAAGAAACATTGTGTTATTTTTAGATCTTTCTTTTCCCTGAAAATGGGTTTAAAATAATAAAGTTGCCTTTTTTTCATCTTTTAATTGCTAGTTTACATTTACCCCACCTGTTTACATTTATCCCTTTGAGAGGGGGTAATTGTAAACACCGATTTTCGCACGGGCTATCAGACACTGAACATTTTTTGTTCTGTTTCAGAAGAAAGAGCTGTATTCCTAACTCCAATTTTGGTCACTGGTACATTTCGTCCCTTTAACCTATGATATATGACGATATAGGAACTCAGTACCTAAATAAATAGTTGCCATTATTAAAGTTACAACCTGTGTATATATATTCTATCCAAGATTTTAATAGTCCCAAGGCTTTATATATGCAAAGCCCACATTATAAGTTTATCGACCCTGACCAGATGGACATACGGTGATAAACCAATGACATTGGTTAATTATGACACTAAGGGCCGCTTAACAGACTATAGGACATCAGATTGAATATGATGATCTTATACGCCCGAAGCGATGTTATAATTCATAGCCATGACTTAATGCATCGTTAAAACTGCATATCTTTATCATTAATTATTAATCTACAGTCGGAACAAAATAATAATAATAATAATAATAATAATAATAATACTTATATTATATACAGTGGAATCTCCTAAGTTCGACAAAACAGAATTGTAAATTCAGTCCAATAAGGGTAGTGGGTGTGGCAGGTGAAATGAATACAAATTCTTATTGGTTATCCAACAACGAATACAATTCTGTACTTGCACTTCCTGCCCGCCCCGAGACTTGTGTATGCGCTTCTAGTATAATACCACAGTGGGTTTCGACAGTTCCGTCTCACAAACGGCACAATTCTTAAACAGAAAAAGAAGAGTTCATTAATTTAAAATCAATGATTAAATATGGATGTCATAATCAATCAAATATTCTGTTTTCCTTTAACAAAAGTATCACTACAAGACACAGAACCAATTCCCATTCAAATGGCAAACCCATTTCTTAGTGCCCATATAGGGGCGTGTCTAATTCTCCTACGTAAGCAGTCGAACTTGATTTCTGTCGAATTTAAGAGCTTCCACTGTATGCATATTTTTCTCTTGAGGCCACTACTCTCGAATACAATAATTATAACACAAGAGAAGTGAAAGAACTTAAGACTAAACTAATGGATGAGGTAATAAGTGATGTTCCGAATGTTAGGCTATATCTCGAAACGTTTTCTCAGTATTCACTTATTCTGTTCTGAATGAAATGATTGTGAAATAATTGTCCAATTGAGTTTGAAATACAATAAAACTACTTTATGGTTTAGATATTGGGCTGCCTCACTGTTTAAAATATCTTACGCAAACTCTCACTTGTGAACTGAGCTTCGTGGCACTGAGCGAGGTTAAATGTTAGGGCCGGCTATATTTCTAGTCCTCCCCATTCATTCTCCGCTAGAATTATATTCACATTGTCTTGTCATGCGATACGAGAGCGGCTGTCGAATTTGTTACCACCTTGCTAACACTCCACACTAATTGGTCATTGTCACAAATCCGACCTTTGTGCGCGAATAATCAAGGTAATTGACGCCATCCAACCTGACTATTGTTCGAGCTCCACCAAACGACTCGCGTAGAATATTGGTCATTATGCCAGCATTGCCCCGCACACGTCGATGCGATTGGAGGAGAGAGCCGCAGGCAGGCAGTCTGGACGAATTAAACTTCCTACGAGAATTCAAGTCTACATTACAATCAGCAGAAATGTATGCATCAGCTGTGATCTCAGAGTCCACTGATTTCCGTACGGCTGCTCCGTTGATGCAAATAGTGAGTGTAAGGAGATCGTTTAGTCAACCGGTTGGTGTTTTAATATTTATTATAAGAGAAATAATAGGAACAAACTGACAAACCTGACTAGTGTAATATGTAGCTAGTCGGCCATGTATGCAATGGAGAGGGAAAGGAACTTTCCACCCTACCCTATTATCTCCTGGCCTACTTGCCTTGTGAGAAATAATATTAGAGGAGAAAAATTCGCTCCGGCGCCTGGGGTCGAACCCGGGTCCTTAGTTCTACGTACCAAGCGCTCTCACCATTGAGCTACGCCGAAGTCCAATCCACAGCACCGGATCGAACTCCTCCCCTCCCCCAGTGTTTTTTCCTTTGTGGCCTGACTCCAAGTTGGGCATGTATGTTGACAATTTTTATTAAGTCAACTGCCATTATACAAGGAGCGCACTCAGTTGAGTGACTTGGTGGCCGGGATTCCACAGTAATATGCACAGTAATGTGTACAGAAATCTGTACGGGTTCGATCCACGGCGCCGGAGCGAATTTTTTTCCTCTAATATTAATTGTCACCATAACAGATATATTCTGTAGGACCAAAAAAATAATAATCTTCAGTAAAATCACTTGTGAGGTTCAGACCTGTCTTTGTATAGTTGACTACAACAACCGACAAACCTTACTTCCAACACAGATTGGAACCTCATAAGTGACGCAAATAAGGCATCACTCATGAGACAACCAAGTCAGAAGATAGTGGCTAAGGTGGCCAGTTCTTTCCCCCTCCACTGACTAACATATTTCACAATAATCAGACTTAAGGGAATACAAACAATTGTTCTTCCCCTGACACCTAATAGTTGTAGGCCTACTGTACATATCATCCAGAACCTCAATCAGAGATGTCAAGGAGATTATAAACCTAAATATTTTCTCATCATGCATCTTATGCGTCTCGTAACAATCCGATTGCAAATGATATTACCATGTAATATAATTTATTTTTTTGAATTTGTTTTGGAGAATGTAGGCTACATCATTTGCTATATGCCTAAAGACGAAGATGAACTTTTTTTATTTTCTGGTTTGCACACAAAAGGCACTTTTTAAAAATCCAAAAGTAAGACATTTCATCTCGTTTATAAAGTTCATGATTTAAATAGATGTCATCAGTTCATAATTTTTTGCACAAATTCACATGAAATAGCTACGGTGTTTAAATTGCATTGTTGTTTAGTCAACTGTCCGAAGATAGGTTTGAACCTCGTAAGTAACACCTATAAGGCATCACTCAAGCATCTAAGCCAGGAGATAATGGGATAGAGTGGCCAGAGAGTGGCTAATTTCTTTCCCTCTCTATTGCATATATCCCTTACTAGTAACAAATTACACTAATCAGACACCACATGTACACAAACAATTGTTCTTCCTCTGTCACATCGTCAAGTGAGATGAACTGCCTGATAATGTAGTAGATTTACAGATACGGAAGTAAAATGTGGAGGTCCTTATTTTGTTGTTTCGCTTACAACACACTGCGCATGCCCGTTCTCCGTGGCATCGCCTCGGATCGAGAACCCTTGTTTCGTAGTCTCGTCGATTCCATGCCTCGCCGGATCAGAGCAGTTGTAGAAGCAGAAGCCTGATGGACGAAGTATTTAGGTCCATCAGTGTTTTTTTTTCTTTTATGATTAACCTTTTTTTATTGTTTCATTAGGAAGACAAAATGGATCTTCCGATACATATTTTTATACTATTCTTTTTGCAGGGTTACGCTAAATACCCAATTCCACTGGACGGGAAATAATTTATTCCCCACACAGAAAAAAAAAGTAACTGAAACGTACGTCGCAGTTATCCGAAACAATTTTAAGTTAAGATAAACAATTCGCCGTGTACAAGGACCTAAGCCATGATCTTCTGCACGTCGCTCAAACGACGCAAACAACTGAGCTACAGAGAGATAAAAAAGTCGCGTACATTTTATTAATATGTTAAATGTTATGTTTTATTTAACGACGCTCGCAACTGCAGAGGTTATATCAGCGTCGCCGGATGTGCCGGAATTCTGTCCCGCAGGAGTTCTTTTACATGCCAGTAAATCTACTGACATGAGCCTGTCGCATTTAAGCACACTTAAATGCCATCGACCTGGCCCGGGATCGAACCCGCAACCTTGGGCATAGGAGGCCAGCGCTATACCAACTCGCCAACCAGGTCGACTTTTATTAATACGTTCACATATATTTATAAGGATGAATTTATTACATTTATTTACATCAGTTTTCACATGAGTTACATCATTTTTCACAACACATGCTGAAAGTGGTAGCCCCGTTCAGTAATGCTTGTACGAATTCTTTTTACCATATTATAGATGTACCGGTATTAATTTGTCCTACAGAATTTATCTGTAATATTGACACTTAATATTTTAGGAGAAAAATTCGCTCCGGCGCCGGGGATCGAACCCGGGTCCTTGGTTCTACATACCAAGCGCTCTGACCACTGAGCTACGCCGAATTCAATCCACAGCATCGGATAGAATTCTCCTCCTATGTTTCCCTTTGTGGCCTGACTCCAAGTTAGGCATATATATGTTGACGTGTATTCATTGTCAACTGCTATTAAACTAGGAGCGCACTCAGCTGAGTGACTTGTTGGCCGGGAATCCGCAGTTATTATGCACTGCTAGCTGTGAGAATATCATATATGTATTAATTCTGTGGTGTTCGGGTAAAGGGGGATGTTATTTTTATGCAGATGGAATTTTGTTCCCCAGATGAACACACAAGTTAAATTATACAAGTGAGTGTGCAAAAATCAAAAGACTACTAGCAATTGATGTGTTTTATTTGTGTAGAAAATTGTTTGCAATAAGGGTTCCAAGTTTAATTTTCATTTATCTCCAAGCTCATGTTTATGGCTTATCTCCCTTTACCCAAACACCACAGAATTTGTCCTACAGAATCTATCTAATATTGACACAATATTTTAGGAGAAAAATTCGCTCCGGCTCCGGGGATCGAACCCGGGTCCTTGGTTCTACGTACCAAGCGCTCTGACCACTGAGCTACGCCTCGAATTCTCCTCATTCGATCCGGTGCTGTGGATTGAATTCGGCGTAGCTCAGTGGTCAGAGCGCTTGGTACGTAGAACCAAGGACCCGGGTTCGATCCCCGGCGCCGGAGCGAATTTTTCTCCTAAAATATTAAGTGTGTTTTTACCATGTTTGCGGCCACTTTTTTGAGCATGCGTATACTGATGTTGTTAATCTCCGTTGTTATGTTCCTCTTTAGTTTCTCCAGAGTGTGCGACCTGTTTTTGTATACCCTTTCTTTCAGATAACCCCACAGTACGAAATCTGGGAAGTCAAATCGGAGGAACGTGGGGGCCATGATCCTTGAGAAATGATACACTCACCAAAAAGCTCGCGCAAAAACTGTAAGATTTTATTCTATGTATGACATTGGCACTGTCCTGCTGGAACAAACAATTACGTTCATCATTGTCAAGAAGCGCTGATCCACATTCCCTAAAACGGGCGATTAATCTCGTTATGGTCGAATTGTTAGGCACTGCCACGTCCGGATAATTCCTACGAAATTTGTCTACAACAAGTGCATAAGAACGACTGGAAAAATAATGTTCAACAATGAAAACTCGTTTCTCTTGCCGAGCAATAAACAAAGGACTACTGCAAGCGTCAGTGTATATATACACATCACAACGACGTCTAGATTTGTTGCTGTTAATACCCATGATGCTATCTAGCGGTAGCCGATAGCACTTTCCAACTGCACTACTCAATACAGACACTATAATTTTAATGTCCGCGACTTTTGGATTGCTCTGTATTAGAACGACACAAACTCCGTCTTCTGCATGGCTTGTCGATTTCCTGACGCCAGTCCGGTTTCAATATTACACGGACAGGGAACGTAGTAGCACAGTCTAGTATATACAGTCACGAAGCTCAATACGTAGTAAATATGCATCCATAGATAGTTGCTAACCACTAGGATAGCTAATATCGCCTCATTACAGACAATGCGAAATAGTACCGGCACAGTCTAGTGTTCCTAGCACTCTCACAACTCAAGCTTCGTGATTGTATATACTAGACTGTGGTAGTAGTGTACACCTCGCGCTATAAGCATCATCAAGAATAGCTCGAAATTTTGTTTTCGTACCTGTATATCAGCCAGAACCTCAATCAGACGTATTGTATTATATAGTGTAATAATTTATAATATTTTTCTGTTCACGAAAATCGGCATTTAAAACAATTCTCAATCGTCGTCGTCGTCATCATCATCATCATCACCATCATAACTATCACCATTTCATTCATTACGAGTGCAATGTAGACACGCCGCTTGTGGTGCATTCTGGATAGTCCCTGACAGATGAACTGGTCTACGTTCATCAGCACTAGCGACATCTATGAACCACACTTCTAGAGTCGGGGCGAATAACGGCTAGTTAAGGGCACTATAATTACAAAGAAGTTCTATAAATGAATAGATGTAATGTATTAGCGGTCTATCAGATCATAAAAATGTTTAAAATAAAAATTGCAAACGTATAATACAGTAAAGTGAATGGAATGATGAGACATTTTGTGAAAAACTTGACACCATAATTACATTAAGAATAGGCCTGTACAGGGCTTTCATTTCAAAACTTTCCAGTCTAAATAACTAATTCAATTTAAACAAAAAACACATCAATTTAATTAGATATTGAGGGGGGAAGTCTAAAACTAGGCTTAATTGCATTTTAAATTTCATCCCCACCTCACACTCACCCCCACTTTGAAATTTCAAATGGCACCCCTATATTTTTATAATTAATATGAAAGAAGATTCAATTGTTTATAAACCTCTTTCATTTGTTTTCGCATCTTTTGTTTTTTCGATCGTCGCCTGGCAACCTGGATTGTTGTTATTGTTGATTAGAACTGAAGAGAATAAAGCTACAAAAATTTATTGAGCATTTCATGTAATAGTTGTGTTTCTGTATTAAATTACTTTAAAATGGTGTATACCCTTCAAGAGAGAACATAAATCATCCTTATTGATTAAATTTAGTGAATTACACAAAATATAAGCTGTGTTTTCATCCTACAATCACCTATATCTCAATTCCTCAACAAGTTCTGTAGTATAAAACTGACTTTTAAATAAAGGCATTCTTTACATACGTATGTGTTCATTTAACCTCTACGACAATTTTAATGTCTGCTCAAGTTGCAGTGTATGTAATGACATTTTATATATTTTGAAGGCTTTCCTCTTTTTAATCTAACACAGCTGTCTTAATGTCATTGGACCTTGAATTTAACAAACGTCTTGATTGTTCAGAAGGATTGCCTAAGTTTCATTGTGCTCGATTTAAATGTCGGTCACATAGACATCTCCTCAAGTACCGATGTTATCTCGAAATAAAGAAATTAATTGTGCATACTGCAAACTGATGTATGTTGTCCTACTTTTATTTACAATCCTAGCCGAGTGTTTGGAAAGGTTTGGCAATGAGTGTCACCTAAGAGAACAGAGACAAGCGGCTGTGTCATGCTATCAGGAATAATATATTCTCCCAAACCACTTTAGTTGATACAAAATCCCAGTTCATATCTCGACAGTCAAAATTGGTCAGCAAATAATCTTAACGCGAACATTTTCTCAGCATACTTCCGTTTCCCTTTAACAATCCATTATAACAACGATCATAATCCTTGAGGCTATTTTCAGCTGAAGTTGCTGGACAGATATCAAACCCTTAAGTCTAGGTCATAGTGCTAATAAGACCTAACAACGATAATGTATTGACAAGACTTGATGGAACATTGATAGTAGAAATGAAAGTACCAAGAGACAATTGGTCGCAACACCGTTTTGACATATAACTATGCCTTTCTCTTCATTACGTATGAGGCGTAACTTGGAAATTGACTGTCACGTAAAAAACGCAACTCGCTCTCGCCGCTACAAGAGGAATACAAGGAGAACAAGGGGGATACAAGAAGAATAAGGGAAATACAAGAAGAATAAGGGAAATATAATGAGATCAAGGGTAATACAGGAAGAACAAAAGAAAGACAATGAGATCAAGGGTAAAACGAGAACAAAGGGAAGATAATAAGAATAAGAGGAAGAAAATGAGAGCAAGGAGAATACAAAGAGAACAAAGAGAAGAGAAGAAAGACAAGGGAACACAACCAAATATGTTGAACTACGCGATATGTTACAAGAAGAAATTGCCGCTATCTATCCCAAGCTCTCCGGGAATTACGCGGAAGATTACGGGTCGAAATTCCTCTATACAGGGTTAGTTAAAAGTCCCACACCACCTAAATAACTTCAGTGACATGAAACTTGGTATGTGAGGATAACCATATACTAAGAACTCAATAATGGTATTACCGAGTTTTTTCTACTTCCGGTTTAACAGGAAGTAACTCCAACTCTCTTATTTTAAATGGAACACCCAAAATTCAGTGTTACTAAGTCAAGGAAACAGAAAAGTGCATCGAATATTAAAATAATAAACGCACCACTTAAATAACTTTTGAAGCATACTGTTCAGTGATATGAAACTTGGTATGTGAGGATAACCATAAGCTAAGAACTCAATAATGGTATTACCGAGTTCTTTCTACTTCCGGGTTAACCGGAAGTAACTCCAACTTTCTTATTTTAAATGGAACACCCAATATAAATATATATATATATATTTTTTTTAATAGTGCTCATTAAGAACTTTTAAAAAAGTACCCACACTCAATACTTCTGTACAAATTCAGTGTTGCTAAGTCAAGAAAACAGAAAAGTGTATCGAATATTAAAATAATAAAATACTCCTTCCTTAACAAAAACAAAACAAAGCTAGCTCACCTTCTAAATTATGTGTTCAAATTGGTAGCCCTCAGCTACTTTACAATGTGTCACTCGATCATAGAAACCATTTAAGGAATGATTTAACCAGGCTTTAGAAATATCTTGCACCACTTCCATTTTTATTTAGCAACACTGAATTTGTACAGAAGTATCAAGTGTGGGTACTTTTTGAAAAGCTCTTATTGAGCTTTATTCAAAAACAAAAAAAATATATATTGGGAGTTCCATTTAAAATAAGAGAGTTGGAGTTACTTCCGGTTTAACCGGAAGTAGAAGAAACTCGGTAATACCATTATTGAGTTCTTAGCATATGGTTATCCTCACATACCAAGTTTCATATCACTGAACCGTATGCTTCAAAAGTTATTTAGGTTGTCCATTTATTATTTTATCTTTATTTTTTTTCTTTTCATTGTATTATTTGTTAATTTATTTGTCCATTTATTGGTAACGTTACTACCAACTACGAAGATTTGCCACCATTTGTGAGATACTGAAAGTATTATGAATCTAAACACGAATAGAAATGGTTTAAGTTGTAAAATGTCAGGAAACTTAAATATCTCCACCATTCTTGCTTTACAACGCTAATCATTCTCCCAAAATTTGCTGTTAAATTTACGCATTTGTGAATGCAAGCTGCGACATTTTCCTGTTGCTATCGAAGGGGTTTGCCGTGGTCCCAAGGTGAAGCTATCTGAAATCCGAACGACCTTGCTTGGCGCTTAATCCAGGAGTTCAGTGCCCCGGGCTCCACCCCTCAATTATTTGTCGCACAGGTCGCGGTCCGGATATCCATCACCGTGAGGGTCGTGGGGTCGTCCGGCGTGACAAGAGACTCAAGGCGGTGCCGAACGCAAAGGCGTGTGAAACAAAAGCTGGCGGGCCTCTTTTAAAGAAATCCGAAGTCTTAATTTTAAGACGATTGCAACAAGTGGGAGTGGCATTGGTTGTGGGTTGGAAATTATGTGCCTTCATAGAGAGTAAGCAACAAGTTTCATTGATTCGATTCATCTGGATCTGAATTATTTTTGGGTCTTTCGTTAGAAAAAATCAACTCGTTTTACTGAGTCACTTCATCTCAATCCTGAATCACTTAGGGATCCTTCATTATAGAATAAGCAACTCGTTTCACTGACTCCTCTCTCCTGAATCCTTAAGGGGTTAGGTACAGCTTACAGCAATAAAGTTGTTGTAAATATTCAACATTTTTTCTCCCATTACTGTATCTTGTACAATAATGAAAATTGTTATGTGTAAAACACTGTCCTTCTGCTATATGAAAAAAAAAATATTTTTAGGATTAAAAAAAAAAAATATATATATATATATATATATATATATACAGTATATGTATTTTACAAATTCAAAATGGTGGCAGTTCACTGTGCCGTGATGAAGCGTTTCCCTCATAATTCATAAACTTGTCAACTTTTTCATGTTCTCTCTCTTTTATTTTATTACTGAAACTCATATTTACAATATCATGCTCTTTCAACTACATACCTTAATAAATATTTGTTTGTGTTAGAAGTACTAATATTTGACCATTTTTAAATGAATTTATTTTTTATCAGAGAATCTATCAAAGGTAGAGAAGTGATCTTGCATCATATTGTAGATATAACATTCATAAATACACATAAACAATTTAATCACAGAATGTTGGATAGTTTTTGAGTTATGTGGGAAATGCTTCATTACTACGCAGTGAAATGAATTTTGAAAAAAAATGTAAATATTTTTTTTAAATCGTAAATATATTTTTTCATATAGCAGAAGGACAGTGCTTTACACATACCAATTTTCATTATTGTACGAGATACAGTAATGGAGGGGAAAAAATGTTGAACATTTCCAAAATTTTACTGCTGTAAGCTGTACCTAACCCCTTAATCAATTATGGTGTCTTCACAGTCTTCATTCGAAATATGAAGATGTTATCGTTGAATCGGTTCTTCTCAAAACATAATCACAGATGGTGCCTTCATTAGAGAATAAGAAAATTGTTTTTCTGACTCAATGTTATAAAATTGAATCGGTCGGAGCTGAAAGGCATTAATTCGAAACTGTACATTTTTTTTTTTTATTTATTTAGCATTATGAATTATTTAAGCAAAACCTAAGGATCGGTACAAGAAAGAATTAAGTCTGCCTTCTCCTTGTACAAGAAACGAACGGACGAGGAAAGCATCGTCATTGGCTTCCTGCCTTTCAGCGCCGCGCCGCACCATGCGAGGTTGACCAAGCAGCCGAGGTGCTGCTTTCCGACTCCTGCCAATCCCGCGGCATTGTTTTGTTTTTTGGGTTATTTTACGACACTGTAACAACGTCTCAGGTTAATTTAGCGTCTGAATGAAATGAAGGTAATAATGCCGGTAAATAAGTCCGGGGTCCAGCACAGATAGTTACCCAGCATTTTCTCACATTGTGTTGAGGAAAAACCCCAGAAAACCCCCAAACAGGTCATTTTCCCTGACCGGGATTCGAACCTGGGTCACTTCGTTTCGAGGTCTGACGCGCTAACCGTTACTCCACAAGTCTGGACCCCCGGCATTCTGTTCATTTTATTACATTCTGTTCATTTAATTTTGAATTGGCCAGCAACAAAATCTTAAGGGGAATCCTTGTAAGTTCAGCTGTCATAAGTGTCTTTGTATATTTTACCGTACTGTACTCTACTTAGCTTGTATTTTGCTATAACATAAGAGAAGTTGTAATTTATAACAATCTTTCTACTGAATGTAGGTTCTATTTATGTCACAAATACATATAACTAAAATATCATGTAATATTTAAATATGTAAAGTATGTGTGAAGTGTAAGTAGCAACCACGGAGCTGAAAAGCATTAAGTCAATTTTTCTAAATAATTTTTGTAATGTGTATAAAGCATTGTATTTGTTTTTCTATTGTGACACACATAGGCTAAGAAATTACTCTACAGCTTAACATAATAAATAAATTTAGCCTGCTAGATCCCGTAAGGGCAAGGGTCTCCTGATTGACAGGGCTTGGCTCAGAGACTTCACTCGTTAGGTGAGCTGGTCCTAAGGAGTGATATCAGCGAACTTGGCTGCACTACTTCATTTCTATGTACACAATGAAAACGCTATATGCACTTGTAAGATTCGCACCACACTACACACTGAAGACGTTGGCTTCTAGATTTCTCCATAGCTGTCTGTCTCTTGTACTGCTCGTCCAATGTGCTCCTGCCTTCTTCTTGCAGAAATTGGCCCATCTAGTTATCTGGCGTCACACTTTTCTTCTGCCGATCCTGGGATCCCACAATGTCAGTCTGTGCGTCCATCGTCTGTGAACATAAGCATTCAATAAATTGACTTGGGTGTCTTCACGATGTTTTTTTTTTTTTTCTCCTTCTGAAAAGTTTCAAAAACTGACTTGAAGCCTTTCAACTCCGACCGATTCAATTATGATCGTTTTGTTTCCTTAAAAGCAAAATAAGCAATTTGTTTCGCTGAATCCTGACTTACTTATGATGCCTTCATAGAGGATAGGTAGGCCTAAATCCTTACATTCAGTTGATTGCTTTGAATCCTGATTCAATATTGCTCGTTGTTATTTAAATTCTACCTCACCAGAACATCAGACAGAAACAAAAACCTACATATTACCACTTATGACTTATAAATATTATCAGATTGGCCATTCCTGTGTTATAAAATGGCAACATAAAAAAGAGAACAATCACTAGGATTCCATTGTAGAAAATGATTTTTTTGTAACGACCGTTAGATGGAAGTACTGCTACAAGCTATTAGTCCATGCAATTCCATCAGGGTTATAACGTGACATCTTTTGCAGTCACAGTGTTATAAATTATCTGGACGAAATTTTCACAGCGCTGGATTGGCCATGCAACAGACAACAGCGCTCCCGCTCTCTCGCATGGTGGCCACCAAGAAGCCCCGATCTCACACCGTGCAACTTTTTTCTTTAGGGATTTGTGAAACGCAATGTATACTTCCTCTAATTATTTAATTGAATTCAAATAACGCATCACGATTGCTGTGGCTAGTGTCGATGCAGGTATGTTATAACGGGTTTGGGATGAACTAGACTATCTCCTTGATGTGTGCCGTGTGACACAAGGAGCATATATTAAACATTTGTGAGTTCCCAAAGTAAACTTGAAGAATTACTTTATAAAACTGTGTAAATTTATTCCTGTTAATTTTAATAGATTTGTATTTATAAAACATTGAAAGTGTCTACTCCTGTATTGTTAAATAGGCTCATATACCTATGTAACATCTTAAATCTCATCAGTTGACAACTTCTTACTGAAGACCTGGTTTCGATCACGCACAGATCCTTTAAATCTTACGGCTGATAAATTCTCCGTAATACAAATTTCCTGCTGGTACTTCGGTTTTTCTTGTAATTTTCATTATACCATTTCTCCATTACTGCTGTATTATAACCTCACCGTTTCTGTATTCTAATGTTTTAATATACTGTTTAACGACGCTATATCAACTTTGAGATTATCTAGCGTTTGTACTATTGATGATAGCGGAATAGTATTTAGCTAGATGAGTCCTAGGATTCGCCGTGGGATTACCTGACATTTGCTTTACACTGGGAAAACCTCGAGAAAAACCCAACCAGATAATCGACCCAAGCTGGATTCGAACCTACGTCCGAGTGCAATCTTTGATCACAGTTCATAGTAGTTACTCCGGAGCTACGCCGTTGACAAGTTAATGTTTAATTAAAAATGATTGTATTACATGAAAGAAGGGCGCGTCGTTGAATACTCAAGCACCTGTTGCAGAACAAGAATCGTAGTCGAGAAGAAATAAGACGCGCTGGGGTGAGGCAAGGCTGCGCCACAAATAAACAGGGAGGGCTGCGTCATCCGTTCCTATGGCGCTGGAAGGAACACGGGGAAGAATCAGTTGAGGTAGGGAAATATATTATTAGGGGATTGCTCTTACGTCAGAGCGCTCAAGAGGGATGGTGTGTGACGTAAGGATTAAGACAACAGCTACTTGACCTAAGTTCTGATACTAACCCACTCAAGAATTTCTTCAAATAGAGGGTGTACCCGAAATGGATACGCCAGGCCAGTGTGTGCTGGCTTGAATCCTGACAGAAGCTTTCGTGGTTTTACAGTTACAAGTACAAAAGTTCTCAAACACGATTCTAAAATGTACCAGAAATGCTTTCTATGATATATCTTCATTATTTCGTTGTTATTTATCTAGATTACCACTTTTATCATCATGTCATATGCTTCATTACATCTTTATCATATATATTATAAACTTCATTGTTGTATTAGTTTTCATCAAAGTCTTCTCCATTAAAGGGTTACGTACAGTTTACAACAGTAAAATTTTTGGAAATATTCAACATTTTTTACTCCATTACTGTATCTTGTACAATAATGAAAATTGGTATGTGTAAAACACTGCTCTTCTGCTATATGAAAAAATATCTTTACGATCTAAAAAAATTATTCATATTTTTTTTTCAAAATTCAAAATGGTGGCAGTTCATTATCCAGTGAAGAAGCGTTTCCCTCATAACTTATAAACTTGTTACCTTTTCATGTTCTCTCTGCTTTATTTTATTGCTGAAACTCATGTTTACAATATCATGCTCTTTCAACTACATTCTTTAAAATAATAATTAATTTTTATTTTATGTTAGAAGAAAATACTGATATTTGACCATTCTTTAAAATGAATTTATTTTTCATCAGACAATCTATCAAAGGTAGAGAAGTGATCTTGCATCATATTGTAGATATGTCATGTATAAATACACACAAAAAATTTCATCACAGAACGTTAGATAGTTTTTGAGTTATGTGGGAAAAGCTTCATCACTGCACAGTGAACTTAATTTTGAAAAAAAAAATGTAAATAATTTTTTTGAATCGTAAAAATATATTTTTCATATAGCAGAAGGACAGTGTTTTACACATATTAATTTTCATTATTGTACAAGATAGGCTACAGTAATGGAGGAAAAAAATGTTGAGTATTTCCTAAATTTTACTGCTGTAAGCTGTATTTAAGCCCTAACAGTTTCATCATCATGATTAAGTTCTTCATTTTGTTTATAATTATCATTTTTTTTCCTTCTTCATTCATTATTTTAAGTTATCACCTCTTTCTTTTTCTGTAACTATTTTCTTATATTTCCACATTCTTTATCATCTTCACAATTCGTACAATATTCTTCACACATTCTTCTTCTATGCCGTATATTATCTCTTTCTTTAACCCCATTATCGTGTTAACCTTAAACTTCGTTATCACTTTACTCCTTACCTTCATTACCTGTGATTTCTTCTTTTTCTGACGGCTATTATCATCTCCTTGATCTTTACTACCCATTCTAGTTTCGAGGTCAAGAAAGAATGAAGCTTTACCTCCATGCCCTTCACGCGACTTCATGGCGTATAAGAGGAACATCTTTATCTATTTTTTACCTTTACTAACACTTTATTATTTGTGAGAAGTCATGAAAACAGTTCTTGCCGATTTATAATTTTACATATTGAGGTACTGTACGTAACAAGTTTGATAATTATAGTCACTGACGTAGCTCAGTCGGCTGAGGTGCTTGCCTGCTGTTCCAGAATTGCGCTAGGACATGGGTTAGATTTCCGCTTGGGATGATTACCTGGTTGGGTTTTTTCCTAGGTTTTCTCCAACTATAAGGCAAATGTCAGATAATCTATGGCGAATTCTCGACCTCATCTCGCCAAATACCATCTCATTATCACCAATCCCATCGACGCTAAATAACCTAGTGGTTGATACAGCATCTTTAAATAACCAAGTAAAATAATCGTGTTAAATGACAGAAGATTAAGACTCTCAGAAGAGAATATGGAGAAGATATTGTATCAAAATCTTATTTCAAGTAAATTTTGTACAAAAAAATGAAAGAAAATGAATTATGAATATTAATACCATTAGGTATATACGAGTGTTAATTCGCATATTACATTAATTAATATAATCTTTGACCAATTCTGACGTGTAGGGATCAGCATGCTTGTCTCTTACGTAGAGGGCCCGGGTTCGATTCCCGGTCGGGTTTAATTTCCTGGTTGAGGTTTTTCAGAGTTTTCCCTCAACCTTAAGACAAATGCCAGGAAATTCGGGCTACAACATCCCTGGATATCACCGGCTTCATTAATCACCAAAAAGCGTATTCATAACAAATCAGTAATAGTCTACATCTATAGCTCGCGCAAGGAACGATTACCGAAAAGCTATGGTAGCGTTGCTTCTGTTTTTACGGTGTATGTAGGCACGCCGAGGGGGCGAGAGATGCGGGGCGATGGCAGTACTGTCTCTTCCAAGAAAATGAACAAATGAGGACATCGCTGTGGAAATAAAGAACGTAGCAAGAGAAAAATTCGAAGCTAATTAAACGCGCAACATATGTTTACGAGTGAAATAATAATACCGTGCGAAACAAGGCACGTATTCACATGCAATGGAACAAACTAAAGTCGTAATATATATATATATATATATATATATATATATATATATATATATATATATAACTATGACAACGCAAGACTGATTCTATCGATGTCATTTCTCTTCCGACTGTACTCTTGAATATCATTCAAGCTATCTCGTGACCTTTCCTGTCGCCCGCTCTTCCTTATCGCATTGTTTCATTCGCATTCCTTCCGTCAGTATTCACTGCTTGCGAGACCTATACAGACGCCATGTAGTTCACAACAATAGAACCAGTCTTAACAATAGTACACAGGCCTTCTAATTTCATCCAGAAAGATTAACTCGCTACATATAACCAGAGATGTTAAAGCGATTATAAATAACAGCAATAAATATATATATATATATATATATATATATATATATATATATAAATGAAATATTTAAGGGAATATTTTTGTTTTTCAAGAGAATATTTGAGTAATTTTGAGAGAATATTTAGATTATTTCGCATGATTTTAAAACATAAAATTCTCATCTCTATTTATTAAAAATAACAATAAAATGGTTATCATCATTACATTTTACAATCCAAGTATTCATCCTTTGCTCTTACACATGCGTCAGTGTTATTGAAAAGATTGCGCGCTGTATTGCAAAAATCGCTTGACGAATATTTTCCTTTAAATCCTCTAGATTACGTAGATTCTTTGCATACAATTTTTGTTTTAAGGTTATTCCGCAAATAAAAGTGACAGGAATTTATGTCGGAGGATCTAAAACGCCAAAAATGCTTTGCTAATTATTTTATCGTCGAACATTTCGTGTAATGCAGAAAATTTCTCCTTTCGGGATTTGTAAAAATATATTTACGTAAGTATCGTAAATGAATATTTTGTTGTTCTAAATTATATCTGATTCACATCATATTACACAATAAACCGCGTACAGAGTAATAAAAACGTCGAACAAACACCACACAACTCAACTATGTAAGAAACCGATTATTTATCAGCATGACTTAACGGCGGCCGATCTTGACGACATTTCGTCTGTTTCACTGTTTCCGATCAACCTAGTCGGCGGACACCCGATGCTATTTATTGCCTGTTTTGTACCATCTACAGGCCTATACCAGATTTACAATCTTTCCTTCCTTTTTTTTTTCTTCTTCTTTCCTTTGTTAGAATCTCTAGCAAGGCATTCTTTTCTTGGGTGTAGATTTGCTAACCCAACCCCCAGCCTGAAGGACAAGCCGATTTTGGTACTCCTCGAGAATTTTATTTTCTCGGTGCCCACTTGATCTGACGAGCATTCATTCTATTGGTCAGTTTCGAAATTAGCAACCTCTCACGGGTCTGCAATTTTTAAACATCGTTAAATTAGAAGGAACCGTTTAAAAAGTTTAGCGCAACGCACCTTCTTAATTTCTCACCCTGTATCGAGTGCTCTGTGGCAGGTGGGTGTTCGCCACTTGGTTTTAAGAAAAAATCTACACTCAACACCTACTGAGGATGAAGGCGTAGTACAAAAATTGCTCCACTGTATCTGATTCTCCAGAATAGGCATAATGCACGCAATGTGATACCTTAAATTCGTTGAACTGCTGAACATTCGACATAATATCCCGGTATAATTGAGGACAAATTAGCAACATGGTGTGGATTCGCAGTTCAGATAATTAGATGACGCCCTCTGACCGAAGAGAACTTGTGACATTCGTCGTGTGCCTAGAGGAGAGGAAGTTCACCTCCCCCACTTCTCCAAGTACTTCGGCTTCCTTGCAAATCTCATTTATCTTACATTATTTTCGTTTATATCAAAATGCTCTAGTTGATATCGGAGGGAAGAGAAAGAAAGGAAAAAAGAAAAGAAATAACAAAGAATAGTAGTTTTTAAGGGAAACAATGGAGGAAGAAGAGCAGAAAGAGAAAATTGAAAAAAAGAAAGAAAGGGAGGGACGGAGGGAGGGAGAGATATAGAGAGGAATAGATGAATAAATGGCTGATTGATTGATTGGATTGATTGATTGATTGATTGATTGATTGATTGATTGATTGATTGAAAGGATATAACATTAAATTAATGAAATATGTGACTTAGGTGAAAAAGTAATTTTAAAGCATTCATTTACAATAATAAATTATTGCATCCAATAAATAGCTGAATAAATCTATATCCTTGATTCGTCAAATGGTTGTGTTAGTAAATATAGACCTACTAAAATATGCCCCTGAAATTATTTTCCTTTGTCCTGAAACATGTATTAGGCCTATAGATTTTTTTATTTATTTATGTCTATAACAGGGCAAAGCCCCAGTTATAATAGACAGTACAGATATTCGTTAAAAAAACATAGAATTGCATATAACGTGAAAAAAGAGATGAAACAGATACAAATGCAAGATACAAGTGTAAATACAAATTAAAATGGAAAATGAGAAAAGAAAAAAAAAATAGATACTACCTAATAAGAGACACAGATATAGATATAAATGAAAAATACAAAATAAAATAAATGAAAAATAGTTAAGTATAGATATCATAGCCAAAAATGTAAAATGTAGCTATAGTTGGCAAATTACAGAGTAACAAATAGCAATATTATATAAAATCAACTACCTTCAGTATATTAATAAGAAAATGTTTGTATTCCATGAAGAAATGCAGAAATCTAGATCCCATGTTTTACATATTTCATTGAAATTTGAACACATTTTTAGCACTGGTGAATTTTTATGTGATGAAGTGTTTGGTTTCGCACTCCTAGTAAAATACTGTCGTAAGTCGAAAATCACATATTATAGGTCATTCGTTATCTCGTGAAACCAAATTGCGCGTCAGGGGAAGAAGAAAGTGGGCTGAGAAGCTTTCCTCGCTAGGCTTCTACTTGTACAGCTCATGCATTTTGCCAAGACACTCCCCCACTCTTCCTACAGAGCTGTGCATGAGATCGGAGAAGTCTACTTGCGAATTATAGGGGAATGGGTTACTCTTTGCCTTGAACTCGGTAGGCACACGCCCGACCTTCCCTTCTACTCCTACCCCCTCTACAGAAACGTTGTTCCTGTACTGCACATCGCGAGTGTCTTGACAAAATGCATGATCTGTAACTAGGGAAGCTCACTTACCTCCACCATAAGGTTCTTGTGAGCTTACAGCGCACACAAGCATTTGTTTTCACGAGATAACGAATGACTTATATTTTCGTAAATTTTTTCTATCACTGTTTTACTGGTTTGAGGTATGAAATTCTAATAATAAAACAGTAAATTATTATCGAAGGTTTTAGTAGCTATTTATTAAAATATTTTACAGTAGTATTTTACTAGGAAATAGCCTATCTTTACAAATCACAATTTTCGAGTTACGACACTATTTTAATGGGAGTGCGTTGTGTATTAAATAATTAATTAATTGTGTAGCTATACTTTTCATTCGTCATTAATATATTCTTCTACGTAGCCTTTCAGGTTTTGTAGTTACTGTCAGTTGCTGGTATCTGTGGCCGACATAGAGGGGCCATACCATTACGCGCGGGGACACGGGAGAAGCAGTGAGTGAGAGGGAAATCGAGTGCTCAATGGAAGTAGCTATTTCCCTCTCACTCGCCGTTTCTCTCTGTCCCTGCGCTTGATGGTATGATCTTCTACGCCTCACGCAAATCTAGCTGGAAAAAATTAATAACTTCTCTGCATTCTAATGGATTGTTTGCGCAAACCTTACAGGTAGCACATATTTTTTGTAAACAAACTCTGATTACGTTTGTGAAAGAGGAACTAACTTGCCCCATTATATGGGGTGGTTTTAGACAAAATTAGTAACTTCTTTGCATTCTAACGGATTTTTGTGAAGCTCTGCATATATTTTTTGTGTAGAAGCTCTGAGTACGCCTTTATAGGGGTGACTGCAAAATTAGTCACTTCTCTCCTATATAACAGACTTCTATAAAAGTTTGTGTTGGAGTTGCAGTTAGCATATACTTTTTGTGTACAAATTATATTCACGGTTCCATAAGAGGAACTATTCCTTTATAGGGGTGCATTTACACAAAATTAACAACTCCTCTTCTACATAACAGGTTTTTATGAGGCTTTGTACAGGAGTTACAGGTAGCATATATTTTTATGTACAAACTCTGGTCACGTTTGTTTGCCACCTGTGTTCTTGTACAGAATTTCATAAAAATATGTTGCTACATGGGATAGAAATAATATGAATTTTGTCTAGACTAAGTGCATCACTATAAAGGGATAGTTCCTCCTACAGAAACATAAACAGATGTTATATAAAAAAATCCTATCTGTAACTTCTGTATAAAGTTTCATAAAATATTTGTTAGATAGGAGAGAAATATTAATTTTGTCTAATGCACAAAGGGGTATTTCCTCTTGCAGAACCGTAAGTGTAGTTTGCACTTAAAAAATATAAGCTACCTGTAACTTCCGTATAATGTTTCATAAAAAATCTGTAAGGTTAGAAGTTATTTTGTCTAAATGCATCACCTGTAAAGGGGTAGTTTCTCTTGTGAAAATGTAATCAGAGTATGTACACAAAAAATATATGCTACCTGTAAGGCCTGTACAAAGTTTCATGACAATCCGTTAGAATGCAGAGAAGTTATTAATTTTGTCCAGCTACTAACTGGATCTTCGTTCTGATCCATTGCGCGTTTGTTAAGATTAGATAAAAAATATTCGCTTTGTATTTTAACCTGATGTTCATTGTCATGTGAATAATTTTGCAGGCCTAAAACACTGATACAATGACGATAAACTTCCACATTCTGTGATTCTTTCCTACTTTTAAACCAAATATGTAACAGTTACCGCCGCGTTAATTCGTGCACCGCCACTGAAAACGGTTTATTATTGATAAATGCGCAAGGGTGCGAGGTTACCTCACCCGTGAGGCAATTTCAGTCGGTTTTTGGATGTGATCGTAGGTGCCTCGCAGTGATTAACTCGCTTCGTATGGACTGTTCGTTGTAATGATATTACGCTACCCGATGTTAACTGCCTTTATTGTCGCGCACTAACTGGTGGCTCACGTTGCTTTGCGTTCTTATCTGGCTACTAAAAAAACAAAACGCGAAGCAAACAACAAGCGAGGCAACTGCGACTTAATTGTCTACTTTCCGTTAATTTGTTGATAATTACTATTAAGTAACTGAACCGCAAGGAGGAAAGTGTTGTGGGTGAGTGAAATAATTTATGAATGGCTGGGTAAATAGACGGATAAGTGATGGAGAAATGGATGAATTGGTGGATGGGTAGTTGGATTTATTTATTTATTTATTTATTTATTTATTTATTTATTTATTTATTTAGGGGCGAATGGTTGAATGGATTAATGAACAAATGAGTCGATAGATGGATTAATGGATATATAGATGGATATGCAGATAGGTGAACTTTTGAGTAATTGATAAATAAGTAATAGATGAATGAATGAATGAATGAATGAATGAATGAATGAATGAATGAATGAATGAATGAATAGGTAAGTGGATGACAGTTTGATATATGGGTAAGTGACTTTGTGGACGATTAAATGGATGAACGGATAGTAAGATAGGTAATAGTAGGGTGTGGTCAGTTACCTCCCGTAGTCAATTTTCACAGCCAAATTCCCTCCCGGTCGATTGAAGTCCTAAGATAATAATACCCCCATTCCCTCCCGACTAAATTTTATTTAGAAAAACAAGTAGCCCTATTCCCTCCTGATTACTGTGCACGGAGTAATATTATTTTGTGAGTGCACTGTGATTGATTTTGTTTCTGCATGCGCTGTTCACTTCTAACGCAATAGTTTTGTGCTTGCTGTGTAGCAGTGTTCACATGTAGTGTAACAATTGTTACGTGGTTGTATTGGATTAGTTACTACTACAACTAAGGTAGGCCTAACGAAAATTGTAAGTGAGAAGGGAAAGGACTTAATTTTATATAATGTATTTAAATTCAGTTTTCGGAAAACATTGAAGAACGGTGTACAAAGATGAACACGCATTAAAAAAAACGTGTAATTGCTTCATTAAAACTGAATCAAATACTGAAATAGCCTAATGATCGAACAAAATATTGAGCATAACCATGAATGCGTTAGTTACGATATCCTGAACCGAGATTTAATTCGGAACTGTGCTAAGCGCACGTATGTCAGTCCTCAGTCTGTAAATGGGACGGGAAATTGTGTTTCCATTTCAGATGGGAGGGAGGGAGGGAGGGAGGGAGGGAGGGAGGGAGGGAATTGACCCACAACCTCCGTGAAGTTGATTTCAGATGGGAGGGAATGGGGCTACGTATTTGGGAGCGAATAGGGCAACTCCGGTAAAAGAATATGAAAATCGTATATGAGTATACGATTATGCAAAAATATTTGCACACATGAGTGGATGAGCAATGAACTTGCTGATGTATTAATATGTAAGTGACGCAGAAATCGATGGTTGGATGAGTGGGTGATTGGCTTAGTGAATGTATGAACAATGAATATTATTAAATACACTGAACAACAAGAATTTTGCTCCGACTTAAAACAATGTGTCCCTTATGATTTGGTGTGCGCTGAATCCGAAAATGAATCTCTCTTCTTCGTATCACGTAAGGTTTTTAAGATATACTATGATTTCACTTTTCTATAAGCGCTGTTGCGCGGGTTGGGGATTGTAAACCAAAACAAAAGCTAACGAATTTTACGAGTTTTTTTACCTATTTCCTGTTTCTTGTGGTTGTTTGCATGTTCTTTTGTACTTCTAATAAATAAACAGATATTGGTCCCTTCTATTCAGTAAATTTCATAACAGTACAAAGTGATGTCTACGCAATGAACAAACAAGGGTATGGTTTTCAGTATTTAAGAGAAATGTTCACCAGTTTGAGTGAAGGCAATTAAAAAAGGGCATTTTCATCGGTCCACAAATTCGCAGAATTATGACTCACTCTATGTTTGAGGAAAAACTTTCAGTTACAGAAAAAATGGCTTGGCGTGCTTTCAAAAATGTTTGCTGAAATTTCTTTGGAAATTCTAGAGCAGACAACTACATCGAACTTGTTAAAACCATGTTAAGTGCATATGAGAAAAAATGGGTTGTAATGTGTCTCTCAAAATACACTTTTTACATTCTCATTTGGATTTATCTCTTCCTGATCTTGGAGCGGTAAGCGACGAGCATGGGGAAAGACTTCATCAAGAAATATCTGAAATGAAAAGGCGATATAAAGGAAGATCATTATCCAACATGCTTGGAGACTATTATTGGTTCCTTGTAAAAGACAGTCCCGAGTCTAGTTATAAACGGAAGTAACCCAGAAAATCCTTTGAAATGGTAAGTTAAAATTCCGAGGTTTTTCTCATTATACACAGGAAATATTTTTGTTGTTTTTTTTTGTGTGTGTGTTTTTAAACTATGTAACCTAATTTTTGCATCCAGTACACATTTTTCAAGTATTGTGAGGCATTTTGAATCCCTAGTCTGTTATAATTTTATCAGTAGTGGTGAAAAATAAAAATATGAAGTTTTTTTCTTAAAAAAGATTCAATTCACTTTCTCCGGAAAATGGTACGTGATGGGACAATTTGGATTTTAAATTCAGTAATATTCACCTATTTTTATTTCGGAGCAAGACAAAAAGTAAAAATTTGTTGTTCAGTGTTATTAATAACTAAATTGCCTAATTAATTAATTATGTATATATTGAAGGATGTCCATAGATGGCTGGATAGGCCAGGGACTGTTACGATCGTATACTTTATTTTTTTTTTTTCATGGAGTGCAGTTACATAGGAAGGACTTTGCCGACAGACCTTCTACTGCCCCCTACTAATTGGTTGTCATAAATAAATGTCTTCCTTACTGTGACTGAAATCTTGTCTTCTCCTGTCAGTAACCAATCACAACCCTCGTTCAGAAGAATTGACAGGTTCCCGTCAAATCCACGTGGAGGCAGAGTTGTCGCATCTTTTCCGAATTCCAAGAATCCCGTCAGTTTCACTGCATAATTTCGAGGATCATCAGGATTGTGGCAACTGTGCAATGTTGGGACGAGGGGACAGGATGGAATTGTCAGAGTTGTTTGTGTAGGAAGCCATAAATCTGTAATTGGGTGTTCAAAGGAGCCACCGAACTGCACTCCTTGAAATAAAATAAGGTATACGGTCCAGATTTCTAACCCACACACGATTCCATGCAACCGCTTAACTCCGAGTAAGCTGTTTGAATTTCTTAATAGAAGACATATTCTGCCTAAAATTGATAAAGGGACGATACAAAGAGTATAAAACGATAGTACAAGCTTCCTTTCCTGCTAAGATAGGAAGGCAGTTGCTCGGAAGTGGCCGCACTAAAAGGCGCTCCAAGTCGATAAGCATGTGCTCGCTGCCTCCGTCCCAAAGTATATGGACCGTATTATCAGTTCCGCAGAGTGTACCCTAATGACGCGAGGTGTTGCCATGGTATTCCATGTGACGTATACACGGTGCCATTCATCTCATTGATGCCGAAAATAAACCCCAGTCGGACACAGTTTACCTCTTCGCCATGAAACCTTACTCACCCTACCAACTGCTCAAGTTACGTCAGCAATTCCTCCAGAGAATTTTTTTATCAACTCTTCATTTCATTTTCACTTGAATCTGGACGAATTTCATTTTAAAGAGGCTTTGAAGATGAGTACAGCATTATTTTTAAGAAATTCGTAGCGCGTCATTTTATTTCAGACGCCACTTCTTATATCGACGTCATTCGCCGACGTCAAAAGAAAACTTTGTTACCACAGACATCATTGAGTTAGTAGTTGAGCAGTTAAACGTGTAAAGTTTTTGTGAAGCGACGAATGTGTTAAAATTACGTTCCTTGGCAGCCATTATATCTGTCACGTTTATTTCTTTATTACATGGTTTATGAGATGCGAAATTATTTTTCATAATAAAATAATAATATAATAATTACGAGTATTGTTATTTCTTTCACCGTGCCATAGGTACAGAAATATCCATTGTTTCGGAGCTATGCATCATCACTATAGAAAATTAAGAAAGGAAATTCAGTAGATACAGCTTCTACCAAAAGTTTAAGGGCATCCCTAGGAAAGAGATGTTTCACTTTTGTTCTTATACTTACGTCAAAAACCCTGATGTTTATACAGAAACCAAATTCCTGTGAAAAATGAAGTTTTTAGTGCAAACCCAATCTCTCTATCTTTAAAACTGTGGATTATATAACTACTGTTATGGAAATTTACTGAAAAATTACATTTGTTGTAGGAAAAAAATTAATTATCCAAAAATGAGTGTACTTATATCAATGAATTTTGGGATAGAGTTAGACATATCTGAAATGTTTCTTGTGCAATTATCACTTTTTATTTTAAAACATTATGACAGCTCGTTCACGCATTATAATCGAGATTTTTTCTTCCTTTTATTTAAGAAAAATTCCAGTTGAGTTTGAAATTCGCTGCAAATTGATCAAGGACCACCATTACCATTTACATCATAACAATGGGAGCTGGTAAAAACTTGTCAATCAGCTTATTCCCTCCATTTTTAGTAAACAGTTGTGGAGTTTTTTACAAGTGTGGAAGGTTTAGACTTATTCCTTGAGAAAAAGTAAAAATGGGTCGAATTTCAGAGACCATGAACATAAAGTAACAGATTATTGTAATGTGGAAGTATGACTTGAGATAATATCTAACTCTATCTCAAAATTAATTTATATAAGTACATCCATTCTGGAGTAATTAATTTTTTTCCTACAAAAAAGTATTTTTTCAATAAGTTTTCATAACAGAAAAATTGTTATATAATCCACAGTTTAAAGATAAAGGGTGCTATTCATAGACATTTCGCAGCACGCGCTACGAGCGTACTAAGCTAGCCTCGGCTATCCACTGGTTACTTGTACAGAATTCAAATCATATTCTATCGCTAACACTGGTTTATGAATACGAAAAACGCTGATCATCCACCGAAAGCCCGCGCTAAAAATGTCTATGAATACGGCCCAAAGAGATTGGGTTTGCAGTAAAAAACTTCATTTTTCACAGGAATTTGGACTCTATATACACATCAGGGGTTCTGACATAAGTATAGGGACAAAAGTGAAACATCCTTAAACTTTTTGTAGAAACAACCTGTAAGTTACCTTTCTTTGCATTTCCTAACACTGGAATTAGTAAGTTGCTCGGAAATTTGGAATATTCCTACATCTATGACATGGTACAAAAATATAAAAACTCTCACCACAATCATTAGAGCAGGTTACAGTATAAACTGATTTTCATGTACGGTATGGTATTTTATAGAGAACTGTTCAAACAACACATAGCTTAGAATTGTATAAACAGACACAGTTACACAGTTCTGAGGTGAATGAAGAGGGAAGGATTGACTTATCATTTCTCGCTACATCACTTCACTTAAATATACAACTCTAAGATAAATGAAAAGATTGACTTATTTTTATCATTCACTACACCACTACACATAAATATGCAACTCTAAGATAAATGAAAAGATTGACATATTATCATTCACTACACCACTGCACATAAATATACAACTCTAAAATAAATGAAAAGATTTATTTCTTATCATTCACTTCACCACTACACATAAATATACAACTCTAAGATAAATGAAAATATTTATTTATTATCATTCACCACACTACTACACATAAATATACAACTCTAAGATAAGTGAAAAGATTTATTTATTATCATTCACTACACTACTACACATAAATATAAAACTCTAAGATAAATGAAAAGATTGACTTATTATCATTCACTACACTACTACACATAAATATACAACTCTAAATTAAATGAAAAGATTTAATTATTATCATTCACTACACTACTCCACATAAATATACAACTCTAAGATAAATGAAAAGATTGACATATCATCATTCACTACACCACTACACATAAATATAAAACTCTAAAATAAATGAAAAGATTTATTTATTATCATTCACTACACCACTACACATAAATATACAACTCTAAGATAAATGAAAAGATTTATTTCTTATCGTTCACTTCACCACTACACATAAATATACAACTCTAAATTAAATGAAAAGATTTAATTATTATCATTCATTACACTACTACACATAAATATACAACTCTAAGATAAATGAAAAGATTGACTTATTTTTATCATTCACTACACCACTACACATATATATACAACTCTAAGATAAACGAAAAGATTGACATATTATCATTCACTACACTACTGCACATAAATATACAACTCTAAAATAAATTAAAAGATTTATTTATTATCATTCACTACACTACTACACATAAATATACAACTGTAAGATAAATGAAAAGATTGACTTATTTTTATCATTTACTACACTACTACACATAAATATAAAACTCTAAGATAAACGAAAAGATTGACTTATTTTTATCATTCACTATTCCACTACACATAAATATACAACTCTAAGATAAATGAAAAGATTGACTTATTTTTATCATTCACTACTCCACTACACATAAATATACAACTCTAAGATAAATGTAAAGATTGACATATCATTATTATTCACTACACCACTACACATAAATATGCAACTCTAAGATAAATGAAAAGATTGACTTATCATTATTCACTACGCCACTACACACAAATACACAACTCTAAGATAAATGAAAAGATTGACATATCATTATTATTCACTACACCACTATACATAAATATACAACTCTAAGGTAAATGAAAATATTTTATTATCATTCACTACACATAAATATACAACTCTAAGATAAATGAAAAGATTGACATATCATTATTATTCACTACACCACTACACATAAATATACAACTCTAAGATAAATGAAAAGATTGACATATCATTATTATTCACTACACCACTACACATAAATATACAACTCTAAAATAAATGAAAAGATTGACTTATCATTATTCACTACGCCACTACATATAAATACACAACTCTAAGATAAATGAAAAGATTGACATATCATTATTATTCACTACACCACTATACATAAATATACAACTCTAAGGTAAATGAAAATATTTTATTATCATTCACTACACCATTACACATAAATATACAACTCTAACATAGATGAAAGGATTGACATTATTATTATTATTCGCTAAACATATACAGCTCTGAGGTGAGGGAAGAAGAACTCTTCTCTCCAAATTGAATCTCGTTTCTATCAATTCTGCCGACGCTAGATAACAACACAGTTGATAGAGCATCGTTAAATGAACGATTGGACATAGTTACTTCACCGAGATAAAGCACCTAATTGACTTTTTTTATTTGACGTTTCTTTCAATTTGTAAATATTCTTAAAAAATCCTACATGATGATCTATTGGTAACTCAGAAATCACGAAATGAGAATACTGGTCTGTTCACAATACCACAGATTCAGCCGATCCCTTTATTGAGACTCCATCGGCTATCTACAAATTCGTATTGGTATCACGGAAGCATGTTGAACCCTCACAAAATCATCTGCTGAAATATGTTAGAATATTAAGTCATGCGTGATTCCATACAATATCCTACATATGAAAGGACATGGCAACTTCTTTGCTTTTACACAGATCTTTCTGTACAATCTGTGAGATTGCTGCGCACTTTTTAATGTATTGCTTAATCCCAAGCCTTTTCTTCACCAGGGACGACGTGCTGCGGATATGTGTTGACCTCATTAAATCGTAGTGCTGCACGGGGTTATCTGCAGGTTTATGGGGGCAGAAAATTGATGGTAAACCAAAGCAACCCACAACAGCATCTGTCAGGAACAGACATTATATCATAGAATTAGTCACCTCTTGTGTTCTCGCCATATACGGAGATTTCAGTCGCGAATCGAACGCGACGCAGAAACTCATAAATAAGTTAATAGAATGGAGGGGAATACAGAAACAAATTATTATTCTCTAAGCACTTTTTAAAATTAATGGCATCGTTATAGCCTATGAAAATGCAAACTTTGTGTGCATCGTATGGCTGTGTTCTTCCTGAACTCCAAGATATATTGGTTTAAATGTTTACCTGGTATTGGAGGGATGAATGGAAGAATTAAGAAACCAAAGAAAAGGATATAATTAAAAGATTGAATAAATTATACATAAGTGCAGTTAGAAAAAAGAAGAGAAGCAATTATAATGAAAGGAAAGATAAAGGAGGAAAAAAGAACGAAGAGAAATAAAGAAGAAATAAGAAAACAAAGACAAGAAAGTGAGAAAGAAAAGGAGAAACGAAGAAATAGATCAAGAAAATAAGTAAGAAAGAAACAAAGTGAAACCACAGTTTAGTATATACAGTACAGTCACGAAGCTTGAGTTGTTGAGGGTACTAGGAACAATAGACTGTGCAGATACTGTTTCACATTGTATGTGATGAGGCGATAGTAGCGATCCTAGTGGTTAGCAACTATCTATGGATGCATATTCCCTACGTATTGAGCTTCGTGACTGTATATAGTAGACTGTGGTGAAACTGAGAACAGAAAAGAAAGAAAGAAGGGCAGCAAGAAAAAGAAGTGACGGGGATTCATAGGATGTCGGCAATTGCGTGAAACTTCTGTGTTCTCGGTTTAGTACTGAGCTACAGACAAAGAGGGTATTCCTTGAGGTACTCTCGATCTCTTCTTTCATGTCACCAACACTCTTCACTTCCCTGTCATTTAATCTATCCCCTGCAATAGTTAAAAATTGATTTGGGTGAAATCTTGAGGGTAGTGCGGGTCTAAGATGTTGGTATAAGATTTAAAAGTTTGTGCTTCAGGCTCTGGTGTTTATCAGGAACTCGATGATACTTGACTCTAGGACTGAGGCAGGATTGTCTGCCTGTCAGCGTCGGATTCAATAATGCCACATATTGGATTAGAAACAATAAAATCGTATGTAGGGAGCACAAAGGACCAATATAAGCCTAACTGTATAGTGAAAGATCGGAGGAGCGGAGAAAAATTTTCTCTGGCACCGGGATCCGAACCCGGGTTTTACGTGCTGAAGCTCTATCCACTAAGCCACACCGGATTCCAATTCCGATACCGGATTGAATCCTTTCAGTTTAAGCTCCACCTCTTAGCTTCTCTTTAGTGCCCAACCCTCATGCACTGTGTCACAGATGTGTGACCGTGGCACAATGTCCAACACACTAATGTGCAGGGGTGCACTCATTAGGAGTGCATAAGTGGCCGAGATCCGACGGAATGAGCGCTGTCTTAAATCAGTAAGAGATTATATACGCATATTATTGCGATGTACCGAAGTACTCGTACATATGATACTTCCGTGCAGGAATTCTGCGTTATCATATGATGAAGGATCGGTGGAGCGGAGAAACTGAGAGGATTCAATCCGACATCGGAATTGGAATCCGGTATGGTTTAGTGGATAGAGCGTCAGCACGTAGAGCTGAAAACCCGGGTTCGGATCCCGGTGCCGGAGAGAATTTTTCTTCGCTCCACCGATCCTTCATCATATGATAGGGGAGAGTCGGGTAGTATCGGACATCGGGTGATATCGGACAGTGAGTTTCTTTCATCTACCACACGATGATAGTACCTGATTGACATGGTTACGTTTCTGTGATGTCGCATAGAGAAACGTAACCATGTCATTCAGGTACTACCATATGGTGGTAGATGAAAGAAACGCACTGTCCGATGTTCGATAGTACCCGACTCTCCCCTAAAGCAGAATTCCTGCACGGTAATGTAATATCATATGTACTTTAGGATATCCATAGGTCATAGGAACTTCATTTCTGCTGTTTCCACCTTTCTTCTATGTTATATTTTCATAGCCCAATTTCCGGGGTATCAACATTGGTTTCGCCATTACTTTCTAAAACTTTATAATTCTATCCTAACATTAATTTTTTAACATTCTTACTATTGTTTCATATGCTGTCCGAAACTTATTCGTTTTGCGATTTAAATCATCCTCATAATTGAAAGACACCTCGCATCCTAAGCGACAATGAATATTTTGGACCTGTTTATTATTATTATTATTATTATTATTATTATTATTATTATTATTATTATTATTATATCTGAAGTACGACAAAGCCCTTTATTATCTACCCTGTTCAACATCTACATGGAGGATTTGGTAAATAACTGTTTTCAGAACATGGGAGGGGTAAAAATAGGAGGAAGAAGAATAAATTGCGTAAGAGTTGCTAATGATATGGCGTTGTTAGCAGAAGAGGAGACTATACTAATGGATATGCTACTGGAGCTAAATATCAGCTGTGAACAGCATGGAGTGAAGATAAATGCAAACAAGACGAAGACCGTGGTGACAGGAAGAAACGTAAAGAAGGAAAACTTGCGAATTCTAAATGAGGCAGTAGAGCAAGTTGACAGCTTCAGGTACTTGGGCTGTACTATAAGCAGTAACATGAGCTGCTGCCAGGAAGTCAAAAGGAGAATAGCAATGGCAAAGGAAACTTTTAATAGAAAAAAAAGATCTTCTGAGGACCTTCAGGAAAAATAACTAAGGAAGAGACTAGCGAAGTGCTTTGTGTGGAGTGTGTCGTTGTATGGAGCAGAAATATGGACATTACGACGAAGTGAAGGGAAACGAATAGAAGCATTTGAAATGTGAATATGGAGAAGAATACAGCGTGTGAAGTGGATACACAGAATAAGAAATAAAAATTGTGTTGGAAAGAGTGGATGAAGAAAGAATGATGCTGAAACTGATCAGAAAAAGAAATGAATTGGTTGGATCACTGGCTGAGAAGAGACTTCCTATTAAATGATGCAATGGAAGGAATGGTGAATGGGAGAAGAGTTCGGAGCAGAAGAAGATATCAGATGATAGACATTAAGATATATTGATCATATGCGGAGACTAAGAGGAAGGCAGGAAATAGGAAAGATTGGAGAATGCTGGGTTTGCAGTGAAAGACCTGCCCATTGGCAGAACACTATATATGTATGTATGTATGTATTATATCCAAAGGTCAACAATTTCATTGTTTATGAAACACTCAGAAAAGTGCGTGTGTAAACACATGATGTGGGTCTTATTAATGAAACAGGGTCTTATGATACATTCAACAGGTCGACCCTGAGTCGTCCCCCTCCTTTCCGCGATACAAGAAAACATAGTTGCGAATTTATAGAAAGCGCTGACAAATTATCTATCACACGGCCGGCATATCCTTGGTTTTGATCATGGTGCACACCCAGACATTCGCCCACCCTGACAGGCGTTGTGTGTGGGCGCCTCACATAAACACAGAGCATCCGTTCGCCCTCCGACACGAGTACGAGTTCGAGTACGGCTTCGCGAGACAGGGTTTGCTCATTTCCTCCACTTCTGCTTATGTTTAGTGACATTATTTGTATTCATTTATGCAGTTTCGTCTTCGGTGGTCTTGCTGGTACTATGCTGGCCGTTGAATTTGAGGTTCCCAGGTTAAAGTCTCAGCCGAGGATGATGAATTCTCAGATGTCTTCCCCCGGGAAGAAAATAAAGCTGGGAGGCCTTTTCGAAGAATTACGGCACGCAAAAGAACCCTATTCACCTCAAGAGCAAAGTAATGCACGTCACCAAAGGAGAACAGAGAGACTTACGAATTCAGTGGAATGGAAAAACTTTGGAACAAAAAAGAGGATTTTGAAATCTAAATTTTCACAATTTTGTTTCTTTGCGTCGAACCTCGAAGCCTGTGATAGATACTGACTTGTTTATATGTGGCCACACCTGTGGAGTAACGATTAAAGCATCTGACCGCGAAACCAGGTGGCCCGGGTTCGAATCCCGGTCGAGGAAAGTAACCTGGTTGAGGTTTTCCCTTAACCCAATATGAGCAAATGTTGGGTAACTATCGGTGCTGGACCCCGGACTCCTTTCACAGACATTATCACCTTCATTTTATTCAGACGCTAAATAACCTGAGATGTTGATACAGTGTCGTAAAATAACTCACAAAAAATCTAGATATAGGTCTCGCAAGCAGGGAATACCGACGGAAGGAATGTGAATGAAACAAGGCGATAAGGAGGAGCGGGTGACAGGAAAGGTCACGAGATAGCTTGAATGATAGTCAAGAGTACAGTCGAAAGAGAAATGACATCGATAGAATCAGTCTTGCGTTGTGATAGTTCCATTACATGTGAATACGTGTCTTGTATCGCACGATGTCATTATTTCATTCGTGAACATATGTTGCGCGTTTAATTAGCTTCGAATTTTTCTCTTGCTACGTTCTTTATTTCTACAGCGATGTACTCATTTGTTCATCTTCTTGGAAGAGACAGTACTTCCATCCGCCCGTACCTCTTGCTCCCTCGGCGTGCCTACATACGTCAAAACAGACAGTAACGCCATCTCTGCTTTTCGGTAATTGTTCCTTGCGCGAGCTATACTTTCATAAATCCTGATGGCAAAATAAATATGAGCATACGTATATAACAGAGTCCAAAAAGCCGATCAAATTTATTACCAAATAAACAATACCTTAATTGGAAAAATGAAATCAGCAAAAAAACTAAGATACATATATACGAGGGTGCTTCAAAAAGTATGGTAACAAGAGCTTTCATATAAACTCTATATCACAGATAGATAAGTGTACTGATACACATAATAGGGAACTGGCACGCATTACTTTTAAACACAGTCACCATGCTTGTCCAAACACTTGTTCCAACGGTAGCCTATACCAAGGCATCAATGCTGGAATAGAAGAAATCTACATCAAGTCCCTGAAGCCACGTTATGACGGCTTGCAGAAAGGCGTTGAATTGCTTATCACCCATGTGCTTCTTCAACGGTCCGAGGAGATGGAAATCACTGTGTTCCAGGTTGAGGCTGTAGGAAGGTTGGTCCAGTGCCTCCCATCGGAAGCACCACATTCGCACCGTACACCTCAACAAGTTGACGACGAATAATTCTGCTAGGAAGGTGCCCTTCAGACGAAGCAACCGGATCACACCACACACTTCCACATTTGACCATGTTTCCGTGCACGCCACCATCTTACAACTGATATTGCGAGGGTCTGACGCAACATATGTGCCATCTAATGGCTGCGTAATACAGCTGTAGTCTGCTGCTGCTTTCCTGGCGGAAATTTCGAACGAGAAGGGGAATGTGTTACACGTGAGAGCTCTTGTTACCTTACTTTTTGAATCACCCTGGTGCATATGTAATTCTAAAATTAGTGACAACACTTTAATTAAGAACATATACTTATTTGGTCACAAACAGCAACAAACAACCGAGCGAGTTGGCTCAGACTGTAGCGTTTGAGACTCGTATTCGAGAGACGCGGGTTCAAATCCCGTGGCCGATCAATCTGACTAGAGTTTGTCATGATTTCCCTCAGTCACAAAGGCAAATGCCGGATTGTAAATTTACTTGCCATGACTCATCACTGCCTCAATCACCAACATCATAAACATTTAAGAAAAAATCTATAATCAGTCACAAGACCACGAAACGCAGACACGAGGTCCAGTTTTCAAAGCCTAAAAATGTAATGTCCATTTTCGTAAGTCCATTAAATAAAAGTCCACTAAATTATGACCATAAAGATATGTCCAATTAATTATATGTCCATTTTATTTTAGTCCAAAATACACAAATTTTATATCTACTTTTTTACGTCCATTGCATGAATGTCCATTGCATTATGTCCCTTTAAAAATTTATGTTCATGTAACTTGTTTGGATTTGAACGGATTACATCAGCTTCTTGTCTATGCGGATGACGTGAATATGTTAGGAGAAAATCCACAAGCGATTAGGGAAAACACGGAAATTCTACTTGAAGCAAGTAAAGCGATAAGTTTGGAAGTAAATCCCGAAAAGACTAAGTATATGATTATGTCTCGTGACCAGAATATTGTACGAAATGGAACTATAAAAATTGGAGATATCCTTCGAAGAGGTGGAAAAATTCAAATATCTTGGAGCGACAGTAACAAATATAAATGACACTCGGGAGGAAAAAAACGCAGAATAAATATGGGAAATGCCTGCTGTTATTCGGTTGAGAAGCTTTTGTCATCTATTATAGATTTATTAATTTGTCATACAGAATAATATCTGTAATATTAACAATTAATATATGAGGAGAAAAATTCTCTCCGGCGCCGAGGATCGAACCCGGGTCTACGTACCAAGCGCTCTGACCACTGAGCTGCGCCGAATTCAATCCACAGCACCGGATCGAATTCTCCTCCTTCAGTGTTTCCCTTTATGGTCTGACTCCAAGTTAGGCATATATGTTGACGTATATGTCCAATGTCAACTGCCATTATACTAGGAGCGCACTCAGCAGAATGACTTATTTGGCCGGGATTCCGCAGTTAAGTGCACAGTAACCTGTGCAGACATATGCACTGCTAGCTATGAGAATATTATAGATTTATTAATTTGTCATACAGACTCTATATATATAATTTGAACTGGTAATGGAAATTACGGGAAAACGGCTGAACAAATTTTAATAAATGACCCCTCATTTTGAAGCTTGGGACCCAAAGTTTTTCTGAAAAATAGTAGTTTTCAGTGAAATGTCAATTTTCCTACATCATTTTCCTATTTTCCAAAATCCATCTGTCGTCAGTTTTGAGAAATAATGGTTTTTCAGAATAAAACAAAACACAAACACACTACTATAAACAATATCACACGAAGGCCATGACCTGTAGGATTTCTGACATATTTAGAGTTCAGATGGCTCAGATTCTCTGATATCGTAATGCCAATATGTCGGTCAGACCGTTTCTGTAATATTGGTTATTAAAAACTTCAAGACTTACTAAAAAGAATTTACAGGTCAGATTCTCTGGTGTGTAATTTTCTGATACAACTGTCTGTGTATTGGATATTAAAAACTACAGAACTTAAGAATGTTTGATGACATTATTACCATTAAAAATGAAATATTATTATACTGAATGCCATGATGTGAGTATTGTCACTAATTATACAGATTAATGTTGATATGAAAGTGAAACTTTTTGAGGTTATATAAGTAGGCGTAGAGAATATCTTAAGTTAGATCTTCATTTCTATAATATTTACTGAGTGACTGCTATATAGTAGTCTATACAAAACTTAAGTAAGATAACAATATTGTTATTAAAAATGAAATATTTTTATAGTTATTAATCAAGTGCTATGGGTCTTTTCCATATATTTAATGGCGGTGTGGTGTAGATATTTAAAGCTGAAAGTTAGAATTTATAAAACAGTTATGATACTGGTTGTTCTTTATGGTTTTGAAACTTGGACTCTCACTTTGAGAGAGGAAGAGAGATTAAGGGTGTTCGAAAATAAGATACTTAGAAAAATATTTGGGGCTAAGAGAGATGAAGTTATAGGAAAATGGGGAAAGTTACACAACACAGAACTACACGCATTGCATTCTTCACCTAACATAATTAGGAACATTAAATCCAGACGTTTGAGATGCAGCGCATGTAGCACGTATGGGTTAATCTAGAAATGGATATAGAGTGTTAGTTGGAAGACCTGAAGGGAAAAGACCTTGAGGGAGGCAGACGTAGATGGGAGGATAATATTAAAATGGATTTGAGAGAGGTGGGATATGATGGTAGAGACTGGATTAATTTTGCCCAGGATAGGGACCGATAGTGGGCTTATATAAGGACGGCAATGAAACTTTGGGTTCCTTAAAAGCCATATTTGTAAGTAAGTGATATAGATATTTATATGTTGATTCTCTTCAGTATTGTCTGGAGGAAGCGCAAATATTATAGTGCCTAAGGAAATATCAAAAGTTATTACTTACTAACAAAATAAGAGGCCTACAAAATGTTATAGTGTCCCGATCACATTTGCAAGATCTCTTAGCAGGATAAATGATTCTACCCTCTACATTTCAAGGTAGTTCACGAAACATGCAGCAGCTATACCAAGACGCTAAGTCTATTGTTGGGAAGCATGGCAAACCTGATATTTTCTTAACTCACCTACAATCCTCAATGACGCCCACATGAAAAACGGACTGATCGTCCTGGCATTGTTACTTGCGTTTTCGCATTGAAACTCAAAAACTGAAGATATATAGGTTCAATAAAAAGTAATTAGCATAAAGAAAACCATTCAGAGGGGTGTGTTTCATTATTATGGAAGCAAATAACTTCCAAAATGTCTGGTATTCTTCACTGGAAATAAATTTGAAAAATTTTAATTTGAACTTTTAATGAACTTAGTTTGCAGCATTTGCTGCAAAAGCCACTAGTAATTCTTTATACATCCATTAATTGAGGAATGCACACTGTTCAAGACTGTTTAAAATCATTGTTTGTAGTGTTTCCTTGACAGTCCGGGACAAGTACTTAAATACCTGATATTGATCATGAACGGCCGGTACCAACTCCTCGAGGATCTATCTTAGGATAGATACTCGAGGAGCTCTATCTTAGGATAGATACTCGAGGAGCTGGTACCGGCGGCCGTTCATTATCCTCAGTATACCTACAGTACATGACGCATCGTTTCAGTGTTGTCACTAACTGCCGCATCTGCGTGCTCCAAACTGTAAGGAAGCATGCCGAGATGTAGGGCCTACTCTGCTATTTTGCGAAGGGTAGAACCACCGGGCTGCTGTAGGTTCTTTATTGCGGCCATCGTGATTTGGGCTAACTTCCTTGCCTTCATCTCCGTTGATTGTTGAGTTTTTTTTTTTAGCAAAGATTTGTTCTGGACCGAAGCTAGATAGGACCTTAAACATGCATAGTTAACTGACGAAAAAGGAATTCATCTAATAGGGTTCAAAAGTATGAAGAAAATGTATCAGATATTTAAGTACTTGTCCCGGGCTGTCAAGGAAACACTACATACAATGATTTTACACACGTATTTCGTACCGAGGACCATGGAGGGGTCGACGTGGTTGGCGAGTTGGTATAGCGCTGGCCTTCTATGCACAAGGTTGCGGGTTCGATCTCGGGCCAGGTCGATGGCATTTAAGTGTGCTTAAATGCGACAGGCTCATGTCAATAGATTTACTGGCATGTAAAAGAACTCCTGCGGGACAAAATTCCGGTACGTCCGCCGACGCTGATATAACCTCTGCAGTTGCGAGCGTCGTTAAATAAAACGTAACGTTAACGATGGAGGAATGAGTGTGCTGAGCAAGGATTGAAGAATTGTGGCGGTGGATCATACGTGACAGGGCTCAGGAATAACTTCATTATTTAAAGAATCTCAATAAATAAACAAATTATGTCCCATCTGATTCATTTACAGCATCGTAGTAGTACAAGGCATTTATTCGTAGGAATTTATATTTTATTTCGAAAAAATATGGAGTACCTATTACTTAAGGAAAATTAATTGAATATTTCTGGCAAACGAAATGAAGAAAGTACAAGAATTTAGTTTTTTACCAATAGAATATAACAAGACCAATAATTCTTATTCGATCACAGTAAATAGATAATTAATATGGTTTGTACACTGCTTAAGTCGAAATGTACTAAAAAAAATAACACATTTGTTTAATTAAAACAATTCGTGAAATTTTTTTCTATTCGTTTGATTTTGGAGGGTGTCATACTGACTTCTAATTTCGTGAACACTTCAAACTTAAGTACTCTATTACAAAACTTTTTTTGTCTCTTCGAACAGTATAACAAAAAATGTACACATTAAAACAATATAACTGGTAATGGAAATTACGGGAAAACGGCTGAACGGATTTTAATAAATAGCCCCTCATTTTGAAGCTTGGAACCCAAAGTATTTTCAGAAAAATAGTAGTTTTCAGTGAAATGTCAATTTTCCTACATCATTTTCCTATTTTCCAAAATCCATCTGTCGTCAGTTTTGAGAATTAGCTAATTGCATTTCAGAATAAAACAAAAAACACACTACAGTAAACAATATTACACGAAGGCCATGATCTGCAAGAATGCTGACATATTTAGAGCTCAAATTAAATTGGTTATTAAAAACTTAACTTACTAAAAATAATTTACAGGTTCGATTCTGTGGTGTGTAATTTTCTGGGTACAGCTGTGTATTGGATATTAAAAACTACAAAACTTGAGGTGGTTTGATGACATTATTACCACTAGAAATGAAATTGTAGTTAATGCCATGATGTGACTATTTTTCATTAATTATACATATTAATGCTATATTGATGATATGAAAGTGAAACGTTTTGGGGTTATGTAAGTAGATATAGAGAATAACTTGAATTAGATTTTGATTTCTATATTTTACTGAGTGGCAGCTATATAGTATATATAGTATATGTTACTGAAAGCTATAAAACTTACGTAAGATAATATTATTAAAAATCAAATATTTTTATAGTTAATAATCAAGTGGGGTTGGATCTTTTCATATATTTAATGGCGGTATGTTGTAGATATTTATATGCGTGGTTCTCTTCAGTATTGAGAGAGAGCATCTTTCATTATTATGGAAGCAAATAACTTTTAGAATGTCTGGTATTCTTCATTGAAAATAAGTATGAAAAATGTTTATTTGAACGTCTAATGAACTTAGCTTGCAGCATTTGCTGCACAAGCCACTGGCATATAAATATAATTTGAATTGGTAATGGAAATTACGGGAAAACGGCTGAACGGATTTTAATGAATGACCCGTTATGAAGCTTGGCATCCAAGGATTTTCAGAAAAATAGTAACTTTCAGTGAAGCATTACTTTTCCTATATAATTTTCCTATTTTCCAAAATCCATTTTTCGTCAGTTTTGAGAACTAATTGCATTTCAGAATAAAACAAAACACACACTACAATAACAATAAGCTATTACACGAAGGCCATGACCTGCAGAATTGCTGATATATATTGAGCTCAAATTTAATTGGTTATTTAAAACTTCAAGGCTTACTAAAAATAATAAAATTTACAGGTCTGATTCTGCGGTGTGTAATTTTCTGAGTAGGCCTACACCTGTGTATTGGATATTAAAATCTACGAAACTTGAGGTGGTTTGATGACATTATTACCATTATAATTTAAATATTATATTTAAATAAATATTATTATATTTAATGCCATGATATGACTATTTTCATTAATGCTATATTGATGATGTGAAAGTGAAACGTTGTGGGGTTATTTAAGTAGATGTAGAGAATATCTGAAATTAGATCTTCATTTCTATAATTTACTGAGTGGCGGCTATGTAGCATATAGCCTATATATATAACTAAAAACTTACATAAGATAATAATATTGTTATTAAAAATTAAATATTTTTATAGTTATTAATCAAGTGGAGTTGGGTCTTTTTCATATATTTAATGGCTGTGTGGTGTAGATATTTATATGCGCCATTCTCTTCAGTAATGGCTCAAGAGAACGCAAAAATTACAGTTCCTAAGGAAAGACCAAAAGGTATTACTTACTGATAAAATAAGAACATTTTGTAGGCCCCCGATCATTTCAGCAAGATCTCTTGGCAGGATAAAATGGTTTCACCCTCTACATTTCAAGCTCGCCATGCAGCAGGTATACCAAGATGCTATGTCTATTGTTCGAAAGCATAGCAAATCTGACATTTTTTTTAACTTTCCCCTACAATCCACAATGACCTGAAACAGCTATTGCTTTACTCCCACATGAAAAGCCACTGATCGTCCTGACATTGTTACTTGCGTTTTCGCGTTGAAACTCAAAACCTAAAGATGGATAGATTCAAGAAAAAGTATTTGGCATAAAAAACACCATTCAGAGGGAGTATGTTTTATTATTATGGAAGTAAATAACTTTCAAAATGTCTGGTATTCTTCATTGAAAATAAACCTGAAAAATGTTTATTTGAACGTCTAATGGACTTAGTTTTCACCATTTGCTGCACAGGCCACTAATAATATCTGTAACATTGATAATTAATATATGAGGAGAAAAATTCGCTCCGGCGCCTAGGATCGAACCCGGGTTTTTGGTTCTACGTACCAAGCGCTCTGACACTGAGCTATGCCGAATTTTGTCATCTAGTCTGCTGTCAAAAAACCTGAAAGTTAGAATTTATAATACAATTATACTACCGGTTGCTCTGTATGGTTGTGAAACTTGGATTCTCACTTTGAGAGAGGAACAGAGATTAAGCGTGTTTGAGAATAAGGTTCTTAGGAAAATATTTGAGGCTAAAAGGGATGAAGTTGCAGGATAATGGAGAAAGTTACACAACGCAGAACTGCGCACATTGTACCTTCACCTGACATAATTAGGAACATTAAATCCAGACGTTTGAGATGGACAGGACATGTAGCACGTATGGGCGAATCCAGAAATGCATATAGAGTGTTAGTTGGGATGCCGGAGGGAATAAGACCTTTGGGGAGGCCGAGACGTAGAGGGGGGATAATATTAAAATGGATTTGAGGGAGGTGGGATATGATGATAGAGACTGGATTACTATTGCTCAGAATAGGGACCGATGGCGGGCTTATGTGAGGGCGGCAATGAACCTCCGGGTTCCTTAAAAGCCATAAGTAAGTAAGTATGTTCATGTAACTTATTAACTACTCAACTTCTACTTATTCATCTTCAAATAGCTTCAAACGCTAACTAATAACTTTAAGGTAAATAGTGATGTTACCTTCTTCCTTGTAGTGGTTATAATTGTGAACACTCTGTTCCACTGTCCTAAATTTACCAGGTAGGCCTACGATCATTTAATTGAGTGTCGCAAATTTTGATCCACCCCAAGCACTTGGGTTATAATAATTTCATTATTCTTTTGGTCATCCTTAATGAATTCCATAAATTTCCAGATCGATGTGTGATATGTGATGATGTCTTTTTGGAAAAGATTGTGCCATTCTTGAACTAAGTTGTTCGATGTTGTCTTGTCTTATAAGTTTTCCATATTTCAGATTAGTATCTTGCTGGCATTTTTCTTCTTCTTTCTTGAACAGTTATGTAAATTGTTTTGATGTACCGGTATATGTAATACTAAATCATCTATAGGCCTATGACAACCTAAACATGTGCCAATGGCACAAAAGGAGTTGATGTATTGTCAAATTTCAGTTTTCATACGCGGATTTTGTCCATCTATAGTCTCAATAAACAAAATAAAACAAAAATCTAAGAATAATTGTAATAAATAATAATGATGCATTCACTGTATTTGTATAATTTGGTCTGATGGAGCACCTTGCACCTTTAACTCTGCCTAAATAAATAAACACACATTATGCATTTCACAGTCTGCGAGTGGGCATATAATATAGGCCTAAAAGTGGACATTGAAAATTAGACCTAAACGAAAGTGGACATAAACGTATTTGGACATAGGTCACATGGACCCAAAAATGTGGACATAAATAAAACTCAACAAAAGTAAAAGTGTAAATAAGTGTGTATGAACATACATGATAAGGACATGATATCAATGGACGGATCGTCCTGGAAGCAAGACCACAAAGCCAGCTACAACATACAATCACAGTCTAATGTATACAGTCACGAAGCTCAACACGTAGGAAATATGCATCCATAGATAGTTGCTAATCACTAGGAGCGCTACCATCGCCTCATCACAGACAATGCGAAATAGTACCGTCGTTTCCCCTAACTATGGTCCACATTTTTCACATTTTTCTTTGTATATCCAGTACTATTCATCCAGATTAAGTGAAATTTTGGCTTCGGACTCTTGTAAGTGTATATTAAATAAATATTGACATGTGTTTGAAATTATTTAATTACAAGTTTTAAAAAAATAATAAGCATTGGTACATAGTTGTATTCTGAGTTGCCCAACTATGGTCCACTCATAAATTCATGCTTGAAAGCATGAATGGACTATAGCTGGAGCTGTAGTTATTCGTAAGTCAAGACATTGAGTTTCTAATTAAAGGGTAGAAACATAATCTAGCACAGAAATATTAAAAATAAATTGAAAGTGCATGGATTCTTTTTATTGGTACACATTGCATAAACACACAATAAACAAGAGAAATCTGAAAGTCATTTTCCTGCAATAATGAACAACTACACTCACCAGCAAAAAAAAAACCGGGCCACCTAAAGTTTCTCAATTTTTTATGAGGTGTGAATCAGAAAACGCATTATGAAATGAAGAAAACATTGCTTCCCACAAAAAAAAACTCTTTTATTATCACTTGCGTTATTATTTTCAACGCCAAACAATGGATATAATTAAAAAGTGTAAAAACTTACAAATTGTATCAACTTTCTTCCAAATGTTCAACTGATTTTGTTGCCACCCAGATGTTGCTAATAGCGGATATTGCCTCCCCGTGACTGTATGACTGTTACCATTCGATCAGATTCTGGATGTCAGTCTGGTCGATTCTATTCCATTCTTTACTTAGAACATTTCGGAGCTGCTGTAAGTTGCTATGAGGAGTTAAACGACTTCTAACTCGCTTCTCTAGCATGTCCCACACATGTTCAATAAGGTTTATATTAGGACTTCTTGCTGGCCATGCCATCCTATTCAATCCAACGTTGTGAAGGAACTCGTCCACGATTTTTGTAGCATGAGGGCTTACATTGTGGTGCATTAACAGGAACTTTTCACCAATAAGTGGGGCATATGGTACCACATGTTAAATTAGACCTTCTTCGATGTATCTTGGAGCAGTCAAAGCACCTCCATTAATGAAAACAAGTTCTGTGTGAGCTTCATATGAAATGCCACCCCATACCATTACTGATCCACCTTGGAAACTGACATGTGAACTGAAGGTACATGAAGAAAAACGTTCTCCTTCTCTTCTCCACACTCTTTCACGTCCATCTGTAAACTAAATCTCGATTCATCTGTGAAGCGCACTCGTCGCCACTCTCGCAGGTTCCAATTAGCATGATTGTGAGCAAAACGTAATCGTTCAACATGATGTTGCTGGAGAAATTCTGGGCCTTTAGTTGGTCTTCTGGAATTCAGCCCACATTCATCCAGACGTCTTCTTACAGTTCTCTCACTCACATTAACTTGTCTTCTTTTCTGGAAGACTCTTCTGGTCTCAATAACTGTGGAATGGCGATCTCTTAATGTGTTTAGGACAATAAAATGGTCGTCACGAGCCGAAGTTACTCGTTTTCTCCCTGAACCGGGTCTCCTGGGATAACCTGCTGGCTCTCTAAAGCGATGGTACACTCGTTGTACGGTCGATCGAGGAATCCCAAGAACTGCAGCCACATAACGCTGACTATTCCCAGCTTCTATCAATGAAACCACTTTTGCTGAATCGGTAGGACTTAGTGACATTTGTATATAATGAAGTACTCTAATACTGCCTCAAAAGAGCTTAGCAGTCTGTAGACTTGTTTAATTAATAGTTCATAGTATTTTACTGTTTAACTCTTGTATTTTACTGTTTAACTCCTGTATATACGTAACTTTTGTCTAAATCAAATTGTCGTATACTTTGTATTTTGTAAGTTCATATTATGTATGTATACTTTTTGCTGGTTAAGTGGAAGAGAAGGCCTTACGGCCTTAACTCTGCCAGCTAAAATAAATTATTATTATTATTATTATTATTATTATTATTATTATTATTATTATTATTATTATTATTATTATTATAAAAATGAACGAAGACAGAAAACCTATACAGATGCTCAAAGCACGACCAGAAGGAAAAAGGGCCAGATAAAGACCAAGGGGTAGAGTGGGATAAATATGTGGGGAAATTGGCAAGAGAGAAAGGAAAGAACATTCAAGAAGCGAAGAGACTGGCAGGGGAGGAAAAAGTACAGAAGCTCGATAATAATGAGACCCGAAGCCTGAAAAGGCAAGTGAGAGCTAAAGAAGAAGAAGAAGAAAAAGAGGAAGAAGAAGAAGAATTCTGTCCTGATAGGGTCAGAAAATATTCGTTAGCCATTTCCCACCCACTTTAGTGTAGGCCTATGTGGCGATTTTCAAACAGAAGTATATGCTAAAAAAATAGTTAATGTGGCATAGTAGGCCTATTATACTCAACATAAGAGTTGAGAAGAAATTTGAATATTAGCACATCAGTCATAACCTTCCGCTACCGTGAGGGCCTCCATGGCCTGTAACAGGGATGTATTTCCTTTAATCTTAGTGCTTCCATGTTTTACAAAAAAAAAAATATCACAGGAACTACATTCTACAAAGTTAACTCACAATGAGCTAATTCTTATTTTAGACTCATTTCATTAGGGTCTACATCCAACACAGAAGACATAGGAAGCCTGGGGAAGATGCTAAATATATTATAAATCTTATGGTTGCAAGGTACCGATGAAAAGGGACGATGAAGTAATTGGAGTTCCTGTATGTGCAACAAAGCTTTCGCTTCAGTGCATGACATTACAAAGAAGAAAGGGAAGTACTTCCGAGGTACTAAACAGAAGCAGGCTCACCCAAACATTGTCCAAGTAGTTATAAACAAACAAACAGAAACAAAAAAAAAAATAGTTTAAACGAGGAAACTTTGAAAACAATGTGTGATAATTAGGGGCCGTACTTTGTTCCAGGAGGCTACAAGTTTAAGTATTACTGGAATCTTTACTGTAACGGATGAGTGCGTGCATGTAGCAAACGAAGTACTTCTGTCTGCTCACGCGAATCCTGTTTTGTCAAGTTGGGTAGAACAAAACATAGACCACTTTAACAGCTATACCACTAATATTTACAATTAATATTGTTTAACTATGCTATTTTTACTATTTACATTATGATAAAGAATGTAGGCCTACATTTATAAAATATTATTTACACTATTATGTGCAATGTTACGTACCAGTAATGTAATGAAAGGTATTTTATTTCATAACACTACAACCTACTTATTCTGTAAATAGTGTACAGGGGCTACAGGCATTGACTACTTTCAAAAGCCGATTGTCAAAAGGCTGTTTTTCGTCTCTAGAATATGATATTTCTTCAAATGTAACTTTTGTGGAATATGATTTTTATTTTTCATATATCATTTGTCCATTATGAAATATCATTTCTTTGATAGGCTACAAATCGTCTTATTTAACACTAAATTGTAATTGTTTAACTCTTCGAATTGCATGTTACTTAACATGTCTACATTTTGCTATTATTATTATTATTATTATTATTATTATTATTATTATTATTATTATTATTATTATTATTCCATTGTTTGCTGTGTTGCTGTTATTTATATTTGCTATGCATTTTTATACTGCTTGAGTGGAAGAGAAGGCCTTATGATCTTAATTCTGCTAGTGAAAATAAATGAATTAAATATATGAAGAAATCATTTAAACTGTAGGAAACAACATCGTAGCCACCGATGTAGCTCAGTCGGCTAAGATCTGCCGATCCAGAGTTGCGCTCGGTAGCGGGTTCGATTCCCGCTTGGGCTGATTACCAGGTTGGGTTTTTCCGAGGTTTCCCTCAACCGTAAAGCAAATATTAGGTAATTTATGATGAATCCTCTGTCTCATCTCTCCAAATACCATCTCGCTGTCACCAATTTTATCGACGCTAAATAACATCGTAATTGATACAGCGTCGTTAAAATAACCAAGTAAAAAGATATCATCCTAGTATTACTATAATGCATTGTAAACAGTCTATGAGGTCTAGTTTTGAATCATGAATAGAATGTCAACTTCAGCATAAACAAGATGCTGTGGCACGCGTCAAATATGACGTCACGTCAATAATAGTCTATGGACAGCTAACCTTATAGCCGTACGCCCTGGAACAAAATACGATCACTAGTGATCATATTTCGTCTTACAAGGGAGGACAAAATTATTATATATTAGCCGTGATTCCAAGCGTAATATACAGTAGTGGCAAAAAAACCGGACAGACCCTTGTAGCTGATTTCAGACCCTTGTTCACTCAGAGCACGATAGACTGGTAACTAAGACTTTCGTGGTTCGAATCCTGCCTGGGAAGGAATCTTTTTTTTTTCCCCCTTATTCAAATTTATTCCCAATACTTTTCGATTGCAGCGATATTTTACTACTTAATTAACTTATTATTCCCAGAACATGAATTTTACCAGCAATCGAAAAGCATTGGGAATAAATTTGAATAAGGAACAAAAAAAGTTTCCTTCCCAGGCAGGATTCGAACCACGAAAGTCTATCGTGCCCTGGAGTGAACAAGGCTCTGAAATCAGCTACAAGGGTCAGTCCGATTTTTTTTTTGCCACTACTGTACATTCCAGAGAATTGAAATGTTACAAAGATATAATCACTTCAGAGGGTGGTACCCAGTCAGGACTGCTTAGCAAAAATTCATAACAATATTTAATGAAAAACTAAATAACGAGATTGATTTATACGAACTAATAATCGACTGATAATAGAATAAAATAATATAAGAGGCACATTTACAATTGGAACAAAAGAAAGCTGTTTACCAAGCAGTAATACACGAATGAATCTGTTAACCCGACTGCATTCTCTGCGCCGCAATTTTAAATTGCAATGTCAGTTACCCAGACAACATGAAGGACTTCAGCACCGTAACCGAATAGCTACAAAGCATAAGGTTCTCTGGTTTATGATCGTCTTGATTATTTTAACTTAGAATTACAAGCATTGGAAAGGATATAGCAAAATATAAATTTGTATGTCCTCAGTCCCTTTTTACCGAGCGATTGTCGGTCTTCCAGGTAATAGATGGCGCTAAGTAAAACTTTGTCGGCCTTTTCTTGCCTACGTTGAATTTCAAAGCTGAATAACGTTTCCAATTGAGAGCATCATTCTGTAAATACGAGTAAAATATTACTATTATTACTACCGTAACAGGTTGGGTTACGTTACGTTCGATCGTGTGCATTGATATGTACCTCCTTAATAATTTTTCTACCAAAAGTTTTGGAAACGTGCTGTCTAACCACTTCATGGATCACTTCAGAAGACTGGGTCCATAATCTACAACAATACTTAATGCTTGTCCTTTTATAGTAACGCAAGCCGCATTGGTTATGAACGAATATCTAGTGGTGTTTATTCCCAAAGCTCCTATAAAGGAGATACAATAGTTGCAGAACGATCACATCCTACATTTTTAAAGTATAGGATCACCTATAACCTCTGTTGGGCAAGTAAATTACCTGTACGTATTTTACGTGTAATTTACATGTAAAACACGTACTGTAGAAAACTATTTTATACACGAAGTAATAAACTAACATTTATTGATTTTGACAATATAAACATCAATTACTTCGTTCCTTTTAAGTCCTGATAAGAAAAATGTCTGTTGCACCTTCATCTCGCTCAGATGCTAGATAACCATAGTAGCTGCTGGTAAGCGTCGTAAAATGAACCAATTAAAAAAACGGATCCATACACTCCATTAGTGAATTACCATGAGTGAAATAGGCCTAGTCCATGAAATTTCTCCGGTTTTTCCATGATAGGTTTATGGTTTTGATTTAAAATGTAAGAGAAATAAAGAAAGAAAGTAATTATGTAGAAAAGGAAACCAAGTAAGAAAGAAAGAAAGGACGAATGGAAGAAATAAAGAAAGAAAGAAAAAGAAATTAAGGAAGGAAGAAACAAAGAAAGAAAGGATGAATTGAAGAAATAAAGAAAGAAAAAAAGAAAGAAATTAAGGAAGCAAGAAAATAAGAAAGAAAGGATGAATGGAAGAAATATAAAGAAAGAAAGAAAAAGAAATTAAGGAAGGAAGAAACAAAGAAAGAAAGGATGAGTTGAAGAAATAAAGAAAGAAAAAAAGAAAGAAATTAAGGAAGCAAGAAAGTAAAAAAGAAATGATGAATTGAAGAAATAAAGAAAGAAAAAGAAAAAAGGAAAAAATTAAGGAAGCGAGAAAATTAAAAAGAAATGATGAATTGAAGAAATAAAGAAAGAAAAAGAAAAAAGGAAAAAATTAAGGAAGCAAGAAAGTAACAAAGAAAAGATGAATTGAAGAAATAAAGAAAGAAAAGGAAAAAAGAAAAAATAAGTAAGCAAGAAACTAAGAAAGAAAAGATGAATTGAAGAAATAAAGAAAGGAAAACAAAAAAGAAAGAAATTAAAGAAAGGAAGAAAGAAAGGATGAATTGAAGGAATAAAGAGAGAAAAAAGAAAGAAATTAAGGAAGAAAGGAAGAAGCGATGAATTGAAGAAATAAAAAAGAAAGAAAAAGAAAAAAGAAAGATTTTAAGGAAGGAATAAAGAAAGAAAGGATGAATTGAAGCAAGAAAGAAAGAAAGAAAGAAAGAAAAAGAAAGGATGAAAGAAAGAAAGAAAGAAAGGATGAATTAAAGAAACAAAGAAAGAAAGAAAAAAGAAAAAAGAAAGAAATTAAGGAAGAAAGAAAGAAAGGATGAATTGAAATAAAGAAAGAAAAAGAAAAAAGAAAGAAATTAAGGAAGAAAGAAAGGATGAATTGAAAGAATAAAGAAAGAAAGAAAAAAGAAATAAATTAAGGAAGGAAGAAAGAAAGAAACGATGAATTGAAGAAATAAAGAAAGAAAGGAAAAGAAGAAAGAAATTATGGAAGGAAGGAAGAAAGAAAGGAAGGATGAATTGAAGGATTAAAGAAAGAAAGGATGAATTGAAGAAATAAAGAAAGAAAGAAAGAAAGAAATTAAGGAAGAAAGAAAGAAAGGATGAATTGAAGAAATGAAAGAAAGAAGGAAAGGATGAATTGAAGAAATAAAGAAATAAAGAAAGAAAAAAAAAGAAATTAAGGAAGGAAGAAAGAAAGAAATAAAAGGAAAAAAGAAAGAAATTAACGAAGGAAGAAAGAAAGAAAAAAAATAATGGTCTGTTTCTCGTTTTTACAGTCATTCACATTGATAATGTATCAATAACCGAAATACAAAAGAGTTCCTTTCCTTAATCCATATCTTATTAAACAAAGCAACATGATTATAGGAAGCCGACAGCCGACGTAATTCGACAGTGCTGAAAGACGCCTACAAGGAATCCGTTCCTTGCAAATGCAAGTAGCATGGATATAACACAAGATAACTAAAGCCATGTTATTACAGTGACACAAGTTATGCGACGGCTCGGGTTCGAGTCCCACGCTTATATTGTTTATCCATCACCTTATATGAAAGGCAGTGTTAACTGAATTATAACAACAGCACACCCACACTCAGTCACGGATACGAGGATTCACAGCTTGTTGGCAAACTCAGCCTGTAATAGGACTATGTTTAATATAGGATATCGAATAAATCTGCGACACAGGTCAAACTGACTTGCTAGTAAGTGTGCTTAAATTACTGACATACCGAGCGAGTTGACTTATGCGTTCCGCATTCGGAAGGTCCGTGATTCGATTCCCCGATCGACCAATCTGACTGTAGTTTTTCCATGGTTTTCCACAGTTACTTAGGCAAATGCTGGGTTGGAATTTTCATTGCCACGGTTCATTTCTCTTCCTCTCCCGTGTAGAAAAAGAATTTAGATTTCATTTCATCCATCTTCCTCATCTAATTCAATAGACATATTCAGGTCAAGACGCATGTCTTCATCCGCTTACGGGAGAGGGCGTCCTTTCCACAACTGTTCCTGGGTTCCCAGCCATCCGCAATATCTCTGCAAAGATTCATTCCTTAAGAGCACTTCCAAGGGCGCTTCTACACCTTGGAAGGACCGTTGGAATGGATCCTGTGCTGCTTGGTCACCTTGGCGGTATGAACTTAGAGTGGGAATGAGTAGGAGGCCCCCATTGGGTGAGCGAGTGAGGGGTCACATGCGGCCGGTGGGCTTGTACACCCTCATCCTCATTCATCCCATAAATTCCGGGTTCACAATACATAGGCTTCAGTATATGGCCGACGTGCAAAGGTCATCCTAACCCGCCCGTAGCCATTGTGACCTAACCTAACCTAACTTAAATTACTGGCAAGATATTAATAAACATGTAATTCATATAGGCCTATAGTGTGTGTATATATACCCAATATATATCTTCTCATTTATTTATTTATTTACTTATTTATTTATTTATTTATTTATTTATTTATTTATTTATTTATTTATTTATTTATTTATTTATTTATTTATTTACTAGCCGTACCCGTGCGCTCCGCTGCACCTGTTAGAAATAAATATAAAGTAATTACATAATTAAAATAGGACGTTTGATCCAGGGAACAACTTTTACAACAGCGCAAGATAATCTGCTTCGCTCATTACCCAAATTTTTTGCATTGCATTTATTGCATATATATTTTATGTATTTCAACACGATTCAATTGAGCATAGTTAAAATTTGAATTATAAAATAATGGATTGCTAAGCTAACGTACTATTACTGCATACTAAATCAATACACTCTCGTTGTTCGTTAATTCTCTGAGATTAAAATGAGTGTACATAAATATTATTTTAAGAAATACAGAAAACGAATGTACAAAATAGCCTATCAAATTTTCTGTGCTTAAGAAGCTATTTTAATCTTACCTGTCCTCAATTTACTCAGACGTTACTGTAATAACATTATAGCATTATGTCCATCTAGAGAAACTACACTTTCCAATGGTGAAATAATAATTAACGCTATACTGGAGAATTAGCACGGTCACTTTGAACCGTGCCGTTACGTTTACCACCAAATTTAAGTAAATACACAATGTCACCAACATAAGAACATGACGTTGGTGTGTGGCGTAGTTGGCGGGAGAAATTTTTTCTCTCTCTGTCTACCGCCTTCGTTCTGAACATTATTGAGAGATAGCACCACTGTTAGCGACAATGTGTATTTGAGTAAATATTGCGAGTAAATTATGACGAGTGCCTTAGATGAGAGGCTCGGGACAGAAACAGTTTTGCTGTAGCGCATGCGCGGACCTCTCATGCAGTGGGAGCGTGATCCTTACTTGAATTTATTTTTGCGTGTACTTGCAGATTAAATGATTGAGATCCCTTCTTGCTCCGGTTACAGGCCTTGCATTTACGAAGTTATGTTATGTTAGGTTAGCTTAGATTAGCTTAGCTTAGCTTAGATTAGCTTTGGTTAGGTTAGATTAGTTTTGGTTAGGTTAGCTTAGCTTTGGTTAGGTTAGGTTAGCTTTGGTTAGGTTAGGTTAGCTTAGGTTAGGTTAGATTAGCTTTGGTTAGGTTAGATTAGCTTTGGTTAGGTTAGATTAGCTTTGGTTAGGTTAGATTAGTTTTGGTTAGGTTAGCTTAGCTTTGGTTAGGTTAGGTTAGCTTTGGTTAGGTTAGGTTAGGTTAGCTTTGGTTAGGTTAGGTTAGCTTTGGTTAGGTTAGGTTAGCTTTGGTTAGGTTAGCTTGATTTGATTCGTCCATGTAGTAGTTAAAATTATATAATATGACAGTTTTTGATTCGTAATATTGTTAAAAAATAATAGGCCTATAATGAAAGCGGTGAATAATTTCATGGTCCTTAAATTTTTTTTTCGTAAATGGCTAGGTATTTTTCTATAGGCCAGAAATAAAACAGCAACGCCGTCATAATTACGTACTTTACGCTTTGGCGAACATTAACCGGAAATTTACTTTCCGTCATTTTAATTGTATTCCGTGAAACACACCTTTTTTCCTGTTAATTTCCTTGTGATAACCTAGTTTATTATCTTATTACATCTTCATTTTCTTTTAATGCATTCAAAAAACCGCCGTTGTACTACATAAAACCTTGAACTTGACTAATGGAGTGAATTATTTAAGAATATAGTCGCGAATTTGACTACCACCATTTCGATTATATTTTGTTTGATACGGCTCGGTACGGCCCGGTGACTAGTGGCCAGCGAGTAGAGTCGACTATCGATATTGGTCTGCCGTGCGTATTATCCAGTTGTTCCCTATGTTTAATAGCTTTCGATTGTTGATGTCCAAGGCCCCTGTTTCGATTATTGTTGTCCAAGGCCCCTTATAGACGAAGTCATTTGTTCTTAATTCATTGCACCGTCTTAGATGGCGTTATTTTAATTTTAAAACTCATTTATCTCATTAAATATCAGTCCTATCAACATTTTGTAAAGAATAAAACTTACCGGAAAACATTTTTGAAGAAACTTTTGTTATGTAACATTTTTCACAAAAATCAATAATAAGCGAGATATTTCGATTTATTTAATTCAGGTCCCCTTATAACCCCCCTTTTAAATAAAATATTTTGAATGCCATATAGCCTAAAATCTAAGTTACAACGAACTTAATTTATATTCCAATTTTCATATAAATCGGTTCAGCCATTATCGCGTGAAAAGGTAACAAACATACAGACAGACATACAAACAAAAATTTCAAAAATGCGATTTTCGGTTTCAGGGTGGTTAATTATATATGTTAGGATCAATTATTTTTGGAAAATCGAAAATTACCAGAAAAATTTCGGCTACAGATTTATTATTAGTATAGATTTATTTATTTATTTATTTATTTATTTATTTATTTATTTATTTATTTATTTATTTATTTATTTATTTATTTATTTATTTATTTATTTATTTATTTATTTCCGTGCGTCTGTTTGTTTGTTCACATTATAGATGCTAAACGAATTATTTAGGTGCAGGAGAAGTTAATAGTAATGAAGGCATAAAATATTTCAAATCAAACCCAGTTTTAGACAGAAATAAAAATTATGTTTATAATTGGACAAAAGCAAATTATCACATTTAATTTTGAATTACCATCCCCGTGAAAGAAGTCAAGGTCGACCTGTCAGACTTCTGTTTTGTTGGGAATTTCATGGTGCAGGAGGTGCAAGGAACAGATATGCTAGATTTTAAATCATGGTGGCCATCACTGTATAAAAAGACTTGCAGCTCAGCAGAAACTTCTTCTTATTTTGTTGCAAGAAACCGTAAGATTCATTACGTCTACATTTAGATTAACCAGTTTGTCTATGAAAGTGAAAAGAAAGGGTTTTCTACTGTCTATGTGTATATTGGTGGCTTGAACATCTACACATTTCATGTGTCTTTGTCTAAAAAAATATATATATTAATTGCTTTGCCTGTGCGCCTTGCTTAAGAAATCAACTGCTAATGTTCAGAAAGTACAGTACTGAAAATGAAGAATTCTGAAATGCTACTTTTCGATGGCCAACTATGGAATGAAGATACAAAAATGTAGGAAGTATTATGAGATAATATAATATAGAGACTTTGTGATAATATTGTTTCAATGTAAAATGTGAAGAATATTAGCAGCAACTTGAAATTTTTATGCTTTCAGTATTGGAATAATAAAAATATGTTAATTAATTTTGACACACAGTAATAACTAAAAGCCACCAGCGTAGCTCACACGGTATCGCGTTTTCCTGTTGATCTGAATTTGCGTTCGGTGTGGGTTCGATTCCCACTTGGGATGATTACCTGGTTGGACTTTTTCCGAGGATTTCCCCAACTGTACGGTGAATTTCAGGTAATCTATGGCGAATTCTCGGCTTCATCTCGCCAAATACCATCTCGCTATCACCAATTCCATCGACTCTAAAAATAGCCGATTGGTTGATAGGATATTTAACCCTTGCGGTGAATTTCGTTGAAGTCCGGAGGGCCCAATTAGTCAAATCTACTCTCCTCACCTTCACTCTGGGATCTTTTAAGAAGCGAAACAGAGAGTGGTGTGCGGAAAGCAACGGGAAGCTACCGCATTTATCCTTCCCAAGGAAAACTGCAAACATGGCATGATGAGTCTTTCCATTGGTTGGGTCATTGGCTGAGGAGAAACTGCCTACTGAAGGATGCACTGGAAGGAATGGTGAACGGGAGAAGCGTTCGGGGCAAAGAAGATATCAAATGATAGACGACATTAAGATATTATGTGGATCATATGCGGAGACTAAGAGGAAGGCAAAAATAGGAAAGATTGGAGAACACTGGGTTTGCAGTGAAAGATCTGACCATACATACATACATACATACATACATACATACATACATACATACATACATACATACATACATACATACATACATACATACATCTCCTCAATGAGAACACGTTTCACACATGTTCGTTTCTTATCCATTACTGATCCAGTTGTACGAAATTTCTTCACTAAATTGTAAATCATTGCTTTAGAAGGCTCTGACGAATCAGGGAATGACTGACGGAAGTTTGTTACAACTGTTCTCCAAGATTCGTATTTCACAAAGTTGTCGTAAATACAGTATACACTCGTTCAAGGCTATATTTCATAATGGACACACTACTGCACTCTAAATGTACGGTATACAGCTGCACCCTGACTGTGTGAACTTGTTTACGTAACTAAACACGAAAATACGCAAGCAAGAGGTCTGATCACTGCTATGGCTCAGCAGTTACTACATACGTGTATACGACTTTTCGCTGACGCCGGTCTAGCCCTGGCTGACTCACTCTGTAGTATCAGTAGCAGTAGTAGTAATGATAGTAGTACTCGTAGTAGGCCTAATAGTATTTTAACGACACTTTCAACTGCAAAGTTGTTTATTTAGCATCGAAATTCAAGGTGAGCAAGAAATGACCAACAATTTTACATGGATCACTCTATTAAGAACAGGGTTCTTAACGTTCCATAAGTCTGCGATCTATTGCTTTACTTCCCTCCCAGAGGAAGGACACTTTCTGAGGCTGAACAGACCAAAGAGTCATTTCATTTCATTTTCTTTTCATTTATTGTATTCCATAAATCCATTGAAGCATTAAGATGTGGAACAAGTCAAAATTTTACAAGATTACACTTTTTAGGTGAGATAAAGTGAGGTGAGGCCGAGAACTCGCCATAGACCACCTAGCAACCGCCCCACGGCTGGTAAAAACCTCGGAAAAAATCCAACCAGGCAATGAGACCAAACGGGGATCCAACCCAAGCCCGCCGTCAAAAGGTCCACCATGCGTGATGATGATGATGATGATGATGATGATGATGATGATGATGATGATAGAATTTTGACAGCTGTAGCATTCGATGCCAGAGATTCGGCTCAAATTCCAAGAAGTCAAATGGAATGTAGCCTATGAAGGATAAAAATTTCAAGACGAGTATCCCGAGTATTGATTATTATTGAGAACATAAAATATTTGGAAACAGACATACTGTCATTATGGCGGATCCACAAATCTAATGACCAATGTTACGACAACTCTTTACATTCATGAGAGAGATGGACCTATCCAAATTGAAATGGAAGAGACGCAATACAGAGCTATGACGAATTTAAGAATTTGAATCGACCTACCATCTCTAGGACGAACTCTCTACTTACGAAGTGTGAAGGAGACAAATTTAAGAATTTGAATCGACCTACCATCTCTAGGACGAACTCTCTACTTACGAAGTGTGAAGGAGACAAATTGATTTTGTATTCAGCCACTAGGTGGTAGCATGAGGAGTATTATGTCAGCTGATACTAGAAAAATAAATATGGCTTCTGCTGCAGAAAACATTACTAGCAATCGATGCAAGATATTAATCATTGGTGCAGGAATGGCAGGCTTGTCTGCTGCCAGTCACTTGGTTAAAAATGGTGTTACAGATTTCAAAATATTAGAAGCAAGAAATAGAATCGGAGGAAGAATAGTGTCCACAAATACAGGTAGACATAACCTTAATCAGTTTTAGCACTGGTCTGATTGCCGGCACTCCAAATGTTATTGCATCAATTTAGTAGTTGTAATATTTGATGTAATGTATGTAAACTATTTAATAATATGTAATACCAACAACTTTTAATGTTCTGTTTTTATGAGTTGTTAATGTTGCAGGCAATCACAAAATCGAGCTGGGAGCAAATTGGATACATGGTGTATTGGGAAATCCTATGTATGAAATAGCAATGGCAAACGGTTTAATTGATATAGTACATGTTCCTAAGCCTCATAAAGTGGTAGCTGCCACAGAAGATGGAAAACAAATTCCATTTCATATTTTACAGGTCAGTATCATGCGTAATGGAGGCCCTATAGATGGTAACATATTTTGTTGTGTTTTTTAGTTAGCCCAACTCTGAAGCAACCAAAAATATAGTTTTTCATTTCGAAAGCATGTAAGTACAGTAGGCCTATATGTGTGACTTGATATACGCGTAATACTTTTCGCGTTATAAGGAAAAAAAAAAAAGACTTCACTTTGCAAACCTTTCGACATTCTCTATATGGTACGGTATAGCTTTCGCACATTCAAGATTTTGGCGCTTATGTAGCTTTCGAATTTGAACTTTTTTTTAGTGAAATGTAATGATCCTAACAACGTTAATTCAATATAAACTGAGGAATATATACTTTATATTCCTCAGTGACACAGTGTTAAAAGTTGTTAATCAAGATGTATGGATAATACAAACATTGAATTTGAGATATTTTTGTGAATGATTGTTTGAAATTACGTCTCTGCCCACGCATTTCTTCTTACAAACTACGTATCACATTTAAGTTAAAACAAATTTAGAGAGTTTCAGTATTGAACTTAAGCAACCTTTATAGGTATTACTATAGAATTATTATAACAGAAATGTTATGCCCTTTAATAATCCATATGTAAGTGTGAAATTGATCAGCATTTGTAACATTTTAAACAATCCTGGGCAATGTTATTTTACCGGTAAGTTTATTCTCTTATAAAGTGTGAAAAAACATACATTAATGAAATTCTCGTGTCCACATTCTTACGGAGCTGAAAGTAGTAAAACAGTTCATGAAAGTAGCCTAGGCCTATGTTTAGCGAAAGTCAGTAATACCAACACAATTCTTAATCGACTGTTGTTAGATTTGTAATTAAGGATAGCTAACCAGATAGTATTGTACAGTACAGTCGCTCTTATCTACAAAAATAAGTAGAAATGACGGACGCGCTTCCGAACAGGGGCAGCGGCATTTCCTCTAACGTTAGAGCCCAGTTCAGGTGTATGTATATTAATCGAAAATTAGGGGCTAGAAAATATTGAGAATAGGACGCATGTTTATATGACATTTTTTCCGATTAATACACACACACACATCTAAACTGGTTCTAACCTTAGGGAAAATGCCGCTGCCCCTGTTCGGAAGCACGCCCAAAATGACTGAAAATCTAAGAATAAAAATTATTTTAAATAGCCACAAACTTCATAGCACTCTCTTTGTCTGTTCCTTTCTCTCTTAATGACTCTCTCGCTTTCTTATTTTTTTCTCTCTACTGCATCCTTCTTACACACAGATACTTATGATGTGAAATACTCAAAATATTTGTTTATTGAATTGCAGAACATACATTCCTTTTGAAATGTGGAGGTGTGGCCTACTTCTTTCGATTACTTTATACCAGTACAACTGTATAAAGATACTATTGGACCTATTTCTATGTAGGTGTATATATCGTATTGTACATTCCCTTTTTTTTTACAAATAGGCTAGGCTACCTGTATGATTGCAATTTCTTATGAATAATTAAGAGACGTTTAAATGTCACTTCTCTTGTAAAAACTACCTTAGTTTGTCATTAGTGAGATCATAACACATTTTTAGGGTAGACCTATATGAAGTTTGGAATTTGTGCCCAAGTTTCATCCATATATTTTATATTGGTATCATGTGATGCACTTATTCACTGTTTTGTCAATTAGAGTTTATTACATTTTATATAGGCGTACCAGTGGAGGTGCGTCCTACATGTTCAATGGTTCAGAGAACCCCCCAGGAAAGACAAGGAAAAGTAATTTAATTATTTAAATAAATTTATTTATAATTTATACTATCTTTCTTTGTTTCTTGCGCATCTTTAATAAGTTTATTTACGGCTTTGATGTATTTTTGTCGTATGAAAACCTATGAACTGCTGAGAGTGCACAAATATACGAATACGTGCTTAAGAGTGCTTTCAAAGTTCAATTTCTCCTCTGAACCTCGGCGAGCCAGCTTCTGGACTTACATGTGGGGTGAGACACAAGGGTATTTTCTTCAGGGCAAATGTGTGGCTGCACTGGCCTTTGGACCAGCGCAGCTGTAATTCGTGAGACAGTCGACACACTCTGGCAGAAACAAGACTTTGTGATCCAAACCGGAAGTTAGCTTCAATCTGTAGCTTAGGTCATGCTTTTAATATGTGCACGTGTGTGTTACTGATTGTTGTATTTATTAGTGGTTTCTTACAATCCTTTAAATGCCCATTTAGACGTCCTTGGTGTTTTAGTCTTAATATATTCATCTGTGAATGTGACCAGTATTCGTTTCCAAAGAATATGAATAGTGTTCAATATCTTTTACAAACAAATTTTTCAGTTTTAATCTTAGAAGATAAGTGATGAAATACAATATGCAGTGAATGCAAAAAGTGTTCGTACTCTTAGAAAATTCAGGTTATAATATACTTTAAGGAGAATCGCAGGATCCGAGAATGCAATAATGCACTAATTATGAATAGTGAGTTCTGACGCTCATAGATATGCTATCTATAAAAACAACAAAAATAGTACAATATTTGGAAAATAAAATAAAGCTCAATAATGATAGATAAGTCGGCACAACAAGTGATCGTACACCTGAAGTAATAATAATAAAAGAAGAGTTGGAGAGGGTGGTGTTGCTAGTACTCGTTTGTGTGCCTCTGTGTGTGCAAAAGTGACAGGGAGAGAGCTCCATCATCAGTGAATGAAGAGCTGAAACGTCAAAATGGGCAGCAACCGTAAAGAAACATGTGAGGAGACAAGAAAAGTTATTAAACTGCATAACCAGTGCAAATCATTGCGTGAAATATCAGAACTTGTTGCGAGACCTCGGCTTACCTTCCAGTGCATTTATGATAGGCTCTGCACATCAAAGACTGCCAAAAAACAAGCCAAGAACTGGACGACTTAAAGTTCTAACCGAACATGATGAGCGCGTGATTATTAGGGGAATTAAAAAGATCCAAAGATTAGTGCAGTAAAGGTTGTCACAGATTTCGAAAGACGATGTATGAAAGTTTCAGCCAGCACAGCCATGGTTATCATGGTCGCATAGCCCGGAAAAAGTATTGAGTGAGTAAGAAAAATCGCACAAATGATTTAATTTCGTGAAAGAATACCGAGACTGGAGAAATGGAGTATTGGAAAAAAAGTAATTATTTCGGACGAAAGCAAATTTAATGTTTTTGGTTCGGATGGGAGAAGTATGATGTGGCGACAAAAGAATACAGACATGGATGCTTAACATCTTGTGCCTACAGTAAAACATAGGACCAGGTCAGTGCTAGTTTGGGGGTGTATGAGTGCCTCGGGCGTGGGCAGACTGCATTTTATTGATGGTTTGATGGACTGCAAAAGGTATGTCAATATTTTAAAGCAGAATCTCCATGCTAGTGCTGAAAAGTTGGGTCTTCAAAGTACTTTTGTTTTCCAGCAAGGTAATGACTCAAGCATACTGTAGGAACCACTCTATTGTGGCTGCTCTACAATACTCCAAAACAACTTCACACACCCCCTCAGCCACCTGACACTAACGTTATCGAGCATCTTTGGGCTATTCTAGACAAAAATATAAGAAAGCATTATTTCTCAAATAAAGAAAGTCTTAAGCAAGCTCTTCAAAAAGAATGGGACTTTATTGATTCCACAATTACAGAAAAATTAGCAGAATCAATGCCACAAAGACTGGAGGCAATAATCGCGGCAAAGGGCAATCCTACAAGGTACTGAAATCCAGTATTGGTTTATAAAGAATTCTTGATAGCAGGTGTACGATAACTTCTTGTGTGTATGAAAATAGGAATGATTTAATTTTTGTTAAATATATTATAGAAATTATTAGATTTATTTTTTACTTTTTTGCTACACTCAATAAAATATAAAGAATTTTCAGTCACAATATTTTTATTTGTAAACATTTCAGACATTTAATTTGTCCTCAGAAACTATTTTTACTCACGTTTTGTAGATGTACGAACACTTTGTGCAGTCACTGTATATATTAGAAGATAAGTGTAAAATAAAAAAGTTTGGAAGGCCATTACCCCAACTCGATTTAAAGAAAGCACAAACAAGCCGAGGTAAGACATTTTGCAGGGCATTCAATGTAAAAATATATGAAAGAAACAGTTGGATTAACGGTTGTGCATCTACAAATAAATTATTTTGTTTCCCGTGCCTGCTATTTGCTAAGGGTAAAGATAAGAGTTGGGCATGTACTGATGTGTCAGATTTAAGCCATATGACACAGAACATTAAGAAGGATGAGGAAACTATGCTCATAAAAATGCTCGCTTGGAAGAACAGAAATTAGGCAACAGCTTAGCTCAGCTTTCAGACAGAATATTGAAAGAGAGAATGATAATGTAAGGAGAAATCGCTATGTTTTTTCCAAGATAATTCATCATTATCGTCATCATCATCATCATCATCCTCATTTTAAGTTAATTATCTACTTTAAAGGACTGTAGTATCGGTATTTTTTTTTACTTTTCAGAAATGAGATATTGTTTAAATTGTTGGAAAACTATGTAATATCATGAAAGTAGTAAATCTCTTGTCATTTTAGGCACGAACCGCCACTGAGGCGTGCATATCTGTTTTTTAATTTATAGTACATTGTGGCCAAATTTGATCCATAAATTGGTAACATGTGAATATTATATAATGCACTTATTTACAGTTGTTTTGTAAACTAAAGTTTATTATATTTAACGTACACATTTGTTTTTTGTTTTTTAGTAGATTTGTTTTAATATTTTGTTTTGTGGAGGTGGTGGAAAGATTTAATAATAATAATAATAATAATAATAATAATAGTTTTTAATATATCATTGCATAATAATTTTGATAATAGAAAATTGATAAAGAATTTATGCAGTTGACACACACCTCAGTTTGAAATCGAGCTGTGGTATAGATGGTCATGTCAATTAACAGTAGGTCGTATGTTTTCAATTAGCCTAGGTACTACAAAAACCGTGATAATGAACTTCAATGGTAGTAGTTGTTTATATTGTTTGTCACATGATTTTAACAATATCTCATAATCATCTCAATGCATTCATGTTTCTGCCAATCTTTTGCATAAAGTAGCATATTATTGTTACCTATTTAATTATATGGGGAAACTTCACTTGTTGCTGGACTACCTTTGTGAAGTTCGAGATAACATTTATCACGTTTTAAATAGGCTGGTATCATGTGCGATAAAATTTAAGCAAGATAATCTTTTATATCAACTCATCTGATTATTTCAACAAAGTGGCATAATGCTGTAAACACGTGGTTGTGTGCACAGCCATAAAAAACCTACAAAACACTTCCACATATGCAGAACACATTACAAATGCTAACCACACGCACAGAGACATCATAGACATGGAAATTCTACACATTCAACCAAAAAGCCAGAAACTAAACACACTAGAAGAATACGAAAAATATAGACACAAAAACACATCCAAAAGAAATTCTCAACACACAACTCAATTTCAGAACACACACACTCTTTGACTCCACATTACACTACACAAACACACCCCCACAGGAAAAACAAACAAAAGGCGCCAAGATAGCAACAACCAGTTCTGAAGATGGCTGATAACAGGCTGAAACATGTTAACCAGGTAATGTAAAATTTAACACGAAAAAGACACATAATATGTTTTCTGAAGTGATATAGTGTTAAAAGTTATGTAGTCAAGATGTATAGGAAAGTAATGTTTGTTTTCAAAACACTATCTGCTCGCAGCCCCCTTGCCTCACTCCACCCCCTCATCCAAGCACTGCAACAGTAGTACAACGATCACCAAGTGCAGAGATTGGTCCCAATATCTGTATCTTTTCAGTGAGTACCGTTATTTATTATTAGTAGATTCAAATAGACCTATGTTTGAACAAAATGACAGGTTGTCTCTAATTAGTTCAGTTTTTCTTGCATTTACCCTTTCACCATTGCATTGCTACCATCATGTGGTCATGTCATCAACTTTGAGTAATCTTCATAGTTTAAGAAAGTCATTAATAAACAGTTGCCTCAATTGTGAAAAAATTCTTTTAGTTTTGCAAACACATGTGGAAATCGAATTTCTTCAGTGTTTCAGAGCAATGTAACAGGTTTTATTTCCAGGGTAGCATCACATCATGACTAGTTTTTGGTGTATATTGTGCTTGACTACATTAAAACAACTGAACAGAAAATAAAATGTGCTTGGAGTGTTACGTGTAGCCAACCATAACAGACAGAGCAGAGTAGACAAAACTTTCATTTTGGAACTTTCAAGTATCTGTGGTTTCAAAATGTTGGAGAAACCTAATTTCCGTACCCAGTGTTTTTATTAGAATTAAAATATTAATTTCATTCATATTATTTCTGTAAGACAGACCTGTTACAATATTATATGACCCCAGGACTGCCTTACCTTACAATTTTAGTTTCCTATGCCAAGTCGTATGTCTCCCTGTTACTCAGATTGAACCTGACTATGTCGGGCCTAAATATCTAATCTTATGATGTAGGCGGCTAAAAGTAATGATAGCACCGACTCACTTGAGTAGCACTGCTTAGGTACATAACCTGAGAGGAAGGGATGAAAGTGGGGTGACTAGAACAGTAGTGGATTATTAATATGCTAAACATCATTGGGAAGTTATTGTGTATTCATTATGTACAAAATCAGAATTATTAGTTATAGATGTTTGAGTAATATAGTAATTATTGTAAATCATTAAACATATTCAGAATAAGTCAGAAGTAAGTAATTTTATTATGAATAATTAAGAGTTCCAAATAAAATGAAATTAAATGCATAATCATCATTACTTCGATTAAAAATAAAGACTTTTTTTACGTCTGTAAATTGAATTGTAACAAAACAAAAGCTGCTGAAATTAATCCTCAGTTTCACATACATTTTCAAATAATACTGAATTGACATAAGGAGTTATGTTGCACACTACCAACTGTAACTGGTCACAAAGATATCTGTCCATTATGTGGGTCTTATATTTTGATTTCATAGTTTTCATTCGTGAGAAGAACTGCTCACAGATTGGCCTATATTTAGTTCCAAACATGACTGCCATAAAACTGGCGAAAAATCGAATCTTTCTGTATGTCTTATAATATAAAACATTTTTATTGTTGTCAGCACTGCAGAAAAACTCTTCTTCTCACTCTAACTTAAATATTCTTTTCTTAAAGTTAAAGGCTTTGACTTCTGATGTGCTTCACTGCCTCCACTGTGTTCGTGTTCTAGTGAAAGTAAACAAGGGATGATGCGTACCTGAGCTTTATGGAGACACAGAAGGGTTGAGGGAAAGTTACATTGCAGGTTGCATAGTGACTACAGAGTGAGTCGCGAATCACGTAATGGTCACCAATGCTTTATGACATATTCCTGCACAGTTACTACAGAAAATTCCCTTTAATAGTATCACTAAAACTGATCTACTAAACAGACTTTACTAACATAACACATTTACTCTAATAATATCTAAACAAACCACTCTCCTGTATCTTAATACTCATACACCACACCATATTATCTAAACAAAGGGGGAGAGACATAAAACAAAATCGGATCAATAAATCATTAAGTCTTTACCTTCTCTTTCCATTTCATCTTCTCTATCAGTAAAAATTTGCGTAATTTTTTTCATCTCATTTGTATTAATAGTACTATATATATTTTTATAGGCTATATATCTATTACTACTTAAAAATTTGTTGTCTATCTACTTTTTTTTTTCTTATATTGTCTATTTCTAATATTGTATGGAATGTGTCTTCTTCCATGCTGCAAAGGGGGCAGATATTCTTCTCTATGTTACCCCTGCTCTTTTTCAGTTTCCATATTCCTAACCTCCACCAAGCTAAGCTTACCCTCACTTCTCTATTGTTTATTCTTACATATTCTTCCTATCCTTAAAATTACTGTACATAATGGTCTTTGTCCTAGTAAATTTTGATGTAGCTCCTTTCTTGTAATTTCGTTACCGATATATCTTTTTTTCATAATCTTATAAATTACATTTAGATTCATTACCCCATTTCAACCCGTACCCATTTCAGATCTAATCTATTCACCTTATTCTCTAAATCTGATGGCCAATTGTATTTCAAATTCGTGTCCCGAAGAAAATTAAAAAAAATCGTAGAAAATTCAAAATTCAATGTTTAACCAAAGGTCCCGGTTCGATACCCAGCCCCGAAACAATTTTTCCCTCGAAATTATTCAAATCAACTTTACAGGGAGTTATACCTGAAAGCTTGATTTGCAAAATTCAAACCCTTTTTCTCAATGATTCTATCCTCTTATGCCATGTGACCTAAAAATTTTATTTTCCTTACTAAATTAGAATCATGCCCATAATACTATCTAACCCCCATACCCAGTTACAAAATAATAAAACTTCAAAACAATCCTATCATTGTTAAAGTCTTAAGGGATTAGGTGCAGCTTGCAGCAGTAAAATTTTGAAAGTATTCAACATTTTTTTCCTCCCTCTTGTACAATAATGAAAATTAGTATGTGTAAAACACTGTCCATGTGCTATATGAAAAAAAATATTTTTACGATTTTAAAAAATTTACTTTATTTTTCTAAATTCAGTTCACTGTACAGTGATGAAGCATTTCCCACATAACTCAAAAACTATCCAATATTCTGTGATGAAATTTTTTTGTGTGTATTTATGCATATCATATCTACAATATGATGCAATATCACTTCTCTACCTTTTGATAGATTGTCTGATAAAAAATAAATTCATTTAAAAAATTGTCAAATATCAGTATTTTCTTCTAACACAAAATAAAAGAAAATATATTATTTATTAAGAGCATGATATTGTAGACATGAGTTTCAGCAATAAAATAAAAGGGAGAGAACATGAAAAAGTTAACAAGTTTATGAGAGATGAGGGAAACGCTTCATCACTGCACAGTAAACTGCCACCATTTTGATTTTTGAAAAAAAATAAAAAAATAATTTTTTTAATCGTAAAAATATATTTTCGTATAGCAGAAGGACAGTGTTTTACACATATCAATGTTCATTATTGCACAAGGAACAGTAATGGAGAAAAAAAATGTTGAATATTTCCAAACATTTTACTGCTGTAAGCTGTACCTAAACCCTTAAACATTTAATTAACTCGATCTTAACATTTATAAATTTCTGATTGTATGTTATTTCTTTCAGGAGATATACGAGGCTTATGTTTGCTTTCTACGGCGCTGTGAGGAGTATTTTCTGTGCCATTACCTCCCCCCAACAGGAATTAACAGTGTTGGTGAACACATATCTCTAGAAGCAGCATTATACCTTGACAGATCATCAGATTCTGATGACAGACATTTACGACAACTCATCTTCGACTGCCTTTTGAAGAGAGAGACTTGCATTACAGGTTGTCATAGTATGGATGAGGTAGACTTGCTGGAACTGGGCAGCTACACAGAACTCCAAGGTGGTAACATTGTACTCCCGTCAGGATATAGCAGTATTCTAGAACCCGTATCCAGACCGATCCCACCAGAAAACATACGTAAGAGACGAGCTGTGGCAATGATACAGTGGCGTTATGGGGAAGAATCTATGTCTGCCAGCATAACAAGTCCTGGTGGGGACTCTGGAATAGATCTCCTTGCAAATGGTGATCCAGGCAATGATTCTGATGATTCGGATAGAACAGTAACAGGTGAACAACCTAGGAGACCGTCAGAGGCATCGAGCCGTGGTGCTAGCAGTGAAAAAGAATTTCAATCTACCGTAACAGAAACGAAACAGTGTGAAGAAAGTGTTGGTGAAGCGTCAGGTGTGAACAGTGAAAATACTGAAATGCGCTTGAGTGAAGGTGGTGAAAGTTCAAGGGATGCGTTTTCACGAATCTATCAAGATAGTAGTGATGAGTCCTCTAAGTCAGTGGAAAACTTACCCAACGTGGAAGTAGTGTGTGAAGATGGTTCAAGGTATTATGCAGACCATGTGATTTGCACCATTCCTCTCGGGGTACTCAAGGAAAAAGCCTCAACTATTTTCTCTCCCCCTCTACCCCAGTACAAACTTGACTCTATTGACAGACTTCTGTTTGGAACAGTAGATAAAATTCTTTTGGAATATGATAGACCGTTTCTGAATCCAGATGTTTCAGAGGTTATGTTATTATGGGAAAGTGAGGCAGGTTCAGGTGAGTAAATCTTAAGTTAATTTCATGATTACTAGTTCTGTTGTCTAATATTATTGTGATTTTAAAAAGGATGATGATAGCATTGTACAAAAATGTATCGAAATTAATTAAATTCACAAATTATGAAATAAGTAATGGTTAAGTGCCCAACCATTGCACAAAAAAATGAATTGGGGTATGAAATGATGCTTAGTACAACAAATGGCAATTGGAACGAAAATTCGATTATTGGTATGCATTATTTTTTATGTGCATCAAAAGCAGCATACTAGTGATTTGTGCTGCAAATGCTGCAAACTAAGTACAATAGAAGTTGAAATACAATTTTTTCAGATTTATTTTCATTTTGAAAGTTATTTGCTTCTATAGTAATGAAACATACTCCCTCTGAATGGTGTTTTTGTAGGCCTATGTCAAATATTTCTCTTGAACGTATCCATCTTAAGTTCTTGAGTTTCAATGCAAAAACGCAAGTAACAATGTCAGGATGATCAGTGCTTTTTTTTTTTTTCATGTGGGAGTAAAGCAGTAGCTATTTCAGGTCATTGCTGTTTGCAGGTAAGAATTAAGAAAATATCAAGTTTGCCATGCTTTCCAACAATAGACATAACATCGTGGTATAGCTTCTGCTACACGTTTCGTGAACTACCTTGAAATGTAGAGGGCAGAATCACTTTTTGGCCTACCAAATATTGCTGGATTAACTTGTGTCACTAATGAATGTATGTTAGCATATGTTGAATCAATGATGTATAATAAAATTGGCCATCAGCTCGTAATGAATTGTTAATGGCGGGAAATCAGACACGTAAGTTATTTATGTAGGCTATTATCCCATATATTTTCAGGAGTATAAGTAAGTTATGGGCTGTTGTGAGGAATCTAATGCTGAGATGTGGAAAATGAGACAAATGCTATATCAGAGTTGTAGAATCTTATTATGCACCCTAAATAAAATTGTTCATCATAAATCATTAACAGTTTCAATGTTTCATTCGTTGTTGATTATGGGAAATTAACTCATCACGACAACAAGAAGTGAAATGACCTGCTATTCTCCCTACAACAAATGATATCCTTGGCAGTGATCACAAATATAATCGATAAACCAAAGAATATGAAATTAATTTTGATATGTACCTAGTTTAAAGACGCAGCTAAAATAGGAAGCATGATTCAATTACTAATGACTCATCCATAATACTGCAGTACTACCTAGGAATATTAGAGAATCACACATAAGTTATAAATATCTAACCACACTGCCATTAAATATATGAAAAAGATCCACACCACTTGATTAATAACTATAAAAATATTTTATTTTTAATAACAATATTGTTATCTTACAAAAGTTTTGTAGTTTTCAGCAATATAGACCTATATATAGTATGTAGCCATTACTCAGTAAATTATAGAAATTAAGATCTTATTTAAGATAGGGCTATTCTCTACGTCTTCTTTATAATCCCAATTGTTTCACTTTCATATAATCAATATAGGGCCTAGCATTAATATGTTAAATAACTTAGTGACAAATACTCGCATCATGGCATTAACTAGAATAACTTAATATTTCATTTTTAATGGTAAGCTTAATAATGTCATCAAAAATTCTTCAGTTTTGTAGTTTTTAATATTCAGTACACAGCTGTACTCAAAAAAATTACTCACAAACTAGATCTATAAATTCTTTTTAGTAAGTCTTACTTGTTAAGAGTTTTTGATAACCAATATAGAAGAAAAAATTACACAAATGAAGGTCGACATTGGCATTATGATGTCAGAGACTCTAAGCCCAAAATATATCAACAATCCTGCAAGTCATGGCCTTTGTGTGATATGTAGTCTGTGTGTCTTTTGTTTTATTCTGAAAAGCCATTATTTCTCAAAACTGACGACAAATGGATTTTGGAAAATAGGAAAATTATGCAGGCCTAGGAAAATTGACATTTCACTTATAAGTACTATTTTTCCACATATCTTTGGATTCCAAGCTTCAAAATGAGGGGCCATGCATTAAAATCCATTCAGCCGTTTTCTCGTAATTTCCATTATCAGTTCAAATTACACACACACAGATTAGGAATGAGACATTTCCTGTGTTTGTTGTTGTTGTTGTGTGTAGATTGAGATATTTATATGTAATCAAACTGGTTCGAAAATAATGGAGTTTAAGGATAATAAAATTCGTGGAATGTTCCTTGAGCAGGGAACTAAAAGTCTTCCACCAAAAGGTACATAAAAGATCGACCAATGTTCGATATCTCCCCACACCACACATAGGACCGACATTTAATGTGTGTTTTGTTATGTGTTAGATGGGTTAAATGAGGAGATAGATAAGTGGCATGACCTACCAAGGTATGTGACAAGGTTAGTGAGTTAGATAAGTGACGTGAGGCCGAGAAATGTGAAAAGTTTTCAGTGATTTAAATATTTTCTCTCCCGTGTGTAATGTGGGGAGATATCGAAATTTCATCAAAAGATCTCTGTTTTAGAATGAAGAGAGATTTTGCCAAAATCAGCAAATATTTCCTAAACTCCATACAAAAGAATGAGAGAGAGTGGAAAAAAGATAAAGAATTAAATCGTAATAGGCCTAATAATGCATTTGATATAAAAATTTAATCTTCAGTCTTGCTATGCACCACACACAGGACTGCTGTCTGATTTCTGTTGAGTTATTTAATGATGAAATGAAAGTGAGAGATGATAGACTGTAACTTTACAAATAGGCCTATACATAAGTATGCATGGAAAAATAAATACCTAAGCCTACCTAGGCCTAAGCCAGTTTTCATAAGATTGAGGATGAGTGACAGGTTAGGTTTAGTTTGTTCAGACTCTTGGTGTGCCATGCATAAGTTATATACGTTTTTGGTAATTATTTATTTTAGCCAACAATGTGTTTTCTCAATTAAATTTAGTCAGTAGGCCTACTCCTTGATTTGACTTGCCTCAATTTTATTGTGCCAAAAGCTCTACCATATAAAATGAATTAATTTTATCTATTGGCAAGTTAATAATCAAAGGAATTAATCTTGCGAAATATTTTTCAGTTTTATATGATAAAACCATAGATGTCGGCACAACACAGCAGATAATATTGAATCAGATGGCTAATATGTGAATATGACGACCTTTGTTATCAGACAAGAATTTTTTATTTTCATGTTGATGAATGTATAAATGGGATAATTGAGCAGGAATTGAAGATCCTGGGTGTAAACTACAAGGATGTGATGGAGGGTCGAATGTGTAAGGGAAGTTTAATGGCTTGCAGGTTCTCGTGTTAAAAGCTGAGCCACAGACTACCGCATAAAAGCACTCTTATTTGGTCTACTGTTCCACAATCCTTTGTTTTTGTCAAGAATTAAATGTCTCAGCTTTATATTCTGAATAAGAACTCGGCTTTCACTGTCTGGTAGTAAATGTGGCAGGGCTGTTGCCATATAAAATGTTATTATTTTTATTGGTTTCTTTATTCATTTGTGTGTTTTGTAGTTATTGTTAGATGCTAAATGAATTAAAGTAAGACAACTTGCTTACTTGAGATAAAAGGAAAGATTGACTGGAAACCTATTTGTTATCAGATGACCTGAGTAACAACTGGTATAAGAAAATCTACTCGTTCTCCAAATTGTCAGAAACTCTGTTGCTGGGTTGGATCTCAGGACGAGAGGCAGAGTATATGGAGACACTGACACACGATGAGGTGGCTGATACATGTACAGATATTCTCAGGAAGTTCCTTAGTGATCCTTTCATACCAAAACCAAAACTCTGCATATGGTAAGTTCATAATTAATAATGAGTATATTATATTCTTACATTACGGTTGGTATTAATAAAATTGAGAATAATCTCTGGCTAATCGACTCTTGAGCAATTTGAGTCGATTCCTTTGAGAAAATTCCACATTCTTTATTAATAAAAATTACTAGAGCATTCTTTGTGATGTTGGAGAATCCTTATACTGCTGGACTCTTGCTGAATTTCATTACTAGTACCTAGCTGTTTTGTGACGAATTTGAATTGTTGAATTCATAACCATAGTTGACATGAGTGAAATTCAGAGAGACAACAGTAATTTAGCTACATTTTTAACATGAAGGACAATCTTGTCAATTTTAAAAATCGTTCCTGCCAGAAGTTTAATCAAAAGTTTCAGCATGTAAACAAATAAGGAAGAAATATGAAACAGGATTTGCAACTCCTGTTACTGAACCTCAATCAAACAAAAATTTATTGAATATGAAAAAGCAACTGGAAAAAAAAAGACAGATGTAAATGTAACTGGAAATAAACCTATATTATTAAGAGACTTGAAAAAGACACTTCTAAATCTAATGGAAGGAGACACAAACGCTGTTTTGTGCAAAATACAAGGTATTATTTATAGTTTTATTAACAATTATTATGATTGACTTAATTATTGTGCTGCTTAATACTTAAGTAACATACATAATTAATTCAAGTCATTCAAAATTAATTTAAGCACATTTCATTTTGAAATTTACAGATTCAACAAAACGGGCGTCATTTTATTATTTCAAAGGTGCAATTAGCTGTAGATTTGGATACTTACAACATCCATGATATGTGAATTTAGGAAAACAAGGCATTGTCACATACCAATAAACTGCAATTTAAATTTGGATGTATTGTTATTTGCAGATGATTTAGCTTCTCAGCTAGAGAAGTGTGATGACAAAAATTCTGTCGATCACTACTCTAGAACAGAGTGGAGAAGGAAAGGTATCTAACGAGAAATTCCAAATTGTAGAAAATTTAACATTGGATCCTTATTGGAAATAATTTTCTACACAAGTAAAACACATCAAATGCTAGTATTCTTTTGTTTCTTACACACCCACTTGTAGAATTTAATTTGTGTTTTCCCCTAGGGAGCAAAACTCTATTTGCTGAAAAATGACAACCCCCTTTACCCAAACACCGTCAAATTAAACATAATTTTTCACATATACAGGAAATATTAAGTGATTAGTTCCTTTACATAGTATGATACGTTGAAATGAATTGTGTATATGTGCCCATGACCTAAAATTGTTTTATATAAATTTTGTTTTGATCAATTCATATTTAATTTAATTAGATAATCTTGGAACCTTTGAAGAACCAATGTTGACAGCTTATAAACCACAGCCATATAACTTTGGTCAGAGGGTATTTTCTTTTTAAGACATATTTTAGCCTTAATCTAATAGTCAACTCATTACTCAGTCTTACTGCTTGTATAAATGGAAAAGAAAATAATCGCAAATGAACTGAAGTCCGGTAATTTGTAACAAATGTAAAAATTTAAACGAAAATGTCACGAACTGTTTCTTGTACAAGCAATGTTGGATGCTTATTTTCTTCAAAATAAGGAGTTATATTCTCGAGAATTTTTTTATTTCTTCAGTTGACTTACAATGTCATTCATCTAAGTGTAAATATAAATTACAGTTGAAATAAGGTAACAAAAGTACAGTAATAAGACTTGAGGAATATATGTTTTATGTTATTTTCAGTTTGGGTTACAACTGTACCTCATCAGTCTTCAATGTTAAAAATAACTTTCTGACCTTACAAAGATTAAACAAGATGTAATGTCATTGTCTTCTTACTGTAACGTGTTATTTGAAATGTTACTTTGTTTCATTTGTTAAAAAGTAAATTATATATGAAGTAAGATAAAAATAATAATACTTAAGGAGAATTTGTTCTGTTTTATTTTAAATTCGAGATACAGCTGTGCCCCAGTGGTCTTTCATATTACAAATAACTGCCTGACCTTACGAAGATTAAACAAGATGTAATGTCATTGTCTTTTTATTATAAAATATATTTATTCCTTTTTTTGTTCTAATTATATATGCAAATATTACTTGTTTTATCAAGGTTTGGAGTCAATGCAAGTCAGATTTTCCACCTAATTTTCATTTTTCTGTCTTTATTATGGACAGGAGCTATAGATCTCTCTCGTGACAGCACATTTGTGTGGAATGTATTTTTAAATATATTCGCTAGACACTATTCTTTATATAATGAATGGCGAAGCTTCAGGGTAGGCAGGGAAAGCTGAGCTTTCCCAAACATTTTCGAAGAGGGAACAAAATCAATTTAGAATTTAGTTAATTAAAAACAGGAGCGTTTCCGCATTTTGTTTACCTTTTAACGACATTGATTTGTGTTTTTTTTTTTTTACTCTAGATTAAAATTGCAAGTTTCTTGTTTATGTTAATTAGTTAGCATACAATTAATTGTGATACTTAATCATTTAAAGTTTGTGTGACTGCAACCTGCGTATATTTTTGTGTGGCTTTACTTTGTTTATAGTGTATTTGTTTCCTTTTTATTTCTATTATTGTATTTGTATTTCTGGTGGTGTGGAAGAGAAGGCCTGATGGCTTTAACTACACCAGAATGAATGAATAAATAAATAAATAAAGCATGGCCTAGATCACTATTTCCGAACCATGCCTTCAGTCCAGCTTACCCAAAAATGTTTTCATGCTTCACTGAATATAATGATAGAAATTTATATATTAGAATAAAATTGATTATTTGTATTTTCACAAGCATTAATTACACTTTTATTTTAAAGCACGAGTTGGCGCAAACAGCCTTACACAAGAGGTGCATATACTGCCATGGCTGTCGGAGCTAGTCAGATTGATATTGAGCACATAGCACAACCCCTCTATGCAACTCCTCAACAAAAGAAGGTATGTATTTAAAATTTTAACCTTTATTAAGTTTCACATAATAGCTAAGCTGTTTCTGCTGTAAAACAATGTGACAAACTTATATCCTATATCATCATCATGATTATTATTATTATTATCATTATTATTATTATTATTATTATTATTATTATTATCATCATCATCATTATTATCATTATCATTATTATTATCATCATTATTATCATTATCATTATTATTATTATTATTATTATTATTATTATTATTATTATTATTATTATTATTATTATTATTTTAACAGTAAGATATCAGGAGTAATATATACAATAATGACCTTAAATTTTCATTAGTGGGTTTGTGGGTTGAGATTCCTGTGGCTGATGGATTCAGTTTATTATTTGATAACCAGTACTACCAGATATTGATTGAAAGATTCTAGAAACATGTCTTACATATCTTGAAAATTATAGCAATAGTAGAATTTCTTCTTCTCTTTGGAGATTTTAATGTCCTTGTCTGAACTCAATATGGTGGAATAAGAAATCTGGAAAAGACACCAAAAAATGTATTGAAAAAGCATTAAGGATTACTTGATTTGGTCTTGACATATAGTTGTGAGATACTAATTTTAAATGAATATTTGAATCTGGGTAAGTCGTCACCACTAAATTCATTGAAAATAAATTTATGGTGAGTGGTACATTTTTCAGTGACCCATAGCAATGATTAGCGATAACCTCATAACAAAGAAATAACAAGAAAGATTAAAAAATAATTCTGGAAATATAGTACAGTATAGCATTAATCTGACAATTCTTACATTTATTGCTGATTAGTGTTTTCTTTAAAACTCTGTGTTGTTAGTGATATGTCACTCATACATTGGAAACAGAAACACAAACAGTAACAGGCAATGTGATTGCACCACACACCCGCAAAGCATATGAAAAGGAATATTTGTTTTATTTTATGAAAGCATGAACAAAAGCAACTTGAAACAGTTACAAAAATAACTTCAATATTTTCCTGACATATTTTCCATTGAAAATTCTCATTTGAAGTAGAACAAAATTTGGTCACAGATGACAATTTGCTATGCAAAATTCTGAAGCCATATTACACTTCATATGTTTTTGATAGCCATAGTATTATTCAGATGTGTGAATTGTAACATCAATAAACCTTGAGATACAGCATATATTTGTTTCGAAAATTCTGTTGCATATTTATTAGTCTTTTTCATTATCATAAAGAGAATATTGCTAAAAAAGGGTCATAAAGCAATATTTCCGAATTTTTTATCATTTTACAAAAAGAAGAAGGAAAGATAATAAAATAAAAAACGAAGCAGTTATTTGACTTGTAACATCTATTATTAAATTACGATATTGACGTAGCATCAATGTAAGCTAAAAAAAATTCAGCTTCCCCAGCTAATAACTCCATAATAAACCTGCAATTTATGAAGAAAATTATTTATTAATTTTAATATAATTTATATTTACACATTAAATGTTGTGATGCGGCAGCTCAGGATGATTTGTGATGCAGCAGTAAACCAGCTTCTAATTCCCTCCACTATGCTACAAGCGAACTCGTTTCTTTTACGCATTCTTCTGTGTAACCCACCCTGCAGATTTTCCATCCCTTTCTAACTAAATTACAAGGCTCGCAAGAAGCTAGCTTTTGGCATTGAAAATAATTTAGCTTCTGAGTTATCCCTTATGTGAGTTGTGTTCAGTTGAAGTGTTAGTGTGCACTGTGGCTGATGTAATAAATGAGTAAAATAACAGTTCCTGACACTAATTTATGTAGTCAAAAATAATCTCCTGATAAAGATTTTAACGTTGATTGACGTAATTTTACTAACACTGTATCTATTGACCGTTATATTGTGATTTCTCTAAATATGACAGGGAGTGAGCTAATGTTAAATTATACATAGGCCCTATGTGTAAACCATGAAATCATATTTTACTACCATTTGAGGTAATGCCTTATCGGTGTTACTTATGAGGTTCCAACCAGTCTTTGGACTGCTGACTTGATATCGACTACTATTTATTTTAAGACTATATTTTTACAATACATTTCCTCATACATGAAAGACAAGTTGAGTTAGCTTCCCCTGCTCAAAATTTCATGCTACGCCACTGAATTAAGGTACTCATAAAGTTTGTTGTTCAATGTCGAATCATTACTCTGGTTCATTGTCATATGACTTGTGTTACTAGAAAGACGTATTTGGCCTAGACCACTTTTATTTTGTATAGATGTGCCAACAGTGCGCCGTATTTGTCCATAACAAAAGTATTGTCTGTAAGAGTGCATAATCTCAACTAAATGTAAAAGCAATGATAGTGCACTGGAGATTCCATGCTAGCACCACCGTTTTCTTAGAAATTGACATGCCAAAATCTGAGGCAGTTTTCCATAGAAAGTTGTAACACTTACAGCTCAGTTTTATTGTCTCATAGTGGGGATACTCAACTGTATGTCTTGTTATTGCAGCCCGTTTTGTTGTTCGCTGGTGAGCATACTCATAGCAGCTTCTACTCAACTGTGCATGGGGCATATCTCACTGGTCGGAGTGCAGCACAGATGCTTCTCAAGTCCGATTCACCACAGGAGATTGTGATGGAGTGTGAGGGCACCAGTGACCTTAGTTCGTGGATCCAGGGAATTTCCCTGGACTAAGTGCATGGACAAAAACTGAAATAAAATGTAGTATTACTAGCTCTTGTACCATAGGAGACTAAACAGTGGTGCAACATGACAGCATCAACAACTTGGTCTCTTCGACTTCGTGGATGAGCAGCTAAAACTGTAAGTAAGTGTCGATTCTTCTGCATTTCTTCTGGCCATCTTACTTAACTCGCGTGTGTTGTAAGTTAGTCTTATGGTGAGGAATGTAAGTCTACTTTATGTAGTCCATAGCTATACCACAGTATTATATTTTGCATTCACACTCACTATATTATAGCATTATTTTATAATTTAAATTAATCATGTAACATTAAACAAAAACAAGATCATATATTGCATAGTGTTGCCTCAGACATGCATAATCAGACCCATGACTCTCATTCCGAGAAACAAAATAGCATCACAGTCATTTCATTCCCTTGGCAAGGACTATACAATATTATTTGCTATACCATAGTCAAATAGTCAATGTTGTTTGTTTGTTTGTTTGGTTGGTTGGTTGGTAGCCAATGCTCTGGTATCATGGCAATGAAGCCATCAGCCATCTTGCAGTCTAGTATTTTTCTGTGACGTTGAAATAAATAGGCAAAGCTTCGCGATTTTCCAGGTGGTGCTTATCCATTGCATTTGTCATTTGAGCATGTTGGATGGTCGTTTTGTCTATATTCATTGAACATAGTTCATGGGGCACCACGAGAATGCGCCCATCATCAGTCAACGTAATTCACTTTATATATTTGACCTGACGTATCTATCTTTATAGTACGGGTAACTATAATCCTAACCTAGCCTGACATAATCTTACCACATGCAACTTATATGAGTTTTTAGGCTTTCACTGTGACTTTGATCAGAATTGGGCTTTTGGTTATGTCACCGTGTCCTGGAACTTGACATTTTCAACGTTTCGGAACTACTTACATGTTCCATCATCAGTCAATTAAAACTATTGCTCACAAGGAAGGCTCACCAAGTGATAATGCATTTTCGCAATGATTGTTCCGCCATACATTCCATTTGAAATAATCAATCAATCTTCTTAATGTATCCAACTATTTGCTGACAACATAAAGTCCACTATAGTCCACTGTAGTCTATTCACTTTTTGTTTTTCATGAGAAATCAGGGGTATTTTGATCGGTGTTCATTATAGATGCCTGTTGCTAGTAGCCAGAGTTGGGGTGTAGTCAATATATACTGCAGGGCTGTGTCTTCTGCAACTGATACTGATGATTTTAATTTACATCTTTTGTGGTTTTTCGATGGACAGTATCGAAGAATGTATTCCAGACCTTCATTATGACTATTACACCACAGACAAGTAGGATTATCAAACAGGTGAAATCGGTGTAGGTACAATTGTGTGATAATGTGACCTGTTCTGGCTCTTGTTAAAAATATTTGTACATATCTGGGCGAGTTTTTGTACATTTCCAGGTCATTTGGTTTCTTTTGAACAGACTGTAAAATTTTTCCTTTGTCAGAAGAGAGCTAATTGTTGATCCATAGATTTATAAAATGAGACTTTATTGAAGCAAAGGCACTGGATAGAGATATCACTTGAAGAGGTCTTAGTTGCAAATATGTTGCCTGTTTTCTCGTTTCCAGGTATATCACAATGACTAGGTATCCTTTTGGAGTTTTTTGAAATAAAAAACCTTCCTATAAATTTCTACATCCGGAAAGGGCCTAGTTTTCGAGATATGATTTTTTCAAATTCTTCAATCCAGGGCTATAACGCTAATGCAAACAGTGCTATGTGCTAGACATATCAGGCAATAAATCTCATCTAGCTGCATACCGTACTGTCAAAATCTCTTTAAATAATGTAAGTTATGAAAATTACATCAGATATATAATATTCATGAAATTGACTATAGAATAGTCTATGAAGAAATGATGATGAAATGTAAGCATACCTGAAATTACTCATTGTACTGATCAGTGATCACATTAGTGGAAATCATTGTAAAAATGCCCAAAACACAGCGGAACTTTACACCAGGACTATTTCAATAAAATTAGTTTCTCACAGTCAGCTTTAGAGCAGTTCTGTACATCAGCATGAAAACAATTCTACAGGAGTGACAAATTTATCAGGTTTGTTGTCAAGTCACACAGCTGTACGCCAGCCTTATTTAAATATATTCACATATCTAGAAGATGAAAACTGATTAAGTGTTAAGAACGGCACTTTTATCACATTATCTTTGTGATGCGGTATAATATTCGTGCCAAGTAACAAAACACTATCAGAGAAATTTCGAATGAAATGTAATGGATCCACGAGTCTACAAAAGGAATGCTATGATCTCTGATAGTTGGAAAGTATACTTCCTGAAACAATTTGAAGATGTTAGTTTTCATAAGCTTCCCTAGTTTTGAGGACAATGTATAAGCATTTGGGACCTTAAACATTTTCTTTGTCACGATGGCAATGTAGATATGAGACATATGAGTGTCAAGTTTTTATTTTGAAAAATCATATCTTGAAGGCTAGGCCTTCTCCGGATGTTGAAATTTATAGGGAGATTTTCTCTAAACTGGAGAATTAGCTATGGTAGCTTTGAACTGTGCTGTTACGGTTACGACCAAATTTAACTAAATACACAATGTCGCCAACATAAGAACATGATGTTGGTCTGTGGCATCGTTAGAAGGAGATTCCCCCCCCCCCTCCCATCCTCCTTCGTTCTGAACATTAGTGAGAGATAGCACCACTGTTAGTGACAAGATGTATTTGCATAAATATTGCGAGTAGATTACTTGGCTTAGATGAGGGGCTTGCGACAGGAACAGTTTTGCTGTGGTGCATGCACAGACCTCTCATGCAATTGTAGCGTGATCCTTACTTGAATTTATTTTCGTGTGTACATTCCAAATCAAATCAAGAAGATCCCTTCTTGCTCCGGTTACACATCTTGCATATTTTAGGAAGGTTAGGTTTGGTTAGTTTAGGTTTTTATTATCCAAGTCCGCGCATGTGTGGACAGCCAAAATGATCCTGTCGGTCATGGCCCTTATGATAGCTTTTGTTTCGTAATATTCGTCAACAATAATATGATGAAAGCGGTGAATAATTTCAGGGCCGCTAAAAGTTTTCTTTGTAAAAGACGAGGTATTTTCTCTAGACCACAAATAAAACGGCAACGCGGTCATAATTACGTACTTAACGCTTTGGTGAACATTAATCGGAAATTTACTTTCCTTCATTTGAATGATATTCCCTGAAACACATTTTTTGCCCCCCTTTATTTTGTTGAGATAACCTACTTTAAGATCTTACTACATCTGCATTTTCATTTGGTGCATTCAAACCACTGCCATTGCACTGCATAAATCTTGCACTTGATTAATGGGGTGAATTATTTAAGAATATAGTCGCGAATTTTACTGCCACCATTTCGATTGTCTTTTGTTTGACACGGCTTGACACGGCCCCGTGACTAGTGGCCAGCAAGCAATGTCAACTACTGACGTTGGTTACCGTGTGTATTATCCAGTTGTTCCGAGATTTCTTATTTCAAATGGAACATATGGGGGAAAAATCGTTGTGAAAATCCATTTTCACTTGGTGAGCCTTCTTTGTCAGTCATTCAGATTAGTGTGGTGTAACAAGCCCAACAGGATAGGCGAGTCATCTGGTCTTACCCATCTGTCCTGATGATGGAACCTGTAAGTAGTTCTGAAACATTGGAAATTTCAAGTTCCAGGACACTGTGGAATACCGAAAAGCCTAATTCTGATCACGTAACTATTTTAACCATCCAGTTATGAACAAAACATATTATCGTATATACGTGAATACTCCGTGCATATTTTTTCTGGAATTTAGCAAAGAAAAACTGGAGTGCGCGCATTATTTGAAATAAGGTTGGTACTACTTCGTCTCAAACACTTTTTTAATTTTCTCTCCCAAAATTAGGGTGCACAGATTATTTGATGATGCGGAGTATTGATGTATATACGTTATTTTGAGTTAATTAATTCCAATCGTTGTTTTATTGTCTAATGCAAGTTAATATTTGTTTGTTTTATTTTCATATGATCCTATTTTATTGAGGTACATTAGGTTTACAAATAGTGAATTACATTCAAGTAATAAGATGCATTATTCTCATGCTAGAATCTTGTTACTAAATTGAAATTTTTTTTATCTAAATTTTGAAACTCAAATTCATTTCTTTCTGTTCTCTCTCTTGGATATACTTAGTGACATGCAGCCATTAATCATACCCAGTATTCATTAGTGTGATGAAAATTCATAACCGTGTCATCCCATGTTACTCTATGTGAGCTAATGAATCTTAAAATCATCCATATTATTTTTGTTCAGACTGTGGAATTTGTTTCATAGAACAGGTCTATCTTACTTGGACTGACAAATGAGTTTAATATAATATGTAAGATGGCTGTGACCAATTTGGTAATTACATCAAGAAAGAGCATTCTTCCATGTAGAGACATCTGAACAGATGAGAACTTCCGTTCTCTTTATTGTCCTAAACATGGAGTATACAGTTTATTAATGTTGTACAAACATAGTTTACAATTCTACATGTACTCTTGAGTATATAATTACTTGTTGACAGTTTTTAATACGCGAAAACAGGTCATGAGACGTAGATGACGAACTTCCTAAGTTCAGTCTGCTTGTAGAAAAGTTGAATCAATTCTAAAGTTTACGCCTTAGCTCTTCAACCCTATTTCTCTTTCCTCTGCTATCCTTTTAATTTCTCTATAATTATTGCACTTCATTGTACTGAGCATTTCTTTTACTGTGTGTAATTCCTTCTCTGTGTTAAGTAGAGATACAGATTATACTTCTTCCATTACTGTGAATAAGAAATTCACAAAAAAAAGTGGAAGAAATTTTAAGTATTAGACAAAAACTAAGACTGCAACTAGATGAAGATATACTCTTTGATGAACTGTGCTTGTTAAATGTCGCGAATTCTTCCTTTCCATATTTCTATGCCACTTGTATGGCTTGTTTTGCATGTATAGCATTCAAACCGTTGTATATCCACACACATTGGACATATGTTTTTATGAACTCTCTTACTCAGAATAGTCCATACTGCTATTCTCTGTTATATTTACTATTCCTCCTGAATTACTCTGTATAAAAATAGAATTATTTAAATAAATATATTAACAACATAGTAATACTATTTTTCAAATTGCAGGATTTTGTAGAATAAAAAATCGCCATTAAATGCTACATAAAATAATTATATATTTTAAAATACCTCTAGTAATTTGCTGTGACTATTATTATCAATTAAGCAATTTTATTTTTATTTTATATTCTCATTACACATAGTTTTGTTATACTTCAGAAACTTTATTTTATTGTTTGCACGAAAATAAATTATTTAGCATTCGTAATATCGATAATGTAGATCTTCATTTGTCTGTCTCATTACTCAGATCTTTTCTTCTAAACTTTTGAACGGATTTGTTTTTATTTAATATCGCTAAAAAATCATTTTATTCGAAAAAAAACATGTAAATGAAATGTTAGTACTCTTGCTTCCAATGTAATGCAATTTATTTGAAGACATCTTGTAAAACAGTACCAAATCACAATTTCCCGGTGCTTGAAATTTTCTGTAATGATTTCGTCCTCGGCTCATTCCTTCACAGTAGAAATACTGCTAAATGAAATATATTGGGAACATAGTATTCCTACCAATTATGAAATTTGTTTGGACTAGTAAATATGCCATAGTTAACACCAACATAAAAAGATATTTAAATTATATTGAAAATATTAAGATTTGAAAAGCTTCTAAACAAAACCCTCTACGGCTCATTTCTGTTCTAACCTAGCCAATATAATAAATTATGTCAAGAAATTGGTGCTAATAACAATGTATAAATTTTGAAAATAGTAGCTACCCATACTTATTTTATTTGTCGTGGTTTTATAAATTTTGATATAATTACAGTGAAATTGTGAATTTTTTAAGAGAACTGGGTAATGATTTTGGGTGAAAACCCCGATTATTTTTTATTTTGTGTTTAAAAAAATAAACAGATTTTCTCCATAGAACAAAATATATATGGAGAGGTAGCTCTGCAGATAAGTCCTTAAAATGGTCTCTTTAAATATGGCGGCACATATAATTCATGTATATATTTTTTAATACAGTTTTCCATAAGTTAAGATTTTCAAACTCAAGTATACTTCATTCAGATACTATGAATTTATTTACATGAAATGCTTACAATGTTCTCTGCTGCCTGTATTCTTTAAAGTAGACCTGAAGATTTATGAATATATGTACATTAAAAAAAGGTAAAAATTTTTAATCAAAGTGTTTTTTTTTTTCTGTTTCACTAAGGGTGAAATATTTAAGTGAAGATTGTAGCAAGTAATGTGCACTTAAAGTTTGAGATACATTTAGCAAAGTGGGAAAACGGTGTTTTTTTTTTATAAGAGACTAATTAATTGCCTTTAGTTGTCTTTTATACCAATGAATTCAGAATTATTTATTGTATAACCATGGAAATTTTTATTCCACTCTGACCACTAAAAGCTTAGAAATAATTAACTAAACTTTTGTACTAAATGCTTTAATTGTGCAGGAATCACTACCCAGTCTCCTTAACTTAACAGACATATTTAGCGAATGTAGTTCGGATATTTAATTTGGTACAAGGTTCTGTAAAATAGCCTATTATTTATTATTATATACTTAGTTCATAATATCTACGAGATTGTTTGAACAATTTCACATTCATTTCATTTCATTCAGTGTTCTGCCCAAGAGCAGGTCTTTCACTGCAAACTCAGCTTACTCCAATCTTTCCTATTTTCTGTCTTCGTCTTAGTCTGATATCTTCTTTTGCCCCGGACCCTTCTCCCATTCACAAATCCTTCCAGTGCATTCTTCAGTAGGCAGTTTCAGCATCATTCTTTCTTCATCTGCTGTTTCCAACACAGCTTCATTTCTTATTCTGTCTGTCCACTTCACACATTCTATTCTTCTCCATATCCACATTTCAAATGCTTCTATTTGCTTCTCTTCACTTCGTCGTAATGTCCATGTTTCTGCCCCCATACAATGCTATACTCCATACAAAGCACTTCACTAGTCTTTTCCTTAGTTCTTTTCCCAGAGGTTCGCAGAAGATGCTCCTTTTTCAATTAAAAGCTTCCTTGGACATTGCTATCCTCCTTTTGACTTCCTGACAGCAGCTCATGTTACTGCTTATAATACACTCCAAGTATTTGAAGCTGTCCACTTGCTCTACTGCCTCATTTAGAATTCGCAAGTTTACCTTCTTTACTTTTCTTCCTATGACCACGGTCTTCGTCTTATTTGCATTTATCTTCAGCCCATACTACTCACAGCTGTCATTTAGCTCCAGTAGCATATCCCTTAGTATCATCTCCTCTTCTGCTAGTAACATCATATCATCAGCAAATCTTATACACTTTATTCTTCTTCCTCCTACTATCACTCCTCCCATGTTCTGAAAACAATTCTTTGGTAAATCCTCCAAGTAGATGTTGAACAGTGTAGGTGATAAAGGGCATCCTTGACGTACTCCTCTTCCAATTAATTTTACATTGCTATCATCATTTAAAATAGCTATAATATAGTGAATGAAAACCGTTTGTAGATGATTAACAACTGCTGAGATTATTGATTTTGCAGAAAATAAATCTTAGGCCGTAATTTCATTAGAGTGGCTGTGTTTATGACTGTATCCAGTATGTAGCTGTGTTTGCAGTATGTACCATAACATGTACTACCCCTTAATTCATATATACAGATGTAATAATACTCTTGACTACATAACCATCTGAATCATATCACATTAACTCTAAGCAGCCTCTTTTCTGCCTCTCCTTGGCCTTTGTTCCACTTACTTTTCTCACCTACCCTACTTTTTATGTCAGGCTAATATTTGCAGTTGTTTGCATGCCCTATATATTCTTAAAATGTAATAAAACAGTAGGCCTATAGGCTATATAGTGAGTTTCACTAATTAAATTATCAATCACTTTCAAGGGCCGTATTCATAGACATTTTTAGCGCGGGTTTCCGGTGGATGATCAGCGTTTTTCGTATTCATAAACCAGTGTTAGTGATAGGATATGATTTGAATTCTGTACAAGTAACCAGTGGATAGCCGGGGCTAGCTTAGTACGCTCGTAGCACATGCTGCGAAATGTCTATGAATAGCACCCTAAAAGATTGTATTTTGTTTCTAACCTCAAATTTGGCTGATCTGGGTATAATGGAATGGGACCAGCCAGTGTTGATCTCTGACTGAAGAAATGAGCATTAGTAAATCTTGCAAGTAGAGCACACAATCTGTTTATGATGTTAATTGAAGCTTTTTTTTAAATAGTGGTTTTAATGTTTGGTTGGAACTGCTAGCTGCATTTTATAAAAAGCAAATTTATATGCCCAGGTACCATGTAGGCCTACAATAGAAACATACGCATGGCAAGTAATTTAATTATTGTAGAAATATTTATCTTGTGTGTCATTTAGCAGTGGCCACTCAAATGCTAAAAACAACTGTGACATGATCTGATATTCTTGTCATATGAACAAATGGAATACCTATTATACACGTATTTTCGTTATTTTATATCCTTTCAAATTATAAGCACGTTGTGGAGACTGGCTATTTTGAGCTTGTCATGTTTTCTCCATAATATCATATAAATATTTTATTATATTTTTTTTTTCAGTCATTGACTTATCATATAATATTATAGAGTGGAACTCTTTATATTACATATTTTACAATTTGTATCAACGTTTTCGTCATCATCAGATACGAGTATATAGAATTTTCAATATGTTAACCTCATTTGATTTTAATATAGTAGAGTGGAATTGTTAACACAGTATTAAAGGTGAATGCTAAAAGACTTAAATTAAGTTAAAAAGTTAAAAATATTTTAAAAGATACATTACGAGCTTTCACTTACTATTAAAAGAAACATTTTTGTGTTGTATGTTTCATAATTAAAACCCTGCAATATTGTTACATAAATCATTAATTTTATATAGTTATATGTGAGTGAAAACTCGTTTACAATTTTTTTTCATGTAGAATGATTTTCATTTCATATTTAAACTATATTACATGCCGTATCTGTAATCAGTAATTTAATTAAAGTTTGTATTGTTTACGTATTTAGCCTATGTGATGTGAAGTTTTTGTTTGATAGATACAATTTCAGTCTATGTAGTTGCTCTCGTATTCCAGTCTTATACAATTTGATGATGTAAACTGTGGAACTATTGTCGAAATATTATCTAAAAAGAGAAAGACAATTGTAGAGATATTATATTAATTGTTAGAGAGATGTCTAAGTAAACTGATTGTGGGGTTAGACTTATGTGGTTATTTTTATGTAGTTTTTACAATGATGCAGTGCTGTATATTGTGGAACTTCATCGGAGGTTATCTAAAATGAAAATTATTGTAAGTGTGTTTTATATAGATTGTAATAGATTACAGTGGACTATAGTGAACTTTATGTTGTCAGCAAACAGCTGGATACATTAAGATTGATTGATTGATTGATTGATTGATTGATTGATTGATTGATTGATTGATTGATTGATTGATTGATTGATTGATTGATTGATTGATATAGATTGTAATAGAAATGTGTTTTGAATGATGTGCATATTAAACTTACGTTCTGTTTTTAAGTGATTTACAACAATGTTGTGAATTTAAGTTGCAAAATGAATTCAGTATTATCTAAAATAAAAGGAGAGATGTTTTATTAGTATTATGATATTGAACTTATTGAATGCAGTTATTAATGTAATAAATAAAGAATCTGCATGTGCATGATCATAGATTGTATTTCTTCACATGACATAGATATGTAAACAATACAAACATTAATCACTAATTACAGATACGGCATGTAATATAGTGTATATGAAATGCAAATTGTTCTACATGAAAAAAATTGTAAACGAGTTTTCACTCACATATAACTATATAAAATTAATGATTTATACAACAATATTGCACGGTTTTAATTATGAACATACACAAAAATGTTTGTTTTATTAGTAAGTGAAGGCTTGTAGTATATATTTTAAAATGTTTTTAACTTTTTAACTTCATTTCAGTCTTTTAGCATTCACCTTTAATTAATATTGTGTTAACAGTTCCACTCTACTATATTACAATCAATGCCATACAAATGAGGTTAACATATTGAAAATTACATGTATCTGATTTCGTTACAAAGATGACGAAAACGTTCATACAAATTGTAAAATATGTAATACAAAGATATTATATGATAAGTCAATGACAGAAAAAAATATAATAAAACATTTATTTGATATTACTTAGAGACTTATCTGAACACTCTCAAAATGAATTGCAAATTGTTTTCTCCAGTTTTGCTTGAAAATTTCATAGTATTACATCTACCATAATAATTGCATAAAGTGCCACTTAAGACTATAAATTCACAGTACGGTATTTACAATATTGCAATATATACTAGAAAGTCCTTTGCTTACTGTGTTTCTTATTTAATTATAATTTAATTTCATTAAAACTAATGTAAACAGTTTATTTCAGTACAATGAATAACATAAGTAATAATAACTTTTATTATAGCATAAACAGCTTGTACAAATCACTTTTCGAGAAATAAGCTCCCACTGCAAGATAGAAAAGTAAAAAGAACGTGAAAAGTTGGAAACCAAGGAGGTCAGTTCGGCAGCAGAGCAATATTTCTGTGGAAACTCGAAAGCAGGAATAAGATTGTAACCTGCACATGGTTTACAACCACCTCCTCAGCAAACATCGAGATCAGTTCTGGCTATCCCACTTCCACATGCTAATCAAACGAAACAGTTCCACAGATCTTAGCCATTGTATATTGTTAAGTGATTTCCAGAAGAAAAGGTGAATAATTTAACTGACAGCAAGAATCACAAGTCATTTACGTGAATGCATTATATTATAATCAAGGTTGTGATGCTAAGAAAAAAGTTATGCAAAGGAGGACTGATAGTTGCCTTTGGCAGCAAAGTGCCATGTATATGTATTGATATATTTGTAGTAGAATTTTTTATAGTGGCTACAAGAATCTAACTCCAGCGTCTTTGGCTAAATTCTTATGTTTCTGAAGATAGATGTACACTAAGATAGAATGTTAACATTTTGAATGTTAGTGATTATTCTTTTGTCATTGCATGTTAATGAAAAGTTGCGTATCATGAGGATAAAACAGTTGAAGTTGTCGTATAGTGTGATATTTAGTTCAGTCACTGTTAAGTATAATGGTATTATTAGAAATAAAAGTAATTTATTATGGTAACTCGAAGTACAATTTCTTTATTGTAATATATGGCTTAATATTATACAAGAAGCTATAATATCGATTTAATTATGCTACGTTAATAAATGTATAACCAAGCATTATTCTCAACATATTTAAGCTATAATTCTATAGTATTTGGTAAATTTAACAGCAGAAATTACAGTCTTAATATTAATACCCTATTATTTCCGTCTGTATGAATTATCAAAATAAAACTTTAATATTAAAACAAATTATTGGTTTACATTATACTATTTGTTTTTATTAAGCTAATTTATAAGTGAACATTTTTACCTTACGGCATCAACAGACATGTGATTACAATATCTAAATAAATTGTGGTTACTTATTAAAATACTGAAACTTAAAATATATACAACCATATAATTACATATTAAAGTTAAAATATTTGTGCCTAAACCTAGGTTCAAACATAAATAGTACATATAGTGTGTTGTGATTAAATGTACACAAAGCTGTATTTATTGGCAGAAATAATGAATGGAAATTTGAGTCTGGAGATTACTTCTTCTTTTTCTTATTCTTCTTCTTCTTCTTCTTCGTCTTCATTAACACGTTGATTTTATCAGGGATAATGGAAACCAAAGTTTGACACTCTCTTTGAATATCCACATCATTTAGCCAGATATCGACAGCGCTTAACAGAATCCATGTTTTATTGTAAGCTTCTTTTTGTTCAGTTTCTTCTTTAGTACACACCTTAGATTTTCAACTGGATTCATATCCGGCCTTTTTGCAGGTCATGGGAGAACAGACTGTTTAATATCTCCTGTAGTATGTAATTAAACACATAGTACCAACACAGCAAGACAAAATATATCCAACCATTGGAAACATAGACCAGAAGATGTAAACAATAATACCACAGTCTAGTATATACAGTCACGAAGCTTGAATTGTTGTGGGTACTAGGAACAATAGACTGTGCCGGTACTATTTTGCATTGTCTGTAATGAGGCAATAGTAGCGGTTCTAGTAGTTAGCAACTGTCTATGGATGCATATTCCCTACATATTGAACTTCGTGACTGTATATACTAAACTGTGATAATACTGTATTTACAACAATATAGACTCTGTAAATTATACTGATAGTTGATATGACGAATTATATTATGTTTCAAAGAAAAACGTTTTAGTCTAATAATAATTTGGCCATCACTGTACATCTATTACCTGGCAGTACATCTCACTTCACGGTATGTAGCAGAAGAAGAATAATTGCTTGTATAATCTGAAGTCTGATTAGTGTATCAGTAGTATGTTACTATACCCTTTTCGCTGTAAGAAAAATCCTAATGTAAACACAACCACGTGGTATTATACCCATGATTGGCTCCCAGTTGAAACACTCACACGATGCAGAAAAATATAGTTCTGTATTTGTAAATCATAACCTTGTATTATTTGAAAATAAAAATTAAATTCTCGTTATTAAATACGACGAAACATATGTAAAACGATATGTAAAAGAAAAGCTACTTTCATATTTTGTTATTTACGTTGTAAGCGGATGAATACTAAGAGTAATACCAAGGTTCAAGGTAGTCTGTTCTTGTAATATGCAGGCGCTACTGAGCCTGTTCTCATAAGCACGTGTTAGTATGGTTTCTACATGCTCACTGTATGTGGTTACTAGAGTGGCAACCCTCTTAAAATCGGAGATAAAGAAATAGTGTTGAATGTATATAGTAAGTTCCAAATTAATAAATTATAAAGTAACAGTTTTCTAAGCAATTGAATGCATAGTAATGAGGTTAGGTCTACTTTGTCGAGTAACAGGAAATGTTTAACATAAAGCAGAATGTACAGGAGTAAGCAGGATCACTTACTGAGAATCTCTGGTGCCAAACTGCGGCCAATCAAGCCTCACTTCAGTCACGTGCCATTGTTTACTGTAGGATTATTCTTACAACGAAAAGATTATAGTCAGCAATGTATGTAATGGAGGCAGAAAGGAACTGTTCATCCTACCTCATTAGCTCTTGGTTTATTTGCCTTATGAGTTGTTGGTTTCACTTATGAGGTTCAAACCTATCTTCGGACAGTTGACTAAACAACAATATAATTGCATGGTTGTATACTGTATATTTTAACTTTTAGCATATTAATAAGTAACTACAATTTATTAGGTGTTGTAATCACACGTCTGAAGAGGCCAAAAAACGAAAACTTTCACGTGTACATTAGTTTTAATAAAAACAAATAGTATGACGTAAAGCATTAATTTGTTTTAATAATAAAGTTTTATTTTTATAAGTCATGTAGACGGAAACAACAGTGTATTAATATTAAGAAGTTATTGGCTTATCTGAAAAATTCGAACATGAATTGTAAAAAATTACAGTGCTAAATATTATGTTGCTTTACATATTTCGAGTTTGATTAGAAACTGTGAAAGATACTTTACATGTATTGTAAAATTAGTTGTGAAATAAACTGCACCTTCGATATAATACAATTATGTTGGCTCACAATACGCTGTCCTTTACGTATAAAGTTTATTACTATATACTGACAAATGTGGTCATTTGATAGGATAAATGGTAACTGTTCTAAATTTCATAATATAATTGGCCACATTTTGCTGTCTTGTATTTCGACTTTTACTTCTGTCTGACGTTACGTCCTTTCAAATACATAATTTCCTAGAATTGAGTAATTATATATGTGTACGGTTTTCATCTTTTTGTTGTTTTATAATATTCTAGGTCGAAAATTTATAATGGAGTAATATATAATTGCTTGCCTTGGTGGGGTGTATAGTACCATCCCCGAATACTCATGTATTGGCACCAACTTCAGGGAACCTCCATTGTTAGGTACTCCATAGAGCGTTAGTTGTAGGGATCGCATGGTGTTGATCTCCTGGGGAAGATATGATAGTGTAGTTGCTATAATCGGTGATGACCATGTTCATGAAGAAATTCTGGAATTACGGCAAAGTAACAGTAAGTGTCCCTTCAGACGAGGCCACTTTTAGTGGCAATGTGAACGTGCATCAGTATTGCTGCTAATGGACGACTGTTGGACTACAAATTCCCTACTCTGTCATGACAGTGTACAGGCTTAATTAGAAAAATATATCACGACAGAATAATATAGAATGACGATAATAATGATATAATAATAATAATAATAATAATAATATAATCATAGACTAGCTGGACTAGTGCGATTTATGGATATGTTATTTATGTAGTAAAATCCCCTTTATTTCACGTTAAAATAAAATAACGCGTCAAAAATAATGTACTAAATAAAATATTAACAAAGATGAAAAATTAGCTGATCTCAGGTTTGAACCTGGGTTCAATTACACCACGGCCTTGGACTTTGCTATTATCCTACAGATAAGTTACCTATTTCTAATATATTGGTTGAATTACTTGTACATGCTATGATTGGTTTCATGTTTGGTGCCTATTATATTTAATTTTGAATTCTTAAAAAGTAAACAAAAATATGTTTTATGCCATATCATTCCTCATTTGCGTAATTTTAAATTAATATTTTTATTGTCCTGATGTAAATCATGAAACAAGGTATGGAATAGTCCTCGATTCAGTCTTTCCAAAACTAATGGATGGACTCAAACTCTTCTTCTATTTTTACGTCTATTCTTTCTCCGTATGAACATATTTGCTAGAAGTATATCTCCTTCTACGTCCATGTTCACTGGAAGACTGAAATATTATCTACAAAAATTTAGCAGCGCCACTAACACACCACTGAAAGTGGCCTCGTCTGAAGGGACCCTAATACCTAAGAAAATTTCTGTTAGCACATTCTATCTACCACAAATTTCACTTGGAACTCCAGCATAGGAAACTGGTGCTCAGTTGTTTATCTAACTTTGTGCCCATTATTTTAGCTAATTTAATTATCTTTCATTTTCAGACCTTATTAATATACATTTCTCCAGTCTCTAAGGCCTCTTTCGCACTAGACAATTGATCACAACATTGATTGCAGTGATTAGCCATTGATGTCGTGACTGAAGAGCAAGCTAATCTCATTGACTGCATATTTTTCTTTGTGTCATTCGTGATGGTGCCGAAAAATGATGAGGTATTGTTGCTTTCTTTGCTGTTGAAAAATAGGAAATGCAGAAGGGCAAGGAAATATCACGTTCATCCTATTATGAGTGCTAAACTTGAAAAGGGATTGTACTATTCACTTTATGACAATCTACGTGAGGATGAAAGGAATTTTTAAAAATTATTTCCGAATGTCCAAAAAGTAATTTGATGATCTACAATCACACTCAATAAATTAGCCCACAAGAGGACAATAATGAAACATTTTGCTGCACACTTTTATGAAGCAAAACTGACTGTATAAGGTTGATCAGTTGTATAGTATGAATGGCGCACTTGAGAATAATGTCCCACTCTGAGTCGGTACAATCAAAATCACGAAAACTTGTTGCAGTAGTGAGAGACTGCAAGCAGCTGTTGACCAGCTCTTCAGCTGCACTTGCCTTATATGAAAGCAAAGTGGCCGATTCTATGTTAAAATGTGTTTTACAACAAATTGCACCGATCGATTGTCTAATGTGAAAGAGGCCTAATAGACCGTGTATCAGCTGCTTGCCCAATATTGCTCTGATCCTCACCATTGTGTTCTGCCAGAGTCTCTGATTTCACCAAATTAAAATTAGTTATATGTAACATAACACAGCAGCTGCTTAAAGTGACATTCATTTTCTCTAACACATTTCACATCTTCAAAGGAAATTGACATTCACACTCAACAGTTCCTCTACATTAATGCACCTAATCTGTCTGTTTATATTTCCTTTAAGGACATGAGGATTTCTTTTGTACACTTTGTTTTTTAACACTCAGAGATATAAATCACAAAGTGTGAGGTCTTGGGAATGAGGAAGCCAGAAATTCTGCTAATAATTTTACATTCAGTTTAGTCCTAGACAAATTAAGATTATATTAATTCATCAAAAAATGGTTCCAAAATGTCACTTTTGAACCCTGCGCAGTTGATTGTTAATTCATGAACGATCTGTCCAATAATTCTGTAGGTATTGATGGCGCACTATAGCCCTATTTTTTCATCATACAGTGGAGTCTTATTCCTGATTGTTGGCTTCTCTGCTGATCAGTATTTGTTATTATGTGATGCCACCTGGCCATTCAGATAAAACCAAGCTTCTTTGGAAAAAAAAAATAAATCGACCTGAGAGCAATTTCTTTTATTTACTTTTTCTAACTTCCAATTACAAAAATTAAGTCTACAGTTGTAATCTAGGGACTGTAATTCCTGAACTTTAGAAATCCTGAAGGACTTTAAAAATTCTTGTCTCCAGTGCTACATTTCTAGGAGACTTTTGATGACTACGTTTCAAAGCACCTTCTATTTCATCGAGTTTTTCGTCCGTAAGCACACAGCACTTTTGTCTTAGTCTTGTTTTGTTACACAACCAACTTATTGTTTATACCTGAAAAAACTTTGTGGGTGTAATGTAGAGGTAAAACTAAAACGTTCTATACAGCTTTTCCCGCAAATCCTTACTTTCATAGTTATGATGCAAAATGTCTTATCTTGCTAAGTATCAAAAATGTGGACCAGTAAAGCCTTCGGATTTGTAATGCTCGGCTACATAGCGACTGTGTTATATGTTTGTTATTCGTACACCCCACTACAGTTGATTTCGACCTGATAGGATTTTGTTTACTGTACATAGGTATATACTGATATTGGAATTTTACAAACCCCATTCAACTCATTCCGAACTGTTTCATAGCTATTTTGATATCACTGTTGTAGTTATGCTATGTTCGGAATTTGAGTGGCATAAACGAGTGTCTTCAGACGACTCCAAAGGTAGAAGTCTGGTGATCTGGCTGGCCAAGCAACTGGTGTTGCACGATCTATCGTACCGTACACAACTGAAGCCTACTGAACTAACGACAAAATGAATGTGTACCTACAGGACTTGGTGACGGTAGGAACTGCAACAATGCCATACAATTAAACATACGTACAGTAAACAAAGTCCTATCAGGTCGGAATCAACTGTAGTGGGGTGTACGAATAACAAACATCTAACGCAGTTATTATGTATGCGAATGTGACTCAACCGAAGGCTTTACTGGCCCATGTTTTTGATGCCTGGCAAGATATGGCATTATGCATCATAACTCTGAAAGTAAGGATTTGCAGGAAAAGTTGTATAGAAAATTTTAGTTTCATTTTTACCTCTACATTACGTCCACAAAGTTTTTACAGGTACTTATGAGTCACTCTGTATATATACTGTCATGTTCCATATATACATTCCCTCAATATATATTGGTTGAGTATTGCCACACAACAACTGAAAGAAATAAATTATATTCATTCACAGTCAAACTGAAACTGAGGTACAGTATGTATTCCTATTGTATGTGTATCAAAATACCTCTGAACATGTATTCCCACTTGTTTGAGAGATCATGGCAGTGCATAGTGATAATGACAGAGGGAATTATCAAGCACACAGCCGACACACAATCTATTGTAGACCGGCGAAATGCAATGTCCTATAAATAACTTATGTATGCAATCAGAATTATTATGGATGGAATTGCATACATAAACAATGATTTTTATGATTACTCATACAAGTTTATCCTTAAACATAATGCTGCTTGAACCACTTTTACATGATATTTGGGTATTTGATATTTGTTTGTCAGCCAACTTAACATTTCATAGTTATGGTGGACCTTTACATTTCTGCTTTTCAAATATTTGGATATAGTAAGCCTTATAGTAGGATTTACAAGTCGACTCTACTTTCTGTTTGTTTTTATAAATCTGACAGTCTCACATTCTGCAGCATCATTTCCACATATATATCACAAATAATGTTCAAACTTTGAGATTTTTATTATTTGTAATTTGCTTATAACAAATTAATAACATCTTGTTTAATTTGTCAGTGTATGCCATGTAGAAAATTTAGTTATTCATTTCAATCATGTTATATTCTATAAAGACTGAATTGCAGTTCTAGTTTGAATATTTCTTACATATGGAAAAATTGTTTATATTAAACTGTATTTTGGTTGAAAACTTTAGGTAATAGAGTTATCTGTAATAATTTCTTGTAAGGGGACTGTGGTAAACAGAAAAACACGTCACAACCTCCAGGATCTCAGACTATTTAACTTTGAGACTGTTCATGACCTCAATTAAAGATTCGGACTTTTCACATGATATGATAAATGATGGTTTGAGGAAGGATAGTGTAATGATCCCAATGGTATAGGTGACCCAAGTCTGAACTGTAAGTAGGTTCGAAATGTCTGAGAAATAAAATGTGAACGCAGGTTTCTAAAATCTTTTTCACAATGAAAAGAGTAATTATCTATGTGTTTGAATCGAAGTGTACATTAATACTTAATTTCGTCTTGTTGATTAACAGTATTGTCTTTCTTTGCCAGTAGAGATAGGTCAGAATATTTGATTTTATCAGATTAATGACATGACACAATTTATTACTACTACCTGCACCGTAACTATCGAATTGCTACGAATTTGATTGATATATGTAGCAAAGAGCATCATAATGTTAAGCAGAAGTGGAAGTATTCAAATTAAAAAGAGTGTGCAATTCGTTGTTTATTCATACATCTGGTTTTATAGTGTACACAATAATTCTCAATATATTTTTTTTTTATTCTAAGTGTATTAACTTGTCCGTAAGTGACATGCATCTTTATATTGTATTTTCTGTGATTCATCTGCCTGGATTTGTTTAATTTGACTGATTTTTACAAAATTTGATAGCAAAATGTTAGTTAATAGGTAGTTAATAGATTGAAGTTATATTGTGTGAAAAATTCTATATCGAGCTATGTACAGTATGGCCGCTGACATTTTGTAGGAAGTCTGGTCAGTGCAAACATTGCAACTTTTATTAAAGATTTTCTCTTAGAACCTACATTTTTGCGTGTGCAAAATAATAAAATGGCCACAGAATTGAACCAACAGTTAATGACTGTCAGGTAAATTAACAGAGTATTTGATGGTCAGATTATTTATTAGTCGATTGTATGAAATAAGTCTCCGCCTGCCCCCTCTTCCGAAGATCATAACCGGCCTATAGTAAATTAGATATCATGGAATTTGACTAACACATTCAGGCGTTTCAAAATTCATTAAAACTATTATTACTGATCAGTTTTACTGGAGTTCCATTGTATCAGTTCTAAATGTCAAGTTTAATAAGCATTTATCAATAAGAATCATTTTGTTCAGGCAGATAAGACAGATATTTCCTGAGAAGAATTAAACATGCAAATATGTGTAATATGTAGTATTTAATTAATGAAAGCATTAAATTTAAATGTATCTTCATTTTTTTGTAATTCTTAATAGTACCTATTTGTACTTTGCTAAAGAAAGTATTGAATTAAGGAAATATGTGTAAACACATTTTTATAATATTTATAATGCAATTCTGACACTTATGTTAACTGAAACAAAAGTCGTCTAAGAAGGTGCTATAATTTTGTTCGTTAGCTTTATGATAATTGTTTGTTGGATATTAAAAATTATATTATTACAAACAAGTTTTCTATCTTTCATCATTAAGTAACCAATATCATTTTATGGTTTCATTCATTTTTACCAATATTTATAAATTCTCAACTTCATATACAATGATTTGTGTTCTCACAATATTCGAAGGGAAAATTGCATCACCATTTTGCAATTACCTACTATTAATAAAACTTGTAGTTATGCAATATATTATAATACATTTTCTCATTGTATGAAACATAGCCTACTGTATATTTCTCTCTTATGTACACTAATGTATTATAAAATGACTTCACTTTACTGTATTTTTATTTTGATGTACTTCAAATAGTAGCTGTCTTCAAATAAGTTGTATTATTTCTATTTGGATAATATATAGTTTTGTGATAATTGTTGTGACAAATCCAGTTTGCATTTTTGTAATAAAATGTAAATATTTTTTCTGAAAATTCATAACTCATAATCAGCGAAAAAACAAATACGTCAGATTTTCAACCATATGAATGTAAATATGTTTAGCTATTGTGAAGGGCCACTAATCCCATAAACAAACTGAATAACTGTCTTTTTGTCATATTCTTGTACCAGTATAGCTATCTTGTGCGTAATTCTTTGACAGAGATCTTAACTATAAACTTGCTTATATTTGATTATGCCAAAAATGTAGTTCAAAAAATAGCTCCATTCCAATGTTCAGTATTGCACTTTAAGTTAATATGTGATAGAATACAGCCATTTTCAGTCAATTTACTTAGATTCACATTTAGTTTAGTAAATTCTGTATGAAGCTCTGGTCAAAGAAGCAGTTCTAAGCTTTAGTCATGTTTAAATTATGTATGTTCTTTTACTTCTCTCAGATAGTAAATTTTAAACAGGTTTCAGACTTTATGATTACTTTCTCTTTAGAGAAGTATGGTAAATATAAGGTTACCTCTACTACACCAATGATTTAAAGTGGCCCTGGTGTCAAATACAGATATGGTTTACATCAATGAATATAATTAATATACCCATATTAATTGCTGTTATATTGCAGGTCTTAAGTTATTTTCATCTGCAGGCCACCTTTTATTAATGGATAATACAGACATTCAACTGTTTTGTGATTATTTTTTTTAGCCATTTAACATTTTGATTGTACATAATATTCAGGGAACGGATTTATATGGACTAAAAATATATGAAATATGTAAATATATATGTAGTTATTTTTACCAAAATATGGAATTAAATATGGATTTTTACCAAAATATGGAATTAAATATGGACTTAAAATTATAAAAAAATGACTATGTACGTTAAATATTGGTACATTTTAATCAAACTAAACAAAAAATATAATGGACGTACCTTATCTTCCAATGCAGTTTCAACAAAACACAATTTTTATTGTCTGTTACCATAACAATAGGTTACAAACATTTCTTTCAAGTGCTGAAAAGTGAATCTTCTTCTATTGTCTCTGAGGATAGATTTATACTGACTAAAAGAGCGTTCGACGTCACAAGAAGTAACTGGTACATAATTCAATTTCACAATGTCTGCTGGGGATAAGTCCAAGTTAATCTTCAGTGTTGATTCACCACTCATCACAGCAACAACCTTTTGTAGTTCTTCATATCCAGGGTTTTTTGAAAGTACAGTGTCCACCTTAGCTCTTACTGCATCTGCAACTTTACCTCTACCACGATTCAGTTGTTCCACAGTACTATTTATAATTTCAAAACTTTCAGATAGTGAAAGGTGCCTATTTTGGAGACTTTTGAGCGTTTTTATGATGCATGAAAATGTATGCTGAATGTGAGCTAAGTCATTCTTCACACTTATGTCACAGGTAACTGTTTTCGCAGTATCAATTGAGACTGCATCTTCAGAGTCCAATGCAAGGAGAACATTGTTAATAGAGTCTATATGTTCGGCATAATATTCAACTGCTTCTAGCCATGTACCCCATCTAGTTAAAATTGGCTTTGGTGGCAATGGAATTTCAGGGTACATTTCTTTCAACACGTTAACTCTACTGGGAGCTTTGAGAAATACTTTTTTCACTGATGAAATCAACAAATCTACTTTAGGGAAATTGTCTCTGACCACTTCTGCCACACGATGAAATGCATGCGCCACACAAGTAAAATGAGTCAATTTAGGATATACAACAGATAATGCTTGTCCAGCTTTGACCATATAAGGGGCAGCATCGCTAATAAAGAATAACACATTATCGTACATAATACCCTTTGGCCACAGGATACCCATAGCTTCGTTGAACAGTTTAACTATAGTTTTGTTATTGCACTTTCCTAGAACATCACAATGTAAAAGAATTCGTTCAGAATATTGTTCACTTAACAAACCGATAACTACATTACCAACAAGTCTACCTTCTTTGTCGGGAGTCTCATCAATGGAAACCCAAATTGAACTATCTTTAATTTCATCTCTTATCTTCTGTATTGTCTCATCGTAGATGGATGGAGCATACGTCTTCCTAAGTGTTGACTCATCCGGGATTGTATGTTGAGTATATTTTTCAAGGAATTCCCTGAAGACCTTATTCTTTAGTTTGTAGAGAGGAATATCAGCAGAGATGAGAGAACGGCACAGGTCGATGTTAAACTCAGATCTTACATTCGATGTTGTTGGTTGTGTTAAAAACAATTGTCTCTGCTTGGAATTTAGTTGTTTATTGGCCTGATGTTTACTAGTTGTAATGTGTTGTTGCACCAGGAACTTTTGTGTAGATGATACTGCACACTGACACAAATTACAAAATAATATTTTATTGTCAGTTGATAAACCATCTTCTTTAAATTCTGAAATGTAACTTGTTAGTTTTGATTTTAAATTGACTGAATGACGTACTTTTGGCATATTTACCGTCTTTATAGTATGATTTACAAAACTGAACCTATGTGTACTCTGACTGGCATTTAACTGTTGAGCTGCACAACTGAAGTCTGTTAAAAATTTTAAATTAAATTAATACAGTTTTGTAACTTACTTTCCCATTGTTGATAGGACTGCTAATTTTCAAATAACTCTGATGTTAAAGGGATTACTGAACATGTGTTTAAATCTCTATTGTTGAAATGTATTTTTAAAAGTTAATGGAATTTTGTTTTGTTTTATTGTTAAACCTAATATAATATGGACTGTTTTATATGAAATATGGAAAATATATGGAAATTAACGAAAATATATACTAAACTCTAAAATATGGAAAAATATGGAAAATAAAAGTAGGATTTTTCAACCCTACACATTGTGAAACATAAAGATAATGCAAAATATAAATTATATTAGCTTTATAAGTAAATATGTATTTACATATAAATCCTTTCCCTGATAATATTAAACCACAGACATAAAAACAACAAAAAGGAAGGTAGAACCTATTAATATTTTAATTATAGCATCTAATATTTATGTGAAAATAGTAAGTTCAAGTATAATATACAGTTTTGCCCGCAAAAGGTACTAACTATATCATGGTAACATACTATATTCATAGTATTGTATTGTTGTATAAATGTCAGTGTCTCTGAATTAGTACATATTCTTATTACTTATAAACAAATTAAGTATCAATTGACTGTTTCACTTACGTATATTACTCGTTTCACGAATGACTGCCGGCAGCCAGTAGGCAAACTAAGACATAAACATTGCACAGGAGATGGATCATATCGCATGAAGCAGCGCCAACGTCTCTCTCGGAATCGGCAGTCATTTGTGCAGCGAATAATGTCTCTAAGTTTACTGTTAGTTTTAGTTGGATGGTACTTTCCATAATTCTAAATATACATAGATAATGTATTGGTATTAGATATTTTATGTCTTTCGAGAAATTGGTGGAACATGCTCGAAGATTTCTGAAAGTTGGTGCAGTTATTCTTTACTAGTTATAATTCATCTAGAAACGTTAATGAAAAGGATTTTTTGCTTATGGTTATGGTCTTTTAGCTGATAACGTAACAAAAATAATCTACGTAATCAAAGCAGCCTACTCGAATTGATAGATTTTATCTTTTAAAGTAATTATATCTTAAGAAACTTGTTGTGAGTTGAAAGTGGTTTTAAAAGAAGTGAGAGATATTGATTAATATTTGTCTGTGTCATGTGAACATTTCAGAAATTCTGTATGAAGATGCGTAGTAAAGAACCTTTTTCTTTGTTGAACAGAAGATGCTACAATGTGTAACAATAACATTAATGTGTGCAGCAATATAATTTTGTAAAATTATTTTAAAGTTATAAAATTTGGAAACATTTTAACATAACGTCTTTACTATTTTAATGACCATAAATTAAGCAATTTGTTTTTAATATATCATGCATGGCAATAATTTTAGCAAGATAAAAATTTATTTCAAGTGGCCTGCAGATGATTTATTTGAGATCTCTTTACTGTGTATCTCAGCATTCTAAGCACAAATGCCATATAGAAGACACGATGTGATAACTGCTTAATATATTCTAGTCATACATGTTGATTATTCTTCTGTCAACTTTGGTTTGTTAACTTTTTAAAAATGCAATGTTTGTAATTACTTGCAGTTACTGGCATGAGCCTATATTATATAAAGAACTGTTTAGTTCTTTAAAGATTAAGTGCTAGTATTTTCTGTAAAGGCCAAAGTATTTTAAATATTTAGTAAAATAAATATATATTATTAATTAATGTAAATTGTTTAGTTATTCTGATTGCAATATTGTATTGAGTAGAGCTTACTTTTTTATTTAATTTTGAGATGTTTTACATGTTCTTGTAAATATGTTGTTTTTTTACTATAGTATGTGACCAACTTATAAAAGAAATCCTTTCCCATTCCAAGCATTGAAACCAAAATCGAAATGCAATAAAGCTTAATTAAACTGGACATTGACAAAATTGATTTTTCAAGGAAATGCAGTTGTATTTATGTCAATCACTGTATAATCAGAACTTGAGATATTTTACATCATATGACAGTTACCTAATGCCATCTGAATAGCTGTCTGTTCGCGGGACACGGATTAAATCACCATCACAGGCTCACAGCATAGGCCCTGTATATGGCCTGTTCCGTCTCCAGATTTCTTATGAAAGAAATTGTTCTTTTCAGCGCTTCATTGATCATCCAATAGACCTTATGACTTTAGGGCTATAATTGAAGACTGGAAGTGGGGAAACTCTGAAAGTTTGAAACATTAAATTATCCGGAGATACAAAAAAAACATAAATTTTTTTTATTGCAAATAATTAATATGTAATTAAAATGGTGTTCTTATTGAATGTTAAATGTTATGTTTTATTTAATGATGCTCGCAACTGCAGAGGTTATATCAGCATCGCTGGATGTGCCAGAATTTTGTCCCTCGGGAGTTCTTTTACATGCCAGTAAATCTACTGACATGAGCCTGTCGCATTTAAGCACACTTAAATGCCATCGACCTGGCCGGGGATCGAACCCGCAACCTTGGGCATAGAAGGCCAGCACTATACCAACTCGCCAACCAGGTCGACATCCTTATTGATGATCTATGGATATCGGAAAACATTTTGAATCATTTGCTAAAATTTTAATTGGTTATTCATGTGCTGTTGTGAGTAAAACTTGCCTCTTAGCTGTAAAGATTTCGCAAGGGCAGTTACTTTGATGGAGGGTGGATGTAGCCTTCGTTATGTGGCTTGGGTCATTGGAGCATCACTCAGTAACATTCACTGTGCAATGCAACGCTATAGGAAACTTAAAAAATACGACAGGAGACGGGGAACGGCTACAGGAGAAGCACAAGTATCAGGGATGACAGATTTCTCACCCTGCAAGTTCTATATGATCGCCATACCACAGTAGTACAGGCAAGAAATCGACAGGAAAATGTCAGGCATGTGAGAGTGAGTGAGAGAACAGTGAGGAGAAGGTTTGCAAAGCTAATCTTCTGTCCAGAAAACCTGCATATGGACCCCATCTCGAACCATGGCACAGGGAAGTGTACCAGGGATGGACTCCATAGCAGTGGGCCACTGTCCTCTTCACTGATGAGAGCTGCTTTAACCTGAGGTCTGCTGATGGACGAGAAAGGGTGTGGAGAAAGTCTGGAGAGAGATACTTGCCAGTTGCTTTCTCGAGGACTCCATTTGGGAGCGGCTCAGTAGTGCTGTGGGCCGTCATCAGCAATGTGGCCTACACTGAGTCATGTTCGTCGATCGCGGGATCCTCAATGTACTGAGGTACATCGAAGAGATCCTGGAGGACCATGTGATGCCCTTTGCACCTTTCATTGGCCAGAACTTTATACTCATGCACAATAATGCTCGTCCACATATTGCTTGTTGTGTTGTGTAGTATCTACAGGAAGTTGGAATACGAACCCTAGACTGGCCACCAGCTCGTTGTCCTGACATAAATCCTATTGATGCATGTGTAGAGTATGTTCGGAAGGAATATCCAATGGCGTGACGTCAACACCTTGGCTCAGTTGAGAATAACATTGTTGGAGGAGTGGGATCTCATCCCCCATGATGTCCTCCAACAGTTAGTGGGCAGTATGTCTCAATGCTTAAAGGCTGTCATAGAGGCCAGGGGTGGAAATATCCGTTTTTAGTGATTAGTGACTTCAAGAGGTGCAGTGTAAACATTAACTTTGTTTTCACTGGCCCTAAATTGACAAAATCGTAATGTGATGTAATTTCAAAATTTCAAGATCTGCGAAAGTTACAAAAAATTGTGAGTTACATGCATGTTGCTAATAATGTTTCATTATTTTCTATAATAAAATATGTTGTTTTCGTAAAATTGTCATAAATATTTGAAGAGAAATATCTTTTTATTGTAATAAATTAAGATTTTTATAAAAATGTGAAGTGTTCCACTTTCTTTTTGCCATTCAGTGTAATTCCAAGTCTCCCATAGACTTACTTGTTAGTTCGCCAACCCAACTCGCTGAAGGGATTGATTACCACAACCTTGAGCTGTGTTTGGGTTTCCAGATAAAATAATTACCATTAGACTCACTGATGACAGGACTCATGATTACAGAAAGCGTGAACTTCTCCCAACAATTTTGCATAAAAGAATAAAAAACAGTTTATAAGTTTGTTGGTTTAGTGTAGACACAATCTGTTTTTTACTGGCTCATAATATGTCAAGTTTAAGAATTAATCAAAAATATACCGTAAGTAGATATGGGCAATAGTCACTTGCAATAGTATTGATTGTACTATAAACTGTAGTTCCTACAGTCGATAATCCTATCAATTGTTATAAACAAAACTGTCTATACTATGTACAAATTTTTTAATTGGTTATAAACTGAATATACTTCTGAAATTATATCTAAACATGTCCTAAACTATTAATTTAATAGCATATACTGAATTGAATCTGAATTACATACCAATAACACACAATGTTATAAATCTGTCCTTAAAGTTCCAACATTAGCCTTCATGATATGTTTTTTAAACATGTGACCATTGCTCTAAGGATAAATTTCTCATTAAAATAAGCATTTCCACTTTATTGTGATGCAGACGGTTTTCCCTTTCATTCATTAAGTTTACAGTTTTGGGTAACAATCTTTCTGAGGGAACTGAAGATCCCAGTGGATTGTGTATCGAAAAACAGGGTCTCCATTTTGAACAAAATCTGTAAAGGAATGTGTAGTCAAATGCAACTTGAATGTAATTAAATGTAAGGAAATGTTTGGGGGAAGCGACTTTTAACCCTTCCTGTATATTGATTTTGAATTTGTTTCAGTTGTAGTAGTATTGTGGTATGAATTATGTCTATTGTACAATATGCTCTGCCTATATGGTAGCCTATTAATACACAAGCTATTATCGTTTCGATAAATAAAATGAAATAAAATTAGGCATAAGCAGTATAAGAACTTAATGTTATTTTACTTAATGGCATTACAGAGACAACATAAAAGCTTATTTCCAGGAAAATAATTAAAATGTAAAATAGACAAAGTTCCAGGTTAAGAAAGTGTATTATTCTTTGAGATTTTACTGTTAATACATAGTAAGTTTGTATATTCCGGGAAAATTATCCTAAAAATATATCACAAGTCCTTATAGAGAAGAAGTTTCTGCTTACAATTATGTCAGAACACTGCTTACTGTGAAATCTGGGATAGTGTCAATTTTAGATCTCAATTCATTAACATCACAACAGTAAGAATATCCTTTTTGAATATTCTTCTGGTCCCATTGAAGCCATGAAAGTTTAGAACAAATATCTTGGCACAGTAAATAGTCTTCCTGAGGATTTGTAACATATGGATTATTAATACCTACAAAAGCAATTCCAGCTTGTGTTTTTGTATCGTATACTACTTTCCAATAAAATTTTGGCACTGGAATTGCTTTGTTATTATTGCTGTCAACATAAAGGTACAACTCTGTTTCTACTCCATTAACATTTGGCAATGTTGCTACTTCATGTGTACCACTATAGACATCAAGAGTGAGCTTGTTTTTATCAGCATATGTCCGAACACTCATTTCAAGAGCATTCCAGTTATTTCCATTGAACGTTTGCCATTGTGGTGCCACATTAACAAAATGGAATGTTGCTCTATGTTGTGATCCATAAACAAAATCTGCCTTTGCTGTTAAGTGTCCTCTAGCCAAGAAATAATCAGATGACGAGTCAATATATTCATCACCCAATTGTGAAGAGCCAAGAATGTTGCTGATTGTCTCTCTCTGTGTATTTCTTGTATAAAGATCATTCACTGAAAGTCCTGGGTAAAAGTCGTCTTGTATGAAGCTTGGCCGTGGAAAACCAGATTGATAACCACCGATACCAGACACAAGTGTGAACTTACTGTAAAGACTGCTAAGAAGACTTTCGTCAAAACAAATATCTATGATTTTATAAAAATCCGACTCAACTTCAAATCCAATTTCAATTTCAAGCTTGGTACCATCATAGCATTTGCCACCAGATGCCCTTGCAACGTGGAATGGATAACTGTTGCATGCGAACTGCGCAAAGTCATAGCTGTCAGAGTTAACAGTAAAAGTTGTACCAGACGTGCAAGTTGCTAGTGCAGTTTTGGTACCAGAGCCTGCAAATTTCAAGTAGTTGCTGTTGCCAGCACATGCCAAGAGTATATCTTCTCCTGCATTTATGTTGACAATGCCTTGGGCGTCTTCTGGAAGATAGAACCCATTGCCATCCTTGCTTCCTCCTGGTATGAGAAGTAAAGGCTGTGGTTCTGGCAGATCTGAATTTATACGGATGCTGCAACCTGGAATTGAGTACATAGTGCCATTTAATTTTCTGTCTTAAGTTATTTCATGCAAAGCGATTAATTTAATTAAGAATCAAGTAAATTATAAAATAACAGTTTATTATTTCATACTTCAATAATTATTTTCATAAATATTGACTAATTATCATTAACTTAACAAATTAGGCCATAAATAGTGGTGATGGTTATTGTGGTGTTTGTAATATTTTAGTCCTAGGTGTATTAGTTGTAGTTGTAACTAATTTTTCAATGTGCTTTGTGATTTTTTCCCTGATTTATCTATGAAGTGCACATCATAGTTCTCTTTCTCCACGGTTTCCATCCATATTCAGTAAGGGAAGGAATTCAATCACTGCATTCTTTCTCTTCAGTTTACTTCATATTAATTTATTGTATTGCATTTTTTTTCGTACTTTTATCCAATATAGCTCGTTCATGACCTTTTCTGTTATTAATAGACCTCATTTTGCACTTGTATGGTATATATTTCTCCAGGAGTTATAAATATATGCTGATAAATTATTTACACGAATTATCTATTTTTTAATTTGGTAAATGTGGCCTTATGTTGCAAATAAATCCATATCTTCGCGTTTCTAAAATGTATCATATTTTCAGTTTGTTAATGCCTATACATCATAATAAGAATAAATTGTTTATTTCATTTTACATTACTGGTATCGGTCTCAATCCTTTTGATCACCACGTGAATACAAAGATGCATAGTGATGAAATATGAAGGGTACACGGGAATAACGATCAAGGTCCATTTTAGAAAGTTTCGAGAAAAACGAATTTTAAAGTTTAAGCACTTAATACTTTGTTATGTGTATATTTAATAGAAATTGACGTAGTGGAATGTCAAGAACAATTATTTCTTATTACTAGCTAGACCACATGATAGTACTTCCTTTCCACTATAAGATAGCATCATTAACTGAATTTCGATTTTTGATGGACCTTGATCGTTTTTCCCCTTGTACCCTTCATATGTGAATCCCCGCCCTAATTACAAACCAACAACGGAACACCAGGTATAAGATTGAGTCAGGAATTCACCCGTGTTTCCATTTGGTGGATTGCTTAATGTCCTCCGAAATAATTAACATAACTTAAAAACCCCTGGATACCAAGAGGTGTAAGAAATTCAAGACCTCTGGAAGGCAAATTCTCCATCTTACCGAAAGATTTCTCTCTCCCTGTGGAATTATTCAATATAATTTAGTGTAACTTAACGTTGTGTGAAATGGAAAGAAGTTTTTCACAATATAAAACTATCTTAGGAGGCAATTGTCAAATAAGTGTTAGCCATGAACAGCAATTCAATGCCGATATTAAATCAATGTAGCCACATTTGCTTTAACTTCTAAGGAATACATGGAAGTTTACACTCAGTATTTTTGCTGTTCGTTTCATTTATTCATAGTGTTCTGCTCAATGACAGGCTTTTCATTGCAAGCCCAGCATTTTCCAATCTTTTCTTGCTGTTTTTTTTTAAACTTAATTTTGTTGATTTACTGGTGCATATTTGTAGGCATATTCTTTTCTACTCTTCCAGGTTATAATTGCATTCATATTTAGTAGATTTTAGGGAATGAACTTCTGAGATCTAATCATTGAGGAAGTTTCGTTGTACTTCAGGTGTTTGTTCAGTGTTCAGTGGTGTTAAGCATAAAGCCATAAATGTGTACGGTAGTTACAATATTTCTATTGTTCTTCTTGGCAAATAGAGCTACGATTTTATTGCCTTTCAGTCCCATGTGTGATGAAACATAATTTAATTTCCTTTTTTAGACATAATATTTGTGTCTATTTATGTGTTTCTATGAGAGATGCTGATTTTGTGGCATGCATAAATTCTATAACATATTAAAATTTGACCCTAGAGCTCAAGAACATGTGCAAACCAATCAGCTGAAACAGTGCTAATAATTATATCAATGGAAGAATTAACCTCTCTTGCCATCACTGAACACCCGCAAGAACTGTATCGTCATTTTCCATAACTATGGTCCACGATACAACCATTCAAATTTTGTATTCCATAATGTAGTATCTCGTTTATCTATATTTTTGCTGTACTGTAGTTTGAAGTCACTGCAGCTATCTACGAATGGTCTATGTTACTTCTACAGTTTTCTTTGAATGATTGTATTGTGGACCATGATTGTGTTCCAGGACCATAGTTATGAGAAATGACGGTACTCTTAGAAAGACTTGTTATATCATTCACAGAATGACAAACCTTCCAACATATCACATTGTGCGGAAGAACTGACAATTGAAAAAGAAGAATTTTTCCTCAACTGTGAATCATCTAGTAAAAAGTGTGTATCAAGCTTCTTGTCATAATAATAATAATAATAATAATAATAATAATAATAATAATAATAATAATAATAATAACTGAAGTGCCAAACCACTTATCTCTCATATACTTATATTAATTTGTTACAGCAATAACATGAGATAATCTTGAAACAGCTCACCCTAAGATTATTCCCTGTCCATAAGTGAGTTCCAGGTACCACTATCCCATCCAATCATGAACACCTAAGAACGATCACTTTCATAGGATTACTCGGAGGGGGGGTGGCAGGTGGGGAGGTAGATAACACTCTTCAATCATAGTCAGGGTTGGGACTTTACACGTAAAAAAGGTTATTTACCTTACAATAAAATACACGTAAATAATGCGTAATTAACGTAATAAATGTAAAATACTTAAAAAATCTCCAAGAACTTTTATTTTTAGTCTTTCTTGTTCAGTTTGTAATTAAAATTTACCGTTCGAACTCCCAACAAATCTAGCATGTAACTCGAGGCTACTAATTAGTGTTAAAAAAAATGGAGATCTTAAGAAGATTTCGCAATTCATACACAGGTTTCTACACAGAACTGTACACATGGCCTACAACAAACAAAAATTAGTAATCCCAGTGGAAGTGAAGATTGAAAAAATAAGTTTATTAATGTTCTGACATACAAAAAGTCTATTCAGCCATGCTTCCCAACTCTTAGTCATTTACCACATAAAATTTGGAAAATTATTACATTTAATGAATTATTATGTTCAAATCATAATATTTACCTTAAACTGTTATACTATGAAAAGACCTTTATCACTAGAATCGTTTATTTTCAAAACCCAAGTGACAAAAACAAAACTTTCGGGACATCAAAAAAAATTGTTTAGTTTAATTTATTTTATTTTAATAGTCAAAATTTATTTAACAAGTGATATTAGTTGCTAATGTTAGGTTTATTCACTATTAGTTGTGTTTTATAATTTATATAAAATCCCCCAAAAGAAATAAATTAGGCTAGTGAGGATATTATTGGGTTTTTCCAACAAACAAACTGAAAGCAAGCAAAGCATTGCTATTTTTCTAAGTATTAGAGTGAATGAAAGTAAATATGAACAAATGTTATAATCTAAGTAAAAACTACAGTATTAAAAAAAAAGAAAAAAAAAATTTTTTTCTGCTGCAACAGACATGTAAATTACACGTAAAATACGTACAGGTAATTTACTCGCCCAACCCTGATCATAGTAAATGCGATTGAGCTAGGAAGAAGGAAACCCTGAACATAAATCCTAGTTCTCTATGTAAATAGTTATAGGGAATGAATTTGTAGCTCCCTTACATGAAATATACATATTACTATGTATCCAGGGGCGGCTTTTGGGGTAGTGCCAGTGTGCCATGGCACCGCCAATGAAAGAAACAAAAAATAATATCATAAAAAGCAGTTGTAATAGTTTATTTCAACACATTTTATTCGTATTTCATCTGAACGAGCATGCGCACAGATCGGGACACACTCTTGCAGCGTTTCTCCGAACGTTGGAGCCACTTCAGTGTGGCACTGCTTACGTCCATATAACACTGTACAAAAGGCTACTGATTCTAGTTTATATACGTTTCTTATGGCAGACACTGAGCCGAATTCAATTTGACTCAGTAGTTAATATTCCGCCCGCTAGAGCACAGTAATGCAGAATTTTCACTAGATGGCAGGGTTGTTGGAGACGTTAGGCAGGAACCATTAACCGCAGACTTGCACGAAAACACAAGTTAAAGTTCCGCGCCAAATGTTAATGTAATGTTGCCATTTCAAAACTAAAGCACATAACTTGGATTTGAATATGTAAAGTATTATCCATTTAACTATATTAAATGCAGAGATAGTCATGGTTCTTTTAGAAAGATAAACATTTTTTCATATTATGTAAAACTGTTTGTTAATGTTGTGTAATATTTGTTTTATTTTGCGGCAACTGAATATCGCTACAATGTTGCTATAGTATTGATGCCTCTGTTAACGATACATGAGATCTGTGCAGGACATGAACATGTGTTATTCAGCCCGCTGTCTTGGATTCATCAGCCTGTTAAATAAAGTGCAAACGTGTTCGTTTATTATCTATATCACTGTTTCTCTTGTGTGATTTTGCCAGTAATTTTACTAGTTATAAAAGTTACTTGTATTTGACTAACAATACTGTGAAAGTTTTGCATTATCTGTATCTGTAAATTTCGTTATTAGTTTCGGAAATGTTATTGTAACTGTTACTAGATGCATTATTAACTGTACACCTGGTATAATAGCTGATTTAGTTAATGTTTTATTTAACATAATGTAAACGTGAGCTGCAATTATCAATTTCACTAGGGTAATTTGCGTACAATCTTTTTTCATTTTTGGCACCACCACCAGAATGCCTCACCGACTGCCACTGTATGTATCACTAAACTTTCTACTGCAGAACAAATGATGCTGTAACAGGTTTCACAGCCTAAAATATAATATTCATGATGGTGCTGATAATGGTGATGAACTGATGATGATAATATTATGATACATTGTTTTTTCTAGATGCAATTAATGATACGGATGTTTAATGGACCACTTCGGAACTTCGTGTCACTCAAGTTCTTCCTTCAAGATATTTCTCGTGAGTATATATGCAATTTGCACATTTACCGTGTATTGTAATGTTAATTCGTTTGAGACAACAATTATGCATTATTGGTACAAGATAATAACATAGTTGTGGCACGTAAGCTGTAGTCGAGGCTATACAGTTGTAGCTCATATGCCGCACTCTTTGCTTATCTTCTACAGTGCATACATTTTATCTTTCCACGCTCGTATGTGTACAGCTGCTTTGTGTACTGTCGTGTCCGCTCTACATCCGCGAGTGTGGTAAGATAAGATGTAAGCACTGTTTATTCAGTATATGCTCTCTGTTATTTCTCTTATTTTCCGGAAGTTAGTACAGTGAAACCTGCCTAAAATGGCTATCTGAAGTTACCTTGTAAAATGACCGTTTTATCAGGTGGCCACATGATTAAGGTTGAGGCTTTTTTATGAAAATATTGAATTTCATTGACTTTTTAGTACTGTGCGCGTACAACAATCGTGCATATTAATGTCAGCCTCTTCCAATTCTTGCAACTAGCCTTTTCAAAACTCGCTTGCGATACCTCAATTTAAATGACTGGATAATACCTTCATCAAGGGGCTGGAGGTGTGATGTATTTGGAGGAGGAAACACCAATTTCACGGATCACATTGTGATTTTGTCGTTTATTCTTGGAATTGAAATCGCATAGCTAATTCTCAAACAATGATGATGTCATCCAAGCTTTATTGTTGGCAGTCCACTTCACCCCCAATAAGCCCATGTCAACATTTTTCTAACATCTCGGTTTCAATGATTTTCCTATCATTAAGAGTGCTTCTTTTTCTCCTGCAGCATTACAACAGAAGAGCAGGGTTATTCTGTCTTTTGCCAACTTCCCCTCTTTTCACTCTTTTTCTTAAAACTTAAAGTTTTATTAGGGAGTGCCCTGAAAAAAAAACCTGTTTCGTCAACATATATTCTGAGTCCATATTCCGCAAGAATTGAAGGCAATCTATTTTTTTTTTTTCCATTCTTCAATAACATTGGTTGCAATGTCACCTTCACCAGACACAGAACGAAATGCAATGTTATGCCGTTTTCTAAAGCACTTTACTCTAACCTCCCATTACTAGCAACAAAATTGCTTACATTGAGTTCTTTGGCAATTTCAAGAGTTTTCTCTTGAATCATAGGCCCACTTACTGGCAATTTCTTCGCCCTCGCACACTTGAATCATTCATAAACGAAATCATTCACATTACTAAACACAGATTCTCTCTTCTTTTTTGGCATATTTTTCTCTAATTCTTTTAATATTTCATCTTTATTCTTAATTATACCGTTTATTTGTGTCCTTTCACATTTGAATATTTCTGCAATTTTTTCTCGCAGATGTTCCCTTCTCACTTTCTTCAATCATTGTTCGTCTCAGCTCTAAACTTAACACCACTCTAGATTTATTGTTAGACATGAATTCTCTCTCAAACTAACTTCACATTTCTGAATCAACTGAATGAAAAGAAGAAAAATTCGTAAAAGTTAGTCCAAATAGAGAAAGATAGAAAGAGGAGAAAAAATTCGAATGGTTAACTACTGACTTGAAGCATACTGTGACAGTTTCGATAGAAAACGTCCGTGTTTCAATCTTTTAAAAACGAGTAAGAATTTATAGCTGTGCAGGGTCGAAGTGGAAAGTGACAAAAGAGTCATAAAACAGTAACCAACCCCAAGATATGGAGGATGTACTGTTGTATACTTAACTATTGTCCTCGTGACATTGCTTCCTGCCCTCTAACCATTGAAAAAATAGGTCAGACAGTATCCGTGAAAAGATTTTTTGTTGGACAGTGACTGTTATAGTCAGGTTCCAATCCAAATAGACCCCGGCCGCTGGCCGGCGCATGAGGTGGCCGCTAAATAAAGAGAGAATTTGTATTGTTCTTATGGCAAATCCAATTGGTTCCAGCGAAAATTCGCGGGTGCTCGTGTAAAGGGGGTGAAGTATGATTTCGCTAAACTGAGATCAATACAGATTTCAACTCTCCACAATTACTTTTTCCTTGTGTTAAAGGGGTTAAGTCATTCTTCCACCCGTGACGCAGTTACAGTACTCTGTATTTTGTGACAAAGGGGTCTTGTTCTGTACCAAAAGAGAGAAGTTTACATACCTTACAATTTGACTTAACCCCCTTTACACGAACACCCGCGAATTGGCCTTTTGGCCAGGTAACCGTTTAAATGAAATGACCGCAAAGGCAGGTTTAACTGTATTTTTAAAACATGTTTATTCTTTCGAGAATTTTAAACAATATCATAAGACTGAAAGTCTGAAGATAATTTCTTATACAGCAACGCAACTTTATTTACATTATAATAATTGATGTTATGAAGAAAGCAACTGACACCTCTACTGTCTATGTGAATCTTGTTTATTTCATTATCGATGTCAGAACAGTGGAAAAAAATCGAGTCACTTGCTGCTTCTTTTTATGAATTAATTTTGCAAAACTATAAACATAGCTTTTGTTAATAAGATCATTCATTATGCACTTTGTAGCTGACGGCCTTCCTACACTTCATCATCATCATCATCATCAGCAGCAGCACAACAGCCCTGTTCGAGCCTCAGCTTCCTTCAAGATCTTTTCCCTGGACTCCCTATCCCTGGCAACCTTTTCCTACACGTAATCTTTTAAAATTACCAACATTCATGCCAACAAATTTCCCGTTGTCAAAGTAGTTTTCTTGCAAGTTTAGTATATTTCGGTGTAGTTCAAATATGAAAATGGGGGAGGGAGAAATTATACAAAGAGAAATAATAATGATTTGGCTTTATTGTAAGTTTCATAAGAGTCTCAGGTCTAAATTTATTTATTTCCTTATAATAGAACTTACGAGGTACAGTATGAGGAAACTGTACAACTAAAAAGAGCTCTCTATTAAAAATGTTTACAACTTCAGCTCTATAATATAAAGCTCTAACAATACTGGTAAAATCTAAGTATCGGTACAAGTATTTTTTTTTTTTTTTTTTTTTTTTTTTTGTAATTCATAAAACTGGAATATTGATGCTAATTTTGATATTCAGTTAACAAAATTCTTTTTTAATAGGAAAATATTTTGACAATTATATTTAAGGAAGGAAAAATAAGTTTCATTTATTTCCTTTACATTTATTTTCAATTAAGTAAATGTGTAGAACAAGTAAAAACTGGTGAACTTATTACTTTAGCGGTTAAATTCCATTTACATTTCTAATTTTGTACAGTAGTTCAAAATACGAAAAATAGTACATTTTCATTGTAGAAATAAGAAAACTTTTATAAATAATACTTAAAGATTTCATAAACCTAATTAAATCTTCATAGATTTTACATGAGCATGAAAGTTGTAAAACTTAAATTCAAGAACTGACACCCCAATTTCAACTACTTAATCACTTTTGTCTTAGAAAGAGAGTAAACTTATACTTTTATACCGCCATTGTAGGCCTACTTGAGTTTAAACATAAAAATTGACGATTTAACACAATGCCCAAGAAAATCGAGCCTTTTTGAGAGGAGTACATAACAACCCTTTCCGATCCCAAGTACAGTTACGTGAAAATCATAGGAGCCTGCAAGAAACGTGGTTTCGTTACTTCCAAGAAAGGCATCTTGTGTGTACCTAGTAAGACTGGCAAAGCTCGGATGGGATTAATTCCAGAGTGTAAAAAGCAAGCAAATTCACCCACCGTCACGAGTCGCTGCATCCCACAAGATGATACAAATTAATTCCATTAATAACATTAGCACAAGTAAATATTCCATCTCAAACTCTCCTTATTCAAACAATCTTGTAACTGGCTCGAATATCAGAATCACTGGACGCATAACCTCCTAAAGAAATAAGCTAATAAAATTATACTGTAAATAAAATATCCATTACCAATAAAAATAGCGCCTGAAATACTTTGAGCTTAATGAATTAACCAGACTATAGGATTTATCGTGAACTAATAATACAGTAATATGTATTTACGTCTTCAAACATATATTTTAGCTGTTCAAGAATCGTTATGTTTTCCTGACTAAATATTACTAGTCACCATGAAAAGTCGATTAAAGTTGCTGCAGAATAATTACTTTTTTTTCATGAGATTCAATATATTACGGCATTATTTGTAGACTACCGGTATTCAGTAACTATATAAACAGGCTTCTTCCCACATATGTTGGGAAGTGTTCGATTTTCTAGAAAGTCGAATGGATGAAGTGGACCAAAGATACGGATATTGGAGGAATAGATCGGGGAGGGAGACACTTGCCATGCGAAAACTTAAAGCCGGTTTGAAGGAGAGGCGGAAGCATTTCCCCTCTGTTGCAGTCATCTTACCATGTTACGAAAACAAATGTAAAGTTGAAATGTTTATCGTATAAGGCTTAATGTGTGTGGAGTTTATATTCTAATCACATAGCTATTATTAGCAATATTATAGCTGTATAGTGCACATATTGCCAAACAGGCTGCAGAAATGGGAGTACTTAAGAGTCTGCATGATCATGCGCTTGATTTTAATCCATTTTCAATTCATAATAAAATCTTTATGTTTGCAGTAGCTTTCGTGTACCAGACAATTAGGACAAAACACAAAGTGAAAATAATGTAACCTCTATGAAGATTACTATAAGAAATTGAGCACTGTAAAAATTGTGACTATTCATGTGATTTTGTACTTAAGCCTATTTATTCATTCATTCATTCATTCATTCATTCATTCATTTAGCTAACAAAGAGGGTTTGGAATTGAACGAGTTACATCAACTGCTTGTTTATGCGGTTGACGAGAATATGTTAAGAGAAAATCCACAAACTGTTAGTGAAAACGCGGGAATTTTGCTTGAAGCAAGTAAAGAGATAGATTTGGAAGTAGGGTAAACCATACAGTTATTGGCCACTTGAACATTGATGTGTTATTATAAGACAGGATGTGCAAATAATTAATTAATATTTTGCCAGATGGTAGCAGCATGTTTTCTTATTTGGTAGTTACTTTAATTTTCAACAACAGATAGCACCGTGAGATGAAAAATATATTTCTGCAAAACATACGTTCCCAGGCTTTGGTTTCTTGTGAAATTCTTAAGAACTGTATTGTGGCTGAGTTGTAATAATTGCTGTTTCTCTTAACTGGTTTTCATTATTATTCCAATTATGAGGTAAGTACATCTCTATTTTCACTTTACACTTATAAAACGTAATAAAATACAATCCCTAAATTTTGAAAATTTACTGGCTAATAACTGTTTAATAATAACGCATTTTTCAGTTATTGGCCACCCCGGCCAATAACTGTAATTTTAAAATAATTTTAAAAATCAATTATTTTCCTTCATTTAACTTATTAAATGCCACTATTTCACTAGTATTTTTATTTTGAGTCCATTAAATGTGTGCATAGTTATTAGCCACGTGGTCAATAACTATTCTTATTTATTTTATACCCATGGTTAGGTTATTTTTAAGATTCCAAAATGGGCTGACTATAAGCCAAAGGCGATGAAGGTAACATTGGAAGAATTGGAAACACACAGGACTTCACTTAGAGTCATTGCTAAAAAGCACGGTGTTCCTAAGGCAACTCTAAATATCAAAATAAAGAATGCTAAAACGGAAAGGTGATTTGAATCTTATAGCTTAGGAGGAAATTGATAATGAGTGTTCTGAAAATGTCATTTCATATCGAACACTGGATGCAGACAAGTCTACAGGGTTGTTTCCGATCTCTGATAACGAATTTGAATGACATCATGTGCGTCAGGAGTCACACGATCAGGTGTGACAGACCAGTAGTGAGTGATCTCAGAGTGCACGGCGACTCTCAGCAGAAATTCCCAAGAAAATCGAGCCTTTTTGGGAGGGGTACATAACAATCCTTTCCGATGCCAAGTACAGTTAAGTGAAAATAAAAGAAGCTTGCAATAAACGAGATTTCGTTCTTTCCAAGAAACGCATCTTCTGTATACTTAATAAGATTGGTAAAGCTCGAATGGAATTAATTTGTATCAGCTTGTGGGGTGCGGTGACTTATGACGGGGGGTGGATTTGCTTGCTTTTTCCACTCTGGAATTAATCCCATCCGAGCTTTGCCAGTCTTATTAAGTACGCATAAGATGCTTTTCTTGGAAATAATGAAACCACGTTTTTTTGCAGGCTCCTCTGATTTTCATGTAGGCCTAACTGTACTTGGCATCGGAAAGAGTTGTTATGTACACCTCCCAGAAAGGTTAAATTTTCTTGGGCGTTGCTACTGTAATACAACGTGCACTCTGATTATAATTATGAAATCACTCACTACTGGTCTGTCACCTCTCTCTGCAATTTAGCTGTTGGTGTGATTTCTGACTCACATGACGTCATTCAAATTCCTTATCAGAGATCGAAAACAACCCTGTACTCAACAAGAAGTTTTGGCTGACAGTATTGACAATTACATCTATTATAAAATGCAAGAGATGAACCCCGGAATCTGACTCTCCATGACAATTTTTTATATTGTATTTTTGTTGGCTATTTAACAACGCTGTATCAACTACTAGGTTATTCAACGTCGATGTGATTGGTGACAGCGAGATGGTATTTGACGAGATGAGGCCCAGGATTCGCCATAGTTTACATCACATTTTCCTTACAATTGGGGAAAACCTCGGAAAAACTTAACCAAATGATCATCTCAAGCGGGAATGAACCCATGCCAGGGCACAAGTCTGGATCGGCAGGCAAGTGCCTCAGCCGACTGAACTACGCCAGTGGCCGACTCCCCATGACAATACAGTACATCAACAAATGTGAATGCAGGTTGCTTTAGTCAACATTCTGGTTGTGTTAACAGATGTGAGAGCCATCGGCGTAGCTCAGTCAGCTAAGGCGCTTGCCTGCCGATCTGGAGTTGCGTTCGGGCGCAGGTTCGATTCCTGGTTGGGTTTTTTCCGAGGTTTTCCCCAACCGTAAGGGAAATGTCAGGTAATCTATGGCGAATCCTCGGCCTCATCTCGCCAAATATCATCTCGCTATCACCAATCACATCGACGCTAAATAACCTCGTAGTTGATAGAGCGCCGTTAAATAACCAAGTAAAAAGAACATAAGTGAGAAAATATCTTTCATGCTCAAAAGAGTCGAGAATACATCAATCGGAAAGTTTCTGGTGTGGCCAGAGACACCTAAAAGAGAAGGCAAAGTTGATGTAGAAAGATTGTCGTTTTTGATATCACAGAGCTACCAGGATATGCACAGAAAGAAACGCGAACAGAAAGTTGTCCAAGAAAAGAACAAAGAAAGAGAAAACGTAAAGTGACGAAAGAAAATAGAAAACGAACACTCTTCAGAGAATTGCAAAATGAATCAAGTCCAATTTGTGACATTTGCAAGAAGCTTTCAGTAAAATTTGATGTGAAGATTGTAAAAAAGTATTTTATGTAAGTTATATTTCACGTAAACACAGAAAACACATTCCTGAAAAAGATGGTGATATCTCCCTACGTCACTCATTTTTATAAAGGAGAAGATTCACATAATAGTATGAACTTTAAGGGTAGTATGGAGGATGATGATTACCTTGAAGAACTTGATAAACTAGCAACATATAAATAAGGGTCTATACAGCAAAGAGACATGTGGATTTATCTTTTACATAAAACTGGTATTAGGGCAGTGCAATGCATGTGTAAATAACTAATAGAAATAATAATAACAGTTTAAAATAATATCTGCAGCCAAAACAAAAATAAATGTCTGTTAGAGTTGATAATTGTGAAGTGGCCAATAACTATGCAGTCAGTGGCCAATAACTATAATTTCACACATATCAATTTTATTTCGTCACTAGTATCACACCGTATTATTGATTCCATTTTTGTAACAGTGATTTGTATAAAGAAATAATTGACAATTACAGATACATAAACAGTTCCTTCTTACAATATAATGCATTGAAATCCTCGACTTTCAAACATAAAATTTTCCTTAAATGGCCAATAACTGTATGGTTTACCCTAAATCCCGAAAATACAAAGTAATATAAGGATTATATCTCGTGGCCAGAACATAATACGAAATGGAAATATAAAAATTAGAAATTTGTCGTTTGAAAAGGTGGGAAAATTCAAATATCTTGAAACAACATTAACAAAATATATAAATGACACTCGGGAGGAAATTAAACGCAGAATAAATATGGGAATGCCTGCTATTATTCGGTTGAGAAGCTTTTGTCATCCAGTCTACTCTCAAAAAAAAAAAAAAAAAAAACGGAAAGTTATAATTCTGCAATGCTTGGGAAAAGTGACATAAGTCGGTTTCCACAAACCTTTTTTGATAATTTATTCATAACTTACGGAACATCTGCTCGCTTGAAAAAAATACATAAGTATTTCTCTCATTACAATAATTCATACAGAAAAAAATCAAATCCACATAAACCAGTGTAGATTGTCAATAAATTATCAAAAAAGGTTTGTGGAAGCTGACTTATGTCACTTATTCCAAGCACTGCAGAATTTATGAAATAGTTATATTACCAGTTGTTCTGTATGGTCGTGAAACTTGAACTCTCACTTTGAGAGAGGAACAGCGGCTAAGGGTTTTTGAGAATAAGGTGCTTAGGAAAATATTTGGAACTAAGAGGGATGAAGCTGCAGGATAACAGAGAAAGTTACGCAGCACAGAACTGCACACATTGTATTCTTCACCTGACGTAATAGGAACATTAAATCCAGACGTTTGAGATGGGCAGGGCATGTAGCACGTATGGGCGAATCCAGAAATGCATATAGAGTGTTAGTTTGGAGGCCGGAGGGAAAAAGATCTTTGGGGAGGCCGAGACGTAGATGGGAGGATAATATAAAAATGGATTTGAGGGAGGTGGGGATATGATGCTAGGGACTGGATTAATGTTGCTCAGGATAGGGAACGATGGCAGGCTTATGTGAGGGCGACAATGAACCTCCGAGTTCTGTAAAAGCCATTTGTATTGTCTTGTTGTTATTTAGTCAACTGTCCGAAGACAGGTCTGGACCCCAAGTGACAACAAAGCATCACTCATGAGGCAACTGGGCCAGGAGATAATGGGGTAGAGTGGCCAGTTCCTTTCCCCCTCCATTGCATACATCGCTGACTAGCTACATATTATATTAATCAGACTTCAGATATATAGAATAAAACCATAGAAAAGTCTAAGCTCTTCGAAATCTTGAAAGACAGCGAAACCTGTTAATGTTACATCAAAAAGCATAAAAAAGATCAAGAAATAAAGCAGCCGACAATAAATGTGCGAGGACAGGACAGACATTACTCCTAAAACAAATTAAGAGTAATATAATGATAATAAGTTTAAGATAAACTGGATATAGCATGTAGACCGAAGGATCAGAAACACACTGCTGGTTTTATTATTTAATTTTATCAGAATTAACGAGGAAGAAGCTGTAATTGACTGGTTGCATTCAAATATTGGTTCTATTGGTAAAATTTCGAAATAAATTCACCTTAGTTATTCCATATGGAGAGACGAATAGATATGACGCAGAAATATGGTATCTTCCGCAAATGTATTCGATAATGTGAGTTTATATGAATTTTCAGAAGCTTATATCTCTCACAGCACAGTTGAGGGGCTATAAAATGCGCGCACATTTTGTTGCCAGTACAATGCTATTTAGTCATTTTGGAAAGGTGGAGCGGTATACAACATGCTTTTGCAATTAAAAGCTTTTACAAAAACAACGGCGTCAACATCTGTGGAGTAACGGTTAGCACGTCTGACCGCGAAACCAGGTGGCCCGGGTTCGAATCCTGGCCGGGGCAAGTTACCTGGTTGAGGTTTTTTCCGGGGTATTTCCCTCAACCCAATACGAGCAAATTCTCCGTAACTTTCGGTGCTGAACCCCGGACTCATTTCACCGGCATTATCACCTTCAGTTCATTAGACGCTAAATAACCTGAGATGTTGATACAGCGTCCTAAAATAACCAAAAGAAAACGACAGTTTTGAGGCTATTAGGCAAGAATTTCGTCATTTTAATTTATGGAGCCATGACCCGTACCATCTGCTCATGCGACTTATATTTTCACCTATACAAAGTTCAGATGGTACATCAATTAAAACATCGCGATATGTTCAATCGAATATGTGGGTAGATTTTAAATCGCATGGATGAAGATGGTTTTATTGATACTTTGTGAATGTCTGATGAAACACATTTCCATATCAGTTGTAGTCACTTAAAGGATGTTCTTTCCAAGAAATAAATGGCAAACTGTCTACTTTATGATCTCACGTATGTCATTTTGGAAAAAAAAAATTATTTGGTCAATAGCCAACTATTTATAATCATCCGTTCCTCTGCCGAACCTTTATAACAAATAACCTTCAAAAATGTGTAGTAGGCCTACAAAGAACATTTTTACGGAAATAAAATAAACATATCGTCGTTGTTCCTGCAATAACTCCTATGTGCAAAATACTGAAATTTTTCAGTAGGAGAAGAGAGCACATTTATTCTTCTATGGCAGTAGTGCATAGGAGATTGTGAATTCTTACATTTTCGAAAGAAATAAATATAATTACCTTAGGAGATTTCATTATTTGCTGTATCACTATTTAAGATATTTAATAGAGCAAAAATCTGAAAATCGATAAATATGTCACATAGGAGTTATTGCCGGAACAACGACGGTATAGGCTAATAAAGATTTACAGTTCGAACTAAGCTTTAAGAGCCAAAATGTTTGTGCATGGGGTAAATTAAAATAAATAAATAAACTAACAAATAAATAAATAAACACAATGGTGTAGAAATTCCATTCTTCAAACCGACTACAAGCTCAGTATAACGATATAAATAAAGAATATGGAAAGTTATATAGTACGTTCGTTCATTCATTCATTCATTCATTCATAGTTTTCTGCCCGAGGGAAGATTTTTTACTGCAAACCCAGCCAATCTTTCCTATTTTCCGCCTTCCTCTTAGTCTCCGCATATGATCCATATATCTTAATATAGTCTGTCACCTGAAATCTTCTTCTACCCCGAACTTTTCTCTCGGTTATGTACATATATTATTTAAAAGCAAAGCTGGAGGAACACCGAGTAAATTGGAAAATGCAGAATTATAAACAAGATAATAAAGTATACCAATATAGAAAACAAAAGTAGAATGTGAAGTACAGACCAACATAGAAAACAAAAGTATAACGTCCTGCCATGCAGTGGGTAGAACAATTTTAAAGTAATGTTAATAACTATTTAAAATAATAGGCTTATGCCATTTTATGAAAAACAATTATAATTTTTTTTCAGGAAACAAAAATCGTAGACATAATTATATAATTTTACCTACGTCTACTTATACATCAATGATATGCGCCTTAAAAAACAAGCAATTAAATAATATTAGAAAGAAAATAAATGTATGAGGAAGAATATTCAAACTCATAAGAGACTCTGCCTTCCAAAAATGAAGAATTACTCGTATATAAAAGAATATTACATTTTTAAATCATGTGAATTACTGAATGTGATGTGAAAATTAAATCAAGAAGACTTAAATGATTGAACATGTGATAAAATAATACAAGGAAACACTAATCTACAAACCGACATGGGAAAGACCAGTGGGAAACCATCACTGAGATACACTAACATTGAAATTTACCTCAAATTACCGGTTGTAGATGATTAAGCGTGACTTGCATAGTAACAGAACAATATGACTTTTATCTTTCTTGATAAGCGAAAAACACCCATGACTCATAAGGCTAATAATAATAATAATAATAATAATAATAATAATAATAATAATAATAAATTATGTAAGGAAAATATTTATAAATTAGTGCCGAAACAGGTTTAGAAATGGACCTAATCCTTGAAGAAGACAAAAAAGAAGTAATTGGTAAATAGAAATGCACAAAAAGTGTTAAAAAAACTAAGAGTGAAGTGTAATGCCATTCACTTACAGAGCTAGCAACTGAAATTGAGGTCGCTAGTGTTAGAACTGTTACTCACCAGCTTTGATTGATCTAGCATGGCCGACCCACAAGAAAGTAAAAAATAATAGAAATCCCAAAATAAATATGACAGCATTCATCGTCTTCTGAATTTTCTATCTTCGGACACTGATTTCGCAGAGGTACAAATAGCCTAACCAAGTACAATCTTCTTTTCCTGGAGAGTGAACTGGCTCCTCCGATTACACAGTCATATAATGTACCGCTACTTTCCTCCACGTTGTCTAAAGTTCGCAGGAGGCTGCCATGTACCAAGTTTGGATAGGAATCAATACTCGACAAACGTTTATATACCAGCAAAAATTCATAATCCGAACAATTAGTAATTCAAAAGGTCACGTATAATACCACTTGTCAAGATTCGCCTTATTTTTTTAAGAAAAAAGCCAAAAACAATAACTGATATAAATGTTGATAGCCTCGGAAGAGATTTGTTTGAACAGGGCACAATCGCACATATCAGTGGGATTATTTTGTAATCCTTTGTATTGTGTAATGATTTATTCTTTAGTAATCCAAGTAACGTGAAAGGTTTCTTCAAGGACAGCGATGAACGATGATCAATCTACAGAATTCCAGTACAGTCAGTTGAATGTTACTGACGAAAACTCTGGTTTCTAAACAAGTACAAGTCCGAGATCGACTCCTCCTGCCTTGAATTCTGTTATGTTACTAGCTTCGTGTAAAATTTTGAAGACTGGTAAGGAATTGAAGGGTTCAGAACCATAGTGGGCCAAGCGCCATTTACTAAAACCATAGAAAACAAGGGTTAAAATGAAGTTATCGCCATAACTCAATGGAAACCTATAGCAAGTAATATAAAGTATACGCATTCAAACTAAATGATATGTCAGTCTTCATTAAACTATGGTATTCACTTAACTTTAATCTTTGCTTTCTCCGTTTTTAATAAATGGCGCTTGGCCCACTATGGCTCTGAACCCTTCAATTGTTATGAAAATTACAAGACTTGTATGCCCTAATATATATTCATTCAGAACTATAAAAGTTTAACTCTTGGTGCCTACCGATATTCTTTCAGCAGTTATTACATGATTACAAGGACATAATTGTGTTTGGAAACGTTTAAATTGAAAGTCCTTTTACGAACTTCGAATCATGTAAACGACCAGTTCATCCCAGTATATTCCTTTTCACTTACCTCTTCTCGAAGTCCTCTTGCTCCTCAGACTACTCCAACATACTCATCATTGTATTACACTTTTCCCTCATTATATTCTTCCTCCTTTTCATCCTCCTACTTTTCATGCTACCATTCTCATCTTACTTTTATTCATCGCGTTACAACTCTTCCTGTTAATTATTCTCCTCTTTATCGTTCTATCATTATTCTTTCTCATTTGTTCATCTACAGGACGCTCCTATTTCTATTCTTCATTCTACTCGTTTCTCATTCATTTCCATTAATTACACTCTCCTCCTATTCTTATTCTTCAGTCTGCTCCTAATTATACTCCTCATCTTATCACTCTCTTGCTTCTAATTATATTCCTCATCCTATCACCACCTGCTCCTAATTATAGATCCTATCACTTATCTTCTTCTAATTATACTCATAATCCTATCACACCTCTCCCAATTATGCTCCTGTTCACCTACATCCTACCGCTCTCTTGCTCTAATTGTATTCCTCATCCTATCACTACCCTCCACTAATTATATTCCTGTTCATCCTATTATTCTCCTAATTATACTCTCTTCTTATCACTCTCTTGCTTCTAATTATACTCTTCATCCTATCATCACCTGCTCCTAATTATACATCCTATCACTTACCTTCTTCTAATTATAACCATAATCCTACCACACCCCTCCCAATTATGCTCCTGTTCATCCTACATCATACCGCTCTCTTACTCTAATTGTATTCCTCATCCTATCACTCCCCTCCTCTAATTAAATTTCTGTTTATCCTATTATTCTCCTACTTATACTATCTTCTTATCACTCTCTTGCTTCTAATTATACTCCTTATCCTGTCATCAGCTGCTCCTAATTATACATCCTATCACTTAGCTTCTTCTAATTATACTCATAATCCTATCACTCTCCCTCCTCTAATTATATTTCTGTTCATTCTATTATTCTTCTACTTATACTCTCTTCTTATCACTCTCTTGCTTCTAATTATACTCCTTATCCTGTCATCAGCTGCTCCTAATTATACATCCTATCACTTAGCTTCTTCTAATTATACTCATGATCGTATCACTCTCCCTCCTCTAATTATATTTCTGTTCATTCTATTATTCTTCTACTTATACTCTCTTCTTATCACTCTCTTGCTTCTAATTATACTCCTTATCCTGTCATCAGCTGCTCCTAATTATACATCCTATTACTTAGCTTCTTCTAATTATACTCATGATCCTATCACTCCCCTCCTCTAATTATATTTCTGTTCATTCTATTATTCTTCTACTTATACTCTCTTCTTATCACTCTCTTGCTTCTAATTATACTCCTTATCCTATCATCACCTGCTCCTAATTATACATCCTATCACTTGCCTTCTTCTAATTATACTCATAATCCTACCACACCCTTCCCAGTTATGCTCCTGTTCATCCTACATCATACCGCTCTCTTACTCTAATTGTATTCCTCATCCTATCACTCCCCTCCTCTAATTATATTCCTGTTCATCCTATTATTCTCCTAATTATACTCTCTTCTTATCACTCTCTTGCTTCTAATTATACTCTTCATCCTATCATCACCTGCTCCTAATTATACATCCTATCACTTGCCTTCTTCTAATTATACTCATAATCCTACCACACCCTTCCCAGTTATGCTCCTGTTCATCCTACATCATATCGCTCTCTTACTCTAATTGTATTCCTCATCCTATCACTCCCCTCTAATTATATTCCTGTTCATCCTATTATTCTCCTAATTATACTCTCTTCTTATCACTCTCTTGCTTCTAATTATACTCCTTATCCTATCATCACCTGCTTCTAATTATACATCCTATCACTTAGCTTCTTCTAATTATACTCATAATCCTATCACTCCCCTCCTCTAATTATATTCCTGTTCATCCTATTGTTCTCCTAATTATACTCTCTTCTTATCACTCTCTTGCTTCTAATTATACTCCTTATCCTATCATCACCTGCTTCTAATTATACATCCTATCACTTAGCTTCTTCTAATTATACTCATAATCCTATCACTCCCCTCCTCTAATTATATTCCTGTTCATCCTATTATTCTCCTATTTATACTCTCTTCTTATCACTCTCTTGCTTCTAATTATACTCCTTATCCTATCATCACCTGTTCCTAATTATACATCCTATCACTTACCTCCTTCTAATTATACTCATAATCCTATCACACCTCTCCCAATTATGCTCCTGTTCATCCTACATTATACCGCTCTGTTACTCTAATTTGTATTCCTCATCCTACCACTCCCCTCCTCTAATTATATTCCTGTTCATCCTATTATTCTCCTACTTATACTCTCTTCTTATCACTCTCTTGCTTCTAATTATGCACCTTATCCTGTCATCACCTGTTCCTAATTATACATCCTATCACTTGCCTTCTTCTAATTATACTCATAATCCTATTACACCCCTCTGAATTATGCTCCTGTTCGTCCTACATCATACCGCTCTCTTGCTTTAATTGTATTCCTCATCTTATCACTCCCTTGCTTCGAATTTTATTCCTCGTTCCATCACTCTTACTCATAATTATACTCTCCTCATTCTATCATTTTTCTGCTTCGAATTATATTCCCATCCTATTACTCCCTTGCTCCAAAAACTATACTCCTTCTCATCATATCACTCTCCTACTGCTAACTATATTCCTCGTCCTAACACTCTTACTCATAATTTATACTCTTTCCCATCATATTATTTTCCTGCTTCTAATTATACTCATCATCGTATGACTCTCTTACTTCTAATTATACTCCTCATCTTATCACTCTCCCGTTTCGAACTATATTCCTTATTCAATCACTCTCTTGCTCATAATAATATACTCCTCATCCTTCTGCTACTAATTATACTCCTCATCCTACCACTTCTGTTCCTAATTTTACTCATCTTATCACTTTCCTGCTCCTAATTATATTCCTAATTCTATCACTCCTGCTTCTAATTAAACTACGTAAATCCTTGTATTAATTTTGTTCGTATTTATGCTTTCATTCGATCACTCTCTTTTAATATTATTTCTTGTTGTCCTAAAACACTTCTGATTCCTTATTCTATTTCTCTTCCTCTTTTTCATTGTGTTCCTCTTTCTCATGTATTCTTTATCCTCTCATTCCGTCAATCGTTTTGTCATTTATGTACTTCTTTTCGAATCCTACTTTATTCCTGATTATTTTAGTACGCTTTCTCCTTCTCTTCGTACTTCTTTTACTGATTTTCGTATTATATGCTTCCTCAATGTAATCTTTCCGTCACATTACTACTCTTTCTGATCCTCATCTTACTACCCTCGCCCTTTCTCTTCCTCCTCGTTGTATTTGTCTTATTCCTCTTCCTTGCCATCCTGTTCTTCTCCCTCCTGACCTTACTTCTCTTCAGCTTCTTGTTCTCCTCTTCTTTTAGATACTCTACTCCTACACTTCTTTTTTCTTTTCTTATTCACCTCTTCGTCCTCTTCTCTTCATCGTCATCATCATCATCATCATCATCATCATCATTGTCGTCGTCGTTAAAATTTCAAGTTGTAGGTCTATTAGAATCTCCATTCCCTATTCTAGCTTTTCAGCCAGATGTGGAAAACAACTTTTCTTTTCCCTCTTTCTTTACAGGAGGATTTTTTTTATTTCATTGCTACTTCAGTACCGTATCCAATCTGTTAATTTCTTTGGCCATGAAGTCCAGCATCCTTTTTCTTTTTTCTTTTGTAGAGGAAATGTGTATAATATTGTCGTCTTTCATAATTTTTAATTTTATCCAGTTTTGTACATTCTTTGTCTATTTTTTAAATGTATTTTCAAATGCCTTTTTTTTTTCGTCATTCTTCAAACTCATACTGGGTGAACAGTATAGAGCAGAACAGAAGCCTCGCGCGGCCTTGAGTCCCCCACTTCCGCGCGCATAGCCAGTCGGCCAGCCGTGAAACCTGTTCTGCTGTATACTGTTCACCCAGTAAATTACGTCTGATATATCCGTTGTCTCTGATTGAGGTTCTGGCTAATACGTACTGTAAATCTCCTATCGAGCAGTCACCTAACATAATTAGAAACATTAAATCCAAACGTTTGAGATGGGTAGAGCATGTAGCATATATGGATGAATCTAGGAATGCATATAGAGTGTTAGTTGAAAGATCTGAGGGGAAAAGACCTTTGAGGAGGCCAAGGCGTAGATGGGACAATATTAAAATAAATTTGAGGTAGGTGGGATATGATGGTAGGAACTAGATTAATCTTGCTCAGGATAGGGACCGATGGCGGGTTTATGTGAGGCCGGCAATGAACCTCCGGGTTCATTTGTAATTAAGTACCTATATCTCGCTTGACGATATGTGAAGAGGAAGAACAATACATTGTGTGTATACATCTAAAGTCTGATTAGTGTAATAACTAATAATTACTCGTAATATGTAACTAGCCAGCGATGTATGCAATGGAGGGGAAAGAAACTGGCCACCCTACCCCATTATCTTCTGATTTACTTGTCTCATAAGTGATGCCTTATTGGTGTCACCTGTGAGGTTCAAACCTATCTTTTGACAGTTGACTAAACAACAAACAACAATAGCTGTGGTTTATTAAAATTTCAGTTTTTTTTAGTGACTTAATTGGAAAACGTTTAGATAATAGTTGCTGAGTCTGATGTGTATATTACGCAAAATAATCCTGAAAACAGGACAGAGATAATTTATTGTCAAGGGTACCTACTTTTAGAGTCTGACGGCCCCATTTAATGGGTTAAAATCAATAAAACGTATTTTGTGAATTTGTTGTAAAATTAATAATGGCTGTTGGAGTCAGTTTGGAGTCAGCTTGTTTTATAAAAGTAACAATTAAGTTTAATTAGGCTACATTAATTTCTTCTTACGTTTTTTCAGATTCAGTATATTTTGACATGAAATGCTTACTGGATGCCCTAGGAGTCTGAATTATTATTACTATTTAATACGAGAAAAATTCGTACCGGCACTGGGAATCGAATCCAGGACCTCTCAGCTCTGCGCGCTGAGCGCTCTTTCCAACTGAGCTATGCCGGGACACGATCCACGGCGCCGGCCGAACCCCTCTCGTAATGCTTTTTACGGCCTTACTACCTGCATTTGAGACGATACAAGTCATATATGCAGGAGCGCATATTTAAATGACTTTATGGCCATATTCAACATAAGTTTGTGACAACTGCTAACAGTTAATACATCACATATTCATTTTGTATGAGGTCTCATCCACTTCATTGAATATTACACGGCTACTATGAAGTAGCCAATATGTATTATTACTATTCAATACGAGAAAAATTCGTACCGGCACCGGGAATCGAACCTAGGACCTCTCAGCTCTGCGCGCGAGACCTCATACAAAATGAATATGTGATGAGTCTGAATAAATTTATACAACGACAGTAGGTAATAATAAATATAGCAATAAAATAATAGACACAGCATATGAATATTAATAACATTTAAATACTTTTGAAAATATAACAAATTATCTATTAATAAATAATGTAATAAACATAATCAGGAAAAAAAAATAAACTGCGAGTTCAATATTTTGATAAAATTTGTCGTTAATAGGCTAATCTTACTTTGTTAAGAGTGGATTTAAAAAAACTATTAATAACATTTGAAGTAATTATTCTTCAATAGCATGAAGAAGTTTCATATCAGAAGCTATTTAAATGCGTGTAGCAATGAATCGAAACTTTATAGCAATACTGGCACAGCTATAATCTAGAACCTAGCATATCTAAGACTTTAGTTATCTCCCCATACATTGATTTATAATGATTTTGTAATTGTCTTAAAATCCATGGATCATAATTGTTTATTATGTGTAAAATAATCTCTTCATCGCGATAAAATACGCGATTTTCTCATTTAAATAGTTAATAATAGGACAAGTTATTGTCAAAGTTAATATCTTCAGATAAAAGTTGTATGGTTCCAAAATTAAGATTAATTGGGCTATATAGGAGATTATGAAGATGGATTGGGTACGGTTATCGTGATAAGAAGTGGCCGAAATATGATACATGTTCGTCTTTATCATTACCATTGTTGAGCGTTGATCTACAGAGATATGTTTCAGATCACATCAGTGTTCTGGAGAAGAAAATTGATTTTTGTAAGTTACGTGGCGCGACTTTTGAACTTCAGAACTCTATTGCGACGGTGACATAGCATAAATATTACCCCAGTCCCAAGTAACTCTGAGAATTTTTATCCTTAATTTAAGGAAAACATTGTTTAGAAGAGATGCGGATTGGATTTTTTCCATTGCTGGTAATATAAAAGGAAATCACAACTTTTCGAAAGTTGGTTTTATTTTCGTTTTTCAGGTGAAAAAAAAAATGGGGTAAAATCTATTCGTTGGGGTCGTTACAGATAACTAAAATAAGCTTGACTGACCAGCAATAGCCAGAATTAGAGTTTCGGCCTTGTGGAATACTGGTCCGGTAGTTTTGGTAGAATACAAAAATCTGATATTCTACGGTAGAAATTGGTAGTATTGATCAGAAAAGAAAATTGAATGCATGTATAGGAAACGAAGTACAGTGGACTCTCCTAAGTTCGACAGAACAGAATTAAAAGTTCTGACCAATAAGGCTAGTGGATGTGGCAGATGAAATGAATACAAATTCTTATTGGTTATCCATCAACGAATACAGTACTGTACTTGCATTTCCTGCCCGCCCCGAGACTTGTGTATGCGCTTCTAGTACCACAGTGGGTTTCGACAGTTCCGTCTCACATACGGCACAATTCTCAAATAGAAAAAGAAGAGTTCATTAATTTAAAATCAGCGATCAATATAGATGTCCTAATCAATAAAATATTCTGTTTTCCTTAAACAAAAGTATCACTACAAGACACAGGACCAATTTCCATTCAAATGGCAAACCCATTTCTTAGTGGCCATATACGGGCATGTCTAATTCTCTTACGAAAGCAGTCGAACTTAAGAGCTTCCACTGTATTCTTTTTTACTAAAGGTTGCTGAATCATGTAACAACCAATGAAATGTGTTTGTAGGATACTGAAATAGGGCTGTAAGCTGGTTATGAGTGTCGTAATTGGAGTTAATGGTAATTTGGGCGTATGTGTAAGATATCAAATAAACTCGTACATTTAGCTAGAAGTTCCAGACGTGTGAAAAGATTTTGTGTTACTTAGTTTAATAAAAACATGATGGGTGCTATTCATAGACATTTCGCAGCACGCGCTACGAGCGTACTAAGCTAGCCCCGGCTATCCACTGGTTATTTGTACAGATTTCAAATCATATCCTATCGCTAACACTGGTTTATGAATACGAAAAACGCTGATCATCCACCGGAAGCCCGCGCTAAAAATGTCTATGAATACGGCCCATAATCGTTTAAATTATTTGAAATAATCCTAAATTTCATTTAATTAGAAATGAGATATCAATGTTAAAAATTTAAATTATTAGAAATTATGCTTTAGTCGGCACCGTCCGTCTCTTTTTACGTCATTCCTAAGAGCAGTTTTACTCCATTATAAGAGAATCGGCAGTGGTGCTCTGGGTTGGTGGGGTAGTACTGATTCGCATCAGGTGAATGCTACATGGCGGCCTGTACTTAATACGTTAGCGTTAATATTAATAGCATACTGAATTAATCTGAAGCACAGGTAGGAGAAACGAGACGGAAACTCTTGGTTACGTGTTGGGATTGTCGAAAAACAGAGCTGCTGTGCAACAATCGACACCGTATACGAGGAGATCCACTACGTTTCATCCTTACATTCGAACAGAAGAGCAGATATTTTTAGCCATCCACAGGACTCAATGTAAGGGATTAGTTTTTGATCCTACAATCTGGTTTGAGAGGGATGCCCTGCAGGCACAACACGTTGATGAGGAGAAGAAATCCATTTATGAGTCCTGCATCCCTTATCTAAGTGAGAAATACAGCATTCCCACTAGTCAGTGGAATGTTTCTGGTCTTTTGTTTGGTGCGCGTGGCACACTTCCTAAATTCACATGTGATATTTTAAAAAGCCCTCGGACTCCGATTTTTTGAAATTCAAAAAATTTTGTTGAATATTCTTAAGGATTCAATCCAAATATTACATTACCATTTATATTTTGGCCATTGATGATTCTGTTGGGTTTGCATTTCTCTGAATTTTTTACTAAACAATTCTTGTCTTTCTAAATTATTCTGTAGTGCTTTTATTCTGGATCTTTATGGTCACCCTCATTGAGGGCAGATTATTTTCTTTATATATATATATATATATATATATATATATATATATATATAAAACATTTTTAAAGTATAATTTCTATAGTAAAATGAAATTAATATGGTAACTGCAATATGCAAAACATTTCGTTCTATAATTTTTATAGAGAGATTTTTTTACTAAAATTCGTAACATTTAACTAAAGTATGAAAACGTTTCTTCACACAAATGAAAATGATAAAATCCTGCTAACACACTATAAGCCTTGGTGTCAGATTTTATGTTTCTGGAAAAGTGAGAACAGAGAAAAATTGTCATTTAATTCAGGCTATTTTTAATCACTATTAAAATTAAAATAGACATTGCTAGTACAATAAGCATACAGTATTATAAAAAATTTCCTCTACAACACATAATTGCCTACCACAGGTACTGTTTATGATGCATTTTAATGTGCAAGCCTACCACATTTTCCAGCATTTTTTTTTTTATTATTTTCTACATCAATAGTTTTGTGTTATTGTGAGTCATTGTTTAGATAACACATGGGCGAAGAACATTTTTCAGCGTCATTTATGATATTTGGTTCCCGTACTGAGGTTTTCAGATCTTCATGCACGAAAAAAAAATAATAAGTCTACGTAAGGTGGAAGGACACTTACCTGGGGAAAGTGTCTATAAGTTAGAAGTTAGTTAAATCCTTTTTGTTTTGGAATTTGTCTTTCATATCTATACAAACTTCAGCATACAGGCAATAACTTCATATTAATTCACAACTTTACTAATTCTACCGAACAATAATGTACGGACCCAGAAAAAAAATTGGTGCGCCTAATTATACTAAGTTCCAGATACAACGCATTGCACATGTGCAGTAAACAATAGCGCCTAAATATATGCTACTTGTGGATAGTCTTGCGAAGCTTGTCTACATTCAGGAATACTGCTACCAAGACTCGGCCCAAATTTTATTTCCGTATCTGTACATGCCGCCACGGAACTGCACTCGTTTGCCGCTTCGAGACTGTAAAGCCTTGGTTTTTCTGAACCGACGCATGCAACGTACGAGGTGCGAGGCCCGCCTCGCACAAATCCGGACAACACGAGAGACAGTGAGCGGTTTCTATAACTGCGAAGTACAGGTCTGCGTACCTTGCAACTATAGAAACCACTCACTATCGTGTTATCCAGATTTGTGCGAGACGGGCCTCGCACGTCGCATGCGTCGGTTCAGAAAAACCAAGGCTTAATTGCGAGGTGCGCAGACCTCGCATCTCTCAGTTATAGAAATCACTCACTATCTCGCATCTCGCACGTCGCATGCGTCGGTTCAGAAAAACCAAGGCTTAACCACTTTACGTGCTCAGCAAGAGTGAACATGCTCTAATGTCAGAAAGTCTTAACCTGCCGACCGCCGCTTTAGGTATTCACAAAAGTGTTCGATTAAGTAATTTTCATTGTTAGAGTGGGTTTTATATTGTTTTCAATCTCAGCTATATAATTTGATTTAATGTTCAAATTAATATTATTATAATTTTTAGTTTATAGTCCAATTTATTTATTTATTTATTTATTATTTTGCTAATAATTATAACATAACATATATTATATACAGAAAAAACTTTAGCTCGCCCCTGAAAGAGGAGAACTCGTGCTCAGGGGCGGATTGATTTCCTTGGTACATTTTTAAAGTAACTAATGACTAAGGTAAGAATAAAGTGTGTTAGATAAGTATCCTTGGTCCGTGCGTTTTGTTTACAAACATTAACTAGTCGCGTCTCCTCCAGCCGACAGTAGCGACGACGTATATTCAGTTCCTATCGGCCTTATTGTCCATTCACTGATGTTTTAGCTAGGGGGTGGGAAGCGCACTTCCCAGTAGGTAGAGTTTTAGCTAGTGGAAGGGGGTAGTGTTTACTTAGTCTGAAACAAGTCAATGCCCTATTCTACACGCTATGCAGCCTATCCTGATACAGCTACTAACGACTTTTAAGTGTTCAGTTGCCACTGCATAATGACAATCGATACTCAATATTTGTATCTGGCTTTCATCTTGTTGATGGTTTTTGTATCTTATAGTTCCCACACTTCAGACTAGGACGTGTTCTAAGAACCTTTACTTGAACACTGAGGTGCTCCTGCCTACAGAAATTCTTTATTTACACTCATTTAACTTCTAAATTTTCACGAGTGAAATTATTAAACAGTCTCGTTAAAGACAAATTTTCAGACTCAGGACTAGAGTCGAACCCTGGATCTCACGATTTGTAGTCACGAATGCTGACCGCTAGACCAGGGAAGCCGTATGTTTCAGAATCTGCTTATTATATCGTCATTTGTAAGATTGACAGATGACATCGCCTGTTGTTTATGCAACTAGCAGAGCCGTGGTGTATCTAAGTTGGATTGTATTCTACGAATGCTGATAGAAAAACTACCGCATTCTACACATACCGTAGGCCTATTCTAAGCAAAAGGATGATCATTATGAGTGTTCCAGTACAGAATTTATGCACATGGAATAAAGAATACATTCGGATCTAAATCGCGGTTTACTTTGTTTTTTATTATGTAGAATACATTTACAGAACAAACGGTGAAGTTGATATTCACGCAAAACCCTTTCCCGAGAGAAGGTACGGTAATTATGGGGTGTACTCATATTACTTTGTATGAAATAGTATCTACTTTTTGTTGCGAATTTATTCTATCTCCTCCGGCCAGAAACATGTAATGGAGGCCTACTTATTGTTAAATGATTATCGGAGAGTTGTAAACCTATTTTGTTACGCATCTGAAGGGCACTGAAGCAAAGCCTTTAAAATATTTATTATTAAAAGAGAGATGTCTCATATTGTTACTAGGCCTATATGCTAACATTATTTATATTACTTTCAGATTCCTGATTATCTCCTTAGAGTACCTGATCTGAACGATCACGGGACGAGCCAACAGCTACCGGACTGTACTGATTACAATATACCTACGAATATCTATTTTATGTGAATTTGTGAAAAATTAATGGTATACGTCAACTTAAGGCGTACAATTTGTAAATCAAATGTTTTACTTTTGGGCAGGGTTGGCAGAAAAAAAAACAGTGTTTTATTATTTAAAATTTAAAACATGTTTTTTAACTGTTTTAAACAATGCCATGAAATAATGCGCTTTAAAAACGTGTTGTCGACGTCGCCAACTAATTCCAAGTTCTTGGCAATAAAGCTTGCTCTCTAATATTTCTCACACACAGTGGGTTTAGTGGAAAACGCTGGGCCGGGTGTTTGACCACTTGCAGTGTAAATAAAAGCGTACATACATGCATGCATACATACATACATACATACATACATACATACATACATACAGTCGACCTGGTTGGCGAGTTGGTATAGCGCTGGCCTTCTATGCCCAAGGTTGCGGGTTCGATCCCGGGCCAGGTCGATGGCATTTAAGTGTGCTTAAATGCGACAGGCTCGTGTCAGTATATTTATTGGCATGTAAAAGAACTCCTGCGGGACAAAATTCCGGTACATCCGGCGACGCTGATATAACCTCTGCAGTTGCGAGCGTCGTTAAATAAAACATAACATTTAACATGCATGTATGCATGCATACATACATACGTCCACACCTGTGGAGTAACGGCTAGCGCGTCTGGCCGCGAAACCAGGTGGCCCGGGTTCGATTCCCGGTCGGGGCAAGTTACCTGGTTGAGGTTTTTTCCGGGGTTTTCCCTCAACTCAATATGAGCAAATGCTGGGTAACTTTCGGTGCTGGACCCCGGACTCATTTCATCGGCATTATCACCTTCATCTCATTCAGACGCTAAATAACCCAAGCTGTTGATAAAGCGTCGTAAAATAACATACTGAAAAAAATACATACATACATACATACATACATACATACATACATACATACATACATATACTTCTTTCCACCTCTTTAAATAAACACATTTGTTTTTTATGAAGGATCCTTATCAACAGATTTTCGCTTCCCTAAATATTTAGACAACATAATTAAAACACCGATTACTTTTGATTTACTATTTATTACTTGGATACCCTGTATATCGTACAAAAATTCCTTATTAATGATAATGCTTGTTTGGAAAAAAAAAAAAGGTCGAAGTTTGGCTCCATAAAGTCAGAAACATCACTGTAATTTCATAAACTGTACATTTTGTAAAGGCCTGAATGGAAGGAAAACATGATTTTGTATTGTAAATAATTACGATAAAATAAAACAACCAGAAAACGAGAAAAATAACTTGTATGAAACGTCTAAAAAAAGAAAAGGAAAACATGTTTTAATGATATAGCTTTAAACGTTGTTTATTATTAACAGAGAAATAAATAATAAACATAACAATTTTATTGGCTTAAAAATTAAGAATATCATCATATTGATTTAAACGTTGTGTTTAAAACTTGTTTTAGCCAACAGATATTTTTTTAAACAATTTTGAACACTTTGTTCAATTTTTTTTTTTTTTTTTTTTTTTTTAAACATGTCAGCCCTACTTGAGTTATAAAAAAAGGTTATTTGTGTATAATCCGAAAACAAAAATTCATCTTCATAGTTGGGTGCTTGGTAATTATACCTGTCTTTTGAATAACAGTTCAATAAAAAGAATACTGGGTGAGTAAATTATCTCCCGTCCGAACTGCAACTTTGACTATCGGCTGGCGTGCTCCGACACTCTGGGTACGGCAATTTGACAAACTGCAAACTATTAATGTAAAATATTATTAAATATTGGTGGTTAAACGTAATTTACTCACTCATATTTATAGATTTTCTAAGACTGTTTATCTTCATGTTCAAAACATTTTTTGCGCTTGCTTAAGTAATGAGTAATGATAATGATGTAGGCCTATCATTCGCCGCAGTTTGGATGCGATATTTTCTAGGATATTATATTTCAGTTCTTCCAATATTTGTGTGTGCATGCGTGTATTATTTATACCACTAACTCCTTTTAAAGTTCTCCAGAGATAAAAATCACTGGAAGTTAAATCGGGTGAAGCATTAGGAATAGGCTGAGAGCTTCTAAGAGAGACGCTGTACTTCCGCCAGAAAACAGACATCGCTCTAAAAACAGAAAACAGACCGTCATGTGCTTAATATTCGTATATTGATGTTTTATGACAGAAACAAGTGTAACAGTTTATATCATACACTGACTTACAGTAATTTTACTGTTAGAAGACTGTTGTTAACAAACATGTTTTAGTGTTGTTATATTGGTGTATTTTTTAATGACCATAACAAGCAGAAAATGTTTAATCCCACTATACAAGACGGCATTTCGGAAGGCGGTCAGCTGCTAAATGCGCCGTAGCATTTCTGGTATGTGACGTCACAAGCTTGTACAGTAGAACCAATCGGAATCAGTCTATAACTTCCCGAGTTTGTTTGTTCACGTATGAATGTTTCAATAGATTGAATAAGTAAAACTAACATTTACTGTGTGTGTAAGATAAATAAATGAAAGAAGAGACTGTAAAAAGACAAATACTGCACAGGCAGGCGCGGAAAATAGTATTTAAGGTGTATAATTATTTTTAAAATGTTGACGAGCAGAACGCTGCCGGCCATCCTGATGCTGGCTGGAATGTTGTCAACGTAGAAAAAAGACTGCAGAAGCATGTGGTGTGGAATTGAGAACCGTGCAAAAAATATTGCTAGTGAAGGAAAGAGGGTTTGTTTGGTATCATGCTTACAGTAATCAACGGCTAAGGCAGGCATGTGAAAACCCTGCACATTGTGCAGTCGTGCACATTGTGCACTGGTGTCTGTGCAATGTGCAGTTCCTATTCCCCTGCCTAGAGGGAGTGAATCGGCTTTGAGGGGAACGCGACAGGGCTGTACATTACCTGCAGTAGCAAAACAGCTTTTCAGTAACACAGATCAGTACGGGTGTGCTCATTGAGCTGTGATTGTGAATGCGTTATGAAAAATAAAGTGAGGAGTCCACAGATACAACGAAGAAGAGAAATCACGAATCATATAACGTAACTGTTATAAAGTTTTCCTCAGCCAAAAGTAATTATTTTAAAATGAAAGGCTTTCATCATATCATGTGGACCTAACAGTGATGTGAGAATTTAAATCAGATTAGTAAAGTTCTCAAAATATGATATTCGCCTCTTATTTCTTAATTAGTACTCTCACGGCAAGACAAACATGACAATGTTGTTTTGGAGTCTGTACTAACACAGTCATAAATGGTTAGACGACCTACAACTTTTATTTGATAAGCTGATAAGTGATGAGAATATTGAGTGAAGAATACATATGAGGGTCTTGAGGTTGTAAGGGAAGGAAGAAAGCAACTATTTGTAAAGAGAAAAAATTTTCTGGAAAAATAATATATAATGGCGAATTTTCCATCTCACGTTACTATATTATCTTAATATACTTACGTTAATAAATCTTTAAACCTGACATAAAGATAATGTCCTCGCTTCACAGCTTGTGAAGTACTCATTTAACTCAATTCAGTAACGCTCCCAACTTGCTGATACTTGCTCAACGTTTTCCAAATAAACTATATAAATTTAAATTCAAGCTTAATTTGTCCAATTTATTAATAATAATGCGAATTTATATTAATATACAGCAAGGAAATGATTCCAGTGTAAAAGCCTCACAATGTCCTATTGCATGTAATTGGGAGTAAAATATTTTCTTTAACATTTGTGCACCAATGGTCCCAATAATGCTTGAAGAACAATGAAAGAGTGTTACTTTGAAATAATCAGTACCTACTATGTAAAATGAAATGCTGTGTTCGTTTTTTGTTGTTTCGAAATTACTGCAATATTTATATTTTCTTCAAATACTGTATACAAATCGTGTAAATAAATTATTCTTTACAAACGACTGCTTTGTGAATTGTAACTGAGTAAGTCTATTGTTTCTTGTGTTACAATTATTGTCAAATATAAACACTGACAATAATTGTGTTTTTTCCTTCTGCTAAGTATGTTTATAATGTCCAAATGTTAATTTAATTGAACACTAGAATTGCAGAATAGATTCTTGTACATCTCTCTCGCTAAAAACTGGAAAGAGCAACACGTGAATGACGCAATCTGCACAGACCGGCATTCCGCGCACATACGCTGCACTTTCAGTGTCTGATTTCTGACATGCCTGGGCTAAGGTCATTATTGTCTTCTGATAATTTAAATTCTCTCCTGCGCTATTTGTATTGCACGTGCGCGTGAAGTACAATGTGGCAATGTTGTACGCTGCCTTGCTCTCTCTATCTGTCTCTCTCGGCGCAAACGCTAGCACACTACCGCCTTTCGAATTGCCGTCTAGTCTAGTGACTTCGTAAGAGAATTTTGTTACTGTTAAATATTAATGTTGTTTTAACCAAGTACTTAGTTGTATTTGCTTCAATATACAACTTACAGTAGTAACTGACTGCTCTAAGCCTGATTAAGTTGGAAGAGAGATTTTGTATTTTGGAGTAATTATAGGAGTTTACGTTGTGTCTGCAGTAATTCTAAGATGTTACTTTAGAAGTTTGCACGCTATTGTTCCATTTTTCTTGGAGTTTACGTTTCTCGAATATTCCTCGACTCTCTGGACCACGCCAATAATAGGCAATTATTGGTCATTCATTTTTCAAACGCCAATGGTGATGTAAAAAAACAAACTGTACTGCTATGCCGGGGAAAACCGACAGAGCAGAAAAGGAAAGAAATAATTTCGTGGTAATGGTGCCATAGTTATTCAAGTCAGTTATTTTAACGTGTAATATATTGCACGGGAATAACGGACAGAATACGAAATATAAAACAGTAACGGAAATGTTGAGAATACCAAACGAAGTCCAGGAAAAAATAAAATAAATGAATTATTTAAAGAAATAAATGAATAATAAATGAATCAATTATATCCAACAGTTAATACTTGGGATTTTTGTAAAGCAAGTTCAAATTGGCAACTTACGAATAAAGAAAGAGAAAATAACACAACTTACTATAACATAACAGTAATTCCCCAGTAAATGTGCATAATTGAAATGTGCTCCACTCTAAATTTCTTCTTTAGAGTCTCGCACGTTAAGCTGAGGTTGGTGTGTACTAAGTCTGATTAATGTTACACCACCTAATTATGCATTTTCGGTCTTACTAATAAACCGTCTATAGTTTATATACGAGACTTATGCAGAGTTGGGAGAGAAAACGTTACTGAAGTCGCGTCGCTCTTATTTCTGGCAGCCAATCACGTTGCAGGTCGGCTACATTTAAACGTGTGAGTCTTGTCATTTGCTGATGATGTTATGAACTACCTAAGGCTCGATAAATAATGAATATAATCGCCCACCATTTTTGTTCTTTCGTTGACGTTAAAAGAAAGCACACGATGACGCTATTTGCTGCACCGTTAAATATTATCATGTTGTAGCTCCTAAGGGAGTCGATTTATTATCATAGGAGCTACGACATGATAATGTTTAACGGTGCGGCAAATAGATTCCTCGTCTGGTAGCTCGGCAACGAAAGGACAAAAATGGCGAACGATAATACCTACCTAGACTTTATAGAGCCTTCACTTTCTAAGGCGTAAGTAAAGAGGAGGAGTCACGCCGGAAATAACAGCGACGCGACTATAATAAATCATGCATAAGGGATGAATGTATAAACAGCCTGTAACTATACATGGGATTGCTTTGCAGTAGTTATATACACGAAACCCCTTGTATATAGAGAATAAAATGGCCGCCCATCTAACAGCTATTCATATCGATTGTCATTTTATGATTATGATTGCCTTGTAGCCTAGATCATAGTATTGTAATTTTATTGTAGGCCTACATTATATATCACTGCCATAGGGAGTATACCCAACTGAAATGCTAATACGTAGATGCAAATCGGTACATGTAAATTAATTTTTATTTCGAAGAATTATCTTTACAACATGTGACCCACAATCGATCATCCTTCTAATTACTGACCTTACAAATAAAGTTTGGGCACCCTGCCCTAAAGAAATTATGTAGTATTGCACGTTTTGGAATGACAATAGCTATAATGTAATTTTATCGTCCTAATTTAAATTGATATTTTAATAAGTTTTGTAATTCTGCTGTCTTACAATCAAGGAAGCACTCTAAAATATACCAGATGTAATTATAAACCTAAAGCTTCCTTCCAATGCCGATCGCTTAAAAATCCCTTGAAAATTAAACGATTTTCACTTATAAAATCACCAGAACTGCCTCAGCCCTAGTTTCAGCCTAAAGAGGGATGCTAAATTATTCTTAATTCTATAGACAGGACACAGTACGGAGAAGAAATTTTACCTTATCTCTTGAAGTCCACGTGACAACTATAAATAGCCTCAGCCAATCTTATTTCCTGCAACTTGCGAAACGAGACATTCGATATAATTTCCTGCAACTTGCGAGACGAAGCAATCGATATACTCGTAATAGCAATCGACAGGCTTTGCCGATTCAGAGACCATGTATATTGTGGCGCTTTTTATGATCCCGCTATCTGTTATCAATTTATGGAACTACTCATATGGCTGCTTGAAAGCCCGTAAGGTTGACCAGTCTGTATTATATAATGATCTAGACTTGTAGTCACAAAAGAACAAACCAAAGAGCACAGAATAATTATAATTATATTGCTGTAGCTATACCCTTTGACCAAAATATAGTGTGGTAATCGACCAAACGCAATTGTACTATCGATACTTAGCGCGGCACACTAGCGCGCACTATCGGATATAATAGAGAACCTCATTTATTCTATTACCTTTCGTAATGAAGTTATGACGAAACTATGACGTACCTGTGTAACAGTTGTAGTGGTTATTAAGTAATAAATTTACGCTCGACTTGTAAGCGAGCTATTCATTATGTAAGTATAAGACAGTTAAACGTTTTTATTAGTAAGACCGATACTATACTATTATACTAGTTCCCCTCAAGGGAAGGGGCACGGGCTAGGACTGCTCTCACAGAAGGCCTCTTGGATGGGCCCATTGTGCTAGAAGGAATGGAATGATGTGCATGCCCTAAGGCCATCCCGCTCTACAGAGCCTCCTACGGACCGCCCCCGAACTCCCTTGTAGCCTGCAGAATCCCTTTATCTTTCCACATAGCATCACCGGGGTCTTTCAATTCCGGCCAATGAGCCCAGGGGAGAGCCCACGGTACATAGCACTACCACCAGCAACTAATGACCAGTTACCACGGAGTCAAAGTTCGGTGGCGGCCTGCAGCCGACTTTGAATTGGTCGCAAGTCCGAAATGGTGGAAAGGAATGGAGATGATGATGAAAGGGGGGAAGTGTAGATGAAGTAGAAGTGTTGGTGGAATGAAGTGGGAATAATCCAAGGAGAACCTTCTGCAACGTCTTCTTTTTTCACCACAAATTCCATGACGACCTGGCGGGGGATCCTGAATGTAGCACTTGAACCACACAGCTCTTCAACAATGTTGCAACTGCCCACATAGTCATATCTGTGGTCTTCCATTCACGCGGTCCGGGTTCGATACTATGATAGAAAACGATGTTATATAGGACTTTCCTCGAAGTAATCCCGTTTCCCTCTTCAATTCCACCAACACACTCCATTTCATCTGTCATCTGCAATAGTTAAACATAGGCTGGGACGATATTTGATACTTGTCAGCCAACTTTAGTATTCACAGTTATGGTGGACCTTTACATTTCTGCTTTTCGATCTACCATCCCTTTAATGTTAATAAGTTCATTTGCCAAATATTTCCTGATTGCTTCCTATTCTTCCGTTTTAACTGAATTCCTATCTATCCTCTTCTACTCTCTCTCACACCTGGACTCTTTCCCATTCATTTCTCGCTTACCTATTATTGAATATTTCTTTCCTTAATAATTTATATTATTTATTTTTATTATTTATTCTCAAATCTACCTGTTCTTAATCATTCTTCTCCAGACATTTTCTCCTAAATTATTTGTCTATATTTCCATTTTCTTTATTTTACAACACTTCCATCACTTATTATTTCCCTACTATTCTTCGCTTCACTCCTAAATTTCTTATTTTATTTCCTCTTTCCGTAAATTTATATCTATAATACTCCTACAGTTATAGTACCCTGATACCTACAACATTGAATCACATGAAATATCTAATTCACTTAATTACACTTCCAATTTCTCTCTTTTTCACTTCTCATTTGTTCAGATGTTTTTTCACTTTAATTCTCTTTTAATCATTGTTTGTATGTACGTCTATCTTGTTACTTACACTATCTTCTTACACAACACTTTCTTCTCTATTCTTATTCTAACACTTTCGCCACACCTGACTTTCTTGCACTCACTTTTTAGCACTCTTGTTCCTTCGCTAATTCCATCCTCCTTACTTCCAAGAGGTAGAGCATACATTGCTGGAGAAAATATAAAATTGTTTACTGTTGCGCGGATTAGAATTTGGCTATTATAGTCGTCTCTGAAGTTCAATCGATTAATATAGTTTGACTTTTCATAAACAAAGTAATGTGTAGACTGAATCGAATGGGCTAGTCGGCTAGTGTATACACAATATAATTTTATTATATCAATTTCAAAAACGCTTACTTAGTAATATTTTATTTCTATGCTCTTACATTTGTAGTAACAATAGAGTAATGTAAAAGTCCAACGCAATTAAGTTTGGAAAAAAGAAATAGCAAATAAAAAAAATAATGGCCCGTGGGGGGATCGAACCCACGACCTTCGCGTTATTAGCACGACGCTCTAACCAACTGAGCTAACGGGCCTTGCGTCGATATGGTCTTTGTTGCAGTGTCGTATTGAACCCCGATCTATTCATTAGACGTTTTTTCACTTTGTAGCGCTTATATTTAATGTTAGTTTTGTTGTTATTATTGATTTAACTCATTCAGTGCTGTGAAAACTTCTCTCCTTTCGTTATCAATAAAATGAATGTAGTTAGTATTATCTTCTACGTAGTATGGGATGCAGTCATATGCACAAATGCATATCATTGAATCACGTTATGAAAAATGCATCTACTTCTCTTGACAACAATAATAATAATAATAATAATATGTTAACACGTCTCTCGTCCACTGCTGTGGAGTAACAGTCAGCGCGTCTGATAGCGAAACGGGCGGGCCCGGCTTCAAATCCTGGTTGTGTTTTTTTCCGGGGTTTTCCCTCAACCAATTGAAGCAGAATAATTGCTGAGTAACTTTAGGCGTTGGACCTCGGACTCATTTCGCCATCATTAATTCACTCATCATCATCATCATGATCATCATCCATACCATAACCTTGGTTAAGTTCACGGTGCGGCGTGTTGTACAAGAGCGCGGCCGTCCAGCTACCCAATCATTAACAGAATAGGAGTGATAAGCACAATAAGCCTCAGGCTGTAGTGTAAGCCTTCGATCCCTCATCCGTACAAGAGAAAAAAACACGTCTCTTACTGCAGTTATTGGTCTAGCGCTGAGGTAGTTCCAGTGATTGCGAAAGTGAAAATCATTGAATTTATAAGGCATTTTTTTTTTGTGAAAAGGTAGTTTATCGTACATGCAAGGCATAACAAGAGCCCTAAACTAACCAAACCTAACATATCACAAATTCGTATGAAGGTGTATAAGTGGAATACGAAAGGAACTACCTCGGCGCTAGTTTAGCCAAGTTATTTTGTATAATTATTATGTATTTCATTCACGTAACTAATAGTCCACTGACCTCGCTCCTCGCGTTAATCTGTATCTGAAATGTATTCAAGGACGAATCAAGAATAATATGGACCCAGGCGAAAGTAATAATGCGCCCCTTGAGTAAAAAATAAAAAATTATAGCAACAACAATTTATTATAGTATAAATAATAATTAATAACTTACCTCTTTGATGTTGAATACAGGGACAAAGTTCATTCACAGTTTCACATTTATTAACACTCTTCTCTTAAATACTAGTTTGTAGACTCTAGAAATTAACTTTTCTGCAAAATTGTAAATATTGTCTTCAAAATCAATCTTTGCCAAAATTTTATGTTCAGAACGCATTAAACTTCAATTATTTAAACCTGGTTATCCGAGGTGTAGTCGTGCCAGGAAGCCGCCCCGGTAATTTTTCCTGCAACCTGGCAACCTGGGAGCGCCTTGCTTCATTATTTTCAATTGTCTTACTTTTATCTTTTTTTTTTTTTACTAATTTCGGCACACACACACACACACACACACACACACACACACACACACACTGCAGGACTCCCCCGTTTGCTGGATCAGAGTAAATCTCCCCTGTTGTCACCTGAACATTGTTTGTATTGTGAAAACGTTCGTTTCGTTGGAGCAAATCGAAAGTAAATAAAATCATTATTGTCCAAATTAGACACTCCAGCTGTTGCGGCGGTCCGTTTACCCTCTAACAAACACTTCGTTTATTTTACATACATAATGTTGAATATATCCAGTATTTTCTTTTACACAGAACAGCGTTCAATTTCTGCTTTACGCGTGAACGGTGACATTTGTGCCTGATTCATTAGTCTACATTTCTGACCCAAGCACAATAATTCTCATCCAAAGTGTTAAATTTGGAATTATTCGTTTTTAATGGGATATTCGCAGCAGTCATTATTTCACAAATATATATGCGTCAGATTGCTTATTAGTAAGTACATAGGCCTAAGATATTGATAGCAAGTATCTGTTCTTGGCCAAAATCTTAAGATGGGAAGTTGGTTTTTACAATGTTCTTTATAAATTATTGTATTTTGTCCTCACGTAATGCTTATCAACAATTTACATACGATGGGCCCACGTACTACCAAATGTTTCAATATAGGTACGTATGCGTTTTAGAACACAGTTTCTGGCAGGGAAAATCCTTGGTTTCTGGCATTTTAAACATGTATTGTACACATGAAAAGAGACAAACTACACTGTTTAACTATTTTGTAGTCTTCATACCACGAACTGTGGACGAATCGACTGGAACTCTGCGGATCTGTTGTGTAAGCCTAGGAAATGATCCCCACTCTTATAGCCAATGCACTGGTAAATGGAATCGACCCTCTTTACTGGATCGGGCACTAACTTTTAAACCCTGGTTATGAGACTATAACCACAGTCTAGTTAATATATACAGTTACGAAGCTTGAGTTGAGAGGGTGCTAAGAACAATAGACTGTGCCGGTAATATTCGCATTGTCTGTAATGAGGCGACATTAGCGATCTTAGTGGTTAGCAACTATCTATGGATGGATATTTACTACGTATTGAGCTCTGTGACTGTATCACAGTCTACTATATACAGTTGGGGTGATTTTTTGCATTTGTCGCGATAGTTGCTAGCCGCATGGAGCGCTGTGAATACTAGGAACAATAGACTATGCCACAGCCATCGTGATCTAATATAAGCCGTAAGGCAGACCGTGTAACTCGCTTAACCCGATCACGAAGGGCGGCGTTTCAACCATATAAATTAGTTGGAATGCATAAACAATAGCATATGTTTCTCTAAAATGTAGTGTAATTCCATTAATAAAATTTAAAACAATGATTATGCGACACTTCAGACATATTCACTTGCGAGTTAAAATGTAATATTATTTATGGTGTGTAAATTACGTTGTTGATATGTGTAATACCTGCCTTTATTTCGATTAAATATTGTGAAATTCTTGTACATTCATTTATACACGATTCAATAATTTTCAATTGCACCGCACGGATATTTAGATATGTTGAAATTATAGGTTATGTTTACTGTACCAGTTGCCCCTTTCTGTATAAATTTAGTGATCTCCAATGCCTTGCCATTCATATGAAAATTATAGGTTATGTTTACTATATTTAACTTAGCCTATATTCCTAAATTCGCAATCATACATTATAATTAATCATAATGTCATGTATGATACCCTGGACTTAAGAGACGAAGTAACACAACTGTACGTACATTAATTTCATAGGAGTGGAGTTTTGTCTAAAATTAAGGAAGGTAGATGTGCTAAATTGAAATCACAATATAAATTCTTTTTTATTAAACCTCAAAATAGCTTCCATTCTAAACTTGAAATGTTGACGCGAACAGATTATGTTAACATGTAAAAACACAGTTTTGTAAGTATTTCTGCAACATATTATGCAACAAGAAGTAAACGGAACTTATGGACACATTACACTAAATAAAGCTTAGCAGTGATAAGCAATAAAGTTATAATATTTCACTGAGCTCCATACACTGAAATAGAAAACCCGAAGAAACATTACGGCCTGATCGAAAAAGCATTGATTGTGCCGTATTTCGCATTTTTGTGAAAAGCTATGTAAACTGTGAAATGTTCGTTATCGGTTGTAATAACTGTAAATGGCTAAAATAGAATAATTTGAATAATAATATGGGACAAGGAGACGTTTGTAGTACCATAAATTGTAAAAAAAAAATAGGTTAGAGTTATCCTTCTTCCGAAAGATCCAGGAAGGTGATTTTATAGAATAGGATAATATATATTTTATGAAAATAATATATAAACCTTATGTATTTCATATTTCAATAGTGGAAGGAAGGTGTTAATTTTTTCAAAAGAACACGATATCGAAAGTACAATACATTTTATGGTCTGCTAGGGAAAGAGTGTGTGATGAAGCGATAGTAGCGATCCTGGTGGTGAGCAATTACCTATGGATGCGTATTTCAACTGTCTATGTTTGCATATTTAATAAGTATTAAGCTTCGTGACTGTATATACTAGACTGTGACTGTATAGCCTATAGCCTACTAGACTGTGTTGTTACCTCGGTACTGGGTCCTACAATGAATGGATGGATGGAACGTGTTGTATAAATGTACAATAATAGGGCTATGCTTAGTCCGAAGTTCAACATCTTTGTCTCGGTAACTGCTGTAAATTTTGGAGAATTTCTTTACATCTAATAGTCTGTATTAAACATAGATGTGTACAACTTTCAGCCGTTTCTTATTTGTTCTGGAGACCTGTCTCGGGACCTTACAGAGTGAGGGTGTTTGTGGAGTATTGGTGGAAACGGGAGAACTCCGAGAAAAACTCCTCGCGACCGCTTTGTTTACCACAAATTCCTTCGTTTGTTTAAAACTGGGTTAGCTGGTAGGACCATCTTAATATTTCAGTTCCTATATTGCTCTCTCTCAATCAGAGCGAAACTTAAATTGATTTTCCTTTTATCTCATTCCATATCGATTCATTTTGTTTTAGTAAGTTTTGTAACAACTCTTTAACAACTGCGTTTAGGGGATTAATGTTAGCGAAATAGTGTTTTGACGAGACGATTCCAAGGATTCACCATGGGCTTAACAGACATTCGTCTTGCAATGACTAACACTTCGCAAGGAACCTAACCAGGTAATTAGTCCAAGCGGGGTTCGAACCCACCCCCGAGCGTAGCCTCTGAGTAAGAGTCCCGATGAGTGACTCCTAATTTAATTTGTCCAAATTGTACAAGATGGCATACAAACGTCGGTAATGCCGTTGAAGATGACCAGCCAGAATTAACTTCTCTGTGAAAAATGTAATCTATCAGCGCGGCCGGGAACGTCAAGTGGTCGAGACCGTGATGAGATGGAGATGGTTTGCAATGGGAGATATTATCTGCTAAGTGATGGAAATTGTCTGAACCATGTTTGTTCTACCTATCTCTGAGACTCAAAATGCACCCGTGGACGTTTCATTCACGTCACTCTAATGTCCAGGAGTTGCAATATAAATTATCTAAAAAAATAACGTTATTCACTTACTGTTGAAGTCTTTATTAAACTTAAACGTGTACAATTTCAGTCATTTTTTACTTGTTCTGAAGGTCTAGCTCGACACCTCGCAAACTGAGAATGATTATGGAATGTTGATGGAATGATGATGTCGATTATAGTGAGGGGAAACGGAATACCTCGGAGAAAAACCTCTCGCACCCACTTCGTCCACAAATCCCTTCGTGACCCAGGTCACCACCGTTGAAGACAGAGAGGCTAATTACTCCGTGGGAGTTGCACAACTGAATAAAATAATTTATTTTTAGATGTATTGCAACTCTCTCCATGGATTATAATAAACTCTTCCAACTAGGTTATGTATAGGGCCTATGAAAATTCTTTCTTCTGATAAATAACAAGTCAGTATGTACAGCGTCGTTAAATAACCGATCAAAACAAAATAAACAGGTTTACCCATATAGAATTCATTCGTTCATAGTTTTCTGCACAAGGGCAGCATTCTCCTATCTTTCCTATTTTCTGCCATCCTCTTAGTCTTCGCATATGATCCATATATCTTAACATTTACGTACTCGCGAACTATTTTGTGACATTAGTGTCATATAACACTGGGGGTCAACATGACCACCACGCGACTACTTAAATGTTAATGTCGTTTATCATCTGATATCTTCTTATTCCAGAATTTTTCTCCCGTTCACCATTTCTTCCAGTGCATCCTTCAGTAGGCAGTTTCTTCTTAGACATTGACCCAACCAATTCCTTTTTTATATTTCTGATCATTTTCGGCATCATTCTTCCTTCACCCACTCTTTCCAACACAACTTCATTTCTTATTTAGTCTGTCCACTTCACACGTTCCATTCTTCTCCATATCCACATTTAAAATGTTTTTAATCGCTTCTCATCACTTCGTCGTAATGTCCACGTTTCTATCCCATACAATGCCACACTCCATGCAAGCACTTCACTAGTAACTACCTTAATTCTTTTTCCAGAGGTCCGCATAAGATGCCCCTTTTTCTATTAAAAGCTTCCTTGACTATTGCTTTTGACTTCCTGGCAGCAGCTCATGTTACAGAGTATAGTACACTCCAAAGTATTTGAAGCTGTCCACTTGCTCTATTGCCTCATTTAGAATTCGCACGTTTATCTTCCTTATTTTTCTTCCGATAACCATGATCATAAGTGGTGCCTTCTTGATATACCTAACTTGTGAGATTCAGACCTGTCTTCGGACACTAGACTCAACAACAACAAAATATGCAAACAAGGCAAAACTTGTTTGCATTAATTATCTTCATCCCATACTGCTCACAGCACACACACACGCTCACACACACACACACACACACACACACACACACACACACACACAGAGTGATCCACGAGGAGTTACCACCACTTACGGAGCATATTGTTGAAGACATTTTGAACAAAAGCGTCATACAAACGTGGGTCCTATTTCAATATTTTCAGAGTTACACTAATTTGAAGTTGTTAAAAAAATCCTTTTTCTTTAGTTTTAAGGGTAAAATAATATTAGCTTACAATGATTAGAGAATTAACTATTCAGAAGTATAATTTCTGTAATTGGCTAATATTCTGAAGCTAAAAGTGTGTTGTTAATGCCATTGTTACTTAGTACAGATATTTTTGTTCAATTTTCAACTACAAATTTGCATTTTTCTTACGCATTTATCACAACAATTGAAGGGTACACGGGAAAAACGATCAAGGTCCATCAAAAATCGAAATTGAGTTAATAATGCCATCTTATAGTGGAAAGGAAGTACTATCATGTGGTCTAGCTAGTAATAAGAAATAATAGTTCTTGACATTCCACTACGTGAAATACTATTAAATACACACATAACAAAGTATTAAGTGCTTAAGCTTTAAAATTCGTTTTTCTCGAAACTTTCTAAACCGGACCTTGATCGTTATTCCCGTGTACCCTTCAATTGTTACAAGTCACGTCATTCTTGTAAACTCTTTAAGAACTGTACATTGGGATGCAAAATTGAACTATAAAGAATCAAGTAGCTAGCAGTCGTGTAAGCCGTAACAATTGTTGCGATAAGTGTGTAAAAATAATTTAATTTTTAGTTAAAAATTGGAAAAAGAAATCTGTACAATGCAACTAAGGAATTAAAAACACTATTTTAGCTCCAGAGTACTAGCCAATTAAAGAAAGTAAACACTTCTCTGTTTGTAACATTCTTTTACCTTAAAACTAAAAAAGGGTACTTTTTAACAACTTCAAATTAGTGCAAGTCTGAAAATATTGAGTAGAGGACACACGTTTATATGACAATTTTTGCTCAGAATGTCTTCAGAAATAAGCTTCGTAAGTGACGGTAACTCCTAGCGAATCACTCTGTATATATACTGTATAATTTTTTCAATCATGACAGAGAGAAAAAGAGGGAGGGAGGAGAGAATTAAGAGAGTAAAAAAGGAGATAGAAAGGAATAGAATAAGAATTGCGGTAGTAAGGGTAGGAAAAGAGACGAGAGGGAGAGGGAGATATTGCAATTTAACTTTGTGCCCTTCAAATTAATACTGGTTAAGAAAACGAAGTAAAAAATGCACTAGATTTTTCTTAATGAAAGTACTAGAACACTAAATTTGTATAATTGTAAAAACTACGAGATCTAGTATGAAAGTACTGTGGGTGGTCACTCTGTGACGCTCCCTTCTTGTATTAGATAATATTACTTGATTTTATGTTGCTTTACAACGAACAACGCCTCTCGCGGTGCTTTATTAAACTGTTTCTAGCTGTGTCCTTGGAAGTGATTTTTTGTGTGTTAAATCGTAATTATATTGTCTGTCTGCTGTCTGTATAACACTGAACGTAGTTTCAATCCTCGCCATTGATGTCTCTGATTAGATATGGACCAATCCCCAGCATCTTGTAATAGAGAGCCACCACGTGATTTGCGGATGATTTGAAAGAATATAGTGATGATTTTAGGTCTCGTAAAATAGAGAGAATGCTTTCAACCTCTTCTCTCATTGTCAGTCTACGCTCTTGCGTTCGCGGTGAGAGTTGGTCAAGAGAGATGGTGGAGTGCTCTGCCATCTTGTAGCAGAAAGAATAAACTTCGTTATTTATTTATTAGATCAGCTGTATAGCTTGTTGTAGGAACACCGTGTCTTGCGTACGTCAGTTCCATGCAGGTGGTACATAGAGTTGTAAGAGTCGGAATGATTTTCGTTTGTGTTTTACAAGTGACTATGGTTAAATAAGTTTTAATGTGATAAATGTGGTGACATTCCATCAACATGACACAGTTGGACATTGAAAGTGAAAGGTAAGTAGATGTTAGTGTTTGTTGTAGCTCTAGTATTTGATAGTACAGTATAAAAATACAATGACATAGCTTCTTACATTGTTACTGAGCTTTTAATATGTGCATACAAAATTATTTGTACAGTTGTATAAATTAGCCGTGTGTTCGAATCGCTCACAACGTTCTTTTTCCATGGGTTGTCTAGACTAGACCATTTGTTTATACATACAGTATGTTTAAGATATTGCCAAAAAAAAAAAAAAAAAACAAAACAAAAAAAAAAAACAAAATGAACAAGACAATTATTTTTTATATTTGATGACAGTTTTATTTATATTTTATCTCCTGCGAAATATTGACAACAAAACAATGAAATTAAGTACCGTTTTTTAGTTTATTTTAACGTTTTTAATTGGCACCCATTCAAGTAAAATTGTTCCGTGTTTATTACTTCCGCTTGGAAAAAGAAAACTGCTTGTGTAACTTCATTTGAGACTTTCCAAGGTTTCACTATTGACGAATTTAGTTGAAAATAACTATCTAGCTGCATTTCTTGTTTACAAAACACGTGGTGTTTATTCGTTCAAATGACGTCCTTGCTTCCAGACTTCGGCGAAACAATATTTACAGCCACAATGTTTATAAAAATCTTAGCTATAATATTACATATATATTAAAGCAATTCCATTGTTCCTTAATATAATTGTTGTTCCTATGATATGAATTATTTAGTTAACAACTTCAATTGTTTCTTCTCTGTATGTGACTTGTTGTTCTAACCTGTAGAAAGGTGTTTAATTAGCAATTAGTGGTTTATTTTTTGAGATAGTAGTCGAATCTGTAGAACGTGTTTATTAATAAATTAAATTGTTTTTTTCTTTAGAGGATTTAAATTGGTACTCAAACATAATATAAGAAGTGTTTATTTAGCAACATGTCAATATTATTTCATTAACTATAAGAAACGGTTTAGGCCTATACATTCAATTAGTGGAATTATGGAATGAAATTATTATTAAAATATTTGTGGAACTATGTGGTACTCTATTTTAAACAGCGACTGTCGGAGAATAGTGTTCATTGGGTTACCATAAAATATTTTTAATTATTTAGGGTAGAATTAAGTAAGCCTATATAAGTATTGTGTGTTCTTTGTACAGAAATACAATTTTGAGAAGAGCGTATGTTTAAAAACAAACTATTTTTCTTTTTCTTCGTAAATTTTACGTTTATATTTATATTACCATATTAAAATTTAGCTCTTTTCAGCTGTAAACAGAATTTACATCGTGTTAACTTTGAAAATTTAGAGATGTTTTAGTTATATTACAGGTTTTCAGTGTTTCAGTTTACACAACATTCTAAATCAGCTTCCCATATAGATATCATTATTTTAAGGTAAGGGAGGCGGGCGGAACTATTTGAACAGTTGTCAAATGAACCGCAGTTGAGAAATGTTTACGTGTATTTAAAATCGTTACATTAAAGCTTAAACGAGATTGGTTAGCAAACAGAAACAGTGAATGTGTTCTGCATCTTTGTAAACGATGAGATTCTACTGGGCTATTCCATATGAAATCGATCAGTAAAAAACCTCGCATTTTTTATATACTCTAATTTTTTCCTGTTTATACAAGGTGCTGAGGAGAGTGCATTTTAAAAAATATACTATCGAAAGTCAAACGGTTTTCGTATTATTGAGCAACAAATTTAGCGTATTTTATAAAAACAAGCCTCTTTCAGCGCTCAGAACTCTGGAACCATTTATTGCAGAACATTGAACGAGAGCTCATTTTGAAGATGACATTTGGTAGGTTATGTTAAGAAGTAATCCTTATTTTTATTGTATACAGAGAGACAGATAATCTGATTTTACTTACTTTTAGGCTTTCTGCCAATTTGTAAAAATGTAAAAAAATATTGAGAAAAAACCTTGCATTATTAAGAGGGATTCGGCATTGTTTGCTTAGTGGTACGGCAATAAGTTTCGAGGGTATTAAATAGATTATTTTCACACTCCTAGACTTGAACGGCGCAGTACCGCACGCATTGGCTGAGAGCTGAAGACAAGCGAGCGTTGGGAGTCATTTTACTCCTGTGTTTATGAAAACCTGTAATAAAGCTAGCACAGCCATGACTGCTAGACGACACAACACGTTTTTATGTCTTCTGGCCTTGCTTACCTCGGCTAGCTCCCGCCTCACAGTCAGCTGGTCAGTTCACGCTCGTACTATTTATTTTCTTTATTTGATATTTTCAATACTTTCTTATCAACGTGCCATCAATAAAAAATGTGTGTTTATTTGTACTTTCAATGCGGAATCTAACTATATATTTTTAAAATATTTTTTCCTAGCCAAAGGCGTCTTAATGAGGAAAAATCTAAATTTTTCCATTTCCATAAAAAGTAAGAAAATCTGTTTATATGTCAATATAAACTTTAATTTCTCAGCATCAGAATAAACCATGATTTTGATCATTGGGTGAAAGGGTTTCGGTGCTACAACAGTTTAAAGTTGCAAATTTTATGAAAATACGATAAATTTAAATATTTTTAATTTAAACACTATGAAGTTCTGATGCCTCAAACTTTGCACAAAGCATTGTATCACAGTTCTCTACGTACAAAAAAAGTTTTATTGTATTTAGAATTTGTAAGGTCAATTTTGTCTATATTTCGGTCGATTTGAGATGGAATAGCTCTGCTGTATGTCGTTCATTGGTAACCAGCGTACCGTGGTTTTTCCAGGTCATCCTCGGCTTGAATTTCTGCCTCTCAGCATCTGTTTCCATCTTGTGTAACTGATCAGTGATCACATATGATATCCGAACTGTGTGATTAAGATAATCTAAGTTACTAGTTGCAAGCAGTTACTTTCTCGAAAGGAAGTTGTGAGATCAGTATTGAATTGTAAGATATTTTCCTCCTGAAGGAAATAAATATACATATATTGGTGAGAAGACTGAATTTTACTAACAAGAATGACAAAAGTAAAGTGAATCTATTAAATAGAGAAAAGGATAACCTTTTCATCACCGTATATAATTCACTATTTCCAAACAAAAAATAGGCCTAATAGTAATTTATGCTACAAGAGTGAAAAGTAAGATTTTATTGACGAGTGGAATATTTAGCGTCCCGCCTCGTGGTCTAGGCATTGTGCATGAACTCGCGTTACGGAATGCGCGCTGGTTCGAATCCTCATGGATAAGGAATTTTCTTACGAAATTTCGGTCAGTGTATGGGACCGGTGCCCAGTCAGCATCGTGATGAATTTGGAGAGTTACGATAGGTAGCGAAATCCGGTTTCGTAAAGCAGCTATAACGGCTAGGGGGATCCTCGTGCTGACCATACGTTATCTTCGTTCTGGTTGGATGATCGTTCACCTCTGCACAGGCATGTGGGCATTCGGCTAACAGTTGGCTGGTTGACCTTGGATCTTTATGGGCTTTCGCGCTACGGATTATTGTAATGTTTAGCGTATGAAATCTGTTTACTCTCGTGTAGCATACAAGAAGTTTAGTAAGTCAAAAATAATAATTTAATATTAAATATTTAATTATAAAGTTATCCTTCATATTTATATTACAATTGTCAGGAACGAGTGGATAAAAGTTTATAAAAACTACTCGTTGCTACGGTATCTAGTACCGATATCTAAAACCAAAAAAATCGAAATATTCAGTCCGTATTACTAGCAACGGTAATATGAATTAATATAAAGGATAATTTTATATATTAAATATCAATATAACAGCGGGCTATTTTGATTTGGGAAATGTTTAATAAATAAATATTATAGTAATTTCGTACTAAACATTTAGTATATACTGTAAGTCTACAGTTACCCTTCATTTTCATGTTACTCTTTCCAGGAACGAGTGGGTTGAATTCTACAAAAATCACTCGCCGCAACGGCAAGGGGTGATTAGAAAAAGATAGTGAGAATGTCCACTCGTTCCTGAAAACAAAAATACAAAACATTTGTATGGTTTTTATTTTTTATTTTTTTTTTTCAGTATCGCAAAACATTTTCATAGTTTCTGTATTTCCATTATCGCAAAACATTTGTATGGTTTTTATTTTTTTTCAATATCGCAAAACATTTCTATGGGGTTTTCAGTATCTCAAAACATTTTCATGCTTACTATATTTCCAGTATCACAAAACATTTCCAACGCTTTTGTTTTTCTATTATCGCAAAATATTTCTAGTGTTTAATGCATATATTTCCAGTATCGCGAAACATTTCCATGGTTTTCGTTTTTCCAGTGTCGCAAAACATTTCCATGATTTTCAAATTCCCAGTATCACAAAACATTTTCATGATTTTTATTTTTCTAGTATCACAAAATATTCCCATGGTGTTTACTATATATTTGGACTAACGCGAAACATTTTCATAGTTTTAATTTTTCCTGTGTCGCAAAATATTTCTGGAGTGTTCATATTTGCAGTACCATCGCGAAACATTTCCATGGTTTTTATTTTTGTAGTATCACATAATAATTTCATAGTTTTCATTTTTTCAGTATCGCAAAACATTTCCATGTTCTTTTTATATTTACAATATTGCAAAACGTTTCTATTGGTTTTATTTTTCTAGTATCACAAATATTTCTATGGTTTTTATGTTTGTAGTATTGCAAAAATATGTCCATGGTTTTCTAGTATCACTAAATGTTTCCATGCTTTTTATGTCTCTGGTTTTACAGAACATTTTCACGACTTTCATTTTTATAGTAGACTTGTAGCAAAATATTTCCATATTTTCATTTTTATAGCATCAGAAAACATTTCCATGGTTTTTATTTCTCTAGTGTCGTAAATCGTTTCCATGTTTTCATATTTACAGTATTGAAAAATATTTCCATAGGTTTAATTCCCCCATTGTCATAGAACATTTCCATGGTTCTTATGTTTATAGTACTGTAAACATTTCCCTGGATTTTATTTTTCTATTATCACAGAATATTTGCATAGTTTATAGTTTCCTAGTATCGTAAAACATATCCATGGTTTTTATATTTCCAATATTGCAAAACATGTCCATGGTTTTTATATTTCCAATATTGCAAAACATGTCCATGGTTTTTATATTTCGAGTATAAGAAACATTTCCATGGTTTCTATTTCTAGTGTCTCAAAACATTTCACCAGTGTCACAAAACAATCCATGGTTACTATTTTACCACTGTCGCAAAATATTTCCCTGGTTTTTATTTTTGTAGTGTCGCAAAACATTTTTGGAGGCCGAAAACAGATGAACAAAAACTAAACGTGGCATTCTCAAATACAGGGACATCATTTTATTTTTACTTCAATTTTTATTGTACCTGAGTTTTTAAATGTACTTCACTCCCACCCCTTCTACTAACGAAGTTCAACCGTCCTCCACACAGATCCAAGACCGCATATACAGTCATAGTAGCCACAGTATGTTCCAAAAATATGTTCGCGTTTTCCAGTGACGAAAGAGCTTTCAATATTGAATCATTTTCGCACAGGTACTGTCGTCCATTTGCCTACGTCGTATCCCGGTTTCCTCCACCAGCTTTTATTCGCCAGCTAGTGGCTGGACTCTCTTAGCTCTTTTCTGAGAACATTAATTTCTGTTAGGAATTGGACGTCTACGTAATATTATACAACTGTTTAAAATAACTTAAATAAAAGCGCTTCGTTAAGTAATTACCTGTCACGTGATTTCCCTCCTTTCTACGACCCTACGACATAACCACTTTGACGGACATTAGATAGTATGTCTGAGTAATTTTATCTTTTCGGATCGGGCAGAAGTGAAGATTGAATTTACAGTACGTAAGGTACTCTTTTACAGAGTAGGTACAGAACTATTTCAACATGAGTTACTAGTACGAAGAACGAAACTGGTAATTGGAATTAAGTACAATAGTCTATAGTGCGATAATATGCACATTAGAACTGAAGCCTGTATCGAAATGAACGGCCACCATTAAAAAAATGTGTTTAAATATCCATATTATGATTATTTTTCAATTTAACTTCATTCTTTATATTGTACGCTAATGTGCTGTAGACAATATAATATATACTGCATAATGAATACATCCACATGGACAGCTCAGTTCGTGAGTAAAAACACTCATTGTTAATACTATACTGTATTTTGATTAAACAAAAACCTAATGAAAATGATTAAACTCAAAAGCGCAATATTTCATAGTTTACGTAAATGGATGAACTACTTTTCTTCCCTCCTATACCTAGTAAAGTGATTTGTTTGTATATTACGCCAGTATCATCGAACTCCAGTCGTGGAAAGAGGTAGCAAAAAACGGCGTTGATCCAGAGGTATAGGCAAGTTAATATTAAAAATGTTAGTAAAAATAAAATGATGTCCCTGTATATTAAAACAAAGCGAACACACTCACGAGACATGGGGTATGAAAGAATGGTATTCCGTGCGTTGTGACCTACGTCATGAATGAAAATCTCTGCTAGAGTTTACATCAGCCGTCTCCAAAACCGTACTCGCGAGTAAGCCCCTGAACGGAACCGAAGCCAGTACGTAACGAGCGAGCTCCGCCTCACCCATCCCCACCTGTACTGTACTCAATGTTTAAGCGCAAACGAAGAGCAGTGGTGGACTGCCATTATCACTATGTTGGTCGGCGTGTTCCACCGTTTCACAATGTCTTCTAATCATGGACGTAGTACATTCAAGGATGAAGAGGAAGAGAAATTTTTTGTGTTAGTTGGGGAGAATGTGAAATGTTTAATTTGTTCGAAAATTCTTAAGGGTGTGTTAAAATTCAAAATGCGACAATACTCGACTTTTCACAAAGAATATCATACAATTACAGGCATGTTGGACATGTGAAAATAATTTATTTTGGAGCTATCTGTATAACTGTTGGTTATACATAATAATAATCAGTATATTACAATACGTTTACACTCAGTTCCGCGTGACATACTTATAGTTTTTTGTTTAATTTTAGGTGAAATGCTTAGGTCTACAAATATTTTGATAAATATAAAACAAGGAAATATAAACACAAATCATACACTTGTTCAATCTTAAACAAGAACAGCTTCTTGCTAGCTATGTTCTAGCTTGGAATATTGGAAAATCAATGAAGCCCTTTACAGAAGCATCATTTGTAAAATCGTGCATACAGAACGCTACTAAAATACCGTGTCCAGAACAAAGCCAAAGTTTAAGAAAATTAAATTGTTTCCAATTACAGTTCAGAGAAGGAATTTCAAGATTATAAATGTAATTGAATCTGAAGTCGAAACCACAATTAACCAGTTTGTAGCTTATTCACTTGCATTGGACGAAAGCACAGATAGAAATGACGAAGCTCACCTAGCCATTTTCATCCGAGGAGTTAATGAACATTTTACTGTGTCTGAATGTCTTCTAGATGTAATTACAAAATATAACTGGAGAAGATCTTTTCCAGGCACTGAAAGGCACCATAGAACAGAAGAGGTTGAATTTGCAATGGCTTGTGTCAATAGCAACAGAAGGGGCTCCAGCTTCATAGTATGTCAAAATAATATACAAAAGTATGATATTTCTTATTCTTTTGATATTATTTGTAAACATAAGCAGACCGTTGCCGCTATTCCCCACTGACCGCTCTCATCTGTTGAGGTACGAGTCTCTTGCCCTTCTCTAGTCTTACAGCACACTGTGTTCGGCGGGCAGCATCGAGAGCACGAATGACGATACGCTTTTTGGAGACCTCTGGTTTACATGATCCGAAACGCATAGTTGAAAGACTATCAGAGCATTCGGATAACGCTCCTGCTTGGGAAAGATACAGTCAACAAAGTGTTTACAATCAATGAAAACGGTAGTTAACACATCAGCATAGTCTCTATTAATATACATCACCATAATTCAGCAACATCTTTAAGAATCTCCAGTGAAGCAGCAATTAAACTTTCTAAAAGGGAATATGTTCGAAGAACTGTGCGGAAGGCTCAAATCTATCTCCTGAACCAGTGGCGTAACTTTTAATAGCTGGGCCCCCCAGCAAAAATGATACCTGGCCTCGGCCCCCCCCCCCCGCAACGCGTGGTGTGCGGGATTGTAAGTTACGGCAGTGTCCTGAACCAAAAACCTATGCCCGAGCACAAGTCCGATCATTAGGCTACTTGCCAATCTCTTCTCTCGTATCATTACACTACTACTACTACTACTACTTTTCTTTCTCTTTCTTGTTCTTCATCTTTAAGATGGACCGAAGTTCCATGCTATATATTATAATTTATATAATTGCTCAACTCTTTTGTTTTCTTTGTTGAACGCCTTTGCACTCCCAACTCAATTCAACTTTCGAAACAACTACTCGTCCTCTCCCACTACACACCAATGGGATAATGATTTTCGCGTAACAGGTGTCAAACATTAAAAAAGGAAATGGAATTCACATGATCGCCAAGCTAACAGAGGTCAGGACGAACTGTGTTTACCATTTCCAGAGGCATTAACGGAAAGAAAATAACGGCTAGAGCAACGTTAATCTGTTTCACTGCAGAAATCTCTCAGTGGGACCATTCTGTGCATGGTGATTCATGTCTCTTGATACAAGAATTGAGTAAATACGTCTATATTGAAAGGTCATTTGAGAGAAATAATGTAAGACACGAAAATATGTCAGATCCAGATCTACGCTAACTTCAACTGTCAATAATAATAATTTTTCAATAACGTCAAGGGTGAGGGTATGGAAACTTACATATAAAATAATCACAAAATATAGATCCTTAATAATAAGTACTATTCTTATTGTAATTACAATAGTTTTTCTGTTCTTTATGTATCTGCTTCGTTAAGCGTCCGCTACTTAAAAACGGTAAGAGATGAATCCAGCGATTAGGGAAACACGGAAATTTTACTTGAAGCAAGTAAAGCGATAGGTTTGGAAGTAAATCTCGAAAAGACAAAGTATATGATTATGTCTTGTGACCAGAATATTGTACGAAATGAAAATGTAAAAACTGGAAATTCATCCTTCGAAGAAGTGGAAAAATTCAAATATCCTGGAGCAACAGCAACAAATATAAATGTCACTCGGGGGAAAATGTATTTATTTAATTGTTTATGTAATTTATTTAATTTAATTTATTTACCTAGACGTTTGACGCAGTCATTCGTCTACGTACTTCCAAGTAGATTTCACCTGTTGACTTATACTGAAAGTCTTTTAATTCACTACACTTTTGAACGTAATTCCAGCCCATGACACTATCACTCTCTTTGCACAAAACAGAGAATGGTGATGGCAAAATGGAGATCCAATGAAGATCGGGAAGAAATTAAACGCAGAATAAAAATGGGAAATGCCTGTTATTATTTGGTTGAGAAGCTTTTGTTATCTAGTCTAGTCTAGTTAGAATTTATAAAACAGTTATACGAGTATTACCGGTTGTTCTGTATGGTTGTGAAACTTGGACTCTCACTTTGAGAGAGGAACAGAGATTGTGTTTGAGAATAAGATTCTTAGGAAAATACTTGGAGCTAAGAAGGATGAACTAGATGGCCCGGGTTCGATTCCCGGTCGGGGCAAGTTACCTGGTTGAGGTTTTTTTTCGGGGTTTTCCCAATATGAGTAAATGCTGGGTAACTTTCGGTGCTGGACCCCGGACTCTTTTCACCGGCATTATCACCTTCATATCATTCAGACGCTAAATAACTTAAGATGGTGATAAAGCGTCGTAAAATAACCTACTAAAAAAAGAGGGATGAAGTTACAGGAGAATGGAGAAAGTTACACAACGCAGAACTGCACGCATTGTATTCTTCACCTGACATAATTAGGACCATTAAATCCAGACGTTTGAGATGGGCAGGGCATGTAGTACGTATGTGCGAATCCAGAAATGCACATATTGTTAGTTGGGAGGCCGGAGGGAAAAAGACCTTTGGGAAGGCCGAGACGTAAATGGAAGGATAATATTAAAATGGATTTGAGGGAGGTAGGATATTAAGATAGAGACTGGATTAATCTTGTTCAGGATATGGACCGATGGCGGGCTTATGTGAGGGCTGCAATGAACTTCCGGGTTCCTTAAAAGCCAGTAAGTAAGTAAGAGGTGAATCCGGACATATTGCGTATGGAATACGTATTGGGCTTCCAGCAACCCAAATCCATTTTAATATTTCATCTATTACTAATAGTATAGTCAATACAAGCAGTTTTTGACGTGAATACGTCTGTACGCAAGGGTCATTTTTTGACAAAGCCGGCGTAACGTTATGGAAAAAGTGTAAGGACCTAGAAGCTGGTATTTATTTATTATTTTATACTTTGTTGGCATCTCTGCCTTTATTAGTTGGTATATTTTATATTTAAAATTTGCTTGGTTTGTTATACATTCCTTTATTAGTAAATGATTTTATATTAATAATTTGTTTTATTTATGTATGATTGGTCTGTTTATTATTTTTATTTTATTAGTTATTTTTGTTGTGGTTGTGATGTCTTTTAAGGTCGTCAAATTTACTTTATGGGCAATTACGTATGTAATAATCAAATGTATTCTGATACAGAAAATAATCATTGTATGTTGCTCTATCTGATGCTTTTCCAATTCACTGCGGGCTAAAGCAGGGAGATGCACTATCACCTTTACTTTTTAACTTCGCTCTAGAATATGCCATTAGGAAAGTTCAGGATAACAGGCAGGGTTTGGAATTGAACGGGTTACATCAGCTTCTTGTCTATGCGGATGACGTGAATATGTTAGGAGAAAATACACAAACGATTAGGGAAAACACGGAAATTTTACTTGAAGCAAGTAGAGCGATCGGTTTGGAAGTAAATCCCGAAAAGACAAAGTATATGATTATGTCTCGTGACCAGAATATTGTACGAAATGGAAATATAAAAATTGGAGATTTATCCTTCGAAGAGGTGGAAAAATTCAAATATCTTGGAGCAACAGTAACAAATATAAATGACACTCGGGAGGAAATTAAACGCAGAATAAATATGGGAAATGCGTGCTATTATTCGGTTGAGAAGCTCTTATCATCCAGTCTGCTGTCAAAAAATCTGAAAGTTAGAATTTATAAAACAGTTATATTACCGGTTAGGTTCAGGGTGTTTGAGAATAAGGTGCTTAGGAAAATATTTGGGGCTAAGCGGGATGAAGTTACAGAAGAATGGAGAAAGTTACACAACACAGAACTGCACGCATTGTATTCTTCACCTGACATAATTAGGAACATTAAATCCAGACGTTTGAGATGGACAGGGCATGTAGCACGTATGGGCGAATCCAGAAATGCATATAGAGTGTTAGTTGGGAGACCGGAGGGAAAAAGACCTTTAGGGAGGCCGAGACGTAGATGGGAGGATAATATTAAAATGGATTTGAGGGAGGTGGGGTATGATGATAGAGACTGGATTAATCTTGCACAGGATAGGGACCGCTGGCGGGCTTATGTGAGGGCGGCAATGAACCTTCGGGTTCCTTAAAAGCCATTTGTAAGTAAGTATGTTGACTCATGAAGATCTTAAAATATTCCTACTATTATGTCAGTTCGAGAATAAGGTTCTTAGGAAAATATTTGGGGCTAAGAGGGAAGAAGTTACAGGAGAATAGAGAAAGTTACACAACATAGAACTGCACGCATTGTATTCTTCACCTAACATACTGTAATTAGAAACATTAAATCCAGACGTTTCAGGTGTTATGTTATGTTTTATTTAACGACGCTCGCAACTGCAGAGGTTATATCAGCGTCGCCGGATGTGCCGGAATTTTGTCCCGCAGGAGTTCTTTTACATGCCAGTAAATCTACTGACATGAGCCTGTCGCATTTAAGCACACTTAAATGCCATCGACCTGGCCCGGGATCGAACCCGCAACCTTGGGCATAGAAGGCCAGCGCTATACCAACCAGGTCGACGACGTTTCAGATAGGCAGGGCATGTAGCACATACAGGTGAATGTAGAAATGCATATAGAGTGTTAGTTGGGAGACCGGAAGGGAAAAAAGACCTTTGGAGAGGCCGAGACGTAGACGGAAGGATAATATTAAAATGGATTTGAGGGAAATGGGATATGATACTAGGGACTGAACTAATCTTGCTCAGGATAGGAACCGATGCGATGGTGGGCTTATGTGAGGATGGGAATTAATCTCAGAGTTCTCGAAATAAAAACCATTTGTAAGTAAGTATTATATCAATTTAAGGTAATTAGGTCTATAGTGTATTTTAGGAATTTCATATTCCAGTGAGGATTTTTTTTTTCAACATTATAGGACAAACGATACAATTTCCATGTCATGGGATAAGCACAACAGGCCTTTACCTAGACAGCACAAGACTTCACAATACTAATGGACGTACACCCATTCTTCGGATGTAATTCGAACCAACAACGTAATTTCAAAGCTATGCCTTAGCCGTGTTGCGTCGTCACGGTAGGCATTTTGATTTGCAAGACCTTGAAATATCAGAAGAATTTCAACGTTGCTCTGCGGTAAACGTTTTACATTACAACCGGTTTACACGGTCTCTGTGTTTTTTTTTTTTAGCTGAGACTCAATTGCAGTGTCCATTAATTGACGGAAGGAATTTATAACATTCTTATTAATATTGTGTGTGATCAGAGAAGGGCAAGTATAAATAGTAAACTGGATAACACCACAGTTCTGAAAGTGGCGAGGAAGGAAAAGAAATCCATCATTGCTGGGGGTGGGGGGATCAAACACAAACCCTGCCAGCCTGTGGTCAGTTTGAAGAAACTTTCATTTCTCTCGTAATCCAGCTAGCACGATCAACTCCGAGAAAAATGAAAGTGAATGCGGTGGTCTGCTAAAGCTTTTAATTGACGCTCAAACCGGATTGAAAATAATTGGCTGTCATAATAAATGAATACACTGCGTCTACTATTCAAGAACAACAAAAAATGCCGCTATTAAGAATAACTTTGGAAAATAACACGTAAAGACTGACTACAAATCGCAATATGAAAATGTATTACACTCATACTGTAGATTTATTTACTGCAATACTAGAGGAATATGTACAATCTAAAGAACGCAAAAGATAGTTGAAAGCTACAGCGAAATAAAATAAAGTCACGAAGGCTGAAAAAAATTGGAACTAACAAGGACATTGATGATACAAAGGAGGAGAGTTCGGCCGGTGCCGTGAATCGGATTCCGGCATAGATCAGATGGAAAGAGCGCTCAGCGCGCAGACCTGAGAGGTCCTGGGTTCGATTCCCGGTGCTGGAACAATAGTAGGTATCTACATGTACGACTACATATAGTCATTGATTATTGAATGAAGACGGCGAGGTCCTCATATATGAAGTATAACAAAGTAACGTTCAACACTGGAAGGTTGGATAGGACCTTCAAACTTTGTACACTGAAAAGTCTGATATTGTATTATAACAAATTTTCTGCGATTTTTTTTTTTTCGAAGTCGACCTATAAGACAGTTAAATACGGTATGCGCGAAAACAAACTACTGAAATTCTCACACTGATACTGCTCATGTACATATCGTATCCATGGTGAAGTTTATCTGAACTCTTTGTTGTATTGTTAATGTACAGGGTGATTCACGAGGATTTACCGTCCTTTACGGAGCCTGGGTATTTCCGAAGATATTCTGAGCAAAAAATGTCCTATAAACATGGGTACTATTCTCAATATTTACATAGGTACGTTTTGTTATTGGAACGCATTACTGTGAACGCGTGATCTTGGTCAGCGTGCAGTCAGTAGCCAACGCGAGCGCTACGGAAATCAAAGATAGCCGTATGCAGGTACGTAGAGCCGTTCACAAGCGTGTGGCCAAGTGTACTCAAGCGGACGGCGACATTTTTTAAAATGTGTTGTAAACTCTCCAAGACTGTAAATTAGGATGCAGAATTGAACTGCAAATAATTAAGTCGGTGGAAGTGGTGTGATTTGTAATAATTGTTGTGATAAGTGCGTAAGAATAATGTAATTTTCTAGTTAAAAATAGAAAAAGATGTCTGTACGAAGCAACTAAGGAGTTCACAGCACATTTTTAGCTTCATAATACTTGTCAATTAAATAAAGAAATGATACTTCTGAATGGTTCATTCTCTATTTGTATTATTCTTTTACCTTCAAACTAAAGAAAAAACTTATTTTACAAACAACTTTAAATTAGTGTAACTCTGAAAATATTTAGAATTGGAACTCTGTTTATATGACATTTTTTGCTCAAAATGTCTTCAGAAATAAGTTCCGTAAAGGACGGTATATCCTTGTGAATCATACTGTATAATATAGTGCAGATTTGCTGGAATTGTGCTCACAATTGAGGAAAAAGTGTTTATTGTAGAGTATTATTTCCGTTCATACGGGCTAGAACGCGCAAATGGCCCTAGTTTGAAACAAGTTTCAAATGAGTTTCGTGATAAGTTTCACAAAGCTCCGCCGAATAACGCGGTTTTGTTACAAGTTTTTAAGTTTCACCGTACAGGAAGCGTCCTCACTCAAACAAAAGACTGCACAGGTCGGCCTGTTACTGTGACAAATAATGATAATCTGGTTGGCTCCTGACCCAGGTGTTAGTCTCCGAAAAGAAGTCTTCGGCGAACAGCTTTGATAATTGGTATCAGTACAACGTCCATACGTCGAATGTTCAAGGGACTTAGTGGATATGCATATCGGACAGTATATTATTATTATTATTATTATTATTATTATTATTATTGTTATTATTATTATCATCATCATCATCATCATCTTCATAACCATTGTAATGATCTCAATAACACTGCTACCGTCATCTCCGTTATCACCACCATCACCAAAACCTTTACTATGATTGTTATTACTACGAATATTTTCATTGCAACCCCATCATTATCGCCATCCTCACCATCATTATTATTTGTCATCAATCGTCACCATTGCACTCACTGTCATTACCCTCATATCACCAGCACCAGCTTATCTTCAAGAAGTAGGCTACATTTTGTTTCGTCCTCTTCAGATCGCCTGAGAATTCGGTGGTCTGAACGCTTATGGATGGAATAAGTTTTTTTTTTTTTTTCTGAATGCATAAGTTAGTATTTTCATCACTTCATTATCGTCGTATAGCTAACAGCTTTACTTTTCGGAATGGGACGTCCAATAACGAATAACGTCCATAATCCAAGGTTAGATTAAGCCTATTTGCTGGGAAGCCCTGTGAGATACATATCGAAGTATTTACAATAAAATATTGTTCCACTTGATAATGGATGGAGAGAGAATTTTAAATACGTGAGGCGAATACAGCATGATAATACACGTGCCTGTTACTCAAACATGATTATCAGCGTAGCACTATAGAGATGCTTCATTTCAAAGTTCAAGGTGATGTCTGATGTCAAATACAACACGGTTACACAGTATTTTCCAATTCAAGGATTGTACACGCGTGGAATCTCAATAGATTTCTTTATTTGCAATGCAAGAAATATGAGAATTTAATAATATGTATTTACAACAAGCTTTGTAAACGTTCTTTTGTTGATTAGAGGATAATGCAATCAGCTAAAAATTTTAACTTTATTGTAAAAGGTTAAAAAAGTTACTGTTTTGTTTTGCTTCAAAATCGTACAACCAGTCACTTATACAACTTCAAATATTAGTTCCTTAATCACTAAATACTGTATAATTAGGTAATTACTCGTAATATTATTTTGCACATTTTGCATTTGTAGATCTACCTTGTGATATTAACTCTTTACTTGTATTCTTTTTTTTTTTGTACTTTTTTTCTTATTTAATTATTTTCTCTGTTTTTTGTGTTTGTGTTTCTGATGATGTGGCGATGTCTCCATCAGATTGAATAAATAAATAAAAATGTGATATAATATATGATGGACTGTGATATATGATATGATATGATATGATATGATATGATATGATATATGATATGATATGATATATGATATGATATGATATGATATGATATGATATGATATGATATGATATGATATATGATATGAGTGATCAGTATAGAGCAGAACAGAAGCCTCGCGCGGCCTTAAGTTTCCCACCTCCATGCGCATAGCCGGCCGGCTGTGAAACCTGTTCTGCTCTATACTGTTCACCCAATATAATATAGTATATAATTATATGATTCATTCATTCATACATAGTGTTGTGTCCAATGTCATATCTTTTACTGCAAACTCAGCATTCTCCAATCTTCCCTATTTCCTGCATTCCTCTTATTCTCCGCATATGATCCTTATATCTTAATGTCGTCTATCATCTGATATCTTCCTCTGCCTCGAACTTTTTTTCCGTTCACCATAACTTCAATAGGCAGTTTCTTCTCAGCCGTGTCCTAATCAGTTTCTTTTTCTCTTCCTGGTTAGTTTCAGCATCCATTCTTTCTTCACCCACTCTTTCCAACATGGTTTCATTTCTTATTCTGTCCATTTCACACACTTCATTCTTCTCCATATCCACATTTGAAATGCTTCTAATCCTTTCTCTTCACTTCGTCGTAATGTCCATGTTTCTGCCCCGTACTATGCCACAGTCCACACAAAGTACCACTAGTCTCTTTCTTGGTTCTATTTCCAGAGGTCCGCAGAAGTTGCTCCTTTTTTTACTAAAAGCTTCCTTTCTCATTGCTGTCCTCCTTTTGACTTCCTGGCAGCACTCATGTTACTGTTTATAGTACATCCCAAGTATGTGATGATATAATACAGCTATATGATGTAATGTAATATGATATAATATATCATATACGACAGTGGTTCTCAACCTTTCAGTGACCGTGGCCCAGTAAATCCTTTTTCTAAAAGACTAGAGCCCGAACCCAACTAGTAAATACCTTTCCAATTTTCTTTTTTTTAAGTTTACACATTTAACTAACATAAGTATGAATAATTACATATGGCTTAATCTGAAGACAGTCATGTCAATTAATTCCCATAGGCGTAAGCGCGCGTTTTAGAGCTCAGGAGAGCCTGTGCGCTTTACAGCGGAAAGGAAAGAGACAGACGAAAGAGATAGTAGGCTATATGCCGCTTGGTCGAGCTACGGGTATACCCATATACAGAGATGGCCAGCACTCATTCAATGGATAAAGGGAAGAGAACTTATTAAAACTGTATCCATGGTAATTTTTAGATTTGTCTGAGAAGTATAAGTGCATTATAAGAATGTAAGTTTTAATTTTAATGCTCATTTTTCACAAGTTTGTTTTTTATTCAAAAGGAATATTTTTAACTTTTTTTTATAGAAAAGTGAAATTTTCAAATATAGGCCAATTTATTTAGTAGCCTTACAGGCACTGAAACAATGTTTTCGTAAATCTAATATACCGTAAATACATATTAGGCCTACTGAAGATAGTGTATTATAAATTTTGAAAATATTCGCATGGAAAATGTTTGTAAGGAAATGAATTAACCAAACAACTACTGTTACATCATAAGCAAAAGATATGTGCCTATGTGTTGTGAAAATGTCAGCTCTATAGCTTCAGCAGGTTTCGAGAAAATAATTTAATATTTTGTTGGTAGGAAATTGCTCACCAATATCACCTTAAAAGCATAATGCGATAAGAGTTTTGTTATGTAGTATTAGTTACAGTTAAACATACCTAGGTAAGTTTGCTTTGTACTATAATATTGTTTTGATTAGTTTATTGATTACTTTTGTAAGGCTAAAGATACCTTCAATATCAATTCCAACTTATCATGTCATACTCAATCTCTTTCTTTGGAATATCACTTTCTTTATGAATGATGTATTTCATTCACAAAGTACAGTATAATTTTACTACTATGGTATCTATGTGAATATTCCTTCTTAACTCTTTATTATGTTATTAACGTTTAAAACACAACTGCAATATTAAGAAATTGGTGTTAGTATTTTTGTTTTACAGGCAATATAGATAATATCAAACAGAAAGAAGCCATATCAAGATAACGACATAAAATTAAACGTTCCGTTTTAAGTTTGTGCACCACTGTTTTCTTAATCCAACAGCCTGTTTATTCCTCCTTCCATATCTAGCGTTTGATGCCCGCGCTCGACGTCAAGGTCAGAAAAATGCGCTTGCTTTGACATCACTGCCCTAGAAAATCTTTAAGACGTCTTGCTGCACAGTGTGGAATATCTAAAACAGCAGCTCATATTGCAACCAAACTGTAAAAATTAAAGCCTTATAAAATTAGGAATATGCACGGACCTTTTTTTTTCCTGTATCATATTAGCCCTACTTAACCCAATTTGGTGAATTTTGAGCATTAATGGGATTTGAACCCACAGTAGTGGCTTCCAAATAGTATCAAACCTGGGCCTCTGTCGTTTCGTAGACTACGAGCCAGGATTTAGTTTATTAATATCCTACAATATCGAACACCTCAGGTTAGTGATGTGTTCCTCCTTCGTTGCTATCTGAAAGCGCAAAGTGGGTCGACTGTGTCAATTTATCTTCTAGGACAGTAAGAACTACTCCTTATGCCTTCCAGTCGCCTAATGTATTCTACGTTATGCAACACGCAAGGCTTCACTTCGGAAAGAGCAAAGTGTCTGCTAGGAAACCATAGTAAAAGCGATTACCAGTGACACAAAGAACGTTATACATAGATATTTCTCTATTCCGGTTATTATGATCTTTAACCTGTTATTTAGCGTTAGCAGTGATAGCGCCATGACATTTTTGTGAGCAAGTCCGAAGATACATCATGAGATTAATTTTATTAGTATTCGAATTAGGTAAAAAAAATCTAAGGAAAAAGTTATTTAATGATTCTTTCAAACGACAGAAGATATTTAGAATCAATGAATAATTATACATCATAGATGTCCAATTTGTAACTAGTAGGCTACGAGGTAACCCCTGGCGCAAGCAACCCGCAGCGCACATTCATTAACGTCGTTTTTCTTATTTTATATGGAATGTTATTGACCTTAGCAGAGCATGCTTGACGTGCCTCCTGGTTCTATAGGCGTTTGGACACCCATGTTATACACAATTACAATAAAAAACGATTCAATGAAAATTGCAGTAGATTATAATTATAGACCTACGTAATAAACAAGCTCCGGATTTTAGCGTTTACAAAACTGAAAGTAGGTTTTTTTTCAATATGTTTGGAATTTTTAGGATTTTAAATCTTCTATTTAGAAATGTGTAGGTTTTCATATAAAATATTAAAAATAAGGAGCATATTATTAATATACTAGACAATGACAATAGAAACGATTCAATGAAAATTGCAGTAGATTATAATTATAGGCCTACGTAATAAACAAGCTCCGGATTTTTAGCTTTTACAAAACTGAAAGTAGGTTTTTTTTTTTCAATATGTTTGGAATTTTTAGGATTTTAAATCTTCTATTTAGAAATGTGTAGGTTTTCATATAAAATATTAAAAATAAGGAGCATATTATTAATATACTAGACAATGACAATAGAAACGATTCAATGAAAATTGCAGTAGATTATAATTATAGGCCTACGTAATAAACAAGCTCCGGATTTTTAGCTTTTACAAAACTGAAAGTAGGTTTTTTTTCAATATGTTTGGAATTTTTAGGATTTTAAATCTTCTATTTAGAAATGTGTAGGTTTTCATATAAAATATTAAAAATAAGGAGCATATTATTAATATACTAGAGAACCCGTGGTGCGCCGAAGCTTTCATTCGCACAAACTTCTTTCCATATTAAATCTGGTGTGTGCCTGCTAGAGATGAACAAAACTAACTGCCGCTCTCGCTCGCTGTGTTCGTTGTATTGTATTTGTCTTTCGAGTCTCGTCTCGTAAATCTCGTGCGCTACGAGTCTTGCTCATCATTCTCGAAATAGCATTTGGTCGGCTTGGAAAGATTTTGTAACTTTGAATAACCTACTTCATTGAAATAAATAATATTAGAAATGTTTGAGACAAAAATACAAAACAAAACATTATCTTAGTTATCAAAATGTTCTGGTTCTATTATATGATATTACTTATGGTTATATAAATAGAAAAAATAATAATTCCCAAATAAATTTGCATTTCTAAGAAACATAAAATATAACGTTAAATCAAGCGTTAATATTTTTTTTTACTTGAGATTGTACACTTGATCTCAAACATACGAAAAGAAACTTCCTAACCCTTTAATAAGGGCCTAGTAATTAAATAAAGGCTGGGGAATGGATTATTATACACTGAAAGGTAGAGATGATGTTTCAGATAGGCTACTTAATTGTTTCTATATGTATAACATTCACCAAAGTAGATAAAAGTTTAGTCTGGTATAAACAACTGTGGCGATTCAAGGCTGTGTGATGTTCGACAGTTGATCACTCCCGAAGTCTCGATGTCTTGAAACACTCACAAGCAGTCTTTACGTCAACGACGCGACGTAGACAACATTGTCGTGCGGGCGCTGTTAGTCTTGCTTTCTCGATCGTTGTTCAACTCTAGTGCCTGCCCTTTGGTTCTACTGTATTTCTATCTTCAAATCTTTCAAGACTTAGCTCAGGATAGCGCGACATAAAGCTGTCCATGGCTGAATATAGATTCTGGTAAGTAATTGCCTACTTCACCTAATACCTGGCCTTGAGCTTTATTGATCGTTATACAAAAAGTCAAACGTATTGGAAATTGCTTTTCTTTTTAACGAAAATGACAAGGAAGACTCTGACGACGTTACGTCAGTGCGAAGAAATAGTATTCTTTGGCAAAAATTTACGCCACTAATAATGCCCAGATCTGACGCGTCAGTGGATATAGTGCTATCGCGCTGGCCTTCCATCCAGGCGACCTATATTCGATCCCCGGCTAGGTCGTGATGGAATTTGTGGTGCACAAAGCAGGCGTTGCATAGGATTTTTCTCGGGGTACTCCCGTTTCCATATATTATTCCACCAACACTTTCCACCTCCCCCCTCATTTCATCTATCATCCGTAATAGTAAAAATAGGCTGGAGTGAAGTCTTGGGGTTATAGGCATCCAACAAGGAAAACCCAGTGCGCAGAAACCAGCGGGCGGGACTGTCTCGCGCAGAAGATGTATGCTCCCGTTCCCAGCATGCTCTCACGCCTACTGCAGGGGTGTAAGAGGGATATAACACGGGCGCCGCGAGGAGTCCGAGCTGAGTTTTGCTTGTAGGATGCCTATAGTAGCGATTTCCAATGCTGATATAGGAAGGGCTTGGGGCTCCGGGCCCCTGGGGCTCATCAGGCTACTTGTATGCGGACGGGATATCTCTATCAGGGGCTGAGTCAGGATGGCCTACCTGTCAGCGTCAGATTCACGAATTCACCCCGGACCACCAGTCGGACTTAAACAATCATCGCATATAAGGGTACACATTGGTCAAACTGTGCCTAAGTGCACGAACGTCCGGGACTGGTCCGGGTCCAGTCCACGTTAAAGCCAACCCAACAACTGACGCCCCAGATCTTAACAGTTATTATACATATTCGAAACTGTAAGTCGAGTGCCATTCAATAGGTCTTGCGAAACTGTAAGATTTCTCAGTAACACGACAATAAAACCTTCTTTCAGTGAAATATGAAGCGGCAATCCATATCTACAAATAAGCCATCTAGGAGTTAAGTTGGAAACTACATATTTTCTCTCTCATCTTCAGTAATTGAATTATTCACACTGATGGAACTCCTCGATGCATCTATACCATTGATTTCGTTATAATGTTCACTTTTAGTGCTTAATTATCTATTTTTTAAAACTTGATACATCTTTCAAAATGTTAAAAAATGTTATGTTTTATTTAACGACGCTCGCAACTGCCGAGGTTATATCAGTGTCGCCGGTGTGCCGGAATTTTGTCCCGCATGAGGTCTTTTACATGCCAGTGAATCTACTAACATGAGCCTGTCGCATTTAAGCACACTTAAATTCCATCGACCTGGTTCGAGATCGAACTCGCAAACTCGGGCATAGAAAGCCAGTGCTATACCAACTGCGCCAACCAGTTCGACATATCTTTCAATGTGGCTGCTTCATTTCAGTATATTTCAATGATATCATTTTCAGAAATTATGGAGGGTGGGAAATCGATCAAGTCTGGTTTTTCGTGATCAACCTGTGGGTATTCGCCACTCTTAATTTGTGGAAAAGAATTGACTTGACCAAGTCACATTCCTTTGGCTTATTTTTACTAAATTTAAATATGTTGAATATTGGCCACAAAGGAGAGAACCGTATGGAATTTTGGACAATAGTTTCTCTCGATCCGTGAGGCACAACAGGCAATACCTGCCTGAAATCGTCTCCCAAAACTATAATTTTGCAGCCAAATTGCTCATCATTATTTCTTATATTCTTGAGCAAACAATTTATACACATTAAGGCATGCATATTAGCCATAGATGCTTCATCCCAGATCATTAACTTTGTTGAATGAAAATGAGAAGCCTCTTTGCTATTAATTTGTACGCCTGATAAAGAACCTTCATGTAAATTGAGAGGTAATTTGAATCGACTAAGGTAGTAACATTGCTGCGATACCAGTTCATGCAACAGAAATTACATTTAGCTCCAGATTTGTTCAATTGCGATTGGAACTACGAAACATGAGTGCAGTGGACAGCAGGGCAGGCTGAGATGGCGTTACAGGACTTCGAGTTGATCACCGATTTATAAGAAGAGAATAAATATATATTTTATAAATCTAGAATTTGAGAATGGAGCAATAAAATTATTGCTAGTGAAATTAGATAATTCACTAGAGCAAGGTAACTTTAAGTCCTATTATCTCAAAACTACGTCTTATGGACTTAATTCACTTTAGCTCTGAACGTTTCAATTATACAGGATGGAACGAAGAAAGTGGGCAAAAGTTCATGTACGGATTCTTAATATGCATAGAACAAATGGCTGTATTAACATGTGTTCGGAAATACTTGGTTTCCGAGTAGGTCTTGCAAGTATGATTAAAGTGTAATCCAGTACGTTTGTTTGCTGGAATTATTGATGCATTCTGTTTGCATTTCCTTGGATGAATTGTTCAAAATGTCGACCTACTGTCTAAACACAAGTCGTAGCTCTTTGTCTCATCGATCTCCGAACATGCTACCAAATTTCTGGTATAGTTCTTATTGTCTGACAGCCTTGTAGAATCCGCTGACGAAAAGTTTCTTCATTATGCATAGAAGTCGAGCACACCAACGAGATGTAGACAGAATGTATCATAATACTTCCAGCAAAAAAGTAGTGGAGTGCACTATGATCATACTTGAAAGATCTATTCGGAAACCAAGCATTTCCGGACCCGTGTTGATATAACCGTTTTTCTTCTATACATATGAGGAATTCATGCAATGAAATTTTGCCTAATATTTTCGTTACACTCTTTATACAGGGTGTAAGGGGTATAAGTGCCGTCCTTTTCACAGTCGTCGGGGACGTTCTACAAGATCAAAACATTTCCATACAACATAGGGTCAAAACTTAATAGTTTTCCTAGAAAAAATTTTTTTCTCTTATTTTATTCGCGTTATACTGCTTATATCGTTAGTAAAATTACGAAAACAATTTTATTACATCAGTAGGTATATCTAGCAAAGAGTTAATATTAGTTTCAATAAATACTTGTGTTCTATTAGGTTTTCGTGAAATTAAATAAAATTGCATGCTCAAATTTATTAATATTCTGGCGTGAGAGACGTGGCAACGTATTCAGCAGGCAGTATTCTGCACAGACGTACGTACATATCAGCTGAGTTCAAGCTCCCTGTCCATAGGTTTACTGCCGAGTGGATGACAGTTCGGTACCAGGTATTCATAAACAACTTACAATGTCATTCACAGTTTAAGAATATCATATGTTATTAATTTATGGAGAAAATCGTCGTAATTCAAGTAAGGCAAGAAGATGTACCGTCAATGTTTTCCGCAATGAAGGTTACCTAATCGGCGAACTTTTGTAGCGGTTTCTCAACGATTATTAGAAACTAGGAGTCTCTTATCACGTTTCAAAAATTATACAAACAGAAATTTCTTTAAAAAGATACTGCTTTATTTATTTATTTATTTATTTATTTATTTATTTATTTATTTATTTATTTATTTATTTAACCTGGTAGAGATAAGGCCATCAGGCCTTCTCTTCCCCTCTACCAGGGGATTACAACTACAATATTAAGAATACAATTACAATTTATGGAAGCGTAAGAGATTGAAATGTTGCATTTAAAAAAAAGTTTGTGTGATTTTGTGCTGTAAACCATTATTGTTTATTTTTTAGACGTACAAGAAAAAAATGGACCAATATTGCCAATATTGTTAAATAAAATGGAAATTTACCATAAAGTTCTATTAATAAGATTGAAAGTTTGTATTTGCTGTTCGTTTTATGTAAACAACGGTCCGCCCCTGCATTAGAATAGAGCATCTGTTTTGTATCGCTATGTCTGTATCTGCGTGAGCTGTATTGTGTACTTGTAAACTCTCTCCTCCCCATCCAGCAACGTTGCCAAACGCCTAATATTGTAAACTTTAGTAATTAGTTAAATATTCAATTAGAAAAAAATTGAGGACATTTTTTCTTCCTTATGACATGAACAATCATCAGTTAAAATAATGGCACTTATACCGCTTACACCCTGTATATAATTATATAACTTTCTTGAAACGTGACTTCTCTTTTATCGTTAAGATAATGGACGGTATATATCAGCGAACGATATGAGATGGACAATAGGTCGTTTGTCAGAAATGTCCGACGGAAAAGGTGAAATGTATGACTTTTTTTTTCCTGGCCCCTCTTAAACTTATTTTAGTACAAATGACTTATCAAATTGACGTCATGGGCCGAAGACTTTGTTAAGGCCAGGTGCTTTGTCAATGGTGTTGGTAATTAGTGATGTTATAGAATTTATGGAATATGGTGATAAAGCTTTTCCCTACCCTTTGTCAAGTATGAGGGGAAATTATTGTTGTATACCGACCGACAAGAAGACAGATGGCATGCCCGAAACCGATTTTTGCGACATCACAGTACTTTCTCTTGATACTTCGTTTAATGCGAAAGTAAAACATTTAATTCCTTCCATTGTTCTTTCATTTCAGACCTAGAAACGTGTACAATGCTCCCACAAAAGACCTTTACGGTTTCGAACACATGTAATTTACGTTCTATGAATCTGAGATGCATGAAAATAGTACCAATGGAAAGAGAAACTCAACAAGTTCAGTTCCTTACCTTAAAGATGTTCAATGTGTTCCCCCCTGGTAACACGACACACATAAGCCTATAGTTAAGTTCACGTAGGTACGCGGATTTTCCGACCCCCAGATTCTGAGGTTATGTCTGTTCACCTCACCAGAAATATGAAAAGTGGCTTCGCCAGAAAACACCACGGAACGAATAAATTCATCATCGTTTTCAATTACAGTCTGCATACTTATGTGGAAATTTTTTCGTAGCACTTTGTCCTCTGGTTTTAGGACTTACAGCAACTGTAGCCGTTACGGATAAAATCGCAACGTCTTGCGAAGAATCTTTCCTTAAAATCAGTGTACCAATTACGGATTGTAGACCCACTGGATGGATATGCACCAAACTTTGTTTGGTAATGCCGTTACATATTAATAACAGACTGGTTCACATGAAAATCAAGTTTTTCTATCCTCTATAGCAGCCATTTCGCCTCAGCAATGAACAAATTTGTTTATATGCGCTATTATGAGGCATTGTTACCAACTAGGAAAACAATGTTGCCACAATTAAACTTTTTTTAGTTTTTTATTTTTCCATTGGTGCTATTTTCATGCACCTCAGATTCAGAGAATGTAAATTACATTTGTTGAAAACCGGAAAGATCTTTTGTATGTACCCTGCGTAATAAAATGTAAGGTTTGCAATCCAGAGAGAAATTGAAAGTAACTGAAAGGCAAATTATCAATAAAACTTAATATATTGACAGTCCACTATAACATATACAGAGTGTTTCAGAATTCAACTGAAGACATTTTAAGGGGTTGTAGAGGGTTCCTAGGTAAGTATTTTGAGACAGGGAACTTTGTAGGAGTCTGCGGGTTCAAACTTGTACGTAGTGGCGTGAAATATGTTTTGGACTAGTACACCACAGATTGAACCTGCACATGGTATCACGCAGCCCTGGGCGTAGAGGGGAAGGGAAACGGAAAATACATAACCACGCCCATATCCTTTCCGCTTCACCACTTTAGAAACAAATACATAGTAAAGCCTGTGCTTCAGAGGTAGATTTTAGGTGACCAGCGAGAGCCCAAAGCTGACATCATTTTGTTTTTACCAACATTTCTAATATTAACCTGGCTATATCTTTGGATTAACGGTTGAGAACCGCAAACACTATGTTGCCCCCTTCCACGACCGGAGTTTGTTGATACTAGTGTAAAATACAAACAAATCACTTTACTAGATATAGGAGGGAAGAAAAGTAGTGGATCCATTTACGTAACCTAGGAACTATTACGATTTTGAGTTTGATAATTTTCGTTAGGTATTTTATTTAATCAAAATACAGTACAGTATAAATAAAATTTTTACTCATTAACTGAACTATCCAGGCGGACGTATTCATGTATTATAATATACTGTCTACAGCAGATTAGCATGCAATATAGAGAGTGCATTTAAATTGAAAAATAATCAAAATCTGGAAATTTAAACAAATTGTTGAAAATGATTTCTATACGGGCTTCAGCTCTTTTGTGTGCATATTATCGAAAACGTTCTTAAGCTTGTCTTCTGAAATTGAATGTATTGTTTCTGGAATGTAATTCTTTAATTCTTCTATTGTTGTAGGACGTTTAACAAATACAACTGTTTTACAGTAACCCCAAAAGAAATAATGCAAAGCATCAGTCGACATGGGGGGCCATAATCCTGTGCCTCTTGAAATAATAATTCTGTACCTATTCTATAACAGAGTACCTTGCTTACATACTGTAATCACTTCACTTCTGCCCGATTCGCACAGATAAATTTACTCAGATTGCTGTCTATTGTCCGTCCAAGTAGTTATGTCGCAGGGTCATAGAAAAGGGGGAAATCACATGACAGTTACTTAACGAGGCCCTTTTATTTAAATTATTTTAAACAGATGTATAATATTACGTAGACGTCCAATTCCTGACAGCGAATGTTTTCAGAAAAGAGCTAAGACAGCCCAGCCACTAACCTTTACAGAGGGGCCAGTAGAAACGGATGTTGGAAACAGGAAAGCGACGTAACCAAACGGATACAGTACCTGTGCGAAAATATGATTCAATAATGAATGCACCTTATTCACTGGAAAATACGACTATATTTCTGGAACGTACTATGCTCACTCAGTACTGCATACTGTGACCGTAAGACGACTTTGACTGCATATGCGGCCTGGAGTGGAAGTTCACTAGTAGAAGGGGTGGGAGTGAAGTACATTAAAAAACTCGGGTACAATAAAAATTGAAGTAAAAATAAAATGATGTCCCTGTAGAATCCATCACTCAGCACTGCTTGTCTTCAGGTCTACTCATATTGGTCCGATACATAACTGTCTCTGTTGGGAAAAGTGGATTGGAGATAAAGGTAATCTGCAGTATCTCAATTGAGGTATTAACGCCTAGGCCTGGTATAGCGATAAATTTGTAAATATCTTAACAAGATGTATAAATGAGAAAAGAAAGAAATTTCCCTTTTCGTATTTCATAGAGGAGGCAGTAAGCAATATGCAGGAATTACTGTACAGTACAGTACGTAGATATACTGTAATAAAGGAAAACAAATTATTCTTTCACTACCCACTGTCAGTTGGAAAAAAGTTACAGGAATTGTTTAAAGTAACGACAGTATTTTTCTGCAACAAATTAAGCACTTTTTCTGAAGTATATTAATTATTCTGGCTTAACCGTTAGAAACTACGTACAACGAATTTCATACAACTTAGACATTAAAATGGGACAAAAATAGATAAAAATAATAATACATAACATAAAAAGGCAATGCACTCGTCATATTTCTTTTTGTCAAGTAATGTCTACCAGAAATCACGTTCCTTTATAAATCCTGAAAGCTTTGGTTTTATCCCTGGCTGTTATTATGTTAACATCTTGACCTTGCAAACTACTACCCAAAGTGTTTAAGTGTTTTAAAATATTAGCAAAGTAGGCTACTAGAAATAAGGTTCATGTAATATTTCGTGTCATTGTTCTTGACGTTCTTTGGGTGGTAACTAGAAATTTTGAATAATATCTATCATCTTTGTTTTCGATTAATCAGGGATTTGTATTTTTCGAGTGGGGTTAACTACTCTACCAGTTCGGTAGTTAAGGGTTGCATACTGAAGTTTCGCCTATAAGTGAGTCGCGCCTTCAAAACGTTTAGGAACCACTGCTATAAGGAATAATGTAAGTTCACACTCATTAACATTCGTACTGTTACAGGAAATGTATTTATTAGTGTATATTCGTTGGCATATTTTGCAATTTTTAAGGGCATATTTACATGCATATTTATTAGTTTTGCGCTAATAATGAATGTTGAAAGGAGAGTGACGGTGGAATGATACAAGGAAACGGGAAAACCCCGAGCGAGGCACGCTAGTTTATACTTGTGCATGAGTGCCGATCTGTTTCTTCAGTAACTCTAGTAGTATAGAAAGCTGCAGAATAGGGCTTACAAACCGGTTTTCATTCGACCGATCAGAGGGCATCTGTCAAGGTAGAGCATCCGACCGAATATTCGAATTTCAACCGGTTGCCCCTGATGTTTTGCAGGCTAGATAGAACACTGACATTTTCTGAGTTCACAAACGGAGTAACAATTGAAGGAAATTTAGCATGTGTAATTAAAAAAAATGTATTTTCTTAATACACAGTAGGCTTTACAATTGATTGCATACTTTATTATACTTACATTCATAACATAATTATATAGATAAACAAATGGACACAGGTAACAGCAAAGAAAATAAGTGTAATGCGTAATATGAAATCTGGTGTGTAAAGAAATGCAGAACAGAATAAATTCAAATTACTAAATAGAAGAGAAAATAAGTACAAGCATTCTATTGTAACCTTTACAATTTAAACTGAAAATGCATACCTCTACAGTAAAACAGTAGTTGTTAATGCCTCATTACTCTAAGCAGATGCATTATTTCATTAATAAATAATTTTTACGAAGATACGTTTTGCTCTTGATGATACCAACTGCAATACCTGATTGAATTAATTAATCAATCAATCAATTCATGAATCAGTAAATCAATGAATTCATGGATGACTGAATCAATGAGTCGATGGATGGATCGATGGATGAATGGATTGATTGATTGTAGTGTCGAAGTTCATAAAGACTGTGACGACGGTGAAAGCGATGGTGACAAAATTGTGCAAGTTGAAAAATATGAGACAACTTGCAACTTCATGAGACACTGCAAATATAAATATGTACACACGCACGCATGCACGCACACATTTTTCCATTTCAAGCAATTTGTACTGGATTAGAACACTGAGCCATGCACATCTTGACCATTGGATTTCTTGTCACATATATTAAAATAATATTCACATGTATTGAGTGACAAATTTAAATTTAACAGAAAGCGTATATTTTATCGCGCTTAAGTTTTGAAGTACTGTAGAACAGTGGTCGTCAGCACTCGCTGAAATGGGTAAAGGGTAAGCGGAGCAACGTGTTGTGCCCCGTCGTGCAGCAGGAAAAGGTAGAGAGAATATCCGCCAGCAGCTACGAATGCACTATAGTGCATTGTCTTCTCCGCGGGGAAGAGATGCTAGCCCGAGGGTGCAGTGTGCTGATAATCGCTGCTGTAGACTATCGTGACGAATCTCAACAGTGGGTAAGAGGAAACATAGCGTAGGTAAATTGGATTAGTCTTTAGCTTACCCCAGCTTAGTATTAGCACATACGAGCAATTCAATTTTCGCAACTATGTTCGTCCTGGCCTTGAGTCTCCCGTTTATTTTCAACACCCTAGCATAGAGTTCGCGTAATCGTATCCTTGCAGTATAGAAGGCAGTGTTGTGATACGTACCCAGGTCAGTTGATAGTGGACTGTCTTCGCGCAGGGACGTCTAAGTGAAAACGTAAGTCATTAGTAGAAAACGAAAGTTTATAAAAAAAATAATATATTTATCCATGACTGGTATCTAAACTGGTCTTCATTTCACCGACCTTAGCAACCTAAACAATACCTTTATTCACAGCAGTGAATTAAAGTTCGTAATTCACTTGTGATTTAAAATTTCTTAAATCGCTGTCTCCTTGACAACCAACAATTAGCAGCAATAAATCCCAGACATTCATTCATATTTATAACTTCTTCACAACACGTTGCAAAGAAGAGGCCTACAATTTAAAATTAAATAGCCTACCAGTAACGAAATTTAGATACCAGTAATGGATGAAATATTGTATAGGATACGAGAGTAAAAAGATTCTATACGCTCGTGAAAATTATCACCCTCGGCTTCGCTTCGGATACTAAACTTTCCACTCGCGGATAAAATATGATTTTACTCTCTGATACTATAAATCACTATCTTTTAATCACTGTATTGCATTCTAATGTTAAAATGTATATGAATTACGGTAGATTAAGAAAACACGAAAATGCTGATTTGATATTGCATATTTTTGCATATTTCGTTCATTTTGTGATGCTGCATCGTATGTGCCTGGTTTTAAAATGTTAGCATATATATTTTGAACTTTTAACAAAATTAGCATATATAGGCTAGGTAACATTGAACTTTAAATGCAAAGAATGTCAATCGTTTGCAAGTATAGTTCCTTATTTGATTATATTAATTTCCGAGTCCTAAATTGTTAGTGTATCTGCAGTCTGTTAAGTTCCGTATTTGTTTCTTATTTTAATGTTATGTGTTTGCGTTGGTTTGAAAATATTTTACGATGAAAACAAAATAAATCTTCCTTCGTTACAAGACGTGGAACCGTAATAAGATTGCTTTTTACGCGTTTCTGTTTTAACTCTATCATATAATTGTTGATATAGATTTCTGTAATTTTCAATATGATTGCCTTACAATTCTGAATACAACTTATAATTAAGTCTTGATAACATGCTAAAGGAACGTAAATCGAAACAGTGAGGTTATTTCCACAACACTTGTAAGAGTTTTATATTTCTCTGACAAAACGTGGCAAAAAAAAAAAAACTTAAACATTATTTTTTTTACTTGGAAATGCACTTTTAAACGGTACACAAGTATATTAAACTAAAAAGCTTGGTTTTTAACAACCGCGCAATGACGCCTGTTTGATCGCGCTGCGTCACAACGTGAAACCAAAAGATAGACGTGTGCGTGGCGCGCACTATCGTGGGTTTTAACAGGCCATCATTGTGTGCATCTCGCTAAGAGTATCATGAAATTCGTAATTTTCGTGTGGACATGGGCCCACTTGTGGCTACCTTATTGGCTGTTTCTTCAAGAAGAGAATGATGATGATGTTGTTGATGATTTAAGATTACTAGTTTTCTGTGCGACTGAGGGTGCTACAAATTATATTCAATAGAAGGATACATTACTAGGAACTCCTTATAAGAACAATACTGTGCAAAATCTCCAACCTCTTATAAAGAGTATGGCTGTATCATCACTTAGGTTCGGAAGTAGCTTATAGGCCTGTGCCAGCGGTGACCAAAGCGGGTGTCGTGATTACATCGTTGATTGCTGTGTGTTTCATCTACGTACTGAAGGCAAGCAGTGGCGGTAACATGTCGCTCTACAAACACTCTCTACAAGCAGTAAGAGGTGGTTTCGTAAGGAATGAGGAGAAGAACTTTTTTGTTGTTCTGTCGGAGAAAATACACAAACGATTAGGGAAAACACGGAAATTTTACTTGAAGCAAGTAAAGCGATTGGTTTGGAAGTAAATCCCGAAAAGACAAAGTATATGATTATGTCTCGTGACCAGAATATTGTACGAAATGGAAATATAAAAATTGGAGATTTATCCTTCGAAGGGGTGGAAAAATTCAAATATCTTGGAGCAACAGTAACAAATATAAATGACACTCGGGAGGAAATTAAACGCAGAATAAATATGGGAAATGCGTGCTATTATTCGGTTGAGAAGCTCTTATCATCCAGTCTGCTGTCCAAAAATCTGAAAGTTAGAATTTATAAAACAATTATATTACCGGTTCTTCTGTATGGTTGTGAAACTTGGACCCTCACTCTGAGAGAGGAACATAGGTTAAGGGTGTTTGAGAATAAGGTGCTTAGGAAAATATTTGGTGCTAAGAGAGATGAAGTTACAGGAGAATGGAGAAAGTTACACAACACAGAACTGCACGCATTGTATTCTTCACCTGACATAATTAGGAACTTAAAATCCAGACGTTTGAGATGGGCAGGGCATGTAGCACGTATGGGCCAATCCAGAAATGCATATAGAGTGTTAGTTGGGAGACCGGAGGGAAAAAGACGTTTAGGGAGGCCGAGACGTAGATGGGAGGATAATATTAAAATGGATTTGAGGGAGGTGGGGTATGATGATAGAGACTGGATTAATCTTGCACAGGATAGGGACCGATGCGATGGCGGGCTTATGTAAGGGTGGCAATGAACCTTCGGGTTCCTTAAAAGCCATTTGTAAGTAAGTCGGACAAAATGTAATATGTTTACTTTGCTCAACGGTTCAATTAGGAGTATATAAAAACATTAATTGCCACACTGAATAATGTATTATTATTATTATTATTATTATTATTATTATTATTATTATTATTATTATTCCATGTATTGTGGGTCCCTATCACCACGGCATGGTGCGTCCTCAGTTTGCGGATCGAGGAGACGGCCTCCAGATATGGAAGGTAGCTGTGAATATATTGAATAAGCAGTCGCGGACAGCCGATGAGGGGTGGTCCTCCAGCCTGGGGGTTGGGCGAAGGGCTAACAACCCATCACCGTAAAAAAAACAGCTTTTTACGAATCCTTCAAATAAGCCTCGGAATGGGACTGATTCTCTGGCACGACCACGGCAAAGGAATAAGGTTTTGAGATTTGGTACTTGGAATGTTACAAGTCTATATAGAACAGGAGGGGTAACATTAGTAGCAAAAGAACTAGCTAGGTATAGAATAGACTTTGTGGGAGTACAGAAGGTTAGGTTAGATGGGAATGGCACAGGGGCATATTTTGCGGGCTACCGGCGGTAGCCCAAGGAAATTACAAAAGAAAAAGTTTATAATATAACATAATGTAATAATTTTGTATTATTAGTTTTACCATAGTAATTAAAATTAAAGTAATTGTTAGATATATTTTGTGTAATAATAGGGTCAGCGGTAGACCAAACCCTTTAACCAGTATACGCCTCTGGAATGGCATAACACAAATAGGAGATTATTTGTTGTATTATGGGGAAGGAAACGATAATCACCAATTAGGAACAGATTAGAATGGATTTGAGGGAGGTGGGATATGATGATAGAGAATAGATTAATCTTGCTCAGGATAGGGATCAATGGCGGGCTTATGTGAGGGCGGCAATGAACCTCCGGGTTCCTTAAAAGCCAGTAAGTAAGTATTATTATTATTATTATTATTATTATTATTATTATTATTATTATTACTGATCACTAAATATGTGGTTCTATAATTCTTCTGTACCTACATGAATATTGATATTTTTAGATTATCTCTCTAGAAGGATAAAGTTATTAGGTTTTATCTCAGTTTTAATCTTCTTAATCTTTAGATGAGGATAACTATTTATTAGTTATTCATTTAATAGTAATATTGTAGAAAAACTGATTCAATAGGCCTATTATGTGCCAACGAACTGTTAAACGCCAGGAATTAACATGTCTTAAATCATAGCCAGGAAGAGAAAGATGACATAAATAAATGTAAGGAAGTAGCTACCTAATGGGGTTTGAATGTCTCGTGCTCTAAAGCCTTTTAATACAACAGAATTTCTCAAAAGAGTAATGATTAAAATAGTTTAAATAATTTGTCCATGAGAAGTTTTTAGTTTTGAAAAACTATGAATTTCTCGACTAAGTATCGAGAGAAGAATTTAGAAAATTCCTGATTATATTCAAGAGGAAGATAAAAAAAAGCAAGAAAAATCGTATATTATTCACTGGCTGTTGATGACAGTGACATTACTGATACTGCAAAGCTTGAGATTTTTATCCGCGGGATTGATCAAGATGTTAGTACAGGAACCAACACTGGTTGTAATTTTCATGTCAAGTACCTTTCCTACGTCTCCTTACTTCATAGGCTGTCTGTTGCATGTAATCACTGCAGTTCGAGTTTTGGTCACCGCTGGTCTATGCACTATAAAGTAGTAGGCCTACACTGCTGGTTTGTATATACGAGTATTTAACCATGTCCCCATGCGCGTCTGATATCAGATATTCTGGATAATTAGCCATGGTGTGGGAAGCAACGCATATTACGTAGAAGCCTTTAAAGAAGATAAAACAAATTTAAGCGCAACTCTCTTGATAACTGCTATAACGATAAGTTGCACGTGTAATACTCTCAGCGCGCGGTTCAGTAGGTGACTACTTGACTCCTTTAGGTAGCCTAATATTAGATAAAGACTGGAAGATTTAAACTGCGTAACATTGTAAACCACGCTTTCTCAACAGTAATGTACAGTAGTGGCAAAAAAAAAACCGGACGGACCCTTGTAGCTGATATCAGAGTCACAGATTGAAATTTTGCTAGTCACAAAACACATCCATCTTGTATAATTAATTGTAACAATGAAATTTATTGCATTTGTTCGATTCTTACAGTCTTTTATTTCCTTCAGTGCCTCAAACTTACAGACGAAAAAATGTTGAGTGTTTTATTTTCATCTGGCATCAATATTACATTTCTACCTCTATTCGGCAAAGATAACTGCGTATTTTTACATTAAATAGCAGTACATACCTCTGGCTTCACTATCCATATTGAAATTACCACAGTTCGACACAATACACAGCACAGGATTCTTTTGTATCAGCTACAAGGATCGGTCCGGTTTTTTTGCCACTACTGTACATCACGTCCACCCAAATATAGTTATCGACATTTTATAACAAACGTGTATAGGGGCTAGGTTAAATATGTATAATATATGCGAAGTAGCAATATTGCTTTATAGTGTATAATTATATTCCGATCCCTAATCATTATTGTGGTCTCTGTCACCATGGCATGGCGCGTTCTCAGGTTCCAGCTAGAGGAGACGTCCTCCAGATATGGAAAGTAGCTGCGAATATATTGAATAAGCAGTCGCGGACAGCCGATAAGGGGTGGTCCTCCAGCTTGAGGGTTGGGTGAAGGGCTAACAACCCACCACCGTGAAAAGCAGCTTGTTACGAAACCTCAACATGAGCCTTGGAATGGGACTGATTCTAAATGCTTGTTATTATTCTGTTAAAAAACGTTTGTCATTCAATCTGCTCTCGAAAAATCTGAAAATTATAATTTATAAAACAGTTAAGATTTGGTTTTTAACAATCATTCAATGACACGTGCGTGAACGAGGTGCGACACAACTTGAAACCAAAAGTTTGATGTGTGCGTGGCGCGTACTGTTGTGTGGTTTTTAATACACCGTCATTCTGTGCATCTCGCTAGGAGTATCATAAAATTCGCACGTTTCGTGTTGACATCGACTCACTTGTTGGCTGTTGCTTCAAGAGAAGAAGGATGATATTAATGTTTTAAAATTAATCCTATTGATTTACTGTGCAACTGAGGGTGTCACAGATATTTTCAATATAAGGATAGGCTACATTTCTAGCCATTTTTCTTGGAAATCCTGTCTTTGTACGACTTTTGCTAGGTAATCGTCCGGGTGCGGCCCGGGAATACTTGAGTTATAGTATAAATACAAAGAATATTTTCCTACCCATTTTGCATACTTACGACTGCCTACAGTGATATGTAACAATGCATTTTAAATACGAGTATAGCTGTCGATACTATAGTGAGATACTGTAATATTATCTGTTTAAAATTTGTTACTGGTGTGGCTAAAAATATTATTTGTAAAACTATACAGAGTGGAGGTAATCTTCGCACCAAAATGAAACTGGGAATCGATCATCAGGAGAGATTTGGAAAATCCAAACAAGTTTTTTCTCTATCATCACCGTTTTAGAGGAAATCGTTTTGTTTCTATGTTGGCAACATCACTGCTGCTGCAATAACTCTATCAAGCAAGGCCTCACTCCTTACCTTCCCCTCTCCCTCTGCTGTATTCAGTCGGTGACGCGCGACAGTGTGCTACGTTGCAATATTTATTTTAACGATTTTCGTAATTATTCAATTTAAATTCATGGCCTAAACGGTTTGATATACAAAAAAAGATTAAAGACATTAACTATTCAGATGATTTTTACCTATCTGCTTGTATAGCAATCAGTCATTTCTCTCGAGCCATTATTACAATAGAGCGCTGCAAACATTGGGCAAGGACTATTTTTTTTTCCTGCTTAACGATACTTCATCGAAGGAAAAGTGTAATAAAAGTTTTGTTACATTTGACATGTAAAATCACCTCTTAAATTTTGGTGCATCTTTCCTCTTGAAGTAAAGTAACACTGGATATTGAAGGGACGATAGGGTACAATTAAATGAATAGAAAACCTATATTACGTTTTGAGATTAAATGGACGGTTAATTAGAAAATTAAATTAGATATTTCAGGAGTCTGGCAACAACGCCGCTAACACATCTTTCTTCCTTCTTTTCGTAATACTGTACTGATGTAAGAGATCAACGAGCTCAGGTCTGTCTCCCTAGGGTAGACATATCGAAGTGAGCCATAGATGGCATTTGTCATATCCGTGGTTCGTGTTTTCTACAGTGGCTAGGTGACTGACAGCTCAGCTAAGAATTCGATTGCTCGAAGATAAGTTGTTAGTCTCTTGTCGTAGTAAAGATACTAAAAGCACGGGTTTTATTTTTTTTTTTGTTTTGTTTTTGTTTTACTATTGAGTTTACTTTCTTAAGGTGATTAATTATTGTAATGTTATAATAAAGTTTTGTTGTGGAAGTAAAAATTACAACCTTGATAAATAATTAGTGAATACCGAAAGATTTTTCTTTTAAGTACAATAACGTGTTGTGCAATACTTACGAAATAGACATTTTCTTGTGCAATGTTTGAAGTGTGAGATAATTCAATTTCAGTGCTTTCAAAATCAATGTTTTTAAACCTGTTTTCCATACTTAGAATATTAAAAATAGTTTAGAATGTATTATCCATTATGTGAGGGGAAAAATAATATATTATGTAATTAACTAATTAAATATTTTTCAATAAGCATGTTTAATATTGCAGTTTCGGAGTAAACCGCTTGTATGAATCTATTTCAATACGAACATATTGTACATAGGGATTTGGATTTTACGTATAGTATAATAACAAATTTAACACTTAACGTAAGAACGTTGTAACATTTGTAAGTATCTATCTCAAGGTTGTAGTGCGTGGTAGATTATTTTTATAGGAGATAGTTGCTACAATTGCCACGCGAGCCACAACCTCGTGTATTAGCGAATGACCTTGACAAGACTGCCCTTAGTAAACCTCTCCCTCTCTGGCAATGTTGCAATCTGTTCGCATCGTTCAGTGGCTTAAAATTAGTGGTTTTTAAATTAAATCTACACGAAAACCGTCCACACTATGGAAATACACCAGAGGAATAAATGATTTTTTATTACATTTTCTATCCATATGGACAACAATTATTATGCTACTCGCAATAGTTACCGAATAAGAGGGTGTAAAATATTTTGGATAAAACATTTTTTTTAGAAAACTGTGAACCTTCCACCAATATGGTTTTACACCTTTCTGTTACATAAAACATGAGTTATTCGCTCTGAAAATCTGTAGGGTTATTTCACTTCCACCCTGTATAGCCTTGGTCTTCCTCTTAGCTTTACATATTTTTCGGTTTGGATGTTGTTTAGATATCTATAAAAATAAAAATATTAGGATAACTTGTTTAAATAGCGCATTCATACGTGATGAAATGGTTCGCAGGTACTTACTGTGATGCGTTGAGCTCTGCCCAGATGTTGTGGTGAAACCTTGCATCATTCCCGACATAATTTTCCAATATGTAATCAGTAAAATGAAGGACGATCGTCTTGCGGTTGCAATACCATAATGCCATATATAAACATTTCCACTTATGTCGAGTCCAGAAATGACTTACCAAAGAACAACTTTAAGAACTGCCGTATTTCCGAGATATTGGATTTATATTCTTTTTCAACACAGAACTTAATTGCAAAAAATCTAGGTCTGGCCGCACATGGACTATGTACTAAAATACCCTGGGCCGTAGTTGGATATGTTTGTCTGGTCAGCTTTTCGTCTGGGCTGCAGCTAGACGCTCCCCAAAAGATATCACACAGCCAGTTCTCAACTAACGTCATAGCAATAACATGAAGGAAAAAAATACCTATTTATAACGAAATTAAATGCACAACTAGTACAGTTATTAAAGTTGATTAAGATAAAACAATTTTGTACCGAAATACATATGATATTTCCGTGCAGGAATTCTGCATTACCATATGGTAAGAATGGGTAGAACGGAGAGAAATTTTCTCAGACAACGGGATTCGAACCCCAGTTTTCAGCTCTACGTGCTGACGCTTTATCCACTAAGCCACACTGGATTCAAATTCCGATGCCGGATTGAATCATTCTCGGTTTAAGTTCTACCTCTTTATTTCCCTTTGGTGGCCTACCCTCATGTACTGTCACAGAATATGTGACAGTGGCACAGTGTCCAACACTATATACAGAGGTGCACTCATTACGAGTGATTAAGTGGCCGGGGTCCGACGGAACAAGGCGCCGCACAGTGATCCTTTTTCGCTAACTGGCCGCACAAAATACAAAAATTGAATATCACATATTTTCATGTTTTATGGAGTTTTTAATTATTATAATATCCAAGGATACAAGATTTATTACAGTTATGCTTATTTGTGCAGCTCTTGTGTTGTAAAAGAAGTCAGTCTGGTCTGAAGCCGAGCTCATAATTTATGTTCGATAACTGTGCTTGAAAGGACGTGTTTTTTCGAGGATTTTAATCGGTTACTGGTGTATATGAGAGGCCGAGGTATGTGCTATGTTTGTGATATTTTCAAAATCCCACACAACTTACTATTTTAAAGTGAAATTTGCTTGAAAATTGAGAAACTATTGCTATTTTAACTTCTAGTTTGAAATTTAGAATTGTCAACGATTGGTCAATTTTTTTTCTCCTATATAAAGACTAGCTGCTACGTTTTGCAACTTTGCCTTTTTTCAGGTTTTAGTAGTCTCAGAATAGATATCGCGGAACGATCTTTTTCATGTTTGGCTCCATACAGATGACAAAGCAGAAAGAAGTGATGAACTGTGTAACTGTTTACTGTAAAATAATGATTTGAAAACTTACTGATAATCCGTTTTGAAGATACTGTTAAGATTGTTAATTTTGCTTGCTTGTCACCGAATTCTGAGTAAATTCCAGCCACAAAAAGAAATGGTTAGAGAGAAATATGCTTTATATGAACAAAATATAGAACAAGTCTCCATAAGTGGCTTGTCATCAAATTCTGAATATGCTTTTGGTGTCGTCAGATCGTGTAATAAGCAGTCTCACAAAGAAAACGCGAAAGAGAAGTGGATCTATACTCAATGAAGTTCTTTGTTTATCAAGACCCCGCGCCCGCTTCAGGAACTTAATCTGAAGCTCACACCAGCACTGAAAACTAAATATTATTGAAAACACTTTTAACACTGAATTACATTAAAGGAAAAATTAGTAGTGACAACTGTTCATTATTAGTGTCATCTTCCTCATTACTTTATACTTGTAAAATTTTTCTCACAATTTATAATAAAAATCTAGCTATGTCATAATAAAAAACACTGAAATGATAAATGGGTGGTACATCTCTCAAAATGAATGTTTGATTACAATACCACCTTTCTTAGAAGGACCACATAAGTAGCACATAGCTGCAGGAATGGCACGCGCCTCACTGCTACTGTAGAGGTGAAATCATCATTGTGAATATACGTATAAATATATGTAGGAATACACTCACGTGTATCTAGTTTTAATGTATTATATTATATTTTGTTATGATAAACTTGTTAAAATTTGAGGCACCCACTACTTTCTCTATGGAAAGAAAATGTACTTGCTGATTGTAGTGAAATATCTTACTTCATTAACCACGTCTCTTATTATCCCGAGTTAACTCGGGTTGCTACATGTGTCAAAATTTATTAACCCGAGTTAACTAGTTTGAGTCTCATTGTCTACTTCATAGTGATTTTTTAAGTATGTAAGAAAATTAGTGATGTACAGTGATTCTGCAATATTAAATGACCTCTTTACGAAAATAAAAAAAAATATGACACTTTTTTTCACAAAACTGGTAAAATAAATAGTAAGGGAAGAGGTTAACATAAAGGAAACCATGTAGTGTTTTTATTGAAATATTATGTCATGTGTGAAGTTAAGAGTGTAATTAAAATAAAAATGATAATGTAACTGATTTCTTCCACGTATTTTACTTATATATACAGTATTTCATACATGCAGTGATGAAGACCTGAAGTTGTACAGTGTTGTTATAGAATATCTATATGTCTGTGATTGAGAGTTAATATTAAACCTGAATTGAATTCGAGCATGTCAATATGGTTAAGGAAAATGCTTAACATGTGTACAAATTGTTATTTTAATGTTTATAACATCATTTCAATACTGAATCGAATTTTGCTAGGCCAGATACCGTAAAAGGATCAATGTGCACCGTCTTGAATCACGAAATGATTACTTACGCTTATCATATTACTATGGTGTACCGAAGTACAGTACATAATTATGATATTTTCGTGCAGGAATTCTGCATTGCCACATGGTAAAGAATGGATAGAACGGAGAAAAATTATCCAAAGGGGAATAGAAAGGTAAAACTTGAACTGAGAAGGATTCAATCCGGCATCGGAATTTGAATGTGGTATGGCTTAGTGGATAAAGCGTCAGCACGTAGAGCTGAAAATCCGGGTTCGAATCCCGGTGCCAGAGAGAAATACCGCAAGTAATACACGCTGGTAGCTTGGGAACTCGAATAATAATTAAACACTTAATTTAGGCCGTTTAATGTATTATAACAAGTTCTGAATTTATCACATTTGTTTATATTTATGACATATTACGAATTTTACGCGTCGTGTACAAATTATTTTTTTACGCGTAAGCTCATAATCCTGACCGTAAGGTGTTACGGAATACCTTTATTTTTTAAATCAGAGATTCCAAATGTACAGAACCAGTCTTCAAACCGGTCACAATTTGACCTAGTAGTGTTGTTAGAGGAGAGATTCTATGAGACAGGGGCGTCTCGTCCTTTGGGGGCTTTCGGGGCTCAGCCCCGCATGAACATTTACGTAGTATATTATTTCAGATATTTACGAACAACTCTCAAATATAGAGGAAGTCTCGTTCTCTCTGTAGTCAAGGTTTGGACTTCTCCGCGGAGGAGATGCTATAGTCTTTTGTTGTAGAAGCGACAGAATAATTCTAGCCCGGAAATGCTAGATCCCCCAATATAGACCTTACGAGGAGAGTATGACGTAGTTCCTGGTTCGGCGTAGCGCTCAGTGTACGGGGATGCTAGATCCTATAACACAGATGTTGCGAATGAAGGCGCCAGGAGAGGGACGACTGTTAGGGCTCATTCACTTCTGTCGCAGTCGCTTTCGTATCGCGGTAAATAATGTAATACAAGTAAAGATAATGTAATTTTATGAGCAATAATGAAATGACTTTTTAGTTTTAGTACCACTCATGGCAAACTATAATCAAATAGCCCCGGACAAATTCTAGGCCACGAGACGCCACTGCTATGAGTCTGATCCTGTCGGGCTATTCAAAGGTCAGCTTTGTGACTTCGATGCCTGACGGAGCAGTTGGAGCCGCGGAAATGAGATAAAGTGATTGTTCTGGTCCACAAACGAGATTTAACCGTAATTTATTGAACTTAGTTTCCACAGAAAAAAATGAATTTAGATTTCCAACACTTCTTTGCGAGAAATGTGGGCAAAGTGATTATAATACAGGTTTTTTTTTTTAAGTGTGGTACTTCATTTCAATCGACATCTTCACTTATCAAGAAATCATGGCATGATCTCGTAAACTCTGAACACCATTTTCATTTAATTCATAGGTTTCTGCCCAAGGACAGGTTTTTCACTGAAACCCAGCATTCTCCAATCTTTCCTACTTTCTACCTTTCTAGTAGTCTCCTAAACACCATTTATAGTTTGGTAAATGAGCAATTAATAGAAATTTTCGAATGCAGTCCAGTAGGGACATTAAAATATTCAAATCGTAATATCACAATTTAAGACACTATGTGAAAGTTTCAAACGAAATGGAAATATAAAAATTAGACATTAATCTTCAAAAAGGTGGAAAAATTAAAATATCTTGGAGCAACAATAACAAATATAAATGGTACTCGGGAGAAAATTAAACGCAGAATAAATACGGGAAATGCCTGTTATTATTCGGTTGAGAAGCTTTTGTTATTCAGTCTGCTCTCAAGAAAGATGAAAGTTAGAATTTATAAAACAGTTACATTCCGGTTGTTCTCTATGGTTGTGAAATTTGGACTCTCACTTTGAGAGAGGAACAGCGGCTAAGGGTGTTTGAGAATAAGGAGGTTAGGAAAATATTGGGAACTAAGAGGGATGAAGTTACAGGAGAATGGAGAAAGTTACACAACGCAGAACTGTACGCTTTGTATTCTTCACCTGACATAACTAGGAACATTAAATCCAGACGTCGCACGGTGTGAAATTTCGCCAATCTAGCTGGCCAAAAATATTTGTCGCTTCTATAAGCACGTGTAGTAATGTTTTATGTTACAATAACATGAGATTACCCTTATTCTATCATTTGAAGACAGTTTCAGATGCGCGAGGTTTCTGAACTCGCGAGGATGTCGGTTCGAATCTCTACGGATTACAAAAAAATATGTTACATTTTGGAATTGGCATAGAAAATTCTTAAATTGGGCAATTGGAAAAGAAAAATTACTGTAGGTAATGTTCAATATTTTAAAAATAATTTTATTACTTCTTTAACCAAAAATAATTATTTTGCGTTAAGTGTTGGAGGGATAATTATCGGACAATTATAATACTGACACGTACACATTTTAATCACTGTCTTAGCAGATATGGAAAAACCTACTGTATTTTAACTCACATATATTCTATCTAACATCTAGAATCTTAAACATTTTCACAATACATCACACTTTAGAACATAATAAAATATATAAAATATTATTGTCCAGCAGTGGGGAAATAAAGACATGTTAGCCAGTAGTTTATAAGTGAATGAAATTACACTTAAAAGTAACATTTAATAATGATAGTAATAATAATAAAAATAACAATAATAATAATAATAGTAATAATAATAATAATAGCATACTAAACATAATAATTGAATAAACAGAAAATAAATACTCTTGTGTAAATGGAGATAGAGCAGACTGATCACACAAACAGAACATAATACGAAATAGAAATATTAAAAAAAGAATGAAAACGGTAAGAAGGCAATAATACTAACTCAAAATAAAGTGAATAATAAAATATTAATATAATAAAGAAGGGATATATTAAAATACTGACTGACACTTAAATTAAAACGGGTAATATCTAAGCAAGAGAATGTTTTCAGACTAACAAATGCTTAAAACTCATTATCACTCTCACTATCTCCAACATTAAAGGGAATGTCAGGGTCCGTAAGCAACTTTATAGCGGTGATAAATCAACATGTGTTGTGTGCCGAAACTTTCTGAGACTGGAGATGATAGGATCACTTGAAATCAACATCATAGAAAGTATATCTCTGTTAGTATGGATTCTTGACATCTTTCTAGTATGATTCTGCCTGTATCTTCTACAGTCCTTGTTGCGAGCCTCTTGTGCTTCTTCCGATAGTTGACCTATTGTAGCATGAAATTACTTACAATTTCTGGGCCATGTACCAGGATCTTATGAACAGATACTGCCATATAATACCATGGATATAAATTAATGTACAGTTCTCTTGTTTGATTTAAATATTGTTTGAATTTATTTTCATTGGTGTCCTAATACTATTTAGAACATCCTCTTACACACTTGGTAATCTATGAACTGTATGGTCCAATAATGACTGTAATTTAATTTCTGCATTTACTTCTGTGATCGAAATACTGTCCTCTAGAGGGTAGCATGCTTCTTTTGCCTGACGTAAAATGTAGTAGGAAGGATCTATCAGTGATCCTAATTCTTTTGCATTGTTGTACACAATTTTATATTGATTGTACGTAAGATTGGCATTAACATAGAAGGATAATGCCTGTTCAGGAGTAATTTGCTTCGGTTTTGATTCGAATAACTGCCTGGCTTTTTATTTTTGTTGCTCTTTTAAGGGAAGCTAGGAACAGTTCTTTAACAATGTTAGCAGCATCTCTTTACCCTAAATGTTTAAGATCTAGTTCAGCTGCTAACATTACAGCTCCGGAACCTTGCCCCTGAGAAAAATATTTAGCTTTCCGCCTCTTACTCCTGTAACTACTATCACCAAAGAATAATTTTGGCCTACCTTACTTGAACCCGATTTGTTCGTAAATTCTGCACAGTCCGATTTCATGTTTCTATGTATTTCTGCTGCGAATGTTAAGTCACAATCTAACCACTGATGATTCAATTAAAAAAATTGATGCATCCGTCTTCCACACTTAACCCACTTGTTATTAAACTGTATCGAACGTTTTGACAAAAAAAATTTTCATTTTATTAAGAGTTGTTTTATTACATTCTTCTATGTCCAAAGCCTGAAGCAGCGAGTCCAGCATTTTTGTATTCCTTGTTTGTTTGTTTGGAGCTACTACGCCACACTTCAAACAGCCTCCGCCTTGCAATTGAAGTGCGCGAGTCTGAAAATGACAAACTTCCGCACATTTCCGCACTTTGAGATTTTGCATGCATATTTAAAACAAATCGATCTTCATAATTATGTAAATTCCAGAGTTTGGAACTTTTTGGAAATTTTCAAAACTCTATTTAAAGGAGAAAATATGTTTTTAAAATCCTATATTTTTTGGCCATTTTAAACTTAATGCTGTGGCTTATTAGTAGAAAACAAATTATTTAAATATATATAGGATTAAAGTGCATACCTTCCTCTGCATTTTCCATGTTTCACTTTTAAAATACCACGCTTCTGACAAAAGTTACACAGCTTCTTATGGTGCGCTGAACGCAACTGAGAACGGCAACCGAAACCTTATCTCGAGGCGTATGTTTATGCTTGTGCTGAGTGTAAACTATGATGACCCTTGCCAAACAAAATGCAGAACAAGATACTCCAGACATTTAAGAATAAAATGTACTGCAGCATGGATCTCAATTTTCGAAGTCAAAAATTGACTTTTGGCCAGCTAGATTGGCGAAATTTCACACTGTGCGTCGGCCTGGATGACGCAGTCGATAGAGTACTGGCCGTCTGTGCCCGAGGTAATTTTGCATGAAACCTCAGTGTTGTTGTTTAGTCAACTGTCTCAAGACAGATTGGAATCTCATAAGTGATATCAAAAAGACATCGCTCGTGAGGCAACTAAGTAAGGAGATAATGGGGTTAGGCCAGGCTGTCTCACTTTCCTTAAGCAGGTTGCGTTTTCGTTTCGGCTCTTCACTTCAAATACAAATAACCAATAAATTTGGAACCTATGTGGATCTTCCATGAGTTCTTGCACTCTTAAAAAAGTAGGCCTAATATTTCGCGTTATTTGTGAATTTTCATTCTTGAAACCTCCTGTTATCATTGTCAGCCACTTATTCATAGATTACTTTCTTTTGACACTCGTTTGAATAATTCTGTATAAATTGTTTTCTAGATATTTAAACGAGCTTTCTGTAGTATCGTTATTATTCAATCCACCTGTAGATACACATTTTCGTCTGCAGAGGAGAGAGGTGTCACGTTGGCCGCGAGTTTTTACTGAATAGTCTCCTCGTAATTTTGGATTGTAATAAAAACCTCCTTTGAACTCCCAACGATTTCTCAAGTTTATTTCTAACGTATCATGTTATGCATATTAGGGAATATAAAAATATAATTTTACAGGTATTTATTTGTTCTGCAACAAATTTCAACTGCTGTAGAGAATAAATGGTTTTTGTTACGGTATGAAATAGTGTCGTGCATTTCAACCGCTATGTTCGGTTCAAGTTTGTCGAGCGTGACAAGAACCGAAGTCTGCTTTGAAGAAGCGAGTCTGTCACAGCTCGCTCGAACTTGCGCCTTGTATGATCTGTGACCTTCAAGTTGGCTGGCTTCTCCCATCTCATCATGCTTTTACCTGAGTAAAGTTTTTAGAACAATTCTGATGGAATTTTATTTAGATGTAAAGACAGGTAATTTTTATTACAAAAATATTATTAAACTTCGACAGAAATATTCGTACATATAGATAAGTACATCACATTATGTTTTAAAAGTGCATGACAGTTGTTACTGAACCAATTACCGACAGAAAATAGCTGTAATTACATTCTTAACATCCATTAACAGGGTTACAATGTAAACTACATCTTCCTGTATCCAAAGTGTTTAAATTTTTATCTTCTTCCTCCATTCTTCTCTTGCCTTCCAATCCCGTTCTTTCAAGCCTCTCTCCTTCATTCCACTTCTTATATCGTCCATCCAGGTTTTCCTTGGTCTTCCCCTCTTTCCTCTTCCGGGCGGAATCCATTCCAAAATCTGTCTGAGCAATCTTGTTTCTGGCATTCTACGTACGTGGCCATACCTTTCTAATTGCTTGTAGCTAACGAAATCTAACAATTTCGTGTCTAATGGTTGTGTTTCGAATTTTTTTCCAATTTAGAATGTCTAGTGGAACGTCTAAAATAATTCATTTCAGTGGAGAGGAGTTTTAATCTCAGATTCGTGCTTAAATGCCACTTAACATAATATTCAAATTAATCACAGTTGCTCGGACACATTACTTATGTGACTATACGGATGATGAAAGTATTAGCGACGTGTATTATAAGCATTATGTTCAATTCAAAATAGTCGATTTTCGCTCTGCAAAAGAAGGCCTGTCGTGTTTGTTCCACCTTGTTATAAAAATATTCGCTGTCCTTCACTCTCATCCCTTCATATTTTAACATAGATCTCGCTATTAGTTTTTTTATATTAAATACGATGTAAGACGAAGTTTGTAATGTCTTGATTGTCTTTCTCGTGTTCTAACATTGCAGGGCACTATTTTAAACCGCTTAAGGATTTGAGCACTTTCTTGCGATTAGTTTTTCATATGGAATAAGACAAAGTTTGCAATGTCTTGGTTTCCTCTCTCATGTTTGAACATTGCACAATATTAGTCGGTACTTCGAACATACGCGTTTTTTAATATATTTTGTTTCATATTTATACGTATATTTTTGTGAATATTTATTCATATTAATAACAAGAAAAGTTACCTATACTCATTACTATGCGTAAGTTCGCAAGATATGTGCCTGATATCATTATGCAGCTAAAGCATAAAGGTGAAGAGAGAAGAGTATCTAAGGAGAAAGGCACCAAACATATGTAAGGAAAGAGGAAGATAGAACAAACGCAAAGGGAGCTTTGGTTCTTCAGAGACTCGGCAAACATGAACCGAACATAAGGCCTCTTACCGGTTTTTGATAGACTCGGTTATTTTAGTTTATATGCTTCACTTTCACATACTGTTGAGCTGTCTGTGGAGTAGGGCGAAGTTGTAGTATCGTGACATCTCCTCGCATGTTCGAACATTGCACGACACTAGTATGAAACACAATTTGCGTATCTTATCTGCCTTTCTTTCTTTGTAATTTCGTCTTTTTGATATATTCATGGAGTGAAACGTGACCTCTACATATATGATCTTGTCCACGCCTGTGGAGTAACAGTCAGCACGTCTGGCTGCGAAACCAGTTGGCCCGGGTTCGAATCCCGGTCGGGGCAAGTTACCTGGTTGAGATTTTTTTTCCGGGGTTTTCCCTCAACCCAATACGAGCAAATGCTGGGTAACTTTCGGTGCTGGACCACGGACTCATTTCACCGGCATTATCACTTTCATATCGTTCAGACGCTAAACAACCTAGATGTTGATACAGCGTCGTAAAATAACCCAATAAAATATATGACATTTTTAATTTGTTACATTACTTTTCTATTTACTCATATTTGATCTATTTTTACTTCTTTGTTAGATACTTTCATTACCTGTGGTATTTTCTAGAACGTAACTGGTTCCCTATCATACGTTTCCGACCCTTCATGAGTAGGCCTAATACAGGCCTGCAGAACCCGTAAGTAGGGGAAATATGACGTTAGCCTCACTCCACTTCTATTGGGGATATTCGACTTCTGCGGAGAGTTGTTGACATTATTTACGTGTGGAAGATTCATCATTGGTGCATTGCAATTTTCAAAAAAGATTGTAATAAAGTCATTGTATTTATAATGCGTCATTTCGTTTCAAGGCTTACGATTATGCTAGATTTCCTGTCGTTAGTTTCTTTGAGATTTCTTTGCGCCTAACCTGCTTTACATTTTCCAAAACTTTCCTCCTATTATCACCTACGGAAACATAAATTTGTAACATTTAAGTAATGAACTTTGAAATTGATATAAAGTCACTATTCATTTCAATACAAAATGAACACAATAAGTTATGTCCTTAATTTAACATTATATAAATAAATATTCAATATACAATTCGTAATAATGAATTTACCCGAAAGTTTGTCTATTCCATAATTCTTAATATGAACTTTGTTGAAATGTCGTTTAATATTGAAATGAGTAGAAATAAATTGGATGGGACACAGTAAATAAGCAATTCTTTCGTCTTCTTCAACAACAAAATAATCATATTCTCATTTCCTTTGGAAGTAGTATTTCTTCACGGGTTTATGTTTTGCCATGTTTCAGTTCTCTTCAAACTGCAGTACGCGTTTTGTGTAATTCATTCATTCATTCATTCGGCTGCAGTGCGTTACAATGTTGAATGGCCGCATTGACCTCCGGTCATATAGCTATCACTTACTTATCAACAAAAAATATATATATATATATATATATATATATATATATATATACTGTACATATATATAGACCTTTTTTTACTTGTCTTTTAACTTATTTCCCACATTCGTTTTTCTCTTACTTCCCAAAGGTATGTTTCTAAGGATTTTATTATCTGTTCATTTGTAATTCTTGATAGCGTATTGTGTACCTGCCGCCGCGAGAATGAATGTTGATATAGCCGAGCGCAATTAGAACGCTATGATCATACTGGAAGAAAAGGTGGGTGGGGTAGGATGTGTACGAAGTCAGTCGCTCTGAGGAGCTACAGTTTTGCAGGTCTGGCCTAATACAATTCAGTGGCGAAGAAGCTGTTGAAGTATATCTGATGCTGTTAAAATAAAATATATCACATTATGAGTTTTATAATTCTAAAATCAAGATTTTTAGAAGAATAGCCATGAAAATGCTTCATTAATACTAAAGTGGATGCTTCTCTTCTTCGCTTCGTAATTCGTGAAAATTGCGAACAGGAAGTACACCACATCAGTGGCATATTGGACTGTGCACAGGTGAAAATCATGAGGCTTCATTTCACGTTGAAGCTACTGCACAGTCTAGTATATACAGTCGCGAAGCTTGAGTTGATGAGGGTACTAGGAACAATAGATGTGCCAATACTGTTTCACATTGTATGTAATGAGGCGATAGTAGTGATCGTAGTGGTTAGCAACTATCTATGGATGCATATTCCATACGTATTGAGCTTCGTGACTGTGTATAATAAACTGTGGCTACTGATTGTCTAGCCTCCAATTACTCGATGCTTTATCTTACTTTGACCTTCTGGCTTCCTTATCGGCTTGTACATGAAGTTGTGTTGCAAGGTAAATTGCAGGTTTCTTTTATCATTACAGTCTAATAACATCAGTACATGCTTGGTTGCAAAACGAACAAACAAAAACATCGGAATTATATAATCTATACCGTGTAAAATACTTAATCTAAAATAATTCTCCTTCATGTTCTTCAAATAATAAAGACTGATAACTAGGGACCGGATTTTTAAAAAATGTGTATTTGCATATATGCAAATGCATATTTCGAGGATTATTGGAGTTATTGCATATTCTATACACTACAACATATTTCGACATATCGTCGGTCTCTTGATAAAAGTGACCAAGTCCAAAATGCAAAATTGTTTGAAAAAGGCATTTAAAAGTTTAATGAACCATCCAGAGATAACTGTACTTAAGAAACATTAAATATTATATATTACAGTTATATAAACACTAATAATTTTTTTGTAAAAATTGTCCAATTTTTCTCCACTAGCTTTTTTCATATTTATAGATAAAACACACATGTTGGGTCAATTATACAGTGTTCATAGATTTGATAAGAATCATTAAAGATTATATATTACAGTTATATGAACACTAATAATTTTTTGTAAAAATTGACCAATTTTTCTTCACTAGCTTTTTTCATATTTATAGATAAAACACACATGTTGAGTCAATTATACAGTGTTCATAGATTTGATAAGAAACATTAAAGATATATGAACACTAATAACTGTAATATATAATCTTTAATGTTTCTTATCAAATCTATGAACACTGTATAATTGACCCAACATGTGTGTTTTATCTATAAATATAACTGTACTTCATTAGATGTTAGTAATTAGTTATTTTGAAGGTAAGTATGCTATATTATTTTAGTTTTTAATATAAAATTATGTCTTAAATTTTCATAATGCTTGGAAGCCTTCAATGTGACTTGGTCACTTTTACCAAGAAACTTACATATATGTTTCAAATTAAGGACAATTTCATTAGGTATAATAATTTGGTTTTACCTGTGTTTTGGATATTCCTTGCCTGTTTCTATTTCCTAGTCTCTGAGTAACGGGACCTCTCCGAGTAACGGGGCTTTGCTTTTACCATTTACAATACAAAGAAGTGGCTATGGTCCGTCCCAGGAATCTGTAGAGTAGAAAGACGAAATAAGAAAGTGATATGTGGGAGGGCTAGAACCAGTGACCACTCTGGGAGGGGAGACATTGTTTGAACGAAGCTTCCAATCGTTTGCAGGAAGGAGATCATTTCTATCTGAACTCACTACCACGAGCATCTTACCCCTTAGCGGCCTCGAGCTGATGCTGCCCGCAATACACTCTGGCACAGGTAGACTCCTCCTCCATTTGCGCCAAGTCATTTTACAGAATCCTGGGGCTGACCATGGGCTACTTCGAAAGGAAAGGGGTGGAATTTTCCTGCATTCCTTTGACCATCATAGCAGACAATAGCCCCAGAGGGTTGTTATTTGTAATTCAGGATTTTACTAACTTCAAAACCACTGACTACAATAATAACATTACTTTCGATTTAAAATATAGACTTTTTATTATATTAATTGATTTTCTTCGGTTGCTTTGATTTTCCATAATATTCCATAACTTAGCTCTATTTACTGGATCGAAAGCCTCTTCAAAATCAATTTATTACGTCTATTTTTTTATATTTATCGTGAATCTGTTTCCAAAAAGAGAACTTTCCTTTGTTTAGCTGCTTTGAAAATAATAATAATATTTTCTTCTGAATTATTATTATTATTATTATTATTATTATTATTATTATTATTATTATTGTTGTTATTATTATTGTCTTATTTGAGGGAGGTGGGATATGATGATAGAGAATGGATTAATCTTGCTCAGGATAGGGACCAATGGCGGGCTTATGTGAGGGCGGCAATGAACCTCCGGGTTCCTTAAAATCCAGTAAGTAAGTAAATAAGTTATTATTGTCTTACCATCGACACATAATGCATTAAGTTGCGTTCTTCAATTGTTAAACGAAGCCGGAGTTATTGGGGTTCCCATGGTAATTCATACTTATCCTTGAAATTAAGGTGGGCATTGAAAGTCTGATTGCCTTCACGCAATGTTACGTTACAGCTTGCATGACATTTATCTGTTATTGAAAGTTACCCCATACAACAATACCAGGAATGCATTTTAAATACAGTATAGCCTGTAATATTATCAGTGCTGCTGTTAAAAATGTGTAGGCAGGTTACAAAATGTATTGTTCCATATTGACAAATGAACAAATTGCGTAACAAAGAGTAATTCAAAACAAGATAATAAGAAAGTCTGACATCTGTTGTAAAAGAATAATGTATGCCTAATATGCCTATATAACTCAGACCAAAATTACCTTTGTCTCCAGAGATTTCGTTTCGCATCAATCTTGTTGGTTAAATTTGGTAGTAATCTTACTTTGATCAATTTCATTAACGTTACTCATTTATATTTCTCTTAAATGATAAAATTTATGTTCGAGACACAAAAGAGAAAAATTATAACGTTTTAACATGAAAAGTTTGCTCTGATAACATACGTGGTATCTTGGAAACAGTAGCGGGTGCTTGACTGTTCATCATTCACCCATATGAGGCCAGTTGTGTAGACCAATTTACTGACAGAGTCGTTGCCTATGATGTGGCCCACAGGAGGCTGGTCTGTGCTATACCGCGATGAGGTAGTGATGAAGATTTGTTGGGCTGCCACACGCTACAGAGGAACCGGAGTTCCCGGAGAAAACCCTGAGTACCTGGACCACGGGCTTGCCTAATACGGGTTATAGATCGGGGGTACGTCGGGGATCGAACCCGGGTCCACAGAATTAGAAGTCTATCGCTCTCGACATTAAATGTTAATTTAGTTATTTACTTATTTATTTATTTAATGTATGTATTTATTTATTTAATTTATTTATTTTATTAATTTAATTTATTCAATTTATTTACTTAATTTATTTAATTTATTTATCTAATTTATTTAATATATTTACTTAATTTATTTATCTAATTTATTTAATTTATTTATTTAATTTATTAAATTTATTTATTTATTTTATTTGTATTTATTTATTTTATTTATCTATTTATTTACCTATTTATTTATCTATCTATTTATCTATTTATTTATTCTTACATAGCTTTTCTCAACATGAAGATACAATTTTACATATGTAATTTTACTTCTCCATACTCTCCTACCGAAATAATCTTTACCATTTAAATCTATTCTTCACATGCTAACAGTGTAACTCGTCCCATCCATACGTTGACTGGTCAGCCTCGCTTCATTCTACCCTATAGCATCCAGTTCAGTGTCTGTTTAACTATATATTTTGTTGTTCATACGCATTTGTGTCCATACCATCTTAGTTATTCAATATTCTGTGCAATGCTTTCGTTAATCTCCGTTTTCATTCTGATATTTTCGTTCCTCACTATCCACTTTAGATAATCTTTTTTTTTTTATTTTATTCTATTTTAGTAGGCTATTTTACGACCCTTTATCAACATCTTAGGTTATTTAGCGTCTGAATGAGATGAAGGTGATAATACCGGTGAAATGAGTCCGGGGTCCAGCACCGAAAGTTACTCAGCATTTGCTCATATTGGGTTGAGGGAAAACCCCGGAAAAAACCTCAACCAGGCAATTTGCCCCGACCGGGAATCGAACTCGGACCACCTGGTTTCGCGGCTAGACGCGCTAACCGTCACTCCACAGGTGTGGAGTAGATAAACTTACTGCACGCTTAAAATAATTCATTTCTATGGTTAATAATTTATTCTTTGGAACTAGTCAAAGGACACTACGCAATAAAAGTAGAAGAGACAAAGTGGTGACATTTCTAACATACAGAAGTGAAAACTGGACACCTGAGTATATCCTGTGAAAAAATAGAAGCCGTAGAAATGCGTTTCGTAAGACGTATATCAGAATACAGTTTGAGATCACATCAAGATCTTAGTAAGAGGAGAATTAAATATATTCGATTTAGTTGACAAAATAACACTAAATTACAATGGCTTCAGCATACAGAGCGGGTAGACTTATTGTTAGGAAGACTAACTAAACAAATATTGCAATATAAACCTGGAGCAGTGATCCCAAAACTTTTTGAACGCGCAACCCACTTTTGGACGTGATTTCAGTTTGCGATCTCCTCCTCCTCACTACCGTACCGGGTCTTGACTCCATTTCAAAAATACAAATCCCTGTAAAATCGTAAACAACTATAAAAAAATTTACTCAACACCAGTGTGTAAGTTTCCACTAGAAGTACGATTTTGAACAGCTTTTTGAGTACTTTTCGAAAAAAAAAAATCAAAAGAATTACGATAGTCACAGATGGATACTGAATCCATTGCGTTCAATTGGCTGATATTCCAAAAAATATGAAGGAAAATATGATGGAATGTTGAAACTAGACTATTTTTCGCAGAGCATTGACTAGTTTTGCACGAAAATATACCTCGAGATTGCAAAAGAAGTTCTTATATTTTTGGTAACATTTGCAACACCCCGAATTCATACAAATTAAGTATCTTGCCTATGATTGCCATCAAAACAAAAGCGAGAAATCTCGAATTTGAAAATGACATCACTGTGTGTGTATCGAATACATAGTCCAGATTTAAGAGGCTACGTTCTGAAAAACAGGCACAGTTATTAGGATTAATTATTTTTATTTTATTACTGCTGAGAGATTTTTTAATTTTTTATGTTGAAAATTGTTTAGATTTCCAAATGCAAAATAAATATATGTTAATAAGGCGTTTTTTTTTTTCATTTTGTAAATCATCTTGCGACCCCCCCCCCCCCCTCAGCTCTTTAAATGACTCTCAGGGAGTCGCAACTCACACTTTGGGAACCAGTGACCTAGAGAATACCATCGGCCGTCCTATGGCTAGATGGGAGGATACGCATTGAGTTAGAACAAACTTTTTAGCCTAAACTTGTAGTAGTAGTAGAAGTAGTAATACTTCTTTGAATGTCCATGTTCCAGCATCTTATTTGAGTATACTTTTAACAGTTTAATTATACAGTGCTTTCATTTGAAAATTTCCAGTCTAAATAACTAATTATTTAAATTGAATTCAATTAAAAATATATGCGTCTATTTAGATATTGAGGGAAAAGTATGAAACCAGGCTTAATTGCATTTTAGATTTCATCCCTCACCCCCGCAACCCCCACTTTGAAATTTCAAATGGCATCCCTATATTTTTATACTTAAATATGAAAGAGTATCGGTATTCAATTGTTTATACACCTCATTCATTTGTTTTCGCATTTTTTTGTTTTCTATCGCCACCTGGCAACCAAGATTTTTTGTTATTGTTGATTAGAGCTGAAGAGAATAAAGCTACAAAAACTTATTGAGCATTTCATGTAATAGTTGTGTTTGTGTATTAAATTCTTTTAAAATGGTGTATACCCTTCAAGAGAGAATATAAATCATCCTCATTGATTAAATTTAGGAAATTACACAAAATATGCTGTGTTTTCATCCTACAATCAACTGATAATAACAGAAATACAGGTTGCCAGGCGACGATAGAAAACAAAAGATGCGAAAACAAATGAATGAGGTGTATAAATAAATTGAATGCTCTTTCATAATTAAGTATAAAAATATAGGGGTGCCATTTGAAATTTCAAAGTGAGGGAGGCTGCGGGTGGAAGTGAAATCTAAAATGCAGTTGAGCCTGGTTTCAGACTTCCCCCTCAATATCTAAATTGACGCGTTTTTTGTTGAAATTGAATTCAATTTAAATAATTAGTTATTTAGACTGGAAAGTTTTGAAATAAAAGCCCTGTATAATAATTTTGTTTCTCGCAAAATGTTCTTGCTCCATACCACATGAGTTATTCATACAAAATAATGATTCCCCATGTTTCAGTAATCGGTTTTTCAGCTTCAAAATCAGACGAGCCATTTTCTTGCACAATAGAACCCAAATATTTAGAATATTGTATTTGGATTTGCATTCCCAGTGAAATGTTTGTCTTATAATTTATTTTAAGCTCCATATTTGTCATATTCGTGTAGTTTCCCTCCTACATAATTTGCATCTTTAACAACTCTATTGATAACAACCTGATCAACAACAAACAAGTTGTGTACAAATACATTATCTGCGATATATAATGTATACAGAAATAGTTGTTGAACAAAAATATGTAGGACGTGAGTACTTCATGTGTACTGAATACGTGCAATAACGACAGCTTTTGTTTCAGCGTGACCTTGGTTGCAAGCCAGTGTGACGTAATGAGGGAGCAGCAATTACGTGAAAACTCAGAAACACACAGGAAGTCCATTCATCATCACACCGCTGCGTAAGTATGCGAGAAATTACCTTCAATCAAGATTTCCTCAACAGCTGTTCTTGCACTATAACGAATACTTCCTAACACCCACAGGGAGTTCGAAATATCGTTGTCTAGGATGTGAATAAGTATCTGTCATTGTTTATTAAAGAACTTGCTGTTGGAGGTGTTGTTCTATATGACACAGTTTCTGCTTCTACAAAAAAGGATTTTTGTAATAATAAGCGTTATTATTCGAGGGTTACTAGGATGGAACGGACAGATTTTCTTGTAATACTGTCGCAACTCCGTCTTTGGTTGCTAATAATTTATTACGTACGACGTATTTATTGGAACATCTTATATGCAAATGGAAGAATAAAAACTGATATATATGAAAAATGATAATTTTATTCCCAAAATAAATTATACATTGTTTAAAAAGAACAAAAACACATGTAATACTTCTAATTTTACAGACTTCCAACGGCTTGGTACAGTTAAATAATAAAATATGAAACTAGACACAGCGTTGCCAATTCTGCTGCTTGGCTGGATCGCAAAATTGCTTACAAATTATCGTACTTTTCGTTGAAGGATCATATACTGCATATAAATATAGACCTATTTTGATTATTTTACTTAAACCTCTTCACAATGTTTTATTTAAATATTTTTTTTTAGTTCTTATAAGGAAATAATTGCTAAAAATTAAATATGGGCGCATAAAATTATTTTTAAACACACTGTTTTCAAGCCTGCTCCACAGGGAGCTTCTACCTGAAAGCCAGATTTGCACACTGTTTTCTGTTTACCTTAGGAGAATGTTTAAAAGTGGAAGGCATCACTTCTTCCTCCTCGGGAGGAACAGAAGAACCAGAACCTACATCTAGCCTTTTCACAGTTTTTTTTTTTTTTCCATTAGTGTACCGTATAACTAATCTTTACGTAAATTAGGGATAATTTACCATCATTTGCTGTACCGATATACGGATGTTAAAAAAGTATCGAATATTTTAGGAGCTGATAGTATGCATTAAAACAAGAAAAAAAGTATAATAATCATGGAGTCCTACAACACATACTTTCTGAGATTTGTTCACAGGGGGTGATCAATGTGACATCCATTCATGGCAATGCATTTTTCTGCCCTACAATACAGCAGACTACCAGACAATCATACCATAGTTGATGGAATACTGATACGTCGCAAGGAATACTGAAAACAAAAATTTCGTTGCGGATATGAGCGGGGTTCATCCGAGATGGTGTTGTGAATTTTCGTAATCAGCATGTGTGGGCTGGTGAAAATCCCCATGCAGTTGAAGAAATAAGACATCAGCACCGATTTTCAATCAACATATGGGCAGGCGTTCTTGGCGATAGATTAAGGGTCATACGTACTACCACAGAGATTAACTGTGGCTCGTTATCAGGACTTTCTTATTAATGTATTGCCTACCTTGCTGCAGTATGTGCCATGTCAGCAAAAACTACAGATGTGGTTCATGCATGATGGCACACCAGCACATTTTTCCGCAGTAAGCGTGAACACCTGACGCTGACATTTCAGGACCGTTGGATTAATCGGAGAAGCCCCACACCTTGGCCTGTTCGTTCCTCAAACCTAAATCCTAGACTTTTGGTTATCAAGAACCAGGTCAATTTCAAACAGTGCGTGATTCCTTACGGCGAAGGACAGAGGAATGCTTTGCCATGAATGGACGTCACATTGAGCACCTCCTGCGAACAAGTGTTCAAATCTCAGAAAATAGGCTATGTGTTTTAGGACCCATGTTTATTAGACATTTTCTTGTTTTGATGCATACTAGCACTGCCTAAAATATTGGATACTTTTTTAACACCCTGCATTTTTTTCCATATTTTATAGGCCTATTTCAGTACATTCAATATGATTTTTCGGAGTAAGACTTGCTGGACCAGGATTGATTTCATTGCCACTATTTCACGTCAGAACTTATCACAATTACATCTGAATTCTTGCTGCCCGTGCACTACCATAAAACACAAACGGCACAAGAAAGTACTGTTACATTCTGGACAAGATGCGAGTGAAATGCGTTAATAAATGTGACCTTTTTTTAAAACATACAATTTGCTTTGATCCATCTCTTACTGTTTAGAATTGAGGATCATTTTGTTTGGCTTACGCAACTGATATGCTGAGACATGATTCAGCAACCTTAACAACTGTAAGCGTGTGACGTCACGAAGCGATAAAGATGTCTAATTGAAGCAGTCATGCAGAATATACGAGACTTTATAGAAAAAGAAAACTGAAGAGAAAGACAATTTATTATCTAGTAATAAAATAAGTTTCTATCTGATACTTTTCCAATTCATTGCGGGCTAAAGCAAGGAGATGCACTATCATCTTTACTTTTTAACTTCGCTCTAGAATATGCCATTAGGAAAGTTGAGGATAACACAGAGGGTTTGGAATTGAACAGGTTACATCAGCTTGTTGTCTATGCGGATGACGTGAATATGTTAGGAGAAAATCCACAAACGATTAGGGAAAACACGGAAACTTTACTTGAAGCAAGTAAAGTGATAGGTTTGGAAGTAAATCCTGAAAAGACAAAGTATATGATTATATCTCGTGACCAGAATATTGTACGAAATGGAAATATAAAAATTAGAGATTTATCCTTCGAAGAGGTGAGAAATTCAGATATCTTGGAGCAACAACAACAAATATAAATGACACTCGGGAGGAAATTAAACGCAGAATAAATATGGGAAATGCCTGTTATTATTCGGTTGAGAAATTTTCGTCATCTAGTCTACTGTCAAAAAATCTGAAAGTTAGAATTTATAAAACAGTTATATTACCGGTTGTTCTGTATGGTTGTGAAACTTGGACTCTCACTTTGAGAGACGAACAGAGATTGTGTTTGAGAATAAGGTTCGTAGGAAAATATTTGGGGCTAAGAGGGATGAAATTACAGGGGAATGGAGAAAGTTACACAACACAGAACTGCACGCTTTGTATTCTTCACCTGACATAACTAGGAACATTAAATCCAGACGTTTGAGATTGGCTGGGTATGTGGCACGTATGGGCGAATCCAGAAATGCATATAGAGTGTTAGTTGGGAGGCCAGAGGGAAAGAGACCATTGGGGAGGTCGAGACATAGATGGGAGGATAATATTAAAATGTATTTGAGGGAGGTGGGATATGATGATAGAGACTGAATTAATCTTGCACAGAATAGGGACCAATGGCGGGCTTAAGTGAAGGCGGCAATGAACTTCCGGGTTCCTTAAAAGCCATTTGTGAGTAACAAAATAAGTTACCCGAACGAAGAAAGATAGTGCCCAGTTCGTATGTTACAAACCTAATATTTAATGTTATTCAACGTTAATCCTGGAACAAAGGTTCTCTTTTCCCTAGCCATTTTTTTCTTCTTGCTTTGTCAGCTTTAGCTCCCTTTGTATTACCGACTTTCCATTTAATACGGTTTAGGGGAACATTTTATCTTTTGACAAACATTAAACAGTAACACAATGAGAGCCTCCCCACGGCACGGTCCACCGCAAAGACAACAAAGGACAGCATAAGACGAAGAACAAACACCCAATCACGTGACGTGTGTTTTCTAGCAACAGGCAATTATTCTTCTTTTAAAATTTGAAAATGTGGTTTGTTATTCACTGCAACAATATATGAAATGAAAAATTATATAAAACAAAAATATAATACACCATCATATTAACATAGTGAAATAATAAGGCTGATACTTGCCGTTGTTATATTAGGAATGTTTTCTACAAACAGAAAATAAAATGTCTTTAAAATAGTGCAAATTTTCTTCAACAAAGAAAATATGTCTTTAATTTTTTTTTAGCAGACAGTTGTGTTTCTAAGTCAAAGGAGTGACTTTCAAGCACCCAAATGCTGAGGACTAACTTACCGTGATGATAAGCATGAGTTCAAACGAACGAAAGACACTGCGTTAACTCACCCCAACTCCGAGACGTAGGCCTACTCAAAGTTAGAGGCGCACGAAGCGCTCTGCTAATATAACGGCATATATTTCTCAGGTCTAATCATTACCCATTGGCATTAGTTATAAAAATAGACACTTAAGCACACTTTTCCTTACAGTATCTGATCCGAATCAATTTATTCAAAGGTCTTTTCAATGGATGCTTTCAAGTATATTTAGCTGCGGAGGGAGCGAATTAAACCCTTCCTGCACTGTTATTAATATTTGATCTCTTATACTTACTTAACTTTTGAGGCTTAGCCTACCCAACAGTAGGCTATAAGTTTGTAATAACGATGTATCGTAACACTTCGTTGCACTGCGATCCTTCCACATATTAAGTTCACTTCGGCTGTCATTTCAGTATGGAGAGTTCAGTGCGAGGCTTTTGGCAGAAGCCTGTGCTACGACGGTTACGATCTTGACTCGCGAGCTTGAGGGGGGATCGGGGAGGGGGTTTCGATTCGCTATTGATCTCCACACGAAACTAGGCTAGCCTTCCTTCACAATAATACGTCGCGCTGTATTGGTGTTCTGTGAATGGGTGCATGCGCTTGTGTGTGTTGCATATTAATTTTGTGTAAATGGCTCGTACTGAAAAAACATTGAGGTCATTATTTGTAGAATTAAAATAGAAACCGTTTTCAAGTTGGACGTATGAAACAAAATGTGCTTACAAAGGTAGGAAATCGATACCACATTTTCCTTTTAAAATAGCGGATGTTGGAAGACAAAAGAGGAATTTTCAGTTTTCGTGGTATAAGAAATATTCTTGGCTAACAAGGTGCTCTAAGACAAATAATTTATATTGTTTTATCTGTATTCTTTACCTCTGATTGAGATTCTGGCTGATATGTATATCTGTTATCAGGCAGTACATCTCACTTGGCGATATGTGTTAGAGGAAGAACAAATATTTGTAGTATAAATCTGAAATCTGATTAATGTAATATGTAGCTAATTGGCGATGTATGCAATGGAGGGGTAAGGACCTGGCCGCTCTTCCCCATTATCTCCTGATCTAGATGTCTCATAAGTGGTGTCATTTGGGTGTCACTTGTGAGGTTCAGACCTCTCTTCGGACAGTTGATTAAACAAAAACCTATATTCTGTTTGGGGATGAAAATGAGTGGTCATCATCTTCTTGTGAGGTCTATATCACAAAGAATTTTGATAGAAAAGCCGAGAAACATCTTCTCTATAAAAATATACAAGGTATGGAGATTTTATCAGCCTATCCAGTATTTACACCTTAGCCTTGCCACTGCTGAACTCCTGGGAAAGATGGAATGGGGTGAGATGAAATGAGGTGAGAAAATGGGATGTGATGGCCTTAATGATCGGCTTAGCTCGGAGATACCGTGGAAGCGGGCCCCGCCAACTGGGCACTACCAGCACCGGTATTGGAATGGTACACCAGCGTATAGGGAATTACAAGTGTGGACATTTCGCATCGGTACCTTTGATGTAACAGGACTGATTTCAATCACTTTCAAACCAGTTTGAGCGTGAGATTTTGCGTTCTCCCTAGAGTTGGCGCTGACATCACACCAGTTATCAATCAACACAAATATTAAAACACAGAGGAATATACAGTAACAGACATACAATCTATACATCTAGGTACATTATGTACTCAAATAAAATAAATAGATTAATGAAATAATAAATCCGTCATTATCTGTAATGTCTAGACTCTAGAGTTCCTTTATAATGAGAGTTGAGATGTTGACCCCAACAACAATTAAAATATGTAATGATTTGATAGTGCTGAAAATGGAGAAACAAAACTCCTTTTTAATGAAATTGAAGTTTTATGGTTTTAGTGAATTAACTTTAAATTTTTTTTAAGAATTATTTAAACAATAGACAACAGACGGTATATTTTAGTAACAGTTTTTCTCAATACACAACTACTAATATTGGTGTACCGCAGGGTCCCATTTTGGGACCGATTTTATTCATTATTTATGTAAATGACTTACCCTATATAATTGAATTCAATTATTATCTTAGCGTGTCCTCGATTACACTAACCTCTAGCGCTTGAAAGTGGAACTAAAAGCCGGCGCACAGAGAAACAAAACAGGAAAATTCGTTCATTGTCCATTCTATATAATCCCTATTCCCTGGGTACACGGGAAGAAAGTTGTCATCGAACTCGCCATCCTCGTCTGGTATCACTTAAGCTCTCATGCAGTCCTGTGCCATATTTCTTTATTGACAAGTTGCATAATGAGGGGAAATGCAAGGTGTAATGGAAAGTGGTAATTGAATGAAATTTGTGAAGTTGAGATAAATGGGAGATTTATAAAGTTGAAATAAATGGGAGAACTGTAAAATTCTTATCCCCCAACCTTGTTCACCACACATTTCACTTAACTCCAAGGCTCGGACCAAATTCGCGAAATAATAAACTCTGATACTCCGAAGTTCTCGGTTTGTTAGTTAGTTCCCGGAATGGTGGGTGCCATGGTAATGGTGAACAATTTGAAAGCATTGCAGCATGTCATTTTAAGCAGTGTAGCAGATTATAGTATTCTCGTAAATGCAGCTGAGTGGAACTAATTCTTCCATTATTACACGTTTATTAGTTTGTACCTTGAGCCTCTTAACCACTAGATACGTGTTCTGTAACTCGATTTCTCTTTTACTGGTGTGAAGTTTTTGCTCTTCTTTTCCTTCAGCTGCAAATTTGCGTTGTTCTGTCACAATAACTTGTAGTTGTTTGCACTTTTAAATGTACTTAATCTGTATTTTGTGGATGAGACTTGTAAAATTACAGTTTTAGGTAGCATAAAATGCTTTTTTTTATTATGCTAAGGAAATGACAGATACTAAAGAATCAAAACTTAGTTAGGAAACTAATACAAATATTTACATGATGGGTGAATAATAATATAATAGTAATAATAATTTAATATAAATTTCAACTATGAGGTGATCTAGAATTCTATATTGACATATTGACATATTGATTTATTGATATAGTTCACAAGTACAAAACTTAATAATATAACAAAAGATATATAAACAAATGTAGTTCTACATACTAAATATACAATTTCCTAGACTCATTATTTTATTGCAAATCTCAATAATTTATTGGTTCAAACTTGCACTTACGTCTGGTTTTAGTGCATGTTTAAACCAATCGTGATAACCATTAAGACATTAAACCTTATTTTATCTGCTCCTTTTCACAATTTAATTGTAATTATTTAGATCTTACTTTAATAATAACTTATTATTCCAATTAGGTGATCAGATGTCGACATATTGTAAGTCATGAACCTGAATTAGCTGACTCAATACATTCTATATGTAGGTTGTCTTTATTTCTTACAATATTTCCTTGTCAGCAGAAACGTTTGCGTAACTTCAATGAAGACTACCGCATACCTGCTTAAAAACAAACTTGACAAGTTGCTTACATAATCAACCTCAATTTAGTTTCTTTATTGTGTCGCATGTACTCATTATCAATTCATTACTATTATAATGCCTACTAAATTTATTATAAATGCATTATTATTGAAATTAAGACATATTAGTAAAGCAATTTATAAAGTCAAAATTATCTTCTGAACCTTTACTAAATAATATAGCTATCTGAATACATTAATAACTGCCTTAATTCTCTATTTTCAATTTTTATTATTTTAAAATCTTGACGTAATTCTATCTTATATTCAAAACCTGTCTGCTTATCTAATTTAATTAATAATAAGTGTTTCTAATTTTAGGAAAATTTAGTCTTTGCTGATGCCTATCTCTTAGTAGGTAGTTTCGTTCAGTATCTATAGTTTTGATTGAATCTACTTTATTTCTGATAGAGTTTCTATTTGTCAATTTACCTCTTAATAACTGTTCGTCACCTTCTTCTACTCCATCGGTCGGTAACGCACAGTTCCTCCATATTGTAGCACTTCCTCTCGCGCACCCCGGACTACCAACGGCATGTGGCATTCTTATAAATTGATCTTCACTTTCGCTGACTTTGCCGGTTGATCCACAATCGCTTCTCCTTGTTGAGTTTTCACTTGCGCGCCTCAGCCTACCCTCACTGGTCGTTCTCTCAGTCTGTGCCTCAGTTCCCCAAACAGCATCTACACTGTTTCCAGCATCTTCTTCCATACTAGGTTTTCCTTCTTCACTCTTCTTTCTTCTAAAGGGGTCTGTGAAAACATTGTTCTCTAGTTTACTTAGGTATGCTCTAATATCATTCACTCCCGTAAGCTCACCAATTCTTCTATTTGTTATTTCTGATTTCTTCTGCCCACTTGATGAGTTACTATTCTTATTAGTCCTCTCTACGCTTCTAGACTTCCTGTTTCGTGATGCACTTCTTCTGTTTACGTGTGGTGTCGATGATGCTCTATTTCCACAAGTCTCTATTTCCTTATTTCTGTTCTTGTTACCGCAACTGAATAAATCCTCAATGTTTTGATTATTTAAGGACTCTACGTTAACTATGTTTCCGTTTATCTTCATTTTATCTTTTACTAAAGTTGCCCTAAATCCTTTCCCTCGAGCTTCTTTTAATATTGGAATTAACTTCTTTCGTTTCTCTCTAATTTCTTTTGCAAAGTCATTTTGTATGAATATATTTGTGCCTTTGAGTTGATGCGTATTGGCAATGATGTGTTCTTTGATAAAGTAACTGTTCAATTTCACTATAATTGGTCTTTTATTTCCCTTACCTACTCTATACGCGTTATTTATCGCACTTATGTCCAAGTTTAGACTGAAATACTTAGTTAATAATTCTAACACCACGTAACCAGTATCAATTCCTTTTTCATGATTGCACTCTTCAACACCATAAATTACAATGTTATTAATTCTACTATCATCTTCCCATTTTTTAACTATAGATTTTAACACCACCTGCTCTTGGATAACCTCCTTTAACTTCTTTTCCACTTCAGTGTACCTGTTTACTAATGTATCTATATCACTTGCTACTTTGTTTAGTAGAACACTTGTCTTTAGTCTGTCTTCTCTCGTTTCTTTCATATAGTCTATCCATTCTCTTTGAAACACTTCATCACTGAAGACTCTTCCTTCTGTATCTCCAGGACCAGGGTTTAACTCCACATTTCCAATAATCAGTAGAACTGATAAAACAGCCGCGGCCACAAATGTGTTGATTCTATCCGACACTATAGCATATTCACCTTTTGAACATCTGCAACACTGCCCTGCATTGAAGCACCCGATTCGCGCCCTGTAAGAATTTAGGTCGTCGCCCATACCTTCTTCACACGATAACCTACTTGCATATGCTGCTTACTACACAACCGTTCTCTATGACTACACTTTGTGAACTGAGAATTCTATAATACAAGATTAATAAATTTTATGCAATATGTGACACAATTCAGAGAATGAAAATAAAACCAGGAAAGTTACAAGGGTGAAGTTTATATAAGGTAATGACGCCTCACCTATAGAGCTGCATGGCAGCGGAACCTGGGATCCAACACAAAAAAGGGTTAAGCAAACTATAGGCGACTAAGATGAAATTTTAAGAAGTGTAAAAGGCTTCACTAGACTGGATAAAATAAAGAATGAAAACATTAGAATAGAACTGAATATAAGGTATATAACAATTAAATGGTAAAGTAAAACAAAAACGGAATAAAACAATAAATAAATATCGAAACTAAACACAGACCAAATTGGATTGATCATGTTATCTACAATGAGACATAATATGTACCCAGAGGCAGCCTTCGACTGTAGGCTAAATGGAAGAAGATCGAGATCCGGTGAGATCTGGAATTTTTAATTGAAAAATCCATAGTGACAATTGTGGCGGACAAGGTCGCAGTTGGGATTTATCTTGGGGTTCTCTATCTACATCATTCCGTCACCATTTCATCATCATTCCATAGCATTCCCCGATCGCCGGCTAGCGACGCACGGAAATACGCAGCGAACCTTAGTGTAATCAGCCGGTGATATCAGGCTGATAGGCCTGAACTCGTTACATTTCTTTGCATCATTTTTCTTCGGTATTGGAAGCAACACTGTCTCCGGGGAATCTTAAGGCCAGTCGCCTTACTCATATATTTCGTTGCATAATGATAGAATTTCCTTCTTGTCTTCACCCAAGCATTTTGAGCATTAGTTAAAGAAAAAAAATTTAAAAAAAAAATTAATTTATATGCGTCAAACGTACAATGAGAGTATAATTTGTATCATATTTTATTTTCACATTAATATTGGTACCGATCCTGTTTTCGTTGTTATATTTTTCATTTAACTTTGTGTATGTTTAATTTGTAAGAATCTGTTGATCTGAATTCAGATATTGTTATAATTTTTTTTTTTCTATTGTACATAAATTCTGTTGATTTGTGTCTACTTTAGACGTGTTTTATGTCGCACGCAAGGGATGTTCGGAACTGCGTTGTAGTAACGAGGCACTTTTTTGTTGTTGTTCGTTTAGTGTAATAAACGACACTATGTTATGCTGAATTTCCGATTACGTAATTGCAAATTGAATTTAAAGTGCCATCCCGCTCTGCATTTGGAAAGGGATGCCAAATGTATTCTCTGAGATACGACCTCGAGATCTCATCAAGACGAGGAAGCAACACCGACATGTGACGCGTACGGCGGTCATTGAGTTCAGGGACTTAGTTCCTTTGATCAATCGACTCACAGCAGCTGCACATTCTTAGGATGTTGTTTCGATCCTTATTTGATAACTGTGCTCAATTGTCTGTTACTGAAGAAAAGAATAGGATATGATACAGACAATAACTTTCTTTCTGTTGGTCATAACCATAAGATGTAGATCATCTTATACAGTGTGTTCGGGTGAGTTTTACTAACTTCAGGAAGTGATAATAGGTACTGGAAGGAACACGTTCTGCTAATGAATCTTTACGCTCCAGTACAGCGTTCCATATTGATATCCTTAGAAGCTAGAGAACTGAATAATAGAGCTTAAAACCGGTTTATATTTGCCTGTCAGAGAACATTCGTCAAGGTCGAGCATCTGACCGAATGTTCCAACTTCCAGCGGGTTACCCCTACCGTTTTGCAAGCTAGACAGAACACCAGGCGCACTTCATCATACACAAACACTCAAATATTTTCTGCACACAAACAGAGTAATAATTGAAGGAAATTTACTTTGTCTAATTAAAACAAAGCTTGAAATAGGCCTGCAGCTGACTGGACACTTTAATACATTTATCTTTTTTATTATTTCGACTTCCGGTAATTTCACACGAACACCGTAATAGCAAATGAAATAACCGTAATGCATAATATGATATCTGATGTAGCCTACAAACAAATGCAAGAATAGATTAAATTACAGTTACTTACAAAACGGAAGGGCAAATAAGTACATAAATTCCATTGTAACGTTTATATATTTCAAACTCAAAATGCATACCTCCAAGACAATAATTGTTCATACTATGTGCCTTTTAATTACTCTGAGCAGATGCATTATTATTTCATCAATAAATAACTTTTAGGAAGATAAAATGTTAGTAACAAATGAAAAGTACTCTCAGAATTCTAATGGTTGTAGTTTCACCCTGCGTGTTGTTGCCCTTGAAAATACGCAACTGTTAAAACCCGGATAGTGAAATGAATGAATGAATTAATTAATTAATTAATTAATGAGAGAGAGGACATATAAATTAAAAGGTAGACGATGATAATCGCGTTCTTGCAAGGGTTCTTGAGATTCCTGGATGATGATTTAATGTGATTTGCCTTTTAAACCCCAGAGTCGTCCACCCACAGAGTGGGAAACAACTCGAACATTCGTTAAACCGAACACTGAGGCATTTCGCAAGACGGAAGAACTTTGCATGCTGCCTACAGCGTTAGGCGTACAGTAGCAATATATCATTTCCCTTTTTCCTAACTGGTTGTGCAGGACTCTATTAGAAACCTCGTTTACGTCTTACCATTAGAAAACTCCCTTGCTCCTTTGCATAGTGGGATGCGAGGAGCTAGGTTTCAGTTTTATCGAGACAATCCTAATCTTCATATGTGTTTTAAATTACGTATTATATTTTTCTGTATATCTAATACTGTATTTGTAAATTACGGTACGTGTATAGTTTAGAGGAAATTCTGAGATTGGCGTCTATTCACATCGTTGTAAATGCAGTCGTAACGTCGCACCGTTGACTATTGAAACATGCTTAGTTCCGTTTCTATGCAAACATAAGCAGTTACGATTCTCACTAAAAGTTCCTCCACGTTGTTACTTGATATTTCATGGATTATATTTTCGCAAAACTTTAGAGAAACGTGTCAGAATCTGGAGAATGTGGTGGCCTAGCAGTAGGATCCCTTTTCAGATAAACTTTTAAACATAACGTTGATCCAGGTATGGCGCCTTTAAGGGATACGCAATACCGTACTGAAGTGCTGCTGAGTTCAGGTTTATTAGCCAAAATTGTTTCATTTCATACGTTCACTACTTTCCAAAGTTTGTACCTACCAAATTCTCTGAAATACTCTAAGTAGGCTGTCAGATATCACGACTTCACATACTGTACGAGATTTCCCATATTTTTTTTCTCAAAAACTAACTGCAGCATGCTTTTCAATACAACTTCAAAAATTCCGTTTTTTTTTTAAGTCATATCGAACAAGTCATAGGATTACTGCTCTAATATTTCGCCTTAATAAATTTTTACATTACCATTTTATAGTAATAGTGAAATCATATGGCCTCATTGATCAGTGACACTTATCTTAACGGACACCTCTCAATAACGGACATTTTGAAATCCCCTGTAGAATTACATGCGCTAATATGGAAGAATGCCTAAAGTGGAGCGCCATTCTTATTTTTAATTAAGAAAAAAAAGTTCGTTATTTTGTTTGACTCAAATTATTCATATGCACCATTTACGCATAAATTGACTCACCGATATTCTATATGAATAAATTTTGTCCATTAGTTTAGGAGCATTCTCTGTTCACTGACGTACAGGCACACTGCATGTCCAGAACGACTCATACGGTACGAGGGATGCTGAAAGTATATTTCCGCGAAATAGATTTTTTGCATCACTAAAATAATTTTTAGCCAAGCGGTAGCCAATAAGGATCTACCGCTTCCACCAACCAGAATGCGCCTGGCGGTCGGGAATAGGAACTAGCTCCTGATTGGCCCGCAGCGGGAAGCCCTACTATTGCATATATACCGGCTAGACATGGTCCCACATCATTCCGTGATCAATTGATCAATCTCAGCCCCCCTCGCGTATGTGGTACCTAAGAGGTTACGTCCAATTTCGGCTTCCCCTTCAAAATTTTCTAGAGCTCCTTCAGGGGAGCAGCGTAACCCGGAGTGAGACTAGTGGCCAACAGGCTTGGAGCTCACATATTTAGTTTTGTACAGCCCCCAACCCCTTGCAAGGACGCGTTTTGCGTACCTTTTAAATTTTCCTCCCAATTCTCCTTCGATTTTTCGATTTTTCGACTCGGTTTGGTCCCACATCACTTCATTCCCTGAAGAAGATGGCAGAGCTAGCCGTCGAAAGCTTGGAAACAAATCTCCAACTCACCTTGCTGAGAACCTGAGAAGAGTTATTCTACAGCAAACGCCGGGAAAGCCTCAAGTCATACATTGATTTTTGTTGTTATAATTGTGTCACTGTAACGTCTTGTGACGTAGGAAGAACATTTTCTTAGCTTAAACAAATTTTTACTGACAGTTATGGTAAGAGATATGAATTTCATAATCTCAGAATATATATTTTTGTTTACCATAGCGGAGCTGATTTTGTTAAATGAATTAATTGTATATATTGTATTTGTAGTGTATATAGGATACAGTTGATTTGTATCATGTTTGCTGTTATGTTCTATAATATATGTTATATATACTAGTTCAATATTATCATCGATCTAATTATATTTCCTGTGATATGTAGCACTAATATTTTGTAGAGCGATAGTTTTCGCAGTGTTACTGCGTTTATGTGGTTAAAAAGTAGCTGCACAGACCATTTCAATTTAGTAGCAATCCCACTTACAGTTGTCAATCTCCATTATTATTATTATTATTATTATTATTATTATTATTATTATTATTTACCGAACTAGGTTTTACCTTTCGTAGCGTCCTGACGTAAGTATTTAAGGTTAGAGTTTGAACACTAACCGATAACTTTCCTAATTTGTTTGGGAACGAAAATGCTCTGCCTGGTAATAAGACGCAATTTTAACTAATGAACACAACGCAAAAAAAACAGGAGTAAAAAGAAGCACGATCATAGGAATCTTAGTGTTCTCAAGAGGGATGGAAGATACTTCATGCGTGAATCATGGGAACGACATAAATTGCTACCAGGAACTTGAAAGTGTAATGAGAGCTCTTGTCAAGCTTGCAAGTAACACACAAGACAGAAATGACAATTACAATCGTTAGAGATGATCATATTCCACAGTTCAAGTGCGAAGCAAGGACGGACCTGGGATGTGGTTGAGATGAATACAGGATAATGAGACACTTCTTCATTAAGTAGTCGGCCTTGTTTGTCTCTCGCACAATTTACTTGCTGTTCTCAGAAGATTCTCGTCATACAGCATATCATTCACCGAGTTCTGAAAACATAGAAATACCATCGTGTGATAGCTGTTCGACTTAATGTCGAAATATAGTGTTACGATACAAATTATCGTAATGAGGGATCATGTAGATTTTTTAATGTAAAGTTGCTATATATAACTCCGATATAAGTCGAGCGTTGACGTTCCTATCTACTGCTCGAGCGAATTCACTTTCTATTCCCGAGATGGAAATTAAATTCATTTTCCTTCTGTAGAAACTGGATTTCTGTTTATTTTGTTTATTCGCAAACGATCTTGCGCCATGCTAACCACATGAATAGAAGGTTCTGTTTCTCGTGAAAGTGTAACTTTACTGTGCTCCATAACATATTCTTGCGTAATTGAGGGGCTGGGTGCAAGAAAGGCATTTTAGAGGATGTGCCCCTTTTGAGTAAAACGCTTTATTGTGTTCTTTGATCTGTTATGCATATGAACACCAAGTTATAGTTCAATACTGTAATCATAGAAGCCAGGAGTACCCAAAATGTAAAGGCGTGCATAGATAACATTATTACAGTTTGAATTTTCAAAATCAATTTTCTCAAAACTTGCATTTGAGAGAAATGCCTTTCTTGCACCCAACCCCTAAATTGTAGATGGAAATTACTTAAGAACCCATCTATTGAAAGTAGATTGTTGTATGATGATGACACAAATATTAATGTATCGATTTTGGGTTTGGGACCGGAATTTAAATAAATATGAGTAAAACTGAATTAGCATTTTTGTTTCTTCTTAAAAATAAGTACATATAAAACTATTAGTTCTAATAAACATCGCATAAGACGAAATTAAAAATTAAATTATATGGATACTATATCTGCAAAAACAATAGTTTCATATAAATTACTTATAAAATTATACCTCCAATGCGAACCTTCTCCCTACAATAAAAATTAGATTTACATTATGCAGGGTGTTTCCGAGATGGTGTTACAAACTTTCAGGGATGGTGGCGAAGGGCACATGTATCAATTTGAGATAAGGAACCCTGGTCCGGAAATGACTGAGTCGAAAGTTAGAAGCAAAAATAGTTGTGTGGAAATGGAATTTTAATTTGGCACCACGTGCCCTCCTTCCCTTAACTTTTGAAATAGTCGTGGAAAGATAGTATGGACCGGATGTCTCCTACTTGGGTACTTGGCCTGATACAATCTGTGAGCTTGTCTACTGTTCCCATTGGCTCATCCGTATTCGAAAATCAGGTCTGCTTATTCCGCTCTCGTGTACTCCTCCATTTCACTAGGACTGATTGACTGGACACTGCAACTTGTACACATACACTGCTGTCTACAGACGTGCATATCAGAACCGACCATGTCCGTTACACATTACGCTATCTGCATTGCTTTAGTGTAGTTTCCTGTCCCCATCCCTCAGACAGCGCACTGAATGGAATACTGTAAGTAGACAACGTAAACAACGTCAGATGAATACAGTATGTGTAAGATGTACAGATAAAACCACATAAATAAGATGTACAGAGGAATAAAATTATGTCATTTGCACACAACTATTTTTGTTTGTAACTTTCGATTCGGTCATTTCCGGACCAGGGTTCCTTATCTCAAATTGATACATGTGCCCGTCGCCATCATCCCTGAAAGTTTGTAACATCACCTCGGAAACATCCCGTATAGGCATATTAATTATTTTGTGAAATAAACGTAGTCTAATCTCTGTCGGTATATGGCAATAGAGCAAAAAGGAAACATTTTCACTGTGCCTATATAAAGATTACCTACGAAAATATATCGCCGATTAAGAACTTATTGCAACACAACTTAGAAATCTGTGCTTTTCGGCAAAATAAAAATCTTTGCGAGTTAAACAATAAATCGTGGGGCGACAGTACGTAAGGTTTACCAGCTGACTGTTAGCCTCACGTCCTCATGCCTCAGCAGCAGTAAAGGCTGGTTCAGAATAAACCGGGAACGGAAACGACAACGAGAATGAGAACGGAAATAATGTTAAACTAAATGTATCTAAATCTGAGCATTCACAATAGTTAATTGTGAATGCTTATATTTAAATACATTTATTTTAACAATATTTCCGTTCTCGTTCTCGTTGTCGTTTCCGTTCCCGGTTTATTGTGAACCAGCCTTAAGCGATCAGAAAGTCAATACAGGAGTAACGTGTGGTCAGTACTATGGTTTGCCCCCTCCCACTCCCAGCCTTTATAACTGGATTACGAAACCGGATTTCTCTATTCACTCTAGATTCCCAAATTCATTTTGATACAGCTTGAGATTTCACGAGAAAATTTCTTCATCCATAAGGACTCGTAAAAGCCCTCATCCCGTATTCTTAATGATTAATACGTGGCATGACGCCTTAAACCACGCAGCTATGGCGCAAGACATCTACACTACTTAAAATATCATACTAGTCACTGTTACGAAAATAGAGCAAAATAATAAAAAATGTTTCGGTAAAAATTGTTTCATTCTGTAAAGCTGACAATTTGCAAATTTCTCGTCACAAGTAATTTAAAAATAAATTAAGCTATTTTCACATGTCGCCATTCAGCTATCTAGGCCGTTGAAATATGTCTGAGCTGTTTTCTGTAATAGAATTGTTTGCTACTTCATTTCCAACGGTTGGCTTTCACTGTATTCTTGGTTATTTGATAAGCAAGTAATGTACTCATTAACCCATTTTAAACGGTTAATACATTTAGTATCAATAATTTCAAATACCGATTTTCTTAAACAGTAAAATAATCTCAGGAGCGATTATCACACACAAAATATAGGTATATTTTACGTAATTTTTTACATTATTAATTATATAAAATTACATAAATCTGACGATTTAAATTAACCGAAATATTTTACTTCTTGTGGGCTTAAATACGGCTTTTATATACAATGCAGAAGAAGAAAGATTCTTATATCTTTATTCTCAGCAAATCATTTTAAGTACGTATCCCTTTTGAATAGTTCAAGAAAATAAACAGAAAATTGGGTATCATTGGAAACAGGATTCTTTTTCCTGAAAAATGTAATAATAATAATAATAATAATAATAATAATAATCATCATCATCAATTGAAGTAGTAGGCCTAGTGGCGTGTTAGGGTCTCCTTCCATCTTTTTAAGGGCCGACCTAAAGATCTTTTCCCTCGAAGTATGTACCTGAGGATCTGTCTAGGCAATCTGGAACGGTCCATCCTATTGACATACTGGATTTAGTTGTAGCAAAGAGAAGCAGATGAAGGCGAGTTCTTGGCGCCTTAAAACCAAGACTTTTGTGCTAAGGTAGCACACCCCTGGAGAAAAAGTCAGCAAGTTCAGAGGCTTTAGGGTGGCAAACCCACCACTAAACTTACTACTTCTCGGCTACCAACCGATTGGTAGGACAATTATGGTGCTTTCAAGTCTTCTATGAAAAACAATCTGCTCCTGAAAAGTGTAAAATAAAATTTTAACGAGGAAGTATATGTCATTCATATCATATTCTTTTTTTATTTATCTGGTAGACATAATCCTGCAGACGAGCCCTAGGAGCAGTAGTTTATTTCTTAAAAAAAAAAAGTACCCTGCCCACGGGATTTCGATAGCATAGCAGTAGTTGTCTTCGTCGTCGCAGTCGTCTTCATCATATCATCATATCATCACCGTAACCACCACTTCCGAAAAATACCTGTGGAAGTCAGACGAAAATACATGGGTTCAAATATAGATAAAATTAATGTAACTTTCCATGATCCACTGTAAATTATTATTATTATTATTATTATTATTATTATTATTATTATTGTTATTATTATTATTGTTGTTGTTGGTACATTACAGCAGTAGCCTACGTGCAAATGAGAATAGTACACGTGACTAAAATATTAGCCAACATACTAATGGAACTGTATGAAAAATGAATGTGTTGTACTAACAATACTAGAAACATTAAGCAAGCAATATTTAACTTTTTCCCAACATACAATGGAGGAGCTGCTGCTCCATTCTGTTTAAACTGAACCGATTGTTTACACATAGAACACAAAGTTGGAGCGACTTTCTTATGGCAAAGACAAAGAGGTTGTTAGATCTCCAGAGTAGACTTCACCACAGTCTACTATATATAGTCACGAAGCTTGGGATGATTTTTTGCAAATCTCGCGATAGTTGCTAGCCGCTTGGAGCGCTGTGAGTACTAGGAACAATAGACTGTGCCACAGCCATCGTGATCTAATACAGGCCGTAAGGCAGACCATGTAACTCGCTTAACCTGATCACGAAGGGCGGCGTTTAAACCATATAAATTAGTTGGAATGCATAAACAGTAATATATGTTTCTCTAAAATGTAGTGTAATTCCATTAATAAAATTTAAAACAATGATTATTAGACACTTCAGACATAATTTACTTGCGAGTTAAGATGTAATATTATTTATGGTGTGAAAATTACGTTGTTCATATGTGTAATACCTGCCTTTATTTCGATTAAATATTGCGAAATTCTTGTACATTCATTTATGCACGATTCAATAATTTTCAATTGCACCGCACAGATATTTAGATATGTTGAAATTATAGATATGTTTACTATACCAGTTGCCCCTTTCTGTCTAAGTTTAGTGATCTCCAATGCCTTGTCATTCATATGAAAATTATAGGTTATGTTTACTATATTTAACTTAGCCTATATTCCTAAATTCGCAACCATACATTATAATTAATCATAATGTCATGTATGATACCCCGGACATTCAATTTGTCTGTATTTTAATACTAAAATTGAGTACTGAATTATTGTATTTATCTACTACTTAAGAGATGAAGTAACACAATTGTACGTACACTAATTTCATAGCAGTGGTATGGTAAATGTTTTGTCTAAAATTAAGGAAGGTAGATGTGCTAAATTGAAATCACAATATAAATTATTTTTTATTAAACCTCAAAATAGCTTCCATTCTATACTTGAAATGTTGACGCGAACAGATTATGTTAACATGTAAAATTCTCTTCACATTAAAATAACACAGTTTTGTAATTATTTCTGCAACATATTATGCAACAAGAAGTAAACGGAACTTATAACACATTACACTAAATAAAGCTCAGCAATGCTAAACAATAAAGTTATAATATTTCACTGAGCTCCATACACTAAAATAGAAAACCTGAACAAACATTACGACCTGGTCTAGATCGAAAAAGCATTGACTGTACCGTATTTCGCATTTTTGTGGAAAGTTCGTTATCTGTTATAATAACTGTAAATGGCTAAAATACAATAATTTGAATAATAATATGGGACAAGGAGACGTTTGTAGTACTATAAATTGTAAGAAAAATAGGTTAGAGTTATCCTTCCGAAAGATCCAGGAAGGAGAGTTTATAGAATATAATATATATTTTATGAAAATAATATATAAATCTTATGTATTTCAAATTTCAATAGTGGAAGGAATGTGTTAATTTTTTCAAAAGAACACGATATCGAAAGTACAATACATTTTATGGTCTCCTAGGGAAAGAGTCTGTGATGAGGCGATAGTAGCGATCCTGGTGGTGAGCAACTATCTATGGATGCATATTTCAACTGTTCACGTTTGCATATTTAGTATTATTTATCTAGTATATTCCTTGAAGTGTCCCAAGCCCACGCCTAAACTCATAAGGTACCGTGACTTGAAACGTGTTGATGAAACCCAACTACTTGAAGACGCAATGAAGATTCCCTGGGACTCAATATGGACCTTACATACTGCTGACGAGAAACTTGTTAAACTAAATGAATACATTATAAATTTATATGACAAGCATGCTCCTATCAAATCTAAACGCGTAAAAAGGACACCAGCACCATGGATGACTGCTGACATACGTAGTATGATTATGGACAGAAACGCTGCATACAAAACGTTTAAACATGACAAGACAGAAATCTCTTATAATTATTATAAACTCTTACGTAACAGAACTACTCAAGCCATTAGAAACGCAAAACTGAGACATTTTCATAACATCTTGAAGGGGGGAGCTGACCCTTCCAATCTGTGGAGAAACTTACGGACAATTGGTTTAGGAAATCCCAGGACTCAGGTAGACAGTGTGCCAGTTTCTCTTGACGAACTAAATGACCATTTTGCAACGGTACAGTCAATAACCTTGGATACGGTCGACAAACAGCAGACAGTTAACGAATTACAAATGACTCCAATTCCGGATAGAGAAATATTTTACTTCACTTATGTCACAGAAACTGAAGTAAGAGCGACAATAAAACGTATTACTTCTAAAGCTGAAGGTGTGGATAATATTAGTATAATATTATTGAAGAAAATATTGGACATAATACTGCCGACATTAACACATATATTCAACGCCTCTCTCATAACTTCTACCTACCCGAACCTCTGGAAGAAAGCCTTTATCCGTCCGATCCCTAAAATCAAAACCCCATTATGTGCAAATGATTTCCGTCCAATTAGTATCCTACCTGCCCTATCAAAAGCTCTGGAACGTATTGTTCACAAACAACTAATGAACTATCTAACCGAACATGCCTTACTGGACGAATACCAATCCGGGTTCAGAAATGGACATAGTACGACTACAGCACTACTAAAAGTGAATGAGGATATACGTGAAGCCACGGATGAACGTAAATTAACATTACTGACATTACTTGACTTCAGTAAGGCATTTGATACAGTTGACACGGACCTTCTATTATGTAAATTAAGACTTCTGAATCTTTCTGAAAGTTCTGTTACTTGGTTTGAATCCTACCTTCGCGACCGTCAACAATGTGTCATTGCATGCGATTATTCTTCAAAATGGTGTGTCGTGAAATCTGGAATTCAACAAGGATCAGTTCTCGGACCTTTACTCTTCATGATCTATATTAATGACGTGACTAATATGATAAAACACTGCAAATACCATATGTATGCTGACGACTTGCAAATTTATTTGCATTTCCACCCTGACGAGACTAGTGACGCAGTAAACAAAATAAACGAAGACTTGAATTCGATTTCACTGTGGGCACACAAATTTGGATTAAGGTTAAATCCAGAGAAATCGCAAGCAATCGTAATGGGGCATAATCGTCTACGAAGCACTCTTGATAGCAGTACTATACCACATATAATATTGAATGGGATTATTGTTAAATACAGTGAAACCGTTAAAAATCTTGGCATTTTTATGGATAGCGATCTAAATTGGAATACTCAAGTAACACACATTTGCAAAAAAATATTTTCTCAACTTCACTCCTTGTTTCATATGAAAGAATTTCTACCACTTAGTCTAAAAAAGAATCTTATTCAGACGCTTGTAATGCCCCATTTTGATTATTGCGATTCCTTGCTAACTAATGTAAGTTCACGCTTAGCTGAGAGACTACAACGTGTTCATAATGTGTGCATACGATTCATCTGCAATACTCGTAAATTTGACCATATAACACCTTCCCTCCAGTTACTTTCATGGGTGCGTCTGAAGGAACGAAGAACAATACATTCACTGTCTCTTCTGTTTAGAATCATGCATACTTCTATTCCGAAATATCTGTTATCGCGCTTTCAATTTCTTACAACTCTTCGAAACCGACATCAAGCACTTCTTTCTATCCCTCATCATAGAACGTCTTTATACTCATCTTCCTATACTGTAGAAATACCTCGCCTCTGGAATTCGTTACCTAATGATGTCAGGGACTGCCGGACTTTATCACAATTCAAAATTAAATTGGAAAATTTTGTCTTAGTTAATGTTTTTTAGGTATTGCTAGAAGTATTGATTTGTGTTTTTTTTTCTTTTTAACCTAGATTAAAATTGCAAGTTTCTTGTTTATGTTAGTTAATTAGTTAGGATGGAATTAATTATGATACTTAATCACTCATTTAAAGTTTGTGTGACTGCAACCTGTATATTTTTGTGTGGCTTTACATTGTTTATAGTGTTTTTTTCTCTCTCTTTATTTCTTGAGCAGCTTTACTTTGTATATTATAGTGTATTTATTTCTGTTTATTTATATTATTGTATTTGTATTCCTGGTGTTGTGGAAGAGAAGGCCTGATGGCCTTAACTACACCAGAATAAATAAATAAATAAATAAATAAATAAATAAGTATTAAGCTTCGTGACTGTATATACTAGACTGTGACTTCACTATGAAGTTGTTTAAATGTGAATAAAACGTTACTTTTTATAATGCAAAATTTGACATTAATATGAAAATCAGAAAAGAGCCCTAGCGTCGCCTGCCAGGCCTGAAATACACCCCTGCCTAGGAGACAGAGAATTGCGAATTCCACCTTCTGTTCACGTTCAGAAATGTCTAGTTGTAGGCCTACAGTCACTCAGTATCACTGCAGGTTGAGATTCGTGCTAGCAACACTTAACATGATAATTTAAAATTCTCACAAAATAGATAAAGTTATCAATCCTATAGATCGTAAATTAAAATTACGTAAATTTAAGAATATATTCATATCATCTAGTTTATCTGAAATTTCCTTATAACATGAACATTTTTTTCGTTAAAGTTAGGTAATATTTTATCAGAATTTGACAGGTATAGTTTTGAAGTTATATTCGAGGAGTGGTAGTGCACTTGATAGGAGGCTTGTTACGGCGCCGAAACACTGGATGCAACCAGCCCATACCATCATGAAGCACTGTTTATCTTAATTGCTGTAAAGTACTATGATATAATTGCCAGACCGATATAATAAATTCCAGAGAATTCTCTGTGAATGTCCAGTTTAATTTCGACGAGATTCGAATACACACGTCTTCTTCTAGCAGCCACTTTACATTTCTGACCCTGGATTGGTTAGAACTACTAGAAGGTCCTTGGAAACGGTTGATATTTGAACATAACCTTATTTATACGCAAGAAGAGATTCTAGAGGAAGCAGCAATGTGCCACTTGTGGCGGTAAGTCATAAAATGATAATAATAATTTCTTTATCTAAATCTTCACACGTTTGATTTTGTAGAATCATGCAGATAAGGAATGGCTGGATCTTGTCAAACACAGCTGTTTACTGCATGAAAGAATGTGACAAAGACACTTCATAGGTACTATGTAAGTATTTTTTTATCTTTTGGTTCTTTGAACCTTTTGCATTCAAATCGTTTATCTATTTTTGATATCCTACTGAGATTTAACATCTGTAATAAATGTTATTCAGTGTTAGTTATTATTTTTTATCGATTATCATTTGCGAGTTGAAGTCACATGAGAAACAAAGATATTGTTCGTGGAATGAGAATAAAAATAAGGCTATTAAAAATGCAATTAAGGGAATAGAAACTAAAATGTTTTCAGCATTTCAAGACTGAACAGGCCAAAACTTAGAAAGCAGTGGGCTCTTGAAATGTTGTAGGCAATGGTGCAAAAACAGTGAAGTTTATTATTATTATTATTATTATTATTATTATTATTATTATTATTATTATTATTATCCCAGTACAGTAATATTAATTGTTATTGTTTTATTTTTGTCATTCTTATTCTAATAATCTAATCCTTTGGTAACCTAATGACTGTTGCATCGGTTTTCTATGTCGGAAATTTATCATTGAAATCTGATAAGTCCAAATGTATTTTATAACTGAGAAATACGATTTTAGACCAATTCTTTCGGAGCACCCGAAGTTTTATTATCTTTCCACATTCTTCATCATAACCGTATGACTACTGTTCCGAGAACATTTACCAGGTAGATGTCGAATACAACCAAAATCCATACATTAATTTTTAAGGAAAGACTATACCCATATGAACAGACTAACGGGCAGTTGATATTCCAAGGATAAAGTTAATGCTGTGAGAAATGGAGTTAAATTGTTTTTCTGTGAAGATAGAAAATATCTTTGTCATCTTCAAAATAATTTCTGTAACTTCATATTATGAGAAATGTTTTTATTTTTTAATATAATTTTAGATGGACAGGGATTTTATTGTAGATGCATACAGTACCGATGATTTGTCTTATACGCAAAAAATCGTCGAAGGAAAAATGGACGCACGTTCTAAGAAAAAGTATGCCAAAATCACTTGAGCGATATCAAGGATTCTGAAACTGTAATTTGGAAGAAAAATTTCAAATAATTTTTGCAGCATCACATATTCCTTGTAATGGAAATGTGTAAAACGCATAGACCTATATGCTATTTCTATAATAAGTTACATGGAAATATGGCACCAAATTTTAAAATTGAATAGGAACTTCCCAAGCAAAAGAGATTTTCTCCTATTAATCCAATTTCATATGCTATTCTCATTTGCATCGTTACTCCCTAACTCGTCGTCTCTTTTAGTAAAAGAAGCTTTAAATAAAAATTTTGATACGTATCATCATCAGTAGCACAACAGCTCTCTTTGGGCCATAGCCATAGCTTTCTTTTGAAGTTCCTCCCAGCCTCCTCTATTCAGTGCAACACTCGCTGATTTAGAATAACTCTTCTCGGGTTCTCAGCCAGGTGAGTTGGATATTTGCTTCCAAGCTTTCGATGGCTAGCTCTGCCATCTTACTAAAAACAAATTAGCGAGTGTATGAGTTGAGGCTTTCCCGGTGTTTGATGTAGAATAACTCTTCTCGGGTTCTCAGTCAGGTGAGTTGGATATTTGCTTCCAAGCTTTCGATGGCTAGCTCTGCCATCTTCTTCATTCCCTGAAGAAGATGGCAGAGAACCCGAGAGGAGTTATTCTACATGAAACGCCGGGAAAGCATCAAGTCATACAATCGCTGATGTATTTTTAGTTTCTTTAATTACGCTTTTTTCCCATCGAAATTTTGAAGCTTTTGCATTCAATTTCTGAGGTAAGTTTTTTTTTTAATATTGGACATCAGGTCTTGTTACATGTCCTGTTCTTTTTAGCCCTTTTACTTTAATCCATAGGCCTATATTTGTGTAATACAATTCTCTCTCGTATCTTATTCGCTTTTCATTTATGTTCACTGCCCAAATATGAATTTCCTGCCCTCAGTGTCCTGAAGAACTGGAAGCGTCGTCTGAATTTGTGTCTTGCTGAATAGGGTCATCATATTGAGCATATCATTATAGATCAGGCATCGCGAAACATCACAAGTTCATGGCGGAATATATAGTATAGGCCCTACTACCCGCTACAGTCGCAAGGTGAAGACAGGAGATGGGGAGCATCGGTCGCAATAAGAGGCGGTTTGTGATCGTCACTACATTCTGTCTTCATAATAACAAGAGAAAGGACTGAATATCTTTTTAGGATTGTATTATTTTCATCTGCATTCTTTTATTTTTTTGATTACAATATTTCCATTCGGTTAGATTTCAAAATTAGGGGTTGCCTCATAAGTAGCCACTGCCAATTGTGCACGAAGGCTGATATCTTTTAAGCGTGTCCTTCTTTTTGATTTAATATGTTTATTTTTTTGATTACAGTATTTCCATTCGGTTAGATTTCGAAATTAGGGGTTGCCTCATAAGTAGCCACTGTCAATTGCACGAAGGCTGATATCTGTTAAGCGTGTCCTTCTTTTTGATTTTAATATGTTTAATTTTGAAAAAAAAAATGTTCACAAATATACGTAGAACCGAACATAGCTACGATTGTGGCAGCAAATGATCTAAGACGTGGATATTTAGAGGAGTCAATATTTTTAAATACATCTAAACCAACACAATCCTTATCCTTGCTTTTCACAAAGGTGTCATTTTGGAGATCAGCAACCTCAAATTGTAAGTCTGGTCGTACCTTCAGAATAGATGTGTTAAAAGGATTTGCAAATAGAGAGAAATCATTTTTAATTTGTTTAAAATCACAAAAAAACTTCTATCTCTAAATTCTGAAATTAATGTTTCCAGGATGTCGCAGCATTTATCTGTTCTTGAATCAGAAACATTTGAAAATGACTTCAGACAAGAAAACTGACGAAACTCATTTTGTTACAATTGCACTTTCCAAACATTTTATCATCATGGAAAAAGATTTCACCGCATCATACATGTCAACTATGTTCTGATCGCTGTTCAGAAATATCTGTTATGAACGCCAAATCACTATCCAGACAGTACTGGATAACAGAAAGAGCCACTGCTGACATTACAGACAATGCTAGAGGAAGGGGTTCAGCGCGAAGAGGGATGTTGTCACGTGGAACTTGCGTCAGAGTTCAGGCGCTGTTTCACGGAACACAATTTTACGATGTCTGATATAGATAGATATTACAAGCTGAAGTGAATAACACTATGGTTTCTGACTTTTGACTCACCCTATATTACAGTACATTCAAGATATTACTATACTGCGGTTCATAATATCTGACAAGCGACATAAACATTGCCGGCGGAGAAAGGGAGAAGGATGATTGCCAATCAACTAATGGCAGAGGTCACTTTCCAGGCTTATCGTGAAGTTATGCGATCTAAAGCTTCTTCTACTTCTGCCCAACTTCACGATAAGCCTAGAATGTGATCTCTGCCATTGGCTGATTAGCAGTTATCCTTCTCCCATCCTCTGCCGGCAATGTAGGGTCTATACATCGCCTGTCCAGACACTATGGAACGCAGTGTAGTGGCGTGAGCAGCGAATGCTGAACTTATTTCCTTGCACTGGTTATGTTATTCATTAATTTATTTATTTTCTTGCACTTGTTATGATATTCATTAAAAGTTCAAATTCTTTCTCCTATAATTATGTTGACATGAATTTCGTAAAGCGGTAATCTACGATTATTTTAAATCGCAAAACTATGAACCACTTAAACATTCCGTGCAATTATAGGGATTCTATGAATGCTCTGCTATCTTTTCTTGATATCACAATATATTACCCTTACACTACAGTACATAGAGTAAAATTTTTAAGTTTACGTAAGCATGTAGTTTTGAAGTTATTGGAGAATTTTCAGGATTCATTAACGTAAAACAAGATAACGATTTCTTAATAGATCGCAGCTTCGTAAAGAACGACAGTTTATAAAATTGTTAATTTTTATTTTTAAAAAAAGTGGGATAATATCGCAAAATATTTCCTCATCAAATATATATTTATATACTTAATCAAATACATGCAAAAGAAAAATAATTTGTATATATTTTTTTTCTTTTACTAATGACTGATACTTCACTGTTCATTATTCAACCATATGAAATCAGTTATACAGGATGTAATAGAATAACTATTCCTAATTTTCTAATGTGATAGAGGGCAAGAAATTAAACATTTTTTCTTAATAAAGTAATGTCCGGAAATGCTTCGTTTTCAAGTGATAGTGATAGAAAGGAAGAAATGAATCTCAACTTGGAAAGTTAACTTTATTTACCGTCTATAGTTACACAGTAGCCTTTTAATCTAATACCAGATATTAAAAAAAAATGGTATTGACAAACCATAGGAACTGTTCAAAATTGACCGCCATTGTTGACACAAATTATAACGCCGTATGATTTAACGACGAATCCTTTGAAATATCTGTGGTTTGTTAGAAGATCGTCAAAAGTAAGAACAATATTTTATAGCAACTAATTCTTCTGCTGTATCATAAGTGTTTCGTAAACAATTGTTTTAATGATCCCAAACACAAAAATCAACTGGAGTCATATCTGGGGAACGTGCCGTCCCAGCAACTGGACCTGCTCTCCCTATCCAACGATTCGAAAAATTTATATTTAAATAATTTCAACAATTTAAGCCGAAATATGGGGGTGCACCGTCGTGTTGAAAGATGATGTTTCTCCAAATATTAATCGGGACATCTTCAAATAGCTCCGGAAGCATTTCTGCAAGAAACATACCATAAACATGTTCATTAAATCGCGCATACATAAGATGCGGCTCCACTAGATAGTTATCAACAAATCCAACGCAAATATTTAGAGAAAACTTCCATTGACTGCGGAGATTCTCCACAGCTTTAGGATTCGTGTCAATCACAAACGATATTTTGTGACATACAACAACAAACCAACTTCAGTTATTATTTCCATTGGAACAAGAACAGCTGAAACATAAATGCAGCCATAATGTGAGTGATGAGCTCTGTCTTTTACACGAACTATTTTTGGATACTACTTTATCAAGAAAAAATGTTTATTTTCATATCCTCTATCACATCAGAAAATTAGGAATAGTTATTCTGTTACACCCTATACATACCAATTTACCAATAGAGCCGTTTCCCAAGATGCGCCATAGGAGGCTGTTCTACGCTGTACGTATGGCAGATGATGATGGAGATTTGTTAGGATGCCACAAGCGAACCGGAGCTCCCGGAGAAAACCCCTGTGTTACCTTGACCACGGGCTTGCCCAGCACAAGTTATAAATCGGGGATAGGCCTACGCCGGCGATCGAACCCGGGTCCGGGTTCAGAAGATTATAAATCCAGTCCTCTAGCCACTAAACCACTGTACCGGCACATTTTATGATGTGATATTTATTATATTATAGATCACAGGAAACGTACATACAAGTAATCAATTTAACCCTTACATTACACACTTTATAATAATTTTTTACACAAAGATATAGTATTATTTAAATACAATTTCTGCAATTTACATATTTAGTAAACATTTTTTTTTTTGTTTTATCTTGCACTTGCTTTTAGTTTTGTGCAAGACTCAACTCATTCTAGCATGTAGTTACAATCGGTATTTGTTCACCTTCCTATTTCTTTATTTATTTATTTATTTATTTATTTATTTATTTATTTATTTATTTATTTATTTATTTATTTATTTATTTATTTATTTATTTATTTATTTATTTTCTTTTTTTTCATTCAATTCTATTTCATTTATTCTTTCCATTCTAATTTTTTTAGTCAAAAAAAGATATAAACCTAAACCTAATTGCTTTTGCAATTTTGTGTTATCATTATTCATCAGTTTTTTTATAGCTATTTCTTTATTTATTTGTAGGAACTTTTCTTTTATAAATTTCATCCGTATATCTTTTGTATTTTGACATTCGAGAACGATGTGAATGTCATCTTCTCTCTGTCCACATAATGGGCATGTGCCTTGAGGTATATTGAACCGGCACATTTGTAAAAGTATTATTTTAATAAGAAAGGATAATAATTGTCGAAAAATATTTTCCCATTGAATATATGTACAGTATATTATGCTTAAATATGTGTAAAAGAAAATAAATTTGGAAAATTATTATATTAACCTTTTAATAAAAATACGATAATGTTCTCGCAAAATATGGTATTATAAAAGATTCACCTCTGTATCTTATTACGAGTACGTGTGTGAAACATGGATTTTGGGTGTAGTAAATCATGAATCTATTAATTGCTTTTCCAACTCTGTGCTGAAATGTATTTACATTACTTGTTGCATCACTTCTTCAGAGAAAGGGTGTATACTGATAGAAATGTCGAGAAGCGTAGTAAACGATAAGAACCATCCATCGCGTTTAGTGTAGTAATTTGATTGCTGGTCGATGCCATTTGCAACCGCGATGTCAAGATGTCATTTGTTAGGCAATTTCTGTTAACCATGGTAGTTGTGACGATAGATTCACGTGACACCACCGCCTCCTTAACGTTCTGTAGAGCAAGGAGGACAGCGCAGCTGGGAACTCGCGGAGTTTTATAATTGAGACAGTTGGCGGGAACGAAGTTACATCATGTATTTAGGAAGTTCGATCAAGGCCATATTTGAGGTACCGCCCGTGCGAGCCCCTTTCCAAGTGACAGAAATCGTCTTCAGCGATCTAGTGGTCAACTCATCATGATTATCATTATCGTAAGTTCAAACCCGGCTTAGAGCGAAGGATTTTTTTACCTTCAACTACTACCATAATAGACAAACAACCTGATCCAGTCTGGAAGATCTCTATTAAATTTTGTTGTTAAAAAACAAAGTAAAGTATAATTCTGTTTTGTTCACTGAAATTATTGTTCGTTAGTGTCAATTTGGAAGTATTATAACAATGATAAAGCAAGAGATTAAAAAGTGTCTACATGCAAGCGTTAATTGAAGGGTTCAGAGCCATAGTGGGCCAAGCGCCATACATTAAAAAAAGGGAAAACAAGGGTTAAAATTAAATGAAGGCCATCATTTATTGAAACATCTAGCAAGTAATATAAAGTATGCAAATTAAAACTAAATTATATGTCAATCTTCATTAAACTATGGTACCGGTATTCACTTAACTTTAATCCTTGCTTTCTCCGTTCTTAATAAATGGCGCTTGGCCCATTATGGTTCTGAACCCTTCATATAGTGATTCTGTGAAAAACATTGAGAAACTTGCACAAATTTTTATAATGCCCATTTTAATTATCATGGTAATGCATTTATAATATATACGAATTAAATGTTAATATAAAAATGAAAACAAAGTATGAATGCATTTCTTGAGAACTGTAAAGTGTCTTTATTCATTAGATTTTCAAAACTATTTCACAGAACGCATACAGATTTTAATTTAACATTCCAAGTAAATGTCTTTATTGTATCTGTGGCATATGTATGCTTTTTTTCTTTTCATTATTGGGATGGAAAGTAATGCAGGCCTCCCTTTTGGTGAGCCTCTTTCTTCTATGCTGGATTTCTTCTTTAATTCCCAGAACAAGACGTATGCAAGCACGCAGTTCATAAGTTATATGAATGCTCTGAACTCTTAAGTGACTCTTTATTAGTTGTCTCGCCAGCCTTTCATGAACTGGAATCTTGTCAGGCCATTGCTTTGTGGCCATTATAGCCAATGTATGCATTTAATTTTGATTTAATTTAAGAATATAATTAAGCAAATTGTTTAATATTCATGGCCCTTTCCTATTTTTCTTATTATCAATATACGCACCTCACAAAAAAGTTTGGAATATGTATAAGAAAGTAGTGAATTTTTTAATTACCAACTTTATTTTATCATACAGAAAAATAACTTGAAAATGTTAAATATTCCGAACCAAAAATTTCTTTTTGCAATATCCCAAATAAATAAATAATAAATTATTGGTGTCTCTGGCAGGTGAAGGTTTCTTTATTTTTCACTGCATCGTAGTACGTACGTACAGTCCATGGCTGCCATTGGCAATGTGTATGTAGGTCTCTAACACGTGCCATGCTTGTGATCATTGCGTTGATGCCTTCTAGAGGCGGAAGGTCCCTTTCCATCTGACAAGCAAACATTCTCATGGGGTCAGATAAAGTTTTTTTTTTCTTTCACCATGTTAATAATGTCAGAACAAGTGCTTATACAAATTTCGGTTATTTGAGCGCAGTTATAAGGGCCGTCCAGAAATTAAGATTCTCTAGGGCCGTTTACAGAAAGAAAATACAGTTTCATGGAAAGATTTATTGGAACAGATACAGCAATTGTTGACCTATTTTTCGACATATTTTCCACCGGAAATGAGATTTTTCATACCGTAGGATCAACAGAGAGGTCCAGAAGGCTGTCACACACTGGTTTCGATTCCAGGCGGCAGACTTCTACGATACAGGAATACAAAAGTTGATCCCATGGTATGACAGACGTCTCAATTTCGGTGAGGAGTATGTTGAAAATAGCTCAACAGTTTCTGTATATAGCAATAAATTTTTCCATGAAATTGTGTTTTCTTTCTGTAGACCCCCAGGGAAAGTTACTTTCTGACGGCCCTGGAAATTGCGCTCGAGTAGCCAAAATTTGTATAAGCACTTGTTTTGACGTTATTATCATGGTGGAAGAAAAAAATTAACTTTTTTTATCTACCCCCCCCCCCTCCATGAGAATGTCTGCTTGTGAGCAGCTCTTACGAGGTCCCGAAGTGTTTCTGGAGATTGTGGACGATTGAAAACTGTCATTTTCAACATATCCCAGGAATGGTCACTGCAGTTCATGTTGCACCAAGTTACTGTATTATTAATAGCAATTGAGGCGCTGACATGGGAAAGGTTTAAGTTATAAAAATGAAATTGTACAGGCGAGGCGAAATTTTTTAGAACACCAGAAAGTATATTTTATTTAAAAATATATAATATTGTTTAGGGAGCATAACAAAAAATTACCTGATTACAAAAAAACTGTATTTTTGTTGAAAGCACACCAACAAACAGATTTTATCTAACAAAACTTTATTCTGCTTGTATGAAAAGTAATTAAAAATCTAAGTGAAATGAGTTTGAGTTTAACTAAAATAGTGTATGCCGCTTCTTATTTTTCAAGCATAAATGTTCCGATAAAATTCACTGTACTTCTTATCCAGAAAATCCACCATGGCTAGTGGGACCTTTTTTTGGGGGCTGACTTAATACTGGCCTCTTTGTAAGAGGTTGTAATGAGTGCATATTATTTGCGATGGTCTGGAAAGACTGCCTTCTTTTGAAGATGTTGAACCCTTTCCACGGTTCGTCCTCCTTGAATGACTTGACTGCCTTGTTTTATTAACGGGAAATCTGCTCTTGAAATCCTTACTAAGGAGAGAGTGCTAATTTTGATAGGTACAGTATTAAAAATCTGTCACATTCCTTGGCAAAGTCACAAAAATCGTCGGGCGTCATCATGATTATACCTACTCATATATTGGACTTACAAGTAGCCTGCACAAAGAAAATAACGAAATAAATTTAATATAGTACCTATGTACAAAAACGAAGAATAGCTATGAACTTCTTATTGTCGAGATGATGATTAAACAAAAATGAAAACTTACCATTCTGAATGGAATAGATTTAGGACACCTGAATCACTCTTTCAGACAGGCAATAGTAATAAATAACTCTGTTTACTGTCACACATTCCACGACATTGGCACGAGTGCTTACTATTTTTTCCATGACAAAACGAAAAATCGATTTTTTCTGACTTTACAACCTTTCTCATATCAACGCCTCAATTATGAAAGTCTTACCATAATTTTGAAACACCGTGTGTGTCTATATATACCGTAGTCGTCTTATCTCTGTCAAAAAATCAAAATCTTGATGGGTGGGGACTTCGGTGCTCCTCCTAATATACTATGCGCATCCAGAAAGCAAGTTCCCCTGAGGCCGTTTAGAGAAAGAAAATACAGTTTCATGAAAAGATCTACTGGAACAGATACAGCAATTGTTGAGCTATTTTTCTACATCTTTCCCACCGGATTAAAACATTTGTCATATCGTGAAATCAACTTTTGTATCCCTGTGTCATAGATGTCTGCCGTCTGGGATCGGAACCAGTGTGTGATAGCCGTCTCCACCTCTCTGTTACTGTAAAAATGCTGACCGGGCAAGAATTTCTTGAGGTGTAAGAAATGAAGGTAATCGTTGGAAACGAGACACTGGATGTAGAATGGATAATCAAATACCTTCCAGCTGATCTCCTGCAGAAGATCTGTTGTCCGACGAGCCGTATGTGGCCGATGTTCGTATCTTACACCTCAAGAAATTTCCGTCCGATCAGCATTTTCACAGTGATAGAGAGGTGCAGACTATTGTCACACACTGATTCCGATCCCAGGCGGCAGGCTTCTACGTCACAGGAATACGAAAGTTGATCCCACGGTACGACAAAATGTCTGAAATCCAGTGGGGAGTATGTTGAAAAATAGTTCAACAATTGCTGTCTCTTTTCCAATAAATCTTTCCATGAAATTGTGTTATTTCTTGAAACGGCACCAGGGAAACTTACTTTCTGAACAAGCCTTGTAGATCTATATGTCAGAACCTACCACACTGCCCTCTGTCAATCTCTGGATAAAACGCCAGGAACAACCGTTGTGCCGGACTGTGGATTCGACGTCAAATAACATAGGAGATGCTCAATTTTTCAACACTGATATGATAATGAAAGGGGAATTGTGAAGAATGGTGGTGGAAAAAACGGGAGAACTCCGACAAAACACTTATGAGTTATGACCTTGGCTTTTCCTGGTGATATTTGAACTCAGGTCCGCAGTCGTAAACTAGCGCTTTCGAGCTGAACTGCAAAGGTGCTCAAATTGTATAGGCCTATATTATGCTGATCTACGAGTACAGTATGATTATTTAGTCCTGACAGTCGCCGGAGATGTGCGTCAGGCGAGTCCATTTAGTTATGCCAAGGGGTGTTTGGGTCATTCACTTGCCTTCGGAGGGATCGGATGTCACGCATGCGGTAGAGCGGTATGTTTCCAGTACAGTTAAGCTGTACTGCATTCCTTTACAGACCGCTCGCCCTTATCTCTACTCCGGAACTCTCCTCTTTCGCGTCACTGAGCTGTCAGGACTAAATAATCGGTCTGTACACGCTGATCTTGCGCACGAATCTTTCACACTATTGTAAAATTGTAAATTATATTTTATTTAACGACTCTTGCAACTGCCGAGATTACATCAGCGTCGCCGGTGTCGGAGTTTCGTTCCGCAGTAATTATTTTACAATAAATCTACTGACATGAGGCTATCGCATTTAAGCACACTTAAATGCCGTCGACTTGGGCGGGATCGAACCCGCAACCTCGAGAAATGCTATTGTCTTTACATGTAACTGTATAGTCGTTATTCGCGGAGAAAGAACAGTTTGCTGTAGCTTTCCTCAAAGCCAAATAATATCAGACTACATTTCACAAAGATACAACCATGGCCTTACGAAGAGTTCGCTAGGCAGCTCTTAAGGTCAGATGTATTAAGATAGTTGGTGGGGGGAGGCTGTGTACTATCCTTGTACGAAAACGCCTCCCACCAAATTAAGATAAATTAAGATCGACACTATTACTGGACATTTTTATCAGCTGCAGTAGTAAACTTATTCGCAGTCATTGATATGTGGTATCAACGTCGTTTCTAGTATCAATAAAATTAGCACGGTCGGTTCACGTGGTGCTTTTTCTTGAGTTTTATCAAAGATATCATGTACGCAACAACTAAGACCATATTAAATGCTGTGTAGAAGCTACGATCACGAATTAGAATCCCTCCTAGGACATGGATATTTCATTGTCAATATGATTTTCTATAGACTACTGTCCATTAAAGTTAGGCAGAGGAATTATATGGGCATACTCAAAGAATATTTAAGATCTGTAAGCACCGTAGGCCTATTGTAATATGTAGTAATTTATTTTCTTTTCCTTTACCCATTTAACCTCCTTTCTGGGTCTTACAAGCCAGTGCCCGTAAGGAAGTAATAATTCTTTGAATCACACACGAGACATGGACAATGGAGGGACTTCCCTGCAGAAACCACCCTTTTAAAGACAATTCGAATATATATTCCGTATATATAGACAAAGGACGGGTCGACCTGGTTGGCGAGTTGGTATAGCGCTGGCCTTCTATGCCCAAGGTTCGATCCCTGGCCTGGTCGATGGCATTTAAGTGTGCTTAAATGTGACAGGCTCATGTCAGTAGATTTACTGGCATGTAAAAGAACTCCTGCGGGACAAAATTCCGGCACATCCGGCGACGCTGATATAACCTCTGCAGTTGCGAGCGGCGTCGTTAAATAAAACATCTAACAAAGGACGGAACGTTCGGGATAGAGATGAACAACGATCGAAAAAGCGAGACTATCAGCGCCCGCAAAGCCGAAAACCCGCACGAAAATGTTGTATAACGTCGCGTCCTTGACGTAAAGACTGGTTGTGAATATTACGAGACTCTAGTTTGATCACTCCCGAAGTCAAGCAGCCTTGAATCCCTACAGCCATAGAGACCATATGAATGCTTATATTAGGCCTACATAATAATAATATTATTATTATTTTTCTTATAATAATAATAATAATAATAATAATAATAATAATAATAATAATAATCAGGGAAAGGATTTATATGTAAATACATATTTACTTATAAAGCTAATATAATTTATATTTTGCATTATCTTTATGTTTCACAATGTGTAGGGTTGAAAAATCCTACTTTTATTTTCCATATTTTTCCATATTTTAGAGTTTAGTACATATTTTCGTTAATTTCCATATATTTTCCATATTTCATATAAAACAGTCCATATTATATTAGGTTTAACAATAAAACAAAACAAAATTCCATTAACTTTTAAAAATACATTTCAACAATAGAGATTTAAACACATGTTCAGTAATCCCTTTAACATCAGAGTTATTTGAAAATTAGCAGTCCTATCAACAATGGGAAAGTAAGTTACAAAACTGTATTAATTTAATTTAAAATTTTTAACAGACTTCAGTTGTGCAGCTCAACAGTTAAATGCCAGTCAGAGTACACATAGGTTCAGTTTTGTAAATCATACTATAAAGACGGTAAATATGCCAAAAGTACGTCATTCAGTCAATTTAAAATCAAAACTAACAAGTTACATTTCAGAATTTAAAGAAGATGGTTTATCAACTGACAATAAAATATTATTTTGTAATTTGTGTCAGTGTGCAGTATCATCTACACAAAAGTTCCTGGTGCAACAACACATTACAACTAGTAAACATCAGGCCAACAAACAACTAAATTCCAAGCAGAGACAATTGTTTTTAACACAACCAACAACATCGAATGTAAGATCTGAGTTTAACATCGACCTGTGCCGTTCTCTCATCTCTGCTGATATTCCTCTCTACAAACTAAAGAATAAGGTCTTCAGGGAATTCCTTGAAAAATATACTCAACATACAATCCCGGATGAGTCAACACTTAGGAAGACGTATGCTCCATCCATCTACGATGAGACAATACAGAAGATAAGAGATGAAATTAAAGATAGTTCAATTTGGGTTTCCATTGATGAGACTCCCGACAAAGAAGGTAGACTTGTTGGTAATGTAGTTATCGGTTTGTTAAGTGAACAATATTCTGAACGAATTCTTTTACATTGTGATGTTCTAGAAAAGTGCAATAACAAAACTATAGTTAAACTGTTCAACGAAGCTATGGGTATCCTGTGGCCAAAGGGTATTATGTACGATAATGTGTTATTCTTTATTAGCGATGCTGCCCCTTATATGGTCAAAGCTGGACAAGCATTATCTGTTGTATATCCTAAATTGACTCATTTTACTTGTGTGGCGCATGCATTTCATCGTGTGGCAGAAGTGGTCAGAGACAATTTCCCTAAAGTAGATTTGTTGATTTCATCAGTGAAAAAAGTATTTCTCAAAGCTCCCAGTAGAGTTAACGTGTTGAAAGAAATGTACCCTGAAATTCCATTGCCACCAAAGCCAATTTTAACTAGATGGGGTACATGGCTAGAAGCAGTTGAATATTATGCCGAACATATAGACTCTATTAACAATGTTCTCCTTGCATTGGACTCTGAAGATGCAGTCTCAATTGATACTGCGAAAACAGTTACCTGTGACATAAGTGTGAAGAATGACTTAGCTCACATTCAGCATACATTTTCATGCATCATAAAAACGCTCAAAAGTCTCCAAAATAGGCACCTTTCACTATCTGAAAGTTTTGAAATTATAAATAGTACTGTGGAACAACTGAATCGTGGTAGAGGTAAAGTTGCAGATGCAGTAAGAGCTAAGGTGGACACTGTACTTTCAAAAAACCCTGGATATGAAGAACTACAAAAGGTTGTTGCTGTGATGAGTGGTGAATCAACAGTGAAGATTAACTTGGACTTATCCCCAGCAGACATTGTGAAATTGAATTATGTACCAGTTACTTCTTGTGACGTCGAACGCTCTTTTAGTCAGTATAAATCTATCCTCAGAGACAATAGAAGAAGATTCACTTTTCAGCACTTGAAAGAAATGTTTGTAACCTATTGTTATGGTAACAGACAATAAAAATTGTGTTTTGTTGAAACTACATTGGAAGATAAGGTACGTCCATTATATTTTTTGTTTAGTTTGATTAAAATGTACCAATATTTAACGTACATAGTCATTTTTTTATAATTTTAAGTCCATATTTAATTCCATATTTTGGTAAAAATCCATATTTAATTCCATATTTTGGTAAAAATAACTACATATATATTTACATATTTCATATATTTTTAGTCCATATAAATCCGTTCCCTGATAATAATAATAATAATAATAATAATAATAATAATAATAATAATAATAATAACTATTTCTTACCAATGTTTATTATTGTCACACTAACATTAGTTATCCAATTTTCATTATTTACTTTCATGTTGTTTTATGAACTAGATATTAATGTAATAACTATGTAAGCAAATGTATTTCATTAGAATTGGAGTCTGGCTGGGCGGAAGAGAAGGCCTACTGGCCTTAGCTCTGCCAGATTAAATAAATAAATTATTATTAAATAAATAAATTATTATTTTACTTGATCTGAAATGTTTGATGTAATGGCATAGCGCATTAGTTTTGTACATCCATAAGCGGAAGAGAAGCTAAGTCCATATGATGTAAACACATCCGAAATATTGTGGAAGGAGTGATTGGATCATATTTATATCCCCTCCGTTATGTCCATGTCTGCTGTAGTGGAACTTCATTGGAACCTGGAACCTACATGCTGAATCGACAGAAGGGGCAAACATAGTTGAGTCATGATACCTGCACAGAAAGCTGACATTCGGACTTCCAATATCCATTTATAAATAAAGAGTCGTCTTTCAAGAGGAATAATAAAATTGGTTTAGGATTGCATATTTCCTTTTTGGTATTCGACCGAGTGCAGTGCAAAGTAGAGATGGGATAAACTGTTCTTTTTAAGAAACAGTTTCGACTGTAACTGTTTCATGAACGAAGCTGTTCCAAAAATAACAGTTTCGTAAGAATATGTTTACAACATCAGTGTCAACTGTTCAAAGTATTCCAACTGTTTCAACTTCTCTTCTGCTTCAGGAACATGTTTCAAAGCGCTTGAATCGTCTTTAAATCAGCTGTTCAGTGTATTATGACGACGAAAGTCATTTTTCGTAGGTTACTGTTAAAGAGTGCAGTAAATAACTACAATTCAAAATGAATCGATTTTAGTAAAAGTAACACATATAACCCTAGGAGAGTTTAATAACGATAAGACATTAGCCGATCATATTTTTCGCGGTATATTAATAATTAACACTATGTTTGGGCACCATGAACATATTCTCCATCAATGGGCAGCTAATAATAATTAATAGCACATTTATTAGGGAATTTGATTCGTACAGTTAAATTGCGCTGTCCTACATAAGCTACTGTTGCACGAAGGCAGTGTGGAACATCGATATTATGTCTACTTTCGATTGAAGGCCGATGACAGCGCTATACGTGGCCTTTGTAGACAGCAAAGAACAGGGAAGCTGTTTAGAAACTAAACTGTTTATCCCTTGGAACCATGTGGAACGTTGAAGTGATCACTGGAGCAGTGTAACATTCTTGAAACAGTTGGAACAGGTTATTTCACGAAACTGTTTCAATAAGAAACAGTTTCAATTGTGGAACAGTTTCAAAAAAACTGTTCCAGCTTTTTTTACCCATCTCTAGTGCAAAGAAGAACCCACTGCTAGACGACTAGAGATTCCTGTTGAGTTCTCTTCTCACTGCTGTGTTATCTTATCGATCCATAGTCTCTAAATATCTTTTGTTGCTAAGTGAAGGACACTAAATTACTATGTTGATTTTGTAGAAAGTGAAAAGAGCTCTGGTAGATATCTTTAAGGTGCTTTGGAATACAGAGAGAAAGATTTCCTATTTTTTATACTTCAGACTTTTGTAGAGTAGACTCATATGAAATTTTAGATTTTCATGATTAGCAGAAGTACGTTATAAGTTTTAAAATTGTCCAAGTCGTCTAGACTGAGAAGGCTTCTTCATGTTATCTTTAACGTGATATTGTTTCTGCAGTACTATCCTATATTTAACACACAAAGATACGTACTTATATTATTAATATTTTGCATATGATGTTTTGTAGATTATAATGGTGATTTTGGCTCTAAAATATGTACACATCGCCCGTTGTTGTTATTATTTACTAATTGAGATGAGTCGTAACCTAGTGGTTGTACCGGAAGGTGTGGCTAGGATGTTAAAAAGAGGAGTATCCTGCGAAAAGCAGGACATCTGGCCACTTTAAACCGTCATAAATACAATAGGCTAGTTTACATAAGAACTACGTATAGACTCCGCGAAGAATATTAATTAGACTCCTGACATATGCTTACCGATAGCAAATATCAAGCAGTCCATTCAAAAAGAGCATTTTTTTTATTTAATTAATACAAATTTTAGGAGGTGGCAGCAAAACTAAAACACTATTTTCTATTGGTTGATGTCAATGGATACCATATATCCCTTAAAATGGAAAGTAATTGCGGCTGATTTCAATGTCTTGCCAACTTGCTGTACGATAAACTTGTTTAGGGGTCAAAGACACTAACAAAATCTCTGAACTTTGATACACCCTCACAAGTCTTCGTGCCAGGCAGACAAAAACTATCTACATAAGATTTATTTTGAAAGGTTCATTGATTAGGGCCAAAAAAATATACACATTTCTGGATATGTACTGTTATTGTTGAAAACATATCTTTTTCAGTATATGTTTGTCATAACTTCTCAACACTAGATTAAATTTCCTGTGTGCTTCATCTTCATTTCCCTTGCATTCTTCATCTTCTTTATTCCTCTGCTTACTCATTTTTTCTTTTATATTTTTCTTTATTATATTCATTTGAGTCGGTTAGAGTCATAACTTATATGCTCCAAAAAATAATAAAAAAAATGGGATACCGTTATATTTCCATGAGGTTATCCGCGTACGAATACATCATGATTCATAGGTTAATTTTTCACATTTTTTACATGATGCTTGTGTAAACGGGCGACAAACCTCCCGGTTTCTGTCAAGTCACATGATCCACTGAAACTTGCGAGTTCTGTTGTATAGCGCTTTTCGACCAATCACCGATCAGTATTTCCCTCCCGCTTCTCCACTTCTTGTTGTGTAGAATAGGGTTGTGGATGAGTATCTTGCATGTGCTGTGTTATTTTTATAAATATCATTGAATTTAGCGGCTGTAATTGAGCATTTCGTAAAACGTAATATTACGGAAGAGAACGTATCACCGGTTGGAGAGAGAGGACGATCACGGAAATGTATAGCAGCTTCAGAAATAACGAAAAGAAGCCAAACCAAATTAGCAAGGTTAGTATTATCTTCTGATCCTGTTTGGGTCCTAGGGATATATTTTTAAATTAAGGAGGGCCAAATGTTTTATCAACAGTAATCTCACTAGAGGTTTTGATTTTATCGATAAATCTGCGAGTGGAACACGAGAAGATTTATCTAGAGAAAATCAAAACTCGAGTGGGATTTAATTGACTATTACACGATTAGAAGAAAGTATATAAAGATTATAAGTAACAAAGTACTCCAGTACAATAAAATATTAATTGACTTACGAAAATAAACCTGTCTTCAAATGTATTATTGCACCATTACGCTAGATGGCAGTTGTGCCAACTATGGAATCTTCATTGAACTCTGTAGACGGTTACTAGTCAAGAAGGCTTTGTTGACTCAGTTTCGTTTTTTTAAAACATTTGCATTCCACTTCAATCATCCGGATCCCAGTAATCAACGTCACTTGACAGATGATTTTCAATAAATCTCAGTATTAAACAATCTCTGACACGTGACTATCCATAATATCATATAGCAGAAGCTATAACATAACCTAACTAATATACACAAGTGTTAGAAAAGTTTTAATTAACGACGATGACATAAAAAATAAACATGAATAATTTTAAAAGGAATAATTATTGAATGTACAATTTTCAAATTTGAATGTGGTTGGTGGTTCAATTGATGTTATATTGGACGTGTGCGTAATAGAAGTGGAACTCGTTGATTTAGGCCTACATGGTGTATTCAGCCTATTCAGGATTTCCGAATGGTGCTCTTCATTTATTTGTAAATAGGATTTCAGAAGATGCATAGGTATGATCAGTGATTTTGATTAATTCTTGTTCTTGAATGCCAATGCGAGTCATATTTGAAACTGCTGTGCATCGACTGGAGTGGTTTGTAATTTTATATATATTTTTTTTTTGACGTCCAGACCAGCGCAGTTTCAAATGTTAGCAAACAAAGAAACAAATGCTAGGGACGCGATAAAATTAAACAAATGCTAGGGACGCGATAAAATTGTGCGATAAGCAGCCATGATTGGTTGAAATACGTCCTTTCATACCGTTTTATTGGTCAAAAGTAGTATGACGTAGTAAGAGTGTAATAGTCAGAATTATAATATAATATATGTATTAATTTTTAACCGATATTTTAGCGATTTGTTTTAAATAAACATTTCCAAATACTTGTATGTAACGTCTCTGTTTCTTTAATGGAAATTGTAATCTTTAAATATGCGGAAGTGGTGAAAGGATTTTTTTAATACCAAGATGTTAATCTTGTGGTATAAAGGAACGTACTAAGGAAAATTTGAGTTTTGATAAAATTATTATTAATCAGTACCGATATTTCTTTTATAGGTTTAAAATTGAGAGTTAGACTCAAATAAGGGGGAACCCGCTTTTCTGAGAAAATTTAGTTTTTTTTTTTCGCCTCTAGAATGTTGTGTCATAATTATTGTAACATCTCTGGCTATAGCTTACCGCACTGGAGTTTTAAATTTCCGCCAGAAATTCGCAGACTGTCCTCAAAATACTTAATTTCTCTATTTCAAGATGTGTGACTTATTCTTCTCTCTGACTGGATCACTCAATTTATATTGTACTTTATTTTGTAAAATGTACTCATCTAAAGAATTTAATAATTGGACATTATTTTTTTACATTGAATTTAAAAATATGCTTGAGGCAATGTTCTTGTGTAATACCTTAATATGTTACTGTCAAATCCCACATGATCCCAACTGGTCACTTTCTAAACTCACATGTTCCAAATGGAGAACTGTCATAACACTCATGATCCAAAGGTCATTGTCAAAACTCGTATGAGCCATAATTTAAAGTTAGGTAACTTTTACTCCTGTATAAATAAATACGGTTACAAATCTGAATAGTAGTTTTCAATCATTGCTCTTTCATTTATTAACCTTCATTGTGAAGAAAGTGGACTTCAAGTGTTATAAAATGTTTTCCGTCATTTGTGAAAATTTTCATTTTTGGAATAAGTGAGTTATGATTCTAACCGACTCATTTGTATCATCATTTTCATCATCACCGTCTTTAATTATCTTTCTTACATAGATTGTAATTAGTGTGTGTTCTCTGAGGTTTTGTAAGCTGTTATATCTCCTTCATTTATTTTATTTGTTGCTGTCTTTCGTGTCTGTGAAAAATATTCATTTCTGTAATTAGCTCTGCATTTCAATTTCCTTTTATTTCCTATGTAGTTTTCTCCCCTTCTATTGTAAAGGAAGCCACATATCTAAATTGCTTTATTATAAGAAGTAATTCTGTATGTAGCTTAATCTAGAAAACTAAAGTTGTATCTTGTTACTTGGACTTCGTAAGTAAATTATTTTCCTTATGTAGGCTACGTGTTTTAAATTATAGTACAAGCAATTGAAGGGTTCAGAGCCATAGTGGGCCAAGCGCCATTTATTAAAAACGGAGAAAGCAAGGGTTAAGTTAAGTGAATACCATAGTTTAATGAAGATTGATATATCATTTTGTTTTAATGTGTATACTTCATATTACTTGCTATATGTTTCCATTGAATTACGGTAATAACTTCATTGTAACCCTTGTTTTCTACGATTTTAATAAATGGCGCTTGGCCCACTATGGTTCTGAATCCTTCAATTAAACGTATTATAAACACAGTACCATTCGAAATATGGTTCTAATTTAGAAACTAAAATCCGTCTTGTGATATAAAATTTTGGAAAATACTCATTACGAGCAAGAGGTATGTTATCGGTGCAGTGGACCACGTGTATTGTACTGTACAGTTGTCAAAAGAAAAAGTGGCCGCTCTCCTGAAACAAAGTTCCCTTCGGGTATCTTCGCCACAATTCGAAGACAGGCGATGTTACATGTTGTTGGACCACGTTGCCTGATATCTACAGTTATAATTGAAGTATTCTGCGTGTTATTCGATAGCATAATGGTAGCGTTCAGGCCTCTTATTCGTGAGGTCCTGCGTTCGACTACAACCTCGTGCTTTTTATGTTCTTTTTTGTTCTGTTTTTGAGAAAGACAAACTATACATAATGGCTCCTTTCTCTTTTACGATTATTTTAGTAATTAACATCAGGTTCATTAATGTATTATGCCATGACTTTATCATTGTGATATTGTGGCTGCAAATGGAAAGAAAAAAGATTTTATTCTCAATAAAAATATCTTTCGTGGCATAAACAAAACAAATTTACTGGCGTCGGCCTTAAAACATTCAAACAATTAAGCGTTCAAAAAACAAAACAAAAAGCCACAATTCAATATTTAGTCTATCTTCCTCTTATCTCGATCATCTTGCAGTCGAGTGGGCATGGAATCGACTAGTCTTTGCAAATAGCGACTGTTCTTAGACACGATATTCCAGGCATACATACATAAGTGTTCTGCCCATGGGCAGGTCTTTCATTGCAAACCCAGCAATCCCCAGTCTTTCCTATTTTCTGCCTTCCTCTTAGTCTCCGCATATGATCCACATATCCTAATGTCGTCTATTATTCTTTTCAACCAGAGACCCAACCAATTACTTTTTATCTTTCTAATCAGTTTCAGCATCATTCTTTCTTCACTCACTTTTTCAAACACAATTTTATTTCTTATTCTATCTGTCCACTTCACACGCACCGTTCTTCTCCACATCCACATTTCAAATGCTTCAATTCGTTTCTCTTCATTTCGTCGTAATGTCCACGTTCCTTCCCCATACAATGCCACACTCCACACAAAGCACTTCACTAGTCTCTTCCTTAGTTCTTTTTCCAGAGGTCCGCAGAAGATCCTTCTTCTTCTTCTATTAAAAGCTTCCTTTGTTCATGTTTACAGTTTTTCTTGGGAAGGATAGGCCTAAATGCGGTAACATCCCGTTGCTTACCACACACCACTATCTCTTTCGCATCTTATTAAATTCCAGGGGGCCCAAGCGTGGAGATAAGGAGAGTGGATTTGACTAATTGGGCCCTCCGGACTTCACCGAAAGTCACGGCAAGGGTTAAATATTAATTCTATCAGGATGTTTGACCCGATCAAAGACGGGAAATCCCAATTAGCTTTTGACCCCCCCCCCCCGCATCCTGGACTAGCTTCCACGAATCATCAGAAAATCTTAGAGTGTGGTTGGGCCAATTTTTCCGAAAATGTTTCCACACTTTTGCCCTCTTAGCTCAGAGGACGAACGTCGGAATTTAGATGTCAACATCTCAGGTTCAATTCCTCGTTACTCCTTTTCAGTTTGTGGTTCAAGATAGTATAATGTAATAATACAAAAAGAAAAACTAATACCAGTATTATGCAACTGGATTTTTCCAAACCTAATATTAAATGTATGTTATTTATATCGCTAAAGAACGATTACAATATAAATAACTTTAATATTATTTATACAGTATCACTAAAGAACGATAACAGAATATAAATGATAAATATCGGTCTGTTTAATTAATATAAGATATTATATAATAGGCCTACGTATTTAATTATCTAAATAAAATAACCTATTTTACAAAGAAAGATGTTTATTTGTGTTATAATAATTACAGACTATTTATATTGCGAAAGAACAATAACAATATAAATAACTTGAATATTATTTTATAATGCTAATGAAGGAAAACAGAATATAAATGATAACTTGAATTTTATTTATATCGCTAAAGAAAAATAACAGAATATAAAAAACGTGAATATTATTCATATCGGAATTTCACAGATTTATTACAGATGTATTTAAGAAATTGTAGAAGAACAGTAATTAGTAACAGTGTCCTATTTATTCTTCTTGGAGCCAAATTTGTAACTTTTAAAAGTGTGGTTACTATGTTGAAGTGTATATGTTGTAACGGATGCTTGATTTGTTATGTATGTGAGTCAGTTATGGGATGCTTGATGTCGTCGCAATGTCGTAATTATAGTTTGATTGTGTTTACAGTATGTGGCTATTGTGTATTAATTTATGATGTATGGTACGGAAAGCTGCATATTTGTGTTATAGAAGTGTTACGTATGTGTGTTGTTAATGTTTTTGTATGTTTCAAATTGATACCTGATATTTGTTTTGCAATCGCAATGCCTAATTTACGGATTGTTTATGTTTTGTTTACATCGCGTAAGATAATTTAATTTTCTTTTCCATTTCTCTTTATGCTTATCTTTTTTGTGTATGAAACTATAGCCCTAACATACATATGTAAAATAGGGCTAACCCCCATTGGAGATACAATAATAATTATTATTATTCATATCGTTATAAAACGATAACAGAATACAAATGATGACTTGAATTTTATTCATATCTCTGAAGAACGATAACAAAATATAAATAACGTGATATCCATAAAGAACGATAAGTGAATATAAGTGATAATTTGAATAGCATTTACATCGCTAAAGAACGATTAAAAAATAAAATGAAAACTTGAAGAAGGCCCGAACCCACAACCTTTGAATCACTAAACAAGCACTCTACCGCTGGTCTACGAGGCGCAGATACGAAACACTTTCATAGTTCCGGAACTGCTTGTACAAGCACATGCATCGTGTAACATCGCCGCGACCCGAAGTGGACTTTGAAAATATTCGCTGTTCACGAGTGCGGCCACTTTTTTTTTTTTTTGACAGCTGTACATGTTGCAGACAGCTGTATGTTTTCGACGTGATAGACTACACGTTTTGCATATGTTACAAATAGCCAATGCAGCCAAAAATTTTACCTATTCTATACCTGCTTTATAATATTTTGAAGTATTAGATTTGGTATTCCCAAGAAACTAGTTCGATTAATTAAAATGTGTCTCGGTGAAACGCACAACAGAGTCCATATAGGCCATTTTCTGTCGGATGCTTTTCCAATTCACTGCGAACTAAAGCCAAGAGATGCACTATCACCTTTACTTTTAAACTTTTCTCTAGAATATGCCATTAGGGAAGTCCAGGATAAGAGACAGCGTTTGAAATTGAACGGATTACATCAGCTTCTTGTTTATGCGGATGACGTGAATATGTTAGGGGAAAATCCACAAACTGTTAGGGAAAATACGGGAATTTTACTTTAAGCAAGTAAAGAGATAGGTTTGGAATAAAATCCCGAAAAATAAACAAAGGATATGATTATGTCTCGTGACCAGAACATAGTACGAAAAGCAAATATAAAAATTTGAAATTTATCCTTTCAAGAGGTGGAAAAATTCAAATATCTTGGAGCAATATTAACAAATATAAATGACACTCGGGAGGAAATTAAACGCAGAATAAATTTAGGAAATACATTTTATTATTCGGTTGAGAAGCTTTTGTCATCCAGTCTGCTGTAAAAAAAAAAAAGCTGAAAGTTAGAATTTATAAAACAGTTATATTACCGGTTGTTCTGTGTGATTGTGAAATTTGGACTCTCACTTTGAGAGAGGAACAGAGCCTAAGGGTGTTTGATTATAAGATGTTTAGGAAAATATTTGGAGTTAAGTGGGATGAAGTTACAGGAAAATGGAGAAAGTTACACAACACATAACTGCATGCATTGTATTCTTCACCTAACAGAATTAGAAACATTAAATCCAAACGTTTGAGATGGGCAGGGCATGTAGCACGTAAGGGCGAATCCACAAATGCATATAGAGTGTTAGTTGAGAAGCAGGAGGGAAAAATATCTTTGGGGAGGCCGAAACGTAGACGGGAGGATAATATTAATGGATTTGAGGGAGGTGGGATATGATGCTAGGGACTGAATTAATCTTGCTGAGGATAGGGACCGATGGAGGGCTTTTGTTAGGGTGGCAATGAACCTCCGGGTTCTCTAAAGACCCTTTGTAAGTATTTAAGTAGATAGTGGCAATTATAACTTATAGTTTTAGTAGTACTTTCGCTTTTGTGAGGTATAGTTGTTTGGCGCTCAGTTCTGCAATTTATTCCTTTAAATTTAATGTTTAATTTAGCTGTGTCCAAATGATAGTTTTTATTTAAATAGTGGTAATTTGTGTATGTACAAGTGTGACGGTATTGATAGATTTATTTAGTTACAGTGCTAATATGTCTTTTGTTTAAATTCACCGAACATATTTTGTTATATTTGTGACGAATATATGGTAAAATCTTAATGCAAAATTACCTATTTTCTGTCGATGTAAAACATAAAGTTCAAATTAGTTGCCCAGTGTAATATGGCGACATTGGAGCAAAGGTGGTATGGGAATGGCAGCGTAAATCCACTTACTTCGTAGAAAATGTTCTCCACAGATTTGTTCATCTTAAATCTCATAGGATCACTTTTGCTCAGAAGCTGTTATAATTGACAGAAATAAGGGAATGCTGGAATCGGTAGGAATTCCAAATAATAGATGGAATCTTCTTTTCAGAAAATAATCATTGTCATAACCTCCGTACGCTTCAAATTCAGAAGAATTATTTTATTTCACTTCCAGCAAGATTAACTCAAAGACGCTTGCGAAATGCAGAATTATTTTTTGGCTGATAGTGTGACAGACATGCTGAAGGCTTGGTACAACTAGCCGACAGTCCTCGATATTTGAAGCAGGTATTATTCCACTTGTCCATGTAATCCATCATTATCCAAAGCTGAGTAGACAGCCACAACACGCGCTTCCTACAGTGTAAGACTGTAGACGAAGAGAATGCCCTTGACCTCTGGAAGGACATACAGAAGAAGAAACCCGTTTTAATAGATAGACAAGAAACAGAAGTTCTTAGGAACTCAAAAACGAATGTGTTAGAAATATTCATATGTTACGATTACTCTGTCTGTGCTTCATACTTTTGTTTCTCAAAACCAGATGTGAAAAAAGTGATATTAACTGTAACACATTCACCGCGAAAGCCTAAAAACTCGTAATACAGTATTATAAGAACGTTTATTTAGATACTGATACCGTAAGTTATACATAGTCAAAATCCTTATTTTCACTCCCTTATTACCACACTTTCTTATTCTATTTTATTTCTTTATTTTTGTGTTATTTATTGTAATTTATTTTATTTATGATCCTCCCATTTTTAATCATCATCATCATCATCATCATCATCATCATCATCATCATCATTATATTTTCCGAATTTTTTTTATATTTCGTCTTTTTTTTCATCATTCATTTCCTTTGAGTCACTTGCTTTACTCCCTTTTCTAATTGAGACTGGGAGATCAAAAACCCACTAACTCCAATTTTGACAAAATTGAGTTATGGGCTGGATGATGCGTTTTAGTTTTTCCCGCATGCATGGAAGGCAAGAATACACTAATATCGACATTCATCTGCATTCTGGGGGCTGTTTTAAAACTCGTGTAAGTCAGAACTCCACTTACTCCATGGAATAAGAGAGTTTTTGCATTCCAAGCTTAATTTCCCGGTAGGTGGCAACACTATCGCTCAACCAGCTGAGTAAAGTGATACGATACGGTATTCAGAATGTCACAAAAATCTATGAAATCCATGTAAGTAGGACTATTAAAGGCACAATATCGAGTCGATTAACTTCCAGAAACCCAATACAGATGCATCATTCCCCAGTCAACTAAAGTACAATTCAGCATTGTCATTGAAAGAAGAAAGCAAAAGGACTTGCAAAATTTAATGCAGTTTATTTCTGAGGAAAGTAGGATGAATTACCAAACTCTGTTTGCGGACAGTAATAATCTAGATCTGGCTGCACAGGAAGAACATGAGAGTAAGAGAAAAAAACAGAATCTGTAACATGAATGGGACTATGTTAACATTTTAATATTGTTTGTGGTTTTATTTGTGTATTTTGATGTGCTTTATGGTAATTTGTGGTTTTCTGTCTCATATATTTGAAATTAAAAAAAATATATAGCAATGTTAATCTTAATAATAAACTTCCATTTTCTCGTATATTCCAATGTTTCATAAGGGAATTATAATATACTTATCTTTTTTTCTTCACATGACTCATATTTATTCACTTTTCTTAATTCATACATTGTGGAAGTCAGAAAACCACTAACTCCGGCAATGTTTATTTCAAATTGTAGCGTAAGATAATGTAAAAATTTAGGTTTTGAAGTATTTAATTGATAAAGAATGTAATTTTACACAATATTAATAGATAAATGTATTATATTTAAAGTTAGTAAGAGAAATAATACGTTTTTTCTCTCTCCTGTAAAATTTGGTTTATAGGAGTTAGGGAGTTTTTGATTTCCCTGTCTCAATTATATCCTTCCTTCCACCCTGACTCGGGATTTGTCTTCCTTTCTTCCTTTTCTGATTCCTTCCTCCTATACCTTTAATTGAGGTGTAGCCGGAAAATGGGCCCATAGGTGTATGGGCCCTTTTTCGGGAGAATGTTTAATTCGATTCTCAGTTTTAAAATCTACTTGCTTATTTAGTTTCGTTTCAATATCTTGTAAACAGAGGGGAGGGTAGCTAATTGAGAGAACTTATGCACCCTTGCGTACTGTAGTTGTGGAACTCGCAAACATCAGTGAAGATGGTCCTCAAAGTGAGTCCATCCAGGATGTGCAATAAAATGTAAACTCCACCCTGAAAATAAACTTTGAAGTGAGTGTGAATCCATTCTAGATTAATACTAAATAATCTGTAATCTGTATTCTGTGCCCAACAGATATTCTTGATTTTTACGTTTTCAGTACAATTTATGACATAACTATAAGATATATGTAAGAAATATAATTCTACTAAAATTATTTTGAACTTGTAACCCTCTGTAATGTGCCCTGTTCAGTGCTGATGTTTAAGTTCTGCTAAAATATAATGATATTTAAAATATTTTTATAAAATAAACTTGGTTTCTAGAAAAAGGGCCTATAAAATGCTCTAATATATATATATATATATATATATATATATATATATATAACACTACTGAAGTCGGAATGCATTATTCAACAAGAACTTGTAGACAAATATTCTAACAGTATGCAAATTGTTATTTTGATAAAACTGCATTAAAATCGTAATTACATAAAACTAAATCTTTCAACCTTTGTTTTCTCCAAACATGACTTTTCTTTATGGGCCCTTTTTCCGGCTACCGCCTCAATTACATTCCATATTAATCTGTCTCGTTACTTATTTAAATCTCTCCTGAGATACCTCCTTTCATCTCTAATTCTCCTGTAACTTATCTCCTTCCTTCTGTACTTCTGACCTCACCTATCTCCTTCCTTGTATAATTTTCTCCTCCCTTATCCATTTCGCTCTCTCTCTTCTTATTTATGTCTTTCCTTCTCTACTTCTGTCGTCATTTATGACCCAACCAATTCCTTTTTCTCTTCCTGATTGTTTCAGCATCATTCTTTCTTCGCCTACTCTTTCCAACACAACTTCATTTCTTATTCTGTCTATCCATTTCACACGCTCCATTCTTCTCAATATCCACATCTCAAATGCTTCTAGTCGCTTCTCTTCAGTTCGTCGTAATGTTCATGTTTCTGTTTTTTATATTACGTTCAAATTATCTATCTATCTATCTATCTATCTATCTATCTATCTATCTATCTATCTATCTATCTATCTATCTATCTATCTATCTATCTATCTATCTATCTATCTATCTATCTATCTATCTATCTATCTATCTATCTATCTATCTATCTATCTATCTATCTATTTATTTGCGCTTGTTTATTATCCATTGTACCAGAATTTCATTTTGCTCATTTTTATATGAGATCACCCACAGTTTTGTTTTACGAGTAGTACATCACACGTGATGACACTGCTACGCAATAACATATTTTGTTCATTATTGAGACAAAACTGTTGCTATAGAGGACAGAAAAACTTTTTGTATCCTTGATTTTCATGTTAACCAGTTAACAATTCCCAAGTAGTAGGCCTACTCCGATTTTAAGGCAAATGGATGCATTTGTAAGAGGAAATAAACCGGACGCCGCCAGTAAGCGAGGAAAAGGAAAATGTTCAGCGTGTCCGTGAAAGTTTCTTATATAGTCAGTGAAAATCTACCATCAAAGCCACCAAATACCAAAGTCGACTGTGTGGAGGGTTTTTTCTTCTTCTTCTTCTTCTTCTTCTTCTTCTTCTTCTTCTTCTTCTTCTTCATCGTAGTTTAACCTCTCCTTTTTAGGTTCATTTATACGACCCACGCCACCCGGGCCTTACAGGGCCGCGACCTGTCTGGAAAGGAAGTAATCTATTGAATCACATACATACTTTTTTGACCACACAAGAACATGGAAGGCCTCCTAGGATGAGGGATGAACTCAATGCCAGGGTCACCTCCGATACAACACAAACATTTAAGACATTACACACCATTCACTCACCACATATGAAATGATTAAGGGAAAGATCGCCGTCCATGGCCGGACATTCAGGAGGTACAGTCTCGGCATTTGCCTGGAAATAACTGAGGAAACCATGAAAAATCTGTTAGAATTGCCTGCTCCTGAGATCGAACCCCGGACCTTCCGAATGCAAGGTTAGCCCTCTACCACTCCGCTAGCCCGCTCGGTGTGGAAGATTCTAAGTTTCGAAACCAGAGGACAAAGTGCTGCACTTTTTTTCTGCGAGAGTATGCTTTGAAAGCTCATTTATGGGCGCTCTATATTGTATTTTATATAATGTTACATAAAAAATATATCATTCTTCCATCATTTTCTCTGTGTTGTATCTGCTCTATTTTTTTAATACGGGTATTTATTGCCATTATATTATGTTCACTTTTTATTACGTTATGACTTGTTTTATTATTATTAGTATTATTATTACTATTATCATTATTATTATTATTATTATTATTATTATTATTATTATTATTATTATTTTATTAGTACTAATAATTTTAGAGAATGTACATTATCGCGATGCTTGTAGCTTCCTGATTTAGATTGACCCCAAAAAGAAGCGATTTATATCGTTGGGCCATTAACTCGCCGCCCATCGCCAGAGGTTGACAGTCGGCGCGATGTTGTCTGATGTATCCACAGAATGAAGTGGAGCAGCCACGACCGAAGCACGAGCTCAAAGTCTGGTACGTCACCAACGTCCAAGCTTTGACTCGACACCTGTGAACACAAACAATGCCATTTACACGCTTCGTATTGAGCACGTGAGCCTGGCAGTCTCGGAGTCTTGGCTCTTACCCTATGCCCCTATAGTTTCCCTCCGCTCACTGGTTCGATGCCGTATAGATCGTGAGAGTCTAGTAGTGGATACAGCGATGTGAACAAGGATTTCTTTGAGTGCTCTTTTCCTCACACCATTATCAATTATTTCATCTTTACTTGTTTATCACCATATCACATTATACGGTGTGGATTTCAAAGTTCACAGCTATTACCTTATACTAAGAATTTACAGCAGACAAAAAAACCTGTTCCGCTAATTTTTGATCAGTATATATAACGTATAGGTAGAAAAGAAAAAGCGTAATAAAATGTGAACAGTAAGTCAAAATAAATTAGATATAAAATATGAGACAATAATAATAACAAAATAGTAAAGTACAAAGCATACAATGAACACAATGTTTATTAGGTACACACTAGTGTCCTACAATGTTCGAACTTGAGAGAGGCAACTAAGACATTCCGAAACTTTATCTTATTTTATACGAAAAACTAATCGCAAGATCCATACTAAAATCCTTCAGCGGTTAAAGCATGAGTGGAGGACAGCGAATATTTTTATAACAAGGTGAAAAAACACGATAGGACTCCTTCTGCAGAGCGAACATCGGCGAATATCGAACTTCACCATACTCGACAAACTTCAAACGAACAGCGCCCGTAATGCACGACGCTAGTACACACAGCAAGAAAAATTATAAGTAGCTCAACTTACCATTATCTTAAAATGATGAAACAAAAACAGATAAAATAAATAAATATCACTAGAATATAAAAAATGTAGTGAATACGTGGAAACATGCAATACAACACTTGTCATAACAGTAAGTTACACAACTCGTCACCTCAGTAGGGCTACCAGACTTACTAATGACAGGAAATAACGATAAGTGTTTGTCTATTACTTTTAAAGAAAACCATCCATTTTGTTTAAAAATTGCAAAGGGATAAATATCCCTTATCAGTAAAGCCCGGATTTCTAAGCAAAATGCATATTTTCCACACTTTTAAAGCTAAGCAGAAAGGTTATACTTCGTAAGACACACCTAGATAAGCAGTTTTAACTATTTCGTTTATTTTATTGGGTTATTTTATGACGCTGTATCAACATGTAGGTTATTTAACGTCTGAATGAAATGAAGGTGATAATGCCGGTGAAATGAGTCCGGGGTCCAGCACCGAAAGTTACCCAGCATTTGCTCGTATTGAGTTGAGGGAAAACCCCGGAAAAAACCTCAACCAGGCAACTTGTTCCGACCGGGATTCGAACCCGGACCACATGGTTTCGCAGCCAGACGCGCTGACCGTATTCCACAGGTGTGGACAGTTTTAACTATGTTTGTTAGTGCTTATAAATGCTTATTTCGCAAGAAAACGTTTTTGCTTATTTTACAATTTTTAATTAAAACGGCATATTTTACCCAAAACTGTAATTTTAAAAGTGCATATTTCACTCCTAGCCGTAATTTATCACAGATTCCCTTTCTTTTATTGGCTTGGAACATTCACTTTCTCTGATAGACGAAATTTCGGTAACATTATCTTCAGAAACACATGGGTTGCAAAAATTGAGTTCAACAAACTCAGTCAGGTATTACAAAAAAATTCCGGTTACAAAACACTGTGTCAAATTTTCTAAAAACTTTCTGGTGAAGAAACATATATTGAAGAGGAATTCACCGAAGAAGAACTGTGGTGCTTTTCACATGCGCCTGTGACGTCATGAGGCGTCGAAAGAACATTTTCACTGTACAGATCATTCTTCATTTACAGACGCAGGAGCTTCACGCAGGAAAATTTCTGGATGACCTTCCTTGTATACTGCAACAGCCTTCAGTAAGGGAAGAATTCTACAAAACAAATAATTTATCATATTTTCATGTATTCGTTTTTGCTTATTTTGGTGCTTATTTTCACCATTTTTCGTGCTTATTTTACTGTTTGATTGTGCTTAGAAATCCGGGCTTTACTATCAGTTTCTCTAATGATGAGAGTAAAAATGGAAATCGTACGGATAATATTTACCGTGTAAACCAGTGCTAACATTTAAGGAAAAATTATTTTTTCTGGGAAAAGTAGGCCTATTCATTTGGGACACATACATACATACATACATACATACATACATACATACATAGTCTGCCCATAGGCAGGTCTTTCACTGCAAACCCAGGATTCTCCAATCTTTTCTATTTTCTGCCTTTCTCGTAGTATCCGCATATGATCCATATACCTTAATATCGTCTATCATCTGATATCTTCTTCTGCCCCGAAATCTTCTCCCGTTCACCATTTCTTTCAGTGCACCCTTCAGTAGGCAGTTTCTTCTCAGCCAGTGACCCAAAAAATAATTCCTTTTCTTCTTTCTGGTCGGTTTCAGCATCATTCTTTCTTCACCCACTTTTTCCGACATAACTTCATTTCTTATTTTGTCTGTCCACTTCACGCACTCCATTCTTCTCCATATCCACATTTCAAATGCTTCTATTCGTTTCTCTTCATTTCGTCGTAATGTCCATGTTTCTGCTCCATATAATGCCACACTCCACACAAAGCACTTCACTAGTATCTTAGTTCTTTTTCCAGAGGCCCGCAGATGGTCCTTTTTCTATTATGGGACTAATATGGTATTATAATTTTTTTGTTGTAGTCTATCCAATAAATAAGCTGTTGAAATCTGCGCAGTTACTTCCACTCTGTATATCGCCATGCTAGACACGGATCTCTCGGTGGCAATAGCTCCATGGAGTGTAGTATGTCACGACTATGGTGATGATGTGTCATTCCTTAAGCAACTTTAAACTTTACGTAATTGGCCTGCCAAGTTTTATAATTTTACCATAACAGCTTATACAATATATTATAATAATATTTTGTCAAGATGACCAAATAGTGAAATAGTGATCAGTTGGTAGTGTAACTACTAGAGATGAACAACGATCGAGAAAGCAAGACTAACAGCGCCCGCAAAGCCGAGAATCCGCACGACAATATTGTACACTTCGCGTCGTTACGTAAAGTCTGCTTGTGAGTGTTTCGAGACGTCGAGATTGATCACTCCCGAAGTCCCGAACGTCAAGTAGCCTTGAATCGCCACAGTATTTTATACTGACTGAACTTTTATCTACTTTGGCAACTGTTATATATGTATAAACAACCAAGTAGCCTATTTGAGACATCATCTCTACCTTTGTGTATAATAATCCGTTCCCCAGTCTTTATTTAATTACTAGACCCTTATTAAAGGGCTAGGAATTTTCTTTTCATGTGTTTGAGGTCAAGTATGCAATCTCAAGTAAAAATAATTAACGTTATGTTTTATGTTTCTTAGAAATGTAAATTTATTTTAGAATTGTTTTTTTTTTCTATTTAGGCCTATATAACCATGGGTAATATATAATAGAACCAGAACATTTTGATAACTAAGATACTGTTCTGTTCTGTCTTTTTGTCTCATTTAAATATTTATAATGTTATTTATTTCAATGATGTATGTTATTCAAAGTTACGAAATCTTTCCACGCCGACTAAATGCTATTTCGAGAATGATGAGCGAGACTCGAAGCGCACGAGAATGACGAGACGAGACTCGAAAGACAAATGCAACGAACACAGCGAGCGAGAGCGGCAGTTAGTTCTGTTCATCTCTAGTAACTACCATTTACATTAAGGCAAATTTATACTAATGTAATGTTTCTCTTTTTAATTCCAAATTTAGTCGAAAATGTGAGTGTAATATAAACATTTTTCCCTCCATTTATTTTTTTAATAATTATTACTGTCGTCAGAACTTCCAGAAGTGGTGGTGTTTAGTGGTGTATATTATAATTAATAAATTTTATTTGTAGGTAAAAGCAGCAATGATCGTCACCAAGAGAATCACACAATGGTAGTATGCTGATAGTTATGAAATTTTCTCACGACTAGTAAAGTGAAAATACGCTTCATAGCTGCTTTATTTTAAATTGGTTTTTAACATGTTAGGACTGAATGGAAATATCACATTGCAAAGCACGTGTTTCGGAAAATGAAACACTGTTGTCGGCTATAAAATTTGTATGAATGCATTGATATTGGTTGCGTAATCCTTTCGATTTCCTATTGAGTATGATTCAGGATAACTGTTAAATATTCGCTTGCCTTTGTCAGTGCAGTAGCAACCAGCTTCTGCGATTACGTAAAACTTAATTGCTTACGTATGTCCGTCCTGCTGTCGTTTCCTGCGGCTTGTACTGCCCGCATTGTCTGTCGTTTATGTAATGTAAATTGAGAAAATACAGATAAATAGACATGATTATGGCTTGTTCCTTAATTGAATGGCATTGCGTGAGATTCTGCCTACATTTTTTTGACGTTTGTTACTGCGACTTTTGCAACAAGGGAAGTCTACAGTCAGAAGGAAATGTTTTATGTAATAATTTTTGTAATATTTTTATTTTGTGTACTGTAGTACGAGACACATGGTTCGAATCCTTATGGGGGAAGAAATTTTTCACGAAATTTCGACCAGTAGGCCTATATGGGACCGGTACACTCAGTATCGTGATGCACTTGGGGAGCTACGATAGATAGCGAAATCCGGGTATGAAAGCCAGTTATAATGGCTAGGGGGCATCGTGCTAACCACACGACACCTCCATTCTGGTTGGATGATCGTCCATCTCTGCTTCGGTATGTGGACGCGAGGCCAGCAGCCGGCTGGTCGGTCTGGGCCCATAAAGGGCTGTAGCTCCACGTATTATTATTATTATTATTATTATTATTATTATTATTATTATTATTGTTATTATTATTATTATTGTTATTATTATTATTGTTATTGTTATTATTATTGTTATTATTATTGTTATTATTATTGTTATTATTATTATTATTATTACTATTATGTTGCGGTATATTTATTAATATTATATTCATGAATGTCCTTGTAAAATCTTTGAAACGTAATATTTTCACAGCCATTCAATTTTTAACTAATTTTAACTTCTGCTTAATTTTGTATAATAAAAAATGCTTGTGTCATCATTATCAATCATTTATATATATTTAATCAACAGTTATTTGTATATGATAGGTAAGAAACTTTACTTTACATAACAGAAAAATACATGGAAACAATCAAATATATTGAAATAAATTTAATCAAACACAATAATAAAACATGGAACTCACCAGAGATGAAGACTGAAACTGGCATGAGAATATATTGAAGGAGGGGTAGACAGGCGCTCTGGAATGTTGGAAGGAACATGTGCAATTCCACAGTTATGGGATGCTCCGAATGATTATTAAAAATAAATTAGGTTTCATAATAACTCTAAGTAAAATGTAATGCCAGAGTTATGTTTAAAAATATTATTTTCTTTTATATGAAATAAATTGTGTAATTTATATTGAACAATAGAGATATTAGTCTTTCCTCTACAGTGATTATAATTATATTTAGAAAATGAAAACATATTTGACCACATGCTGGAACTAAATTTCATGTAAATCTATCTGAATATTGTAATGGAGGCGAACGACCACGAAAAAAATTATCATACTTTATTACAAACTCGATCCACCATTTCTACTTCTCCATAGTTATCTAATCCTCTTTTTTGGCAGGTGAGGACAAAGCTTAAATCTATAACTGGATCAGGCTTTACATAGAGTTTAGATTTATGAAGAAACTCCTAACTAAATGTTTTTCAGGCAGCCAAATACTCGTCTGTTTTGGCTGATCTAAAGACTACAGTTCTCTGTCAATTAAGCTGTCCTAGGTTCTTGGCACGCTGAAATTTGCGTATCTGTACATCTGAGACTATCTGCAAATCATTGGCATCTGTTGCAGTGCTGACATACCCCGAATTGTTCAAATTAATCTCTTAGCCCAATTTTTTAGACGGTACAATTTGTGTACAGTACCATAAATTCTATATCCGCCATTGCCAAACCTTTACTGCGACGATATTTTCGGTAGCTCGTGTGGTAAAGCTTTTCCTGAAAATAAATTTGTCATAGTATTCTTTTTTTATTCGGAGATTGTGTGGCAGCATAACCCGCATTACAATGCTTTCCACTTCACATTCGGTTGTTGCACATCTTATCTTACATGTATGAAGATTCATTCATTCAGATCTTTCACTGCAAACTAAGCATTCTCCAGTCTTTCCTTATTTTTTGCCTTCCTCTTTGTCTCCTCATATGATCCATATATCTTAATGTCGTCTATCATCTGATATCTTCTTCTGCCCCGAACTCTTCTCCCGTTCACCATTCCTTCCAGTTCATCCTTCAGAAGGCAGTTTCTTCTCAACCAGTGACCCAGCCAATTCCTTTTCCTCTTTCTGGTCAGTTTCAGCATCATTCTTTCTTCATCTACTCTTTACAACATAGCTTCGTTTCTTATTCTGTCTGTACACTTTACACGGTCCATATTACTGATTTATTGTCGTTTACAAAGTGTATTTCTGCATTCTTTTGGTTTCAAAGTTGCTTCTTTCTCTTAATATTGTCCACAAAACAACTCGCTCTCCAGCTGGAAAAGATTTCCTTGATATAATGTCCGTAAGGAAATAGATAAAAAAAAAATCTGTTATCAGCAGACATTGTCATTTACACGTTATGTAGGCCTGTGTGCCGGTAAATTATTTTGTGATTTTTAAGCTAGTTAGTACCCTAAATGATAAATTCATTATAGGCCTTTATGTAGCTGAACTCACAATTTTAATTCCAAAATTAGCTCTCGTAATTGATTAGTTTGTTGACCACTGCTCTAAATTGGATTAATTTTTGCTACAAACGCTCGATCGTCCGCGAAGCTATTGATAAAAGTTCTTGTCACAGACATGGATACCCGTTCTACCACAACTATCGCCTTACTTTCGCAATATTGAAAAGCGTAGGCCTAAATAAGACTTGAGTGTTCGCTTTACCTGAAGCAAAAGTAATGATGCAATCTTAATATTCTCAGGATGTATAAAGCCGACATATTAGCAGGGATGACCTAAGATAACATATAATCGGGGAACGAACTCTATAGTCGTTATAGGGAAACCTCTGTACTCCTCGTTATCTCGCGCATGTCATTCGGTACACTGGGAGCAGGCACATGAGGAATTTACACAAACATAATGATTATTAATTTATTGACAGCTCATTTATGTCGGTCGTAATTGGCGATAATGTCGTTTATAAAGTTTTCTGGGTCGTTGAAGAGCGTTCTGGTTGTCTAGGTCATTGACGATGCGAAATGACACTCCAGTGAAGACGTGTGTCTTATAACACCGCCACTTTGACACCCGAATTTACCTACAAGATAAGCGACAATTAATTTCTGACTTAATTATTTCGAACATGCACAGCAAGAAGATAGGTATGCAACAATAAAAAAACGCATATATAATAATATTGTATATTGTAGTATATTTTATGGATACTATAAGCCTATTATACTATACGATAGGCCTATTATTTCGGCTTTGGACCTCGGACATTTCGCCACATATCATCCATACAATAGCCCGGGTTAATTTCACGGTGCTGCGTGCTGTACTTGTAGAAGAGCGCGGCCGTTCGGCTACCCAATCATTCACAAGAATAGGAGTGGAAAGCACAATAAGCCTCAGGCTGAAGTGTAAGCCTTCGGGTCCCTCCTCAGTGAAAAAAAAAAAAAAAAAAAAAAAAAAAAAAAAAAAAAGAACATTTATTGTTGAGCGGGTGAAAATGTTTTAAGATCTGTGGCGTGGTTCATAAGAGGCTATAGTTTTAATTCCTTCTCAAAATAGATATGTTAATATTTAAACAGAAAAGCGAAACTAATATCTCGTCAACGTACGACCGAAAACTTTCAGCTCGGAGCATGCACAGTGTGGCATTCTTTGACTTGGAAAAAAATCGAATTGCTCAACTATTGTGTCCCTCATTGTATATGTGTTGTAATGGGAATTATCTCCAACTTTCGTAACTTTTTACACGTGTAGGTCACTTTTAACGTTGATAACCGCTTTGACATATCGGTTACCTTCCTTAAGTAAGAGGCGTTTGCAGTTTGACATATTTCTTTTATCTGTTTAACTTCAGAATTTAGCTTCAAAATATAATTTACTTATTTACGTCGTTAAAAATATTATTATTCTTATTATTATTAATAATAGTATTATTAATATTATTATTAATATTGTTAATATGAATACTAATATTGTTAATATTATTATTAATAATAATAATATTATTATTATTAATATTATTATTACTAGTATTATTAATATTATTATTAAATTACATTCTATTGGTAAGTAGTTGGTGCATTTTATATTCCACCAAATGTTGAATTAAAATGTAAGCAAGAATCTGTGAATTATGTTTAATAACTAAGAACAAATTAAATTTCGGCTACATTTCTTCCATTACGTAAAGACATTCTCGGAGTGTTTAGGTAATATTCAGGAGCAAGGCTTTCTATAACGGTAACTCTAGTTGTTTCCAACTTCGTTGAGTAATACCTGGAATATGTCTTTGTTGAAATAATAATTGAAATTGTGAACATACATGAAGATTCTAAAATATTTTTTACTTCATATATCGGTTAAATTTCCTTTTCACCAGCCTTAAGAATTTAGCTCCTTGGCCCGTAATCTTTAATTCTTCAACCACATGAGAAGTTCTGAACGTGCGTAAGCCATTTACAAGTAGCGGAAGTCTCTGATAATGTAGTCAACATTACACAAGGTCAATGCATGCGACAACAATGGTCAGTCACAAGACAAGTGATACACACACGTTTCATATAGGAGTTAAATTTCCACTCCCGCCGAGAATCGAAACCGGTGTTCTGAATTATTATATCGTATTGTATTATGTTGTATTATATATTTTTTTTTTTCATTTTTCATTTAGTATTCTGTCCAAGGACAAGTCTTTCACTGCAAACTCAGCATTTTCCAGTCTTTCCTATGTCCTGCTTCCTCTTTGTTTCCCCATATAATCCATATATCTTAATGTCGTCTATCATCTGATATCTTCTTCTACCCCGTACTCTTCTCCCGTTCACCATTCCTTCCAGTGCATACTTCAGTAGGCGGTTTCTTCTCAGCCAGTGACCCAAATAATTCCTTTTCCTCTTTGTGATCAATTTCAGCATCATTCTTTCTTCACCCACTCTTTCCAACACAGCTTTATTTCTTATTCTGTCTGTCCATTTCACACGTTCCATTCTTCTCCATATCCACATTTCAAATGCTTCTATTCGCTTCTCTTCACTTCGTCGTAATGTCCATGTTTCTGCTCCATACAATGCCACACTCCTTACAAAGCACTTCACTAGTCTCAGTTCTTTTTCCAGAGGTCCGCAGAAGATGCTCCTTTTTCTATTAAAAACTTCCTTGGCCATTGCTATCCTCCTTTTGACTTCCTGGCAGCAGCTCATGTTACTGCTTATAGTACACCCCAAGTATTTGAAGCTGACCACTTGCTCTACTGCCTCATTTAGAATTCGCAAGTTTATCTTGTGTATGTTTCTTCCTATGACCATGCTCTTCTTCTTATTTGCATTTATCTACATCCCATACTGCTTGCAGCTGTCATTTAGCTCCAGTGGCATATCCTTTAATTTCATTTCCTCTTCTGCTAACAACGCCATATCATCAACAAATCTTATGCACTTTATTCTTTTTCCTCCTACTATCACTCATCCCGTGTTCTGAAAACAATCCGTTACTAAATCCTCAAAGTAGATGTTGAACAGGGTATGTGATAAAGGACATCCTTGACGTACTCCTCTCCCAATTTCACTTTCTTCTGACATTTCTTCTCCTATCCTGACTTTCACTCGTTGTTTCATATAAATATTACTGAAAAGTCTTCTCTCTTTCCAATCCACGCCTATTTTCTTTAGGATTCCCATCAGTTTATTCCAGTCCACTCTGTCAAAAGCCTTTTCTAGGTTCACAAATACAGTAGACCTACTAAATACAATTCTTTATTCTTCTCTAGGTATCTTTCGCCGATTGTCTGTAGCAGCCCAATTGCATCTCTCGTACCTTTTTCCTTCCTGAAGCCAAACCGCTACAACATATTTTATTATAAACTATGATTATGAAGGCAATTATCCATAGTTATGCAAAATGATGTCCAGATGTTTCTGAATTGAAGTGAAACTCTCATTCAATATTAATATACAATTCACGTACTATTTCTTATCCTCCTATCTTCAGTTTCTGAACAGGAAAAAAAATGTGGAAAGAAATGGAATTCGGACATACAACCCTCATATACTGGGAGAGTGAATTAATTCTATACCACGAAGCAGCAATTTGACAGTCGACCGATGTTCTCCCATGTGACTGTTACGAAGAAAACATTTAATAAATTTGTAATATAAAAATCCTCAAACTTTTTTTTTTCTTTCTTTCTTTCTTTGTCATGTTTTACCTCGCCTTTTCTTACCAACTTATACTCCGATGCGGTGTTGGGAAGGGTTTGTCATTTAACGAATACTTACTAGACTGGCACACATTGCGGGGCTCCCTAATCGTGTGGTCAGCACGGCACAGGGCCACCGCTGAGACAAAACAGGGAATAAAAATGGGAAAACGCTCAGTTCCGTGGAGAGAAGATACAGACCGATTATTTAGTCCTGACAACTCAGCGACGCGAAAGAGGGAAAGTAATAGGAGTATAGTGGGGAGAGTTCCGGAGTAGAGACAAGGGCGAGCGTTCGGTAAAGGAATGCAGTACAGCGTAACTGTACTGGAAACACAACGCTATACCGCATGTGTGACATCCGATCGCTCTGACTACAGGCAACAGCCTAACCTGAACATCCCTTGGCGTACTTGGACTCGCCTGATCCAGACGCATATTGCCGACGACTGTCAGGACTAAATAATCGTATTTTTTTGTAAGTTTCTTTCATTGCCTACGCCGGAAATCGAACTGCGGATCGATTGGTTGGGAAGAGCATACGATATCCACAAAGTCAAGGCGACAGACATACTCAAACTATTACTGTTCCCTTTAAGAAATTAAGGCGATGTTTTCCCAGTGTGTATGGATTATTGTTATGCAATTTGTCGTCTAAAGTTCTCCAGAGATAGAATCACTTGTGTTTGAGAGTGTCACACAATTCTACTGATCCACGGAAACTGTATGAAGTTCATTCTTAGAGAACTGGACTTCATCTTCTGTCGCAGAATCCTGTTGGAAAAAAGACGAAAGCACGCCTCCTCTTCGTTAATTCGCCAAAAAAGGAATTCAAAGTACGTAATTTCCTAGTATCTCTGGGCATTAACAAATTATTTTTAAGGGGGGTGGCCTGTTATTCTCTCGCACTCGGAGCGTACATTCTCCGTTTTCACACCACGAAGTGATCCTCATGAACGAGATTAGGTTTTACCTAGTTCCTCTAATACTTGTTTTGCACATTTACATGTCCACTATTGTGGAGTAACGATTAGTAAATCTGACGGTGAACTGAGCGGGCCTGGGTTCAAGTCCTGGTTGGAACAAGTTATCTGGTTGAGATTTTCCCTCAACCATTTGAAGCAAAATTGCTGGGTAACTTTCGGCGTTGCGCATCGGACTCATTTTGCCATCATCCGTTCACATTCATTATCATTATTACCATAACTCAAGTTAAATTCACGGTTCAGCGCGACCGTTCGGCGACAAATACGCACAGGACAGGAATGGTAAGCATAGTAAGCCTCAGGTTGAGGTTCAAGCCTTCGGGCTCCTCCTCTATAAAAGAAAAAAATATATATTTACATGCTATGGATATAAAACCAAGCCTTGTCCAAAAACAGAAGGGTATTATACTCAATTTTACAACTGTGCTCTCCATTAGAATCCCCTTCAAAACATGTAAAAAGTAAATCCATGGCGCAACATCCCATGAAGGTCCAAGACCTACCAGCCGACTGCTGGCCTCACTTCCACATGCCGAAGCACAGGTGGACGATCGTCCAACCAGAATGGAGGTATAGTGTGGTTAGCACGATGATTCCCTCAGACGTTATAGCTGGTTTGCGAAACCGGATTTTCGCTATCTGTCGAAGCTTCCCAAGTGCATGACGATGCTGGGTGGACACCGGTCACATACACTGGCCGAAAATTCATGAGAAAATCCCTTCCCCCATGGGGATTCGAACCAACGCGCTTTCCGTAACGCTAGTCCTAGGCAGGATGCCTTAGACCACGACGCCACGGCGCGGGACTTACAAAACATAATTATAGGATCACCAGTGTAAATTTGTAAGGTTTTAACTTCAATAGATTTGTAACATTTCGCACTGAACTGTAAAAAACACACGTTTTCTGCAGAAATATGGCGAATAAATTCTTTAGAGGAATAATTTTGCAAGCATATAGGCCTATCTCAATTTTTCTCGATGATGAAAATACGTCTTCTTCTGCGTTTCTGTCACCAGGAATTTATTTACAGGGTCATGGATTGTTGGATTTCTTGGCAGAGTAACACAAGGGAATCATTCCTGAGTTCGAATTTCAAGAGTAATTATCGCACCAAAACCCCTATATTATGTTAATTTTAAGCTATAAGTTACATAAATTACAAACACGAACAAACCTGTGCACTGCACAGTATCTAATCTCATCTTGGCTTCCACTATTAGACTAAGGTAAGCTGAGACTGCGACGCAGTCCTTGAAAATGTTTTGTCATCGATAACACGCTTTCTCCATAAAGCCTTGGTTTTTCTGAACCGAAGCATGCGACGTGCTAAGTGCGAGGCCTGCCTCGCACAAATCCAGAGTACACGAGAGATAGTGAGTGGTTTCTATGGCTGCGAGGTGCGCAGACCTCGCATCTCGTAGTTATAGAAACCACTCACTATCTCTTGTGTAGTCCGGATTTGTGCGAGACGGACGTCGCACGTCGCATGCGTCGGTTCAGAAAAACCAAGGCTTAACCGGCGCGAGGGAGCGCGTCGGAAGATAGTAAAATTTCCGCGTCATGGTAAGAAAATAATCTGCTCTCATAGTATAATAATTAATCATCACTCTTGTACACTGATGGAGTACATGATGAGTAATCGAGTAATCTACAGTGCGTCTTCGCCATCACGCCCGCGCTGACCGACTGATCGGCCGCGTGTCCGTGGGGGGGGGGGGGGGCGCTTCTGCAACTGGCCGGGCGGTCGTCGCGACGTGATGGCGAAGACGCACTGTAGTTGCAGCGTTGTTTATTTTTTTATTCTTCTGTGGCTGACAATTTAAGTATATGCTTTAGTTTTATTTGGGGAACAATCTGCGTCAATGCTCGCTGGGAGAATATAAATTATAGCTAGTCTTTCTCGATTAGGATAAAACATATCCTGAAATATATCACATCGAAACTTTCCCCCACCCCTTCTTACGAGGTCAGTTATCTCGTCCACTTCCTATATCAAAGAGATGCCAAGGTTTTTTTAATGAATAGGGAATTGTGACGTAACAGTACAAGTCTTGGCTATTTGTGTGTCTGTAATACAGTGTGATCTGCTACACGTGGATAGCTAATTGGCACCAGTTCAAATTAGCGTGGGGTATTCTAAACTGTGATAGTGTAGGCAACGATTCAATGTCACGCAAAACTGCCCAGATGTTCTTGATTCAGAGTAAAATTCTCGCACAAGAGAAATTGTGTATTAGTGTAAAACTCTTGTGTCATCATCCGATTTACGACTTCTTAACCGAATGAATTGAACTTCTATCTTTGAAAAATAGAGTGAAATATATTTAACAAACAGGATTTCTACTGATTATTTTCGTCAGTTTCAGCTTGTTCTCTGTTATTGAAGTAGCTGACTTCACAGACTAGCGTACATTCAAGACCTGAATCTCTGTTTTATTGAATTGATTTTGCTGATCAATAATTATATATATTGCCATATTATTTGCATTCTCTTGTTAAATTTTGCATATTTTGAAATCCATTTTTCGCATACCAAATCACTAAACCAACTAGTTGTTTAAATGCGCTTGGAATTCAATAAAAATATAGGGTGTTCGAATGAAAGATAGACTAAACCAAATGTGTAAAAATATTTCCTTTAGTTTATCGTTCCAGAACCAGAACCGTGTTGAAGGTTCACGTCCATATTGCGTTCTAAAACGAAGTTGGATTGTCATAAGAGACTTTAACTTAGCTAGCCATAACACGCATACAACCTTGTCCTATCGTGTCGAAATTGATACGCTGGATCACACAACTACGGCGCGAAGCTGTTGCTAACAGTATTTTGGTATATAATAATGTGAATTAGTTATCTTAGTAATGATGTTCCTTTTTCAATTCATTTTGCATGGCGTCAGGTATTATGATGATGATGATGATTATTATTATTATTATTATTATATGAATGTATTATTAATAACATTATCAATCACCGGTGTAGCTCCAACAGTAGCTCGTTTGCCTACTGTTCCCGAGTTGCGCTCGGGAGTGAGTTTGATTCCCTTTTGGGCCGATTACCTGGTTGGATATTTTCTGAGATTTTCCTAACTGTAAGGCGAATGTCAGGTATCTAATTCATGACAAATCGTCGTCCTCGTCTCGCCAAATACGATTTGGCTAACACCAATTCCATCAATGCTGAATAACGGTGTAGTTGATACAGCGTTGTTAAATAACTGACAAAAATAATATGTCTTCATGATTTGGGTCATCTAGCCGCTCTGCCTTCATTCTTGTGTAGGATGACCAGACGTCTTCTTTTGTCCGGACATGTCCTCCTTTTTGGGCCTCTGTCCGGGGTCCGAGCGGATTTAAAAAAAAATCAAGAAATGTCCTCCTTTTCGAAACTTGTAGATATGCTGATATTTTGAAATTATCTGATTTGACGCATTTTTCAAGTAATTTGCCTGTAGGTGGCAGCAGCATCGATGGAATATACTCTTTGCCAACGATCATAACTCTCTTTTCTTACAAAATAATATTAAATTCACATTTTGTGTGATCGTTTTATGTATTTTGATAATAATTATAGTTCCCTTGGCTTTCATATGCAGTTAACTGCAAAATCATTTATATTATTTTTATCATAAATATGCTGTAATAAAATAGAATTGACATAATTTTAAGTATCATATAGGTATATTAAGCCTGAATCTAAATAGATCTTTTCTGTCACCTTTAGTAAATAATTATAGTTCCCTTGACTTTCATATGTAGCTAACTGTAAAATCAATATTACTAAATTTTATCATAATTATTTTGTAATATTAATATACTTTTAAGTATGATATAAGCCTAAATCTATACTGTAAATATTTTATAAGAAAATAGATATTGACATAATTTATAGTATAATATAGGCCTAAGCCTAAGTTGAAGTACATATTTTTATCCTCTTTTTTCGAACAATGTCCTCCTTTTTGAATATATATTATTTTAATGTACCGAAGTACATATGATATTTCCATGCAGATATTTTGCGTCATCATACGACGTCGGATCCCGGCCAACTAGTCACTCATAACGAGTGCACCTCAGCACATGTGTGGACTTCAGTTCTGCGTTCATAGACATCTATGACGTAGTGCAGAGGGCGGCCACTAGAGGGAACACAAGAGTTGGAACTTAAACTGAGACGATTCTGTCCGACGCCGGGATGGGTATCCGGTGTGGCTTAGTGGATAAAGCATCAGCATGTAGAGCTGAAAACCCGGGTTCAAATCCCGGCGCCGGAGAGAATTTTTCTCCGTTCAATTACTCCTCCTTTTTGAAGCTTTGTGTCCTCTTTTCTATCGATGTGAATCTGGTCACTCTATTCTTGTGAGACTGAACGAACATTACACATTTACAAATAAGCCTAATCATATTGTTAACATTACAAAGCCACAGCTAAAGGTTACAATTAATACAATAAAAATAGCTTTTCATATGTGGTTCTCACTAAACTCGCTCAGCTCTGAAAACTTGTCGCGGGTCAGAGGACTCGCAAGGCTTGACGGAAGCTTTCATTTGGTGCACACTTGTACGTAACGTTCAATCCAATTTTATTAACGGTTTTTCGTAGTTTCAGTACGAAATTATGCGTAACGAGGTCCATACGTCTCATTCCTATCATTACACGTACTGTATGTTCTCATCAGTCAAGGTTAATTCCATACATTACCCGAATAATGGACTTTGTGTCTTTTTATGTTTACACTTTACGTCATTTCAATTGCAAGTAGAGGTAAATAAACAAGTAGCTGTGAGTAGAAGGGCTAAAGGTTGACCCTCGAGGCACTTCGGTAAACTCAATAGCAAGTGCAAATAAGTGATTAAGAATAAGACTGCACTTATCCTGATCTGTGACGTGTGAACAAACGGCATTCCCTATTCCCTGCAGTGTCGACGACGACAATGATGATTGTGCATAGTACACCAGATTGAACTCAGGCCGGCCGTGGTCGCTATGAGGAATTGAGCCCGTCTCTTGGCTGTTCATCCACTCCAAGCCCTCCAGAATGAAGCATATTTATGTTTCATTGGAGGGCATAGATGCTTGAATTATATAGTGCTTCCCTTAATTTATTTTTCTTCTCCTCTTTTACTATGTCCCTGTCTTCCTTATCTTAACTCTATGTTATGAGCGTTCCTTACCAGCTCTAGATATTCACAAATAGTGGAACTTTCTCATCAAGTTGTCAACAAGACAGTGCTTGATGCATCGTACGACAAAATACGAAGGAAATTCACTCGTAAACCCTATGGGAGAGAAAAACCACCTACCAATGAGAATAAAACCAGTCTCCTGTGGATTTGCTATCGACTATACCAGTGGTCGTCAGCATGCGCTGAAATGGGTAAAGGGTAAGAAGTGTCTCGGAATATGCACCGTCGTACAGAAGGGAGAGAGAGCAAGCATACCCGCCAGCAGCCACGGATGCACGATAATGTAATGTCTTATCCAGGGGTAAGAGACGCTAGCCCAAGGGTGCACTGTGCTGATGACCTCTGGACTATATCATTAATTCATTACCTAATCCTAAAATAATGGCTAATAGAGTTAGATTGATTCGGTTTACAGGAACCACGTTAACTCTGTCAGTAGAGCGATGGACCACAGACCTAAGAACTGGTGTAGACGGGATTTTTCATCGGGTTTACCCAGGAGTTAAAGACGATCGGGGGTGTAGTGTCGACAACACCTCATCTAGTGCCAATGTGTTCACAGTTTTGTATGACTTGTTCCAATATATTACTAATTTCAGTTTGACTTATTCCTGAATGTCTTCTTAATAGCATTACAGTGGTTACAGAATATCTCCGAGCCTGACGACCGTTATGATAATTACTTCAATTCCTAGAAGTGGACTTGCGAGAGGAAGAGACGTGTATGGAGATATTATCTGTATAAAAGTAAATCCTTCACATTGCTGAAATTAAAAACATCTGCTCACTGTCACTATCAGACTCAATTACTTCACTGTAATATAGAAGTGGCATAGATAGCGGTGAGTAGTCGATGTTTTCAATTTTAACATACACGCACAACAATCCGAACTACAGCTTTACTTCTCCTTATCTCGCCCTCCTTTCTCTGTGGCGTAGACCAGGCTCGGAGATATTTTGCGTCCCCTGTATTTTATATGTCCCCAGCGATTTTTACCCAGGGACTAAGGTTCGAATCCTGCATAGAATAGAGATGTGTCCGTGTGATATCCTGTGCTATAAATTTTCTCTGCAAACATCCGTCTTAGGCTTGGCTATACAATGAGAACTAGATCCTGCTAACGAGTATTGTGTTAAGGAATAGGTCACGAAGTTTGTTGTGGTATGTTGGTCATTAGGCCTGAAAGATAACCATGACAATCCGGATGTACTGCCAGCTCTCCCATTAGCACACACATTGTATGGAGAACTCGGCTGACTGAACAAAAATAAAGATTGTTATGGTAACCGGATGCATAGCGTAATATGATCCTTGGATTATACCTCTCGATAAAGTGAAAATAAGTCAACCATTTTGGTAACACACTCCAGCAGGTTGTGGTTTGCATGTTACGGAGTAGGTTTGACGCTGCTTGAAAACCACAGTCCTGGGTTCGAATGCTGCCTAGGACATGATTCGTCCGTTCTCACACTGTTTCCTTATATGAATATCCGGTGTCTTGCTGATTGACTTTTATTTCATCTCCACTATATGTCCAACTAATTTCAAATTAAAAAGTCGAAGTACATGTTATGGTAAATTTCGTTTGGAATTCGTAAACCTTTGACGAATGAAAGGACTTTATCTCACCTTCTTTCACAGTAATATTTTTACTCACGTAATACAACTGTTCAAATTTTTCTATCTGTTCTCGTCTCCCTTTTTACCACTTTCTCTTTAGAAGAGTCTCAGTAAACATTCACGGTGTTTCTGTTGTCCGAGCAGCGCAGCGGCAGGTCCCCCCTCCATCCCCTCCCCTGCTCTCGCCACTGTTTGCATCCGCGAACTCACGCTGCATCTACGGATTAAAACTTAATCATACTACTGTTATATTAATAACATTCGGTACTCACCCTCTTCACAGTAGCTGCTGGAAGTGTTGTCTATCTTGTGTGATACATAATTCACATCATATCATTCACATAACCTGTTTCATTAAACCTATTTACTAAATTTAGTATTGTTTTTCTACATGGAACTGGGCAACCAGCAAATTTACTTCCAAAGTTTCCTTTGTCCACAGATTTTAATTTTCCATATGTACACTTTCAAAATGTTCACACACTGAATATGTAACCATTGCAAAACATAACGTAATAAACGACACTTATTTTTATTGATATGTATTATGTTGCAGCAAAAAATTTATTTGCAGAAATACAAGCTTTCAGCATTGCTGATATCGAAAAGGTGGTTTTGGCATTCTGTATGTCTGTGTACAATCATTTTTCTTTGACTATTGTTATGACTTTGCTTAGACTCAGTATCAACGAGTCAATTTATTCCAGAAATTATACACATGAAATATAATAAAATTTAATAATGTTTCAATAAAGTTATGAGTATTTATTTCAAATAAAAAAACATAATGTCGTTCCAGTCTGAAACAGCTAATGAGTTTCTTCTTATTTTTTGTATTACGCAGAATAAATTGAAAAATAAGACCGATTACTTTATGTCCAGGAAAACCGCTTAGATAAATTAATTATTGTTGTGTACCGGTACACAGAATTGTTTACCCTTTCCATTGTGAATTCATTCTGACTTCAATTCTGGAAGTGAAAACACTGAAGGGCGCAGGTATGACGGGAAACAGGGTAGAGCGGGCTTACTGTTAAGTATTATTATACCTTAAAGTCATTTTTTACACGTAAGTAAGCTACGAGGTCCGTCCAGGAAGTAAGTTTCCCTGTGGCCGTTTAGAGAAAACACAATTTCATGGAAAGATTTATTGGAACAGATACAGCAATTATTGAGCTATTTTTCAACATATTCCCTACCGGAATTGAGACATTTGTCATATCATGCGATCAACTTTTGTATCCTTGTGTCGTATCAAAGTAACAGTATAAAAATATGTTATGTAAATTTGTGAAGAATTAATTACATATATTTACTTAGCCGTACATTTTGTAAATAAAGTCAATTTTTTATGAGAAAATATGTCATTCCTGACTATTTTCTTACTTCGTTCAGCTCAAATGGTTTTTCGTATATGAAGATTTCGTTGGAGAGTAAGACTAGGTTCTTCAAACTTGGGTGGAGAGAAAATATTTTTCTCTTCTTCATTCCTTGTTTCTTGTTTTGTTTTCTGCATTTCTCCCCTTTACTTATTCTTTCTACTTTTCATTTTCTGCTTATTCTATTTCTTCTTCTCTTCGTTTCTTTGTCCCTTACTTCCATTCTGCTCTTTATTGTGCTTCTTTCAATTTTTATTTTCTCTTCTTTCTCATTATTCTGCTTTTTCCTACTCCGCTTTTCTTAATTTCCTGTTTCTTCTCTCTTTATACGGTATATTTTTCTTCTTCGTTTCCGTAAACTTCTTTTACTTGTAGCTATAGGCCTAATGAAAATAATAGCAAATATTTTTCAGTGTCCATTTATAATTTCAAATAAAATATCTTTAAATACAGGTAATGAATTGTCAAAATGCATATGCCTACACAATTTTTTTCTAGAATACACAGTATCTAATTGAAAGCACCGTTTGCTCAATGGCTAGACCGTTGACTTTCACTTCCGGAAATTTGACATCAACACAGATAAAGCAGTGCCGAATTTTTAATCAAAGACTACATTGTATCAAATATTACAGCATTCTCGCTTCTCCTGCTGTCGGCCTGTCATTTCTTCATAATCCATTAAGGGCCATTAGTCCAGTGGTCGTCAGCACTCGCTGAAATGGTTAGAGTGCATGGAGGGTAAGGAACTCCTCTCCGTCGTGCACAAGGGATAGAGAGACAGCATACCCGCCAGCAGCGACGATTGCACGCTACGGCTATGTCTTGTCCGCGGGTAACAGACTCTAGCCCGAGCGTGCAGTGTTTTGATGACCGCTGCATTAGTCCATTATGTATACCATTCCTGAAAGCATTGGAATATCATCTTTTCTGCGCTGTCGTTAGGAAGGATTCCAATTATTGCATAGTGCGCTCTGTTAATTTTATGCCGACATCTGAACAAAGCTGACCATTTGTTTTTATCTTGAAAATAATAAGATTCAGACATGTAGTTTGTCTTTTTAATGTTCATTAGAGGTGCAAAGTCTAAACTTTTTGCGAAAGATTTGAGTTTTCTGCTCCTAACACTTTCTTCAAATCGATCGTAACTAATAAAATCCGCGAGTGTACGATGATGTAACTTATCTACAGTTATTGGGCTCTGCATAAGCTAAAAATATAGTGACTGCTATCTTCTTGACCTGTAGATAAAGTCGTTATGTTAGAATTATATCTAAATAGGTTGTTAGAGATTAGGCCATTCCCGTTTCTGAAGGGCTCGGCACACAGTATTAAGAAACAGTTATTATGATGTGTAAAGAACTGAGTGTAGATATATAATTGGAGAATTATAAGTACAGAGGTAAGTTCAGTCATTTATCATTGATCGTCATCACCACCCTGACCACTGTCATCAGATCACCAATTTAGTCATCTTCATAGTCGTCGTTCTTGCCATTACCTCCACCATTGCTATATCATTGTTATCGTTCTCACCACCACTCACTATCGCATCACCATAATGATCATCTATTACCATCGTCCGTTATCATCATTTTCATCACCATCATCATTCTCATTGCCACTATCATAGTCGCTGTTGTCATTATCATTTTCGGTACCACCACTGGCACTGTTGTCATTACTAGGCCTACTACTTGCATTGCCATCATTATTATCATCATCGTCACAGCCATTGTCATCATCGTTACCGCCATTGCCAGCACAGGTTTAAAATGACTGCTTCCGGCGTCACTTTCCGATGCGAAGTTAGTGATGCACCCCATTGTCATTTTATGTTATGCCACACTCACTAGGTCTATGTATAGTGCACTTCTATATAGCATAGCCTATGACAGAAATCTGTGAAGAGAGCACAAGTTCTTGGCCGCTTTAAGAATGACAGCTTCCGGCGTTACTTCCCGATGCGAAGTTAGCGATGTAGATAGGTTTGTAATCTGTGATCATATCGTCGTCTCCGCCACTGCCGTATAGTCCCCGTCGCCGCCACTGTCGTACCATCGTCGTCGCCGCCACTCCCGTATCATCCCCGTCGCCGCCACTGTCGTACCACGTCATCGTCGTCGCCACCACTGCTGTACCATCCCCACTGTCGCATCATCGTCGCCGCCACTGCCGTATCATCCCCGTCGCCTCCACTGTCGTACCATCGTCGTCGCCGCCACTCCCGTATCATCCCCGTCGCCGCCACTGTCGTACCACATCATCGTCGTCGCCACCACTGCTGTACCATCTCCACTGTCGCATCATCGTCGCCGCCACTGCCGTATCATCCCCGTTGCCTCCACTGTCGTACCATCGTCGCCATCACTGTCGTGTTATCGTCGTTGCCGCTAGTGTCGTATCATCGTCACCGCCAATACCTATCATAGTCGTCACCGACACTGCCACATGACCGTCGTCACCGACACTGCCACATGATCGTCGTCACCGACACTGCCACATGATCGTCGTCACCGACACTGCCACATGATCTTCGTCACCGACACTGCCACATGATCTTCGTCACCGACACTGCCACATGATCTTCGTCACTGACACTGCCACATGACCGTCGTCACCGATATTGCCACATGACCGTCGTCACCGACACTGCCACATGACCGTCGTCACCGACACTGCCATATACCGTCGTCACCGTCATTATTATATGATCGTCGACATCGTCGTCACCGGCACAGCCACAACGTCGTCACTGTCATTGCCATATGACAGTCACGTCAGTGCTGTATGATCGTCGTCACCACCATTGCCATATTGATCGTCGTCACCGCCTTCAACATTACATCATTCCATCTTCTCTGAGATCTTCAAAATGCTTGATATAAATTGTTATAATCGAACTAGGATTACGTAATTTATGAATCTAGATACTATAACTGCACGCAACCTCGTGACTTTGAACTCCATGTTGTCTAAGCTACTGGTTGAAAAAAGAATAAATATACGTCATGTTAAATGAAGTCCGTAAAGCTAATATTATTGATCTACTCATGTAAACATAAACACACTAATCTTAAGTTTCTTTCCAATTACTTATACAAAGCTGTGAATTCAGGGTAATAAAGGACACCACAAAATTTTTTCCCTTACAAATAATTTTTCAGCAGCAATGAAATAATGCTTTACGTGGGGCTATTTGAGTAAAAGGAAAAATATACTTACGTTTAGTAATTTTTGGGTATAACAGTAATTATGATGAAACGGTGCTGTCTGATTCTTATTCGTATGTTATAATACAAATACTACAATTCGGTATCGGACCTTTGCCAAAATCTATACGTGGACTCTTTCGCCATCTGAATTATTAATGGAGACATAAAAGTGTTTATACGATGTGTGATTTGAATGCGAGGCATAACATAAACAGCGGACAAACATCTATGCGCGTGATGATATTCAAATTCACGATCTTGATTTTCATTCGATATTAAAACTCCGCATAGTAGTTGTATAGACTACTCTACGTCTGGCATGTAAAAACATATTTTTTTATACTAATGGTGGGTACTTAGCTGTTCGTCATTCACCCATATCAAGCCAGTTGTATAGACCAATTTACCGAGAGTCGTTAGACCGAGGGTGCGCCATAGGAAGCTGGTCTGCGCTACACACGCGATGAGATGAAATAATGATAGAGATTTGTTGGGATGCCACAGGAGAATCGGAGCTCCCAGACAAAAATCCTATGTTACCTTAGCCACAGGCTTGTCCAACACAAGTCATAAATCGTGGATACGCCGAAGATCGCACCCGGATCCACAGGAATAAGTCCAGCGCTCTAGCCACTAGACCACCGTGGCGGCTGGAAATTCAGAGCAGGGCTTGCTGTTTTGTTCCTAAATATAGTTTAAGTGCAAATATTTATTTTCAAAACACATTTATAAATAACACTAACTGAATCACAGTCAGAGTTAGGAACAAGGTTAAATAATTTCATATTGATAATATATCCAGGCCTAGGTAATTTTAATTTTAATAAATTCAAGAATAAAATTAAGCAAATTGTTTAATATTCATGTTCCGCCTGTTTTCTTCTCTTTCTTAATATCATGTTTATTCATTCAAACTTATACTCTGTCCTTGATTTGATTCTCTTTTTTTATCTTAGTAATTCCTATTTTGTAATCACTTCACTAAATTTTGTAATTTTATTGAATTATTGTATATTGTATTTTAGTACAATTTTTTTAAGGGACACGAGCTTACTCAGACGGGTGTACGCTGTGTTATTCTGTCTATTCATTTTGTGTAATACTATATTCCGGATCAGCTTACTTAATAGAACCCTAAAAGAGTGAAACCTAACCATTTTTCGCCCTTTACTACATACGCTAGTGAATTATGGTGTTTTTGTAGTTTGAAGGTTGAATTTTCTTTTGCCAACTTCGTTTCGAATTTCGGTACTGAGAAATACTACAACTGGTAGTGATTTTCTAACTGTTATGTTGGCAGCAGCAACAGCCGTTGACAGTAGTGGAATTTAATAAAATTAAATTTTTTCTAAATTTCTGAGCCGATTGCTGGAATCATTTCTCGTGATCAAACAAAATACATTTTTAGGTTATGTCTAGTGAATCGTAAACTGTTTAGTCAAATGAATGAATTTCATGTGTGAGACAAAATACATTTTAATATTACACCTTATTCATCTGCTAATTACCAACTTAATGTTTCAGAGGTTCAGGAGGAAAATATAGGCCTACTATTTCACAAATTATTAAACCATTTAGAAAAACACCTTCCCAACATAAAGGCGAGATGTGGTAAATAAATAAATAAATAAGCAAGACATCGTTATTGTTAACACATTATTATTATTATTATTATTATTATTATTATTATTATTATTATTATTATTATTATTATTATTATTATATTCAGAGAAACACAAAATTACTGCATGTATACCATTTGGCTCTGTATGGAAGAAAGGCACTTCAAAATAAATTTGCCAGAACTATTGAACACAGACCTGGGCACAGATTGTTAAAACGTGACAACTTTTTGTTGGAACGCGAGCTTCGACTGCAGCTAGTGGGTGAATCATATTCCCCTTTGCTTTGTTACGAAACCAGTCGCACCTCCTCACATCATTACAGCTAATAACACAAACGCCGGCAGGTCATTTCCCTTTACTGCGGTGCTTTATAACGCTGTAATAATAATAATAATAATAATAATAATAATAATAATAATATTTAAGTAATAATAATAATATTTAAGTAATAATAATAATATTTAAGTAATAATAATAATAATAACAATAATGTAATTAGAATTCTATTAGTATCGCAGAAATATGCAGGCATAGACTATACTACGAGTTAAAAGTTAAGAAATATGACTGTAAAGTTAAAAAACATGATTATTCTTTTATGCTCGACCATGCCGAAATGTAGTAATTATACACCTGGTAGTAGCCCTTTAATGCACCTCATTAAAGTACACCTATTCATTATAATTCAGTTGTTCAGCCAATGAGAAATCTCCATGGTACTGATTGTACCATTATAAAACCGCAAGTATCGATTATTCTCGGATATGCAATCGAAAGACAATTAGCGAAAAGTCACGGAGGCTGGAAATCCAATACTGTCGCAGAAGGTTATGTTCTGTTACTATAATAATTAGCGTTAATTGTAAATAATATTCAAATAAATTCAATTTGTCATCTCGTTTTTCAATGTCTAATTTAATTTCAATGTTATATCAATATTAATATTTAGTTTACTCTCTAGATTATATCAAGGTCAATGTGGACATCTGTTCCTCGGAAAAAATCAATACTTTCGCGTCTGCGCACATCTCACAATTTACGAGCTATGCACAAGGTCACTTCCGCTCTTCAGTCACATAAGAATAAAATCAATACTTCTGAATAATTTCAAGTTAGAAATATGGTCGAGCATAAAAAGTCGTATGAAACTTGACTATAATGGTGATTGATGCTCGTATGAAAATTATGAAACTCGCTTGCGCTCGTTTCATAAACATACTCGCGACTTAATTACTACCATTATAGGCTCGTGTCCACACCTGTGGAGTAACGGTCAGCGCGTCTGGCTGCGAAACCAGGTGGCCCGGGTTCGAATCCCGGTCGGGGCAAGTTACCTGGTTGAGGTTTTTTCCGGGGTTTTCCCTCAACCCAATACGAGCAAATGCTGGGTAACTTTCGGTGCTGGACCCCGGACTCATTTCACCGGCATTATCACTTTCATATCATTCAGACGCTAAATAACCTAATGTTGATACAGCGTCGTAAAATAACCCAATAAAATAAAATAAAAAAATTATAGGCTCGTTGCGTAATGTACTATTAATTCACATTTACGAAATGATATTATGTTGAATTCGACTTGTGGGGTTTTAAATCAAACAAGCCCATGGTATATTTATATTAAAATTCTAACGATTTAAGATTCAAAACTGCACAAAGGAAACCAATACGTAGATCAAAGTCGAATGCAGTAGTCTATTCTCTGTTCGCGTGACGCATGACTAGTAGGCTTCTGATTTATAAAAGAAACGTCGACAGAATTCAGGTTCAAACAGAACATTAATCATTCGTTTGTTCCAGAGTGTATACCTAATCATTTGTTTTCATTCTTCTTCTTCTTCTTCTTCTTCTTCTTCTTCTTCTTCTTCTTCCATCCCTTATGCTGTCAAGCGTCGGGGTAACCTCGGTCTATCCATCTGTGCCACTCCTGTCTATTACTACTCAATGTCTTCATTTCTCCCATTGTCTTCCCACGTTTATATTCCATGTTCTAGATCTCGCTTCCTTTTTCCATTGCGGTCGTCATACAGATCCGTCCAGTCCGAGACTACGTTTAAATCTCTGAATCATTTTTACCTCCACATGGGTGATTAGCCCAGTGTGAAGTGGTTTGATGAGTAACCTTCCCATTGCCTCCATGTTTATATCCCCTGAAGGCAGGGTGACCCAGTTATACCCCCAGGCACTGGGTGTCCATTTTAGTCGTCTCTTACGACACGCATGGACTACGTTGGGACCATTCTTTAACTCCGGTCACCACATGGGGTCATTTGTTTTCATTGCATGTTAAAATGACAACTTTCAGCGTATCAGTAGTTTTTATAACTGTTGCTTTAGCTTTATACCGATAAAAGATGCAGTTTGTATCCTAATGATGAAAAATTTAACTCTTCTCATTGTATAGAAATTACAGCAAGACATTTCACAGCTGACAGTAACAAATTCAGATTCAAGTATTCCCGATGTGCCGTGATGATCATAGAACATGGGGAGTCTCGCCATTCATTTTTCTAGTACAGGGTTTGGAAAGGTAGATTCCTCATAATAATGTTAAAAACAAACATGAGAAGAAATTTGAGTATTTACGCAGATATGAGAGCTCTTAACATTGGATGATATGAATTGCAGGTGAAAGTGAAACAAGCCCAAACACACTTTGACCAATGATATGGGTCCATTACACTATTTTAAAATTGTAATGTGGGCGAAAATTAGCCAGTCAATTTTAACTGAAGTTCTCTCATTCAGGAACAGGGTTATTTTATGTGACGACACTGTACCTCAACTTTATTTTGTTCGGAAGAAAGTCATGTTATAGGTTTACATCGTCCTTCACAGGGTATGAACCAACGAACCTCGAAATTAAGGACGAGCATAGTAACTCTAGAACACAGAGCACGACTAATACTGACTATGAATGGAAGATAAAGCTGCACATTTTTGTTGGGAATCGAACATGTGCTCGCTTGACATACAGAATGATTCGCTACAAAAACTTTCTTAATTTCAGTACCGATCGCAATTTCATATAGTGCAAAATGAAAATATATATATATATATATATATATATATATATATATATATATATATATATATAATTTTCAATTTATCGTTACGATGTGTTTTATATTCTTAGACCCTACTAAAAGGTATTTGTTTTGTATGCCAGGTGAATGGAAACGATTTATCGTTAAGATACTTCTATGTTATTAGACCCTACAAGAAGATATGAACTGTTTTGCATATCTGGCGAAAGGGGACTAAAGAGGATTTTTTGAGAGATAAATCAGGGCAGTGAGTTGAATATGAATGTCTAAGGTCATTATGGTCATTCATGAAGGTTCTTGAGATATTCATACAAATAAAAGCGAACAGACTGTAATATTGCAACACGTGTTCACGTAATTGAGCTGTTGAGCCGCAAAATTATGTACGTAACCTCACGAAAACTTCAGTAGAGTTCTGACGCTTGATCTGTGCGTTCTGAGTCCGTTATTGTGCGAGGCAGGAGTATGAAAATCAGTGCTGGAAAACTGTGCGCATGCGTAGAACACTCGTACACTTATTGCATTTCCAGAAACATCAGTTGTTCAAATAATTTTAAAAAATACAATACATAATTTTATATTTTAAGTATATATACAGTAATCAAACGTTTTGTATGAAACAAATGATACTAAATAAATAACTGAATAGGATACCAACCTTTCAGAAAAAATGTTGTCGATGATGTCACATTCTGTACAATAACGGTTGAAATTTCTTTTTGTAAAATTTTCGTTTAAAAATATTAATTTGACTTGTCCGAGCATTTTTTAAAAAATCAATTAATTTTAGTTTTATTTGCATTATTCCTTACTTATGAAAAACTCTGTATATTTACCCTATATTAAAATAAAATAAGTAGGGTAAAGGTTGGTAATATTGTGATACTAATAATGTTATGATAGCTCTTTTTGAGAATTTTTTACAATTTTACTGAGCAAGAGAAAGACCAGTTTTGTGCAGAAACTTGTCCACGAACATTTCCTTAATACGTTGACGCAAAAAAAAAACCGATCTTCCTCTCGCTCAGTAAAATTGTAAAAAATTTCTCAAAAAGAACGATCATAATATTATTAGTATCACAATATTACCAACCTTACCCTATAGGAATTTAAAGCAAGAAATTCTGAAAACAATTTATAAGGCCCACTTTCCTCTTGCAAATGGCTGAAATCTTTTTCCGAAGCCAACGCTGAGCATTCGTACTTGAACTGATATTTTTCCCACCGTTCTGACGTCATCGGAGCGCACTGGTAAAATGTTAGAGCCCTAAGAGCGGATTCACACGACACCGAATCGCTCATTTTACCGAAGCGATTATTTTACCAGACACCGCAGTGACAATACAGGGTTGTTTCCGGTCTCTGATAACGAATTTGAATGACATCATGTGCGTCAGGAGTCACACGACAGCTGAACTGTGGCACGAGGTGACAGACCAGTAGTGAGTGATCTCATAGTCAGAGTGCACGGCGACTCACAGCAGAAATTCCCAAGAAAATCTACCCTTTTCGGGAGGGGTACATGACAAGTGAAAATAAAAGAAGCCTGCAATTAACGAGGTTTCGTTGTGACGGTGGGTGGATTTGCAGTCTTATTAGGTACACACAAGATGCCTTTCTTGGAAATAACGAAACCACGTTTTTTTGCAGGCTCCTATGATTTTTCACGTAACTGTACCTGGCATCGGAAATGGTTGTTATGTACCCTTCCCAAAAAGGCTCGATTTTCTTGGGCATTGCTACTGTGATACACCGTGCACTCTGATTATGAAATCACTCACTACTGGTCTGTCACCTCTCGCTGCATTTCAGCTGTCGGTGTGATGCCTGACGCACATGATGTCATTCAAATTCGTTATCGGAGATCAGGAACAACCCGTAAATTTTATATGTGAATGTTCTCAAAACAGCTCTAAACAGTGTAAAATCGGTAAAATCACCGATTCTGTCGCTGACGACATTCGGGTTTGTCTCTGCAAACTAAAAGAAAAAAAATATATGTTAGATCGCCAGTGGCGCATGTATTATAAGTCGTACGTTCACACAATTCTGTTTTTTATCATAGAGCAAAGTAACCCGAGGCTGCCGTCCAGTTGATAAAGCGCACTTTCACACTAATCTCTTCCAAGGCAGCACACCTTACCACATTTACAGATAATGTTGATGTAATATTGTAGGTTCAAAATCTCTTGTTCATTGCCTACTGCTGTTTCTATGAAACCAAACACTATTCGCTGGTAAAAATGAATGGTCAGTAACGGGAAAGTGAAGTTTTACCTCAGTGATGTTCTTTGTTACTTAGTTGCTAACCAAGTTGCTATCACTGAAACCATAATCATGTTTTTATTTGATCAGTGCAGCCGTTTGAAAAGAGTCTATTTTCCGTATGTTGCTGAATCCACTTTCTGCAAGTTGTAGTAAATAGCTGAAGTTATTTCACTGGAACCTCTACACCTCTCATTTTCAGTTCAAACATCGCATCTAACATTGTTTATGCCTAGCTGTTTGTTAGATCTCGAGTTGTAAGTTTACATATTTGATATACTTTTTTAATAAATCGTGCACAATTGTAACGGCAATTCGTATTCTGTTGCGAGATGAGCCACAGTTTCTCCTTTCTCAAACCCCGCCATTATTTGAACATTTCTTATATACCGGTACTTGGCAAAACACATTTTCTTTTGACACCTATGAAAAACATCAAAGTTATACGGTAACGGCCATAGGAATAGTAGGACAAGGATTGAATGGTGCACGGGTTTGCTATAAATTGTGTGGAAGTTCTTGAGTAATTTCTTTGAAAGCAAGTAGAGTGATTATTTTGCAAATTGGAAAAACACCCAGAAGTAACTGTTGGCGGCAACAACAGCAATATTGTGTGAAGGTTAAGATTTGTAATAACTAATAACACACTCTAGAAAAGTACGTACTAATGTAAGGTACAGTACTGCATATTTTTTCTGCAGCGAAAAAAAAAATAGAGCGAGAGAAAGACGGTCGGATAATTCGCCAATCGGTTAATAGGATGACGGATAATCGGGCTTCTACTGTATATATATTTAGGGGTACCTAAAATTTGTAATTTCATGACTGTCTCAAAATGGACTCTTCTGCAGTATCATCAAACTTGGAGTACTGACATGATGAGAAAGTAAAAATCTGGTTCGAAGGCTAAAACTATTGCTGAGGAGCCATTCTTCTTTGTGTCAGGTTAAGCTGGAACGTCATAACTCTTATTATTTGAAGTAATGTACGGCATTTCTGTTGTGATTACAGGAAGATGAGATATGTGACGAGTTATCTGACTCTCGTCTTAAGATTGCTGCTCCCTGTATGCCTCGCAGTATACTACACTTGGCTACGCAACCAGAGGACCATCGTGAACGGAGTGCGCAGGCAGCTGGCTCCGGCGACGCTTGCAGCTATTGCCGGCAGTATCTCCCTGACTTCTCTGTCAGGTCTGTACCTGATGAAGTGTACATTATATTTGTCTTTCTTTAGTGGCTTCATTTACAAGTCTAAAGGCCCGCTCCCACTTAACGGAATCGAATCGAACAGAATTTATCTTCACAATGTATTTTAATGGAAGATAGCAGAAAGCGGCGCGTTGAATCGAATCGAACAGATCAGAATTCAGGAGCTAGAATATTTATTCCACTGTCGAAACAGAATTTCTTGTTTCGGGTATGATCGTAAGTTCTCGTGAAACCTTCGTGAAAAAATAAATGAACCATATCCACTCTTGGCGGCTTAATTCATTTACTATTGAAAGTTATTGCTGAAATAGTACGTATACAAAAATCATAATTTAATATGAACGAAGAAAAAATAATAAATCTAGTGTAGAATTATCTTCTTTTCTATGACAAAACACAAAAGTACTGTTCGGCTTGATTCACTAGATGTGAGCGGAGCAGACTTTTCGATTCGATTCGGTTCGGTTCGGTTCGATTCCGCTGTGGGAGCGGGCCTTAAAATGCCTGATCACGCCTCAGAGTACAGGGAAACCAGTGAATTCTTCTGAGACTTCAACATAATCATTTTCTTTAGTTTTCTGCTATTGATTCTTTTTCTTCCTCCATTGCTCTCCATCGTCTCCAAATATAGTAGTCTATTAATAATTCCTTAGCTCTGCTAGTCTGATATTTAATTTGCATAATTTTCATGTCGTTCCTTAGTATTTCAAACGAACTGTTTCATTGTATTACTTGTTGTTTAGTCAACTGTCCGAAGACAAGTCTGAACCTCATAAGTGATACCAACAAGACACCACTTATGAGGCAACTGGGCCAGGAGATAATGGGGTAGGGTGGCCAGTTCCTTTTCCTCCTTCATTGCATGCATCGTCGACTAGCTGCATATTACACTAGTCAGACTTCAGATGTACTGTAGGCTTATACAAACAGTTGTTCTTTCTCTGACACATAACCTGAGATGTACTGCCTGATAATATATGTAACATACATATCCGTTAGAACCTTACAGGTATTCAATTATGTATCAAAATTTCCTATACCTCATTATCTCCTGGCTTAGTTGTTTGATGAGTGATGTATTGGTGTAACTCATGAGGTCCCAACCACTAGCAAACCAGTCTTCGGACTGTTGACTGAACGTAATATAGAAGAAACCGATATTTTCTTCTTTCATCAGCATCGTTTTGTTTCTGTTTTCTCATTTTCTTATTCTTTTTCTTTTCTTTATCTTCCATTTATATTTCCTCTCTTCTTCCTCGGCTGATTTTCAGTGCCTCCAGATGCAATCAAGTAAGGGCTTATTGAACTCTGCTAGTCTGGCAGTGAAAATCATTCCATTTCCGAGATGCGTACACCTGTACGGTGGAATGCATTACTCAAGATAATACAATGACGTGCGAGAATAAATTATGGTTACAATTCGGAAAATAAATACAGGTAGACGAGGCTGTTCTCCTTCGCTCTATCCCAACCGATATTCTACTCCTTGCTCTCCATTAAACTTTCATTCGAAACAACTGATTTAAAAATCAATTTTAGAATAATGTACGAATGCCTACAGAACATTAAAAGTGACTACAGTGGTCGCGTCGCGGAGAAAGATTCGACTTCAGAAAAGCAAGTGACCTATCCAGTATATTCCGCGTATATTCCTTCTTTGGATTAAATAACAAAGTTATACACTTTAATGTGGAGAAAAAATTACGAATGAGTTTTGTCTACAGGATCATCAATCAAAAACATAATTTTATTTGTTTTTATTTTTATTTTATTACACCCTTAGCATTTTTCTAATGCGTGCTATATAATAAGTTATGGTTAAACCGTCCACTCTACTTCTTTTAAGATGAAAGGCATTCTAGAAATTTTTAACGCCTTCAAAAACCAATTGAAGGCTAAGCAGGAAGAGAGCTTCATATTCACTTTCGGTGCAAAAGGAGGTAATGCTACCATCTAGCTATAGGTTAACAATTGGGAAAACTCCGTTATGGGAGGGTACTAAACCTTACCGCTGCGCTGACGGCGGAGTCGGAGTTTCCCTTCATTAATTTGAACCATCGTCGCTACTGATCGACAAGTCATCTGATGCATCACTGCTATCAGTCAAATATTCTCCTAACGAAATTGAAAGGTTCAGGGCCATAGTGGGCCAAGCGCCATTTATTAAAAACGGAGAAAGCAAGGATTAAAGCTAAGTGAATACCATAGCTTAATAAAGATTGACATATCATTTAGTTTCAATGTGTATACTTTATATTACTTGCTATATGTTTCCATTGAATTATGATAACTTCATTTTAACCCTTGTTTTCTATGGTTTAGTAAATGGCACTTGTCCCACTATGATTCTGAACCCTTCAATTATTCTGTCAGTTTCACTGTCTGTTACATTAGCACTAGAAAAATATTGTTCTTTGTTATTTTAACGTGCTCAACACATTTCTTCCACTTGTCTTTTTCATATTCTGCGAAAAGGCGGCGACACAATCATTCCTTTACGTAAAGTGGGGGCCCAATTTCTGTTACAAAAATCCAATTGAAAAGACTGGAGACAACTGACTAAACATTTTAGTCTGTCTCTTTAAGTAAATGAAACCAATCAAAACAATAAATGCTTATTTTTAAAGCATGGTTGGGCTTTGAAGATAAATAATGTTTATGTACGCGCTATTTGACGGACCGCGAACAGTCAGACATAAACTTAACAAGTGATGATATCTTGTTGACTCATTCTATTAACATGGGTTTTTTCATCATAAAGTAGAATCTACATAGACGATTTCATACACTGCAACTACCCACTTATCTCTTCAAGAAAAAAAAAATTATCGTTGATCGATTTTCTACTTCAAAAACATATTTTCCCACACTACTGTAATATGAAACAAATCTCAATTAAGAAGTCTTACATTTGTTATATTGTAGTGACTCAAACATCTTAAAAATCTGTAAACAATATTCAACATACTTTTTTTCCTTATTAGAATCTGACTACTACTTTTTGAGTTGTTATTAAGTATAAAATTTGCGAAAATATTCTGCTTCAATGAAAGTCTACGTAAGTAACGCCTTCTTCTGTTATTGGCTGACAATTAAGAATAAGGAGATGAATAGTATATTGTGTCACTCTTTAAGATTCACGCACGTGCAAACCAACGGAGTTTATTAAGTTGTTCCCCTATAGTAGCTTAGCATGAACACTATCAAGTGACTAAAGCACTAAAACTAGAAAACTATCAGTTTGCCGAACTATCACAGGATCTGATTACCTTATTAGAAACGCAACTTTATGAAGATTTGAATAGCAGCTTATTTAGTGGCATTATAAAGTTAGAGAGATCAACCTTTCTACATTCCTCAAGATCCCATATCAGTCCATTGATAAGAGAACTCTTATCTAACACTTGATTTTGAAGTTACGAGTACGTATTTACTTTGTCTGTTGCTCACATTTTAATTTGTTCAAGTTGTTAATCAAGGAGTTCTTGTTTTAATTTGTTTACATAACGTTGTATCATTTCTTCTGTTATTTCTTATTGTAAAAAGAGATGGATCCTTGTGACCTGGAACTTATTGTAAAAAAAAAAACGATCTGAGTCACACGAAAAACCGCTTTGAAAGTTGACCGGCAGGGGGAAGAATGCTTCATGTCCATGTAATATTGGGATTATCTCAACACTACAGACATGTGACAAAAAGCTTTCTTCCCGGTTTCTTTCAGATGTTTTCGACTAGGTTTGAACTCTTCGATTCTGATTACAAGCATCGGCCATGGAGAAGGACTTTGGTAAAATTTACTTCCTTGCTTGCAGGTTCTGTTCTCAGCCCCTCCTCGAAGTTTGACCCCATACTGCGTACATTCAGAGTGATAAAATTTCGACCTCGCAAGTTTCTTCGAGCGGCAGAACAAGAACAGGTACAAGAAGAAGAGCGGAAGGTAGAGGTGTCATCGGAGCCCGAGAAGTGCGTTAAGTGCGATGTTCTGTACGACCCCAGCCCCGAGCCAATCCGCGCCGATGTCATATTCATCCACGGCCTGCACGGGTCTCTGGACAAGACCTGGAAGCAGGGCATCTGGGACGTGAAGAAGGTGAGGACGGTGCCGATGCGACGCAGGAACTCGCAGCCCGCCCCGCCCAGCGAGCAGGCCTCCGCCCCACGTCTCAGTCGGAGCAAGAGCATCGTCGAGGGAAAGGTCCGAGATACAGACCTGCCAGAAAGAAAGGTACATGGCAGTAACACCATCAAAACTGTATTTTGTGATTAAAATATGTGTATGCATATTTGTTGTCATCAAAATAATATATAATTTGTGTATTATTCGTTAATGGTTGTCCTGTTACATTTCTGTTTTCCAGGAAACCACGCTTAACTACATTTTACTATTAATAATTCTTACTATACAGGCTGTCCCATTTATTTTGTGCACCTATTATAACTGTTTTGTTTGGATAGGTATTGGAATTTTTGTTTTTGAGAGTTATGTTAGAACGAGGGGCTAACATGAGTGTAGAGATTTGGTGCATGTACTGCCCGTTACTCAGGAGAAGACGAGGGGCAAGAATGTGACCTTCTTGACTATCGCTGTTGATTATTATAAACATCGCTCAGATAAGCATCCCAGTATCCAGGTTACTACTCGTGCAGGAAACATGAGTAGACCCAACAATGCGTATGGAAATTAAAGCTAAGTTGAACAGAAGGAGACCTAATGTTTCCGCTTACTACATTACAAATATTGACGTGCTGTCTTACGTTATCTGTTCACATCCCTTCCCCCTCAGTCCGCTCTCGTCTTCTCCTGAGTCACCGACAGTAACTACATTATGAAACAAGATACACGTGACGTCATCAATTTTTCAAATAGCACTACACACTTTAATCATGTTACATTGATTACACACATTAAGACAAGTTCAGAAATGTATCACAATGTCACCTTCCCAATCAATAACAACAAAATGCAAAATGCCATCAGAATGTGCCGTTTGTTGTAGTGCCCCATTCATCTTGTGCATTAATTTACACAAAACGAAAGACTACTAATGTTCGTACACGTCGTGTGTTGTGTGTTTGCTGTCTTAACATGTAAACAAACCACAACTGTCGACGCCACAATCCACGTACAGTGGCCTGCACGTTCTCCGGACCTATCGCCACTCGACTCCTTCCTGTGAGGAACTGTAAAGGACTGTGTACCAGAACATTCTGACAACACCAGACGACATGCAGCAACGCATTCGACAGGCTTGTGTGCCCATTCAGCCAGCAACATGCTGGGCAGTCATACGGTCTTTCGGGGAACGCCTTCGAATGTGCATTAATGTGAATGGTCACCATTTGGAACATCTTCTGTGACTCTCATGGCATAATATATCACATTGGAAGTACGTTTTTGTTTCGTTTTGTTGTTATTGATTAGGAAGGTGACGTGATACATTTTTGAACTCGATTTAATGTGTGTAATCAATGTAACATGATTAAAATATGTAGTGCTATTTGAAAAATGTATGACGTCACGTATATCTTGTACCATAATGTAGTTACTGTCGGTGACTCAGGAGAAGACGAGAGCGGACTGAGGGAGAAGGGATGTGAACAGATAACGTAAGACAGCACGTCAATATTTGTAATGTAGTAAGCGGAAACATTAAGTCTCCTTCTGTTCAACTTAGCTTTAATTTCCATACGCATTGTTACTCATGTTTCCTACACGAGTAATAACCTGGCTACTGGGATGCTTATCTGAGCGATGTTTATAATAATCAACAACGATAGTCAAGAAGATCACATTCTTGCCCCTCGTCTTCTCCTGAGTAACGGACAGTACATGCACCAAATCTCCACACTCATGTTAGCCCCTCGTTCTAACATAACGCTCAAAAACAAAAATTCAAATACCTATCCAAACGAAGTTATAATAGATGCACACGATAAATGGGACACCTTGTATATTCCGTACTACATACAATCATTATAGTTATTTATTAACAAAAACTTTTTCACTTTAATTAATATTTCTTATATACATACGATGAGCTGCTGCCAAGAAGTCAAAAGGACAATAGCAATGACAAAGGAAGCTTTTAATAGAAAAAGGAACATCTTCTGCGGACCTCTGGAGAAATAACTAAGGAAGAGACTAGTGAAGTGTTTTGTGTGGAGTGTAGCATTGTATGGGCGCAGAAACATGCACATTACAACAAAGTGAAGAGAAGCGAATAGAAGCATTTGAAATGTGGATATGGAGAAGGATGAAGCGTGTGAAATGGACAGACAGAGTAAGAAACGGAGCTGTGTTGGAAAGAGTGGATGAAGAAAGAGTGATCCTGAAACTGATCAGGAAGAGGAAAATGAATTGGCTGGGTCACTGGTTGAGAAGAAACTATCTACTGAAGGATGCACTGGAAGGAATGGTGAACGGGAGAAGAGTTCGGGGGGAAGAAGAATATATCGGATGATAAATGACATTAAGATATATGGATCCTATGCGGAGACAAAGAGGAAAGCATAAAGTAAGAAAGACTGAAGAATGTTGGGTTTGCAGTGAAAGACCTGCCCTTGGACAGAATGAATGAATATACATTCGTTAATAGTTCAGTTTTCCCTTCCCATTTTTTCTTTACTGTAGTCTATATACAATTTTTTCGAGTTCCCTCAATTTTCTTCCGTTTACTGTTCTATACAATTTCCTATTTCTACATTTAGTTTTAGTAAAGCTTCCTGAATATAAATATGTCTTGTTCTTTCATTTTCTGGGCAAGATAAAAGAATGTGTAACACGTCTTCTTTGATTTTGATTACATAAAGGATATATATCTTTTCCTACGTCTCCTCTTCTATTTTTAAGCTCCAAATTCCCAATCTACATCACGCTAGCTCCATCCTTTCCTCCCTGTTGTTAACTTTTGTATGTTCTTTCTGTCCCCACATGATTTTCATTTCTTTGTAATTTATTAATGATTTTAAACCATTTAACTTGCTAAACATTTCCTGTCTCACTATCTCGTTACTTCTCTTTATTATAATTTTGCCTATCAAATTTATATTAATTTCACCATTTTTTTGCTATAACCAGTTTAGTCCTAATTCTAATTCTTTTATCCAATTAGACTTAGTTTTCGTCGTTTGTAGGAATCTTAAACATCTTTTCAACGTATCATTTTTTTTCTTTCTCTACAATATAACCCAAAAATTTAATTTTCCAAACTAATATTGTTCCCCTACTATCCTTCATCCCCATTTCCAATCTGGCTGCTATATTTGAGGCATTCCATGGGATCTCCAAATATTTCTTACAAAATTTAGATCTTATTGTATATATATTTACTTCTGAAAAGTAATTTTTCCTTATCTCAACATTATATAATATCTTAGCTTCACTCATCGCTCTGTAAATATCATTTAATCTTTTGCTAGCATGTTGGGCCATTTATTGAAACATTTGTCTATTGCTTTAGTGCTTCATTTCCTCTGTTTACGGTATTTTCATTTTGTTCTTTCCAATCTCACTTACTAACTACTGCACCTAAATAGATTAAAATATAGTATTTAATTCCGTGTGAAATTTAAATATATATATATATATATATATATATATATATATATATATATATATGTATGTTTAGAATAAGTTACAAAATTTTCGCGATAATGTAGCTTGAAAAAGTAGAGTCAAGAGGGCAATTGGACTGAAGCAGCTGTTACTTAAGTGGAAGAAAGATACTGCATAAGAATTTGTGGTTCCACCTCTCACCTGATCTCTTCATTTGTTAGGGTGCATCACAGGAAAGCATGTACAATATTTGGGAAATTATAGCAGTCAGAATAAGCTAATTTTGCTAATAAACCAATACACAAAGGAGCTCCAATTTGATCTCAGACGCATCGTTTTGATGTCTGGTCATTACAAAACTCTTTCAGGTTCGGGTAGTAGGATGTGAGAAATTGCTTTAGCCCTATAATTTTAATAATACCAGACTCTGCTAGTTTATTTTGTTTTAATTGTATACTACTCTATTTTGTTTTAATGATATTACATGTTTCTACATAGTTATTAATTATGACGTTATAAATTGCATTCTTTGGAGCAGGTTCAGAAAATGGCGTTCATTCAGATCGTTAAGCCATGTAAGGACATATCGTTGACGATCTGTCTGTCTGTTGTGTTCGAAAGTGATTGATTTCGTTTCGATGTCGTCACAATATCGCTAAAAGTATTGGGCAGAATTCAACGTTTTCAAGAATCGAATGCTTGTTTAGTAAACTGTCCGAAGACAAGTCTGAACCTCATAAGTGACACTAATAAGGCATCACTCACGAGACATATAAGCCAGGAGATAATAGGGTAGGATGGCCAGTTTCTTTCCCCCTCCAGTGCATATATCCCTAACTAGTAACATATTACAATATTACAATAATCAGACTTCAGATGTGTACAAACAATTGTTCTTCCTCTGACACATATCGTAAAGTGAGATGTATTGTCTGATAATAGATGTACAGCTGTCAAAAAAAAAAAAAAAAGTGGCCGCACTCGTGAACAGCGCATATATTTTTAAAGTCCACTTCGTGTCGCGGCGATGTTACACGATGCATGTGCTTGTAGAAGCAGTTCCGGAACTATGAAAGTGTTCCATATCTGCGCCTCGTAGACCAGCGGTAGAGTGCTTGTTTAATGATTCAAAGGTCGTGGGTTCGGGCCTTTTTCAAGTTTTCATTTTATTTTTTAATCGTTCTTTAGCGATATAAATGATATTCAAATTATCATTTATATCCAGTTATCGTTCTTTATGGATATCACGTTATTTATATTTTGTTATCGTTCTTTAGACATATGAATAAAATTCAGGTCATCATTCGTATTCTGTTATCGTATTATAACGATATGAATAATAATTATTATTGTATATCCAATGGGGGTTAGCCCTATTTTACATATGTATGTTAGGGCTATAGTTTTATACACTAAAAAGATAAGCATAAAGAGAAATGGGAAAGAAAATTAAATTAGCTTACGCGATGTAAACAAAACATAAACAATCCGTAAATTAGGCATTGCGATTGCAAAACAAATATCAGGTATCAATTTGAAACATACGAAAACATTAACAACACACATACGTAACACTTCTATAACACAAATATGCAGCTTTCCGTACCATACATCATAAATTAATACACAATAGCCACATACTGTAAACACAATCAAACTATAATTACGACATTGCGACGACATCAAGCATCCCATAACTGACTCACATACATAACAAATCAAGCATCCGTTACAACACATACACTTCAACATAGTAACCACACTTTTAAAAGTTACAAATTTGGCTCCAACAAGAATAAATAGGACACTGTTACTAATTACTATTCTTCTACAATTTCTTAAATACATCTGTAATAAATCTGTGAAATTCCGATATGAATAATATTCACGTTTTTTATATTGTTATCGTTCTTTAGCGATTTAAATAATATTCAAGTTATCATTTATATTCTGTTTTCCTTCATTAGCATTATAAAACAATATTCAAGTCATTTATATTGTTATTGTTCTTTCGCAATATATTAATTAAACAAACCGATATTTATCATTTATATTCTGTTATCGTTCTTTAGTGATACTGTATAAATAATATTCAAGTTATTTATATTGTAATCGTTCTTTAGCGATATAAATAACATAAATTTAATATTAGGTTTGGAAAAATCCAGTTGCATAATATTGCTATTAGTTTTTCTTTTTGTATTATTACATTATACTATCTTGAACCACAGTAAAATGAAAAGGAGTAACGAGGAATTGAACCTGAGACGGTGACATCTAAATTCCGACGTTCGTCCGCTGAGCTACGAGAGCAAAAGTGTGGAAACATTTTCGGAAAAATTGGCCCAATCACACTCTAAGATTTTCTGATGATTCGTAGAAGCTAGTCCAGGATGCGGGGGGCAAAGGCTAATTGAGATTTCCCGGTCTCTGACCGGGTCAAACATCCTGATAGAATTAATATTTAACCCTTGCCGTGACTTTCGGTGAAGTCCGGAGGGCCCAATTAGTCAAATCCACTCTCCTCATCTCCACGCTTGGGCCCCCTGGAATTTAATAAGATGCGAAAGAGATAGTGGTGTGCGGAAAGCAACGGGATGTTACCGCATTTAGGCCTATCCTTCCCAAGAAAACTGCAAACATGAACAAAGGAAGCTTTTAATAGAAGAAGAAGGATCTTCTGCGAACCTCTGGAAAAAGAACTAAGGAAGAGACTAGTGAAGTGCTTTATGTGGAGTGTGGCATTGTATGGGGAAAGAACATGGACATTACGAAACGAATTGAATCATTTGAAATGTGGATGTGGAGAAGAACGGTGCGTGTAAAGTGGACAGATAGAATAAGAAATAAAATTGTGTTTGAAAAAGTGAGTGAAGAAAGAATGATGCTGAAACTGATTAGAAAGAGAAAAAGGAATTGGTTGGGTCTCTGGTTGAAAAGAATAATAGACGACATTAGGATATGTGGATCATATGCGGAGACTAAGAGGAAGGCAGAAAATAGGAAAGATTGGAGATTGCTGGGTTTGCAATGAAAGACCTGCCCATGGACAGAACATTTATGTGTGTATGTTCAGAATGCCTGGAATATCGTGTCTAAGAACAGTCGCTATTTGCAAAGACTAGTCAATTCCATGTCCACTCGACTGCAAGATGATCGAGATAAGAGGAAGATAGACCAAATATTGAATTGTGGCTTTTTGTTTTGTTTTTTGAACGCTTAATTGTTTGAATGTTTTAAGGCCGACGCCAGTAAATTTGTTATGTTTATGCCACGAAAGATATTTTATTGAGAATAAAATCTTTTTTCTTTCCATTTGCAGCCACAATATCATAATGATAATGATAAAGTCATGGCATAATATATTAATGAACCTGATGTTAATTATTAAAATAATCATAAAAGAGAAAGGAGCCATTATGTCTAGTTTGTCTCTCTCAAAAAAAGACACAAAAAAGGACATAAAAAGCACGAGGTTGTAGTCGAACGCAGGACCTCATGAATAAGAGGCCTGAACGCTACCATTATGCTATCGAATAACACGCAGTATACTTCAATTATAACTGTAGATATCAGGCAACGTGGTCCAACAACATGTAACATCGCCTCTCTCCGAATTGTAGCGAAGATACCCGAAGGGAACATTGTTTCAGGAGAGCGGCCACTTTTTCTTTTGACAGCTGTACATATCAGCCAGAATCTCAATCATAGGTAAATCGAATACTCTGTACTCGAATACATTTATCGATTTATGAATCGAAACTTTCACTCGAATAGTGATTTCATGTCTGTATTCGACTGCTTTGTATTTAGTAATTGCACTTTGATTGATGTCTATGTCCCATGTTCTCAAAATCTGTATTCATTTATGTGATACCGTTTTAGATTAGGAAGGGTATTGTCTGATTACACTAGCTGAGATAAAGCTTATCATAGTTTTATGATTATACGTATAATTAACATACAAAAATGTAGGATACGAATTAAATTAAAGGGCATCAATATTATGAAATACATTTGAAACTTTTTTTTTTCACATTTACTGCGAATCTAATGGAGAATAACATGTATATCTTACAAAAATAAACTAACTCTACATTATGTCCTATGTTTGAACAGTCAATTCGCTATATATCACAAATTCCGTCTTTAGTCATGATCTAAAACAGGGTTTCTCAAAGAGTGCTCCTCTCCGTGAGACGTGATCAAGGACTCCGCGAGCTATTCTAAGGAATAATAGAGAGAGAAAGCAATAAACCCAATTTATTCCACATTTGGTGAGTTTATGGACTCTTCCCGCCTCCGATTTCAAACCGAAGTCACGTGACGCGGTGGTGAAAGGAAGAAAAAGGTTCCCAATGTTTCAAAACTATGACAACCCTAAAAAACAGACTCGCTCACACGGATTACGCTAGCCGATTAGAATGTTATAGAAGAATCAGATAGATCTATTTGAAATCAACAAAGAACTAAGGAAGAGACTAGTGAAATGCTTTGTGTGGAGTGTAGCATTGTATGGGTCATAAACATGGACATTACGACAAAGTGAAGAGAAGCGACTAGAAGCATTTGAAATATGGACATGGAGAAAGATAGAGCGTGTGAAATGTACAGACAGAATAAGAAACGAAGCTGTGTTGGAAAGAGGCGCGAAGAAAGAATGATGCTGCAACTGATCAGGAAGAGGAAAAGGAATTGGTTGGGTCACTGGCTCAGAAGAAACTGCCTACTGAAGGATGCATTGGAAGGAATGGTGAACGGGAGAAGAGTTCGGGGCAGAAGAAGATATCAGATGATAGACGACAGTAAGATATATTGATCATATACGGAGACTAAGAGGAAGGCAGAAAATAGGAAAGACTGGAGAATGCTGGGTTTGCAGTGAAAGACCTGCCCTTGGTTAGAACATTATGAATGAATGAATGGATGAATGAATCATTAACTACTTCATGTCATATTAAGTGTTTAGGTAAGAGATGGAACTTTTATCATTTTAATATCCTTCAAAATACTGTACTTGTTCATTAGCTCACAACATATTAAAAATGAAACAATCAAGCGCGGTAATGTTCGGTGCGAGCTCCATTTACAATATTTCTCGAATAATTATATCTAGTTATCTAAATACATGCAAAATAAATTAATAATAAATCGTAGCTACAATACCTCATTCACAGTCCAGTTGGTATAGCGCTGGCCTTCTATGCTCGAGATTGCGGGTTCGATCCCGGCACAGGTCGATGACTTTAAGTGTGCTTAAATGCGACAGGCTCATTCAGTACATTTAATTGCTTGTAAAACTCTTGCGGTACAAAATTCCGGCACACCGGCGACGCTGATATAACCTCGGCAGTTGCGAGCGTCGTTAAATAAACCATAATTTAAATTTCACAGTCCAACGTCGGAGTTGCACTCCCATCATCTTTAACTCTCTCCTCCTCATCGGAATTGTCCTAATCTGAATCAGATCCTAAGTTGATGAAAAACTGATAGGTGATTCGATCCGTTAATTGATCTTTTTGCCGAAATGTGACGCGGTGAATTACCGCTAAGTGGACTGTTACTTTTCGAATGGCGCCAAACTAAGAGAAACCTGTTTGCAACCGTACACCTGTTTACTTTAATTGTATGGCGGATGTTGAAAACATGTATTTCTGTGAAAATCTCGAAATATACTATTACACTTGCGATGGGATAGGTTAATATTTGAAGTAATGTTCCAGGTACTATATTAAATTAATGAATGCATTAATGAATAAATGAGTGAATAAATAAAAAATAAATAAACAAACTATTTTGCAGCATCCCAATAATTTCTCTTTATGCCTCTCAAAATACTAAAGAACAAAATTTAGTGTCAACAAATTCAAAGATTACGTTAGGATAATATATTATATTTGTTTAATGTGTGTTTATGTGTATTTGTACGAGTTAAATTGTTGAAATTGAAATTGTATTTTTTGTAGTTAATTTGTCCTTAAATTTTCTTTTTAACCCATTTTGTCTCTAATAATTATGTTTATCTTTGTTAAGTATGTGTTAATTGTGCTGAGCACGAATTTTTACTCCTTCAGGAATGAATTTTGTTTGTAATCTTTTACATGTTATTTTACCAGGAACAAACTTAAACCTGTAGCACAACTGAAATCAGTGTTTACCTAGATTGATTCTTAACGACGACCTCGATTTCCCTTAGACTCTGTTGGACCAACTTCTGGAGGAAGAGGAGCAAAACAACAACAATGAAAAGGAGCCATATTCAAAGTGCTGGCCACGGGACTGGCTGCCAAAGGATTGCCCCGGTGTGAGGGTCATCGCCCTCAACTACACGACCGAACCGTTTCTATGGAGACCTCTCTGGATGACGAAGCGCAATAGGTAAGCACCGACAGCTTATATTTTCTTAAGAAGAGTTTGAGTATGAATTCACTGGTTAAATAGGCTATTCTGACGTAAGTGGTATCCAGCTGACATCTAGCTCACAATACTTTGACATTTGTTTAATGTCTCCTCTTCTCGTAATGAAGAATCACTTCAAAAATTCTTATAAATCATTGCCCAAACTACGGACGTCGTGTAATTTCCGTTTTACCAAATCCTTTCATTTTTTCTGTTAATGTAGGTAAAATACTTATAGACGTTACACGTCAGGAACTGTAGGCTTGTATGTGTATTTTCTTATTATTCTGTGACAAGGGTAAGTACCGAATTAATGAATAAATATATTTAATTAATATGTAGTACGCCGTAACTTTAAGGAGAGGAATGTAGGTGATTGCCGGTGAAGTGTTGTGGGCCGTGAGTTCAGGGAAGGAAATACCGGCAGTTGCGAGGAGGTCGCGCCGGTAATCGGCTCAAGACTGGTCCACAATAAAACGGGAATGGAAACGAGAAGCTTGCCTGAGCCCGGGGACGTGAAAGTTAATTGTGAATGCTCACATTTAAATACATTTATTTGAACAATATTTCCATTCTCTTTGTCGTTTCCGTTCCCGGTTTATTGTGAACCAGTTTTCACTTACGAACTGAAATTATTTTTCTGTCAATTTCGATTTTGCAATGTTTTAGTTTGTTACTTATTGTTAAGTATTCTTCTTTCCCCTATGGATAGAGTTGTATTATGAAAATAACTGGCATATCAAAATTAATAAAATTGATGATGATGATGATGATGATGATGATGATGATGATGATACAATTAGGCCTACACTCTCTATTCTCCCGACAATTACACTACGAAATTAATTGTGTCATTTCGTACCTAACTCCCTTTAATCATGCATATAGAATGATGAAAGATGAGTGGAACAGAGAAAAATTCTCTCCGGCACGGGGATTTGAACCCGGGTTTTCAGATCTCCGTTCCACTCATCTTTCATCATATGATGACGCAGAATATCTGCATGTACTTCGGTACATCATAATAATATATGATATGCGAAAAATAATCACTTAGTGATTTAAGACGCTTATTCCGTCGGATCCCGGCCACTTAGTCACTCATAACGAGTACAACTCTGCACATGTGTAGATATTGTGCCACTGTCATACATCTATGACGCAGTACATGAGGGTAGGCCACTAGAGGGAACCCAAGAAGTGGAACTTAAACTGAGAGGATTCGATCCGACATCGGGATGGGAATCCGGTGTGGCTTAGTGGATATAGCGTCAGCACGTAGAACTGAAAACCCGGGTCCAAATCCCGGTGCCGGAGAGAATTTTTTTCCGTTCCACTACTCTTTCATCATATGATGACGCAGAATACCTGCATGGAAATATCATATGTACTTCGGTACATCATAATAATATACTTGCATATAGAAAGCAAAGACATTTGAAGAGTCCACTGCAAGAATGATGGATGTCATTTGGAATACATTTTTGCAGGAGAAGCAATTGAAAGTTTGAAATGCTTAGCGCTCAAAGCTTAACTGTGATTTTCCGGTCGTTACTGGACAATGACTATCAGTGTTAATGCCATATAACTCTCTCTATGTACATTCTATATGTCTTAAGCTATGCATTGACAGTCTTGGTTCATTTTCGACATGAAAGTGACATCCATCATTCTTGCAGTGGACTCTTCATTTAAAGTACTCAAGTCAGGGATGACGTAGCTAGCAGTTGGTTGTAGCCTGCCATTTGGATTTCTTGTATTGTTATTAACTTCTCTTCAGGAAATCGGCTAATTGCATTTGTTTTGCAACAAGACTCAGTCATATCATGCCATTGCAGTCTCGCATGATCGCTTTCAAACCAGATAACCTTGTATGACGATATCAACGACTTCACTTTTGTCTTCACACTTGCTTTGAATATTAATGACAGCTCCACTGGACTAGTTCCAAGTCTCGCGGAAGAACAGCTGCCGGCTCGTCAGCTACTGGATTTGAATGAAATTGATCAAAGAAAAAGGGCAGTCAGGTCTCTTCTCTTAAGTTAGCGGTGTGCAATCCGGGAGTCTTTGTCAGGGAATAATAGTTTAGAATGCATTAGAAAAGGCCGTTCTTAACGATAGCCTAAATATCTCTTTCGCTCAGTATTGAATGATAATAAAGCTGTTGTAAAATGGAGTGCAATAACTTAGTTGTTTCGATATTATTATTATTATTATTATTATTATTATTATTATTATTATTATTATTATTATTATTATTGCTTCTCTGCTCGAGGTTGCGGGTTCGATCCCGGCCCAAGTCGTTGACATTTAAGTGTGCTAAATACGACAGGCTCATGTCAGTAGATTTACTGGCATGTAAAAGAATTCCTGCAAAATTCCGGCAGACCGGCGACGCTGATATAACCTCGGCAGTTGTGAGCGTCGTTAAATAAACCATAATTTAATTTTTAATTCTTCACACCATTACCACTATTTTCATTTTAAAATTATCACGGAATATTACCATAATTATCATTATATGTATATGTCTCCTGTAACAACTCAGTATAGGCCTAATTTTGTCTGCTTTTGTATCGTTCTGTATTGGTTAGATAGGCCCACATATACTTACTTACAAATGGCTTTTAGAGAACTCGGAAGTTCATTGCCGCCCTCACATATAAGCCCGCCATCGGTCCCTGTCCTGAGTAAGATTAATCCAGTCCCTAGCATCATATCCCACCTCCCTCAAATCCATTTTAATAATAATCCTCCCATCTACATCTCGGCCTCCCCAAAGGTCTTTTTCCCTCAGATCTCCCAACTATAATCACCATCATCAATAGCAACAGAAAATTGCTAAAATATCAGAACTACTAGTAGGGTAAAGTTGCCTAATTCCGTGATACAGTTTTTTTCACTGAATGTTACGGGATTGGGTATCTTGCTAGGAAGTTCACCGATGTCTCAAGCTTGGTCGAACAGCAAAGCTTTGATTGACATTCAATTTTAAAAAAGTATCGCGGGATTAGGGGTATCACGGAAATAGGCAACTTTACCCTACATATTTTATTTAACGATGCTTTCAACTGTAAAGATTATTCAGGGTCGAAATTGCACGTGGTTGAGAAATGGTTGTAGATTTCGCCTGAAACCCTCCATCAGGAACAGGGTTCTTTTCTGTGCCTTAAATTCCGTAGGAAGCCACACTAAGACATCATCATCAATAACATTACATCCCAGTGTGGGCCTCAGCTTCCTTAAGGGTTTTCCTCCAAAATATTCTCTCTTTATTTGCATTATACCAAGTCTTTATACCAAATGTCTTTACATATAATCAGATCATACCATGTTTGCAGTTTTTCTTGGGAAAGATAAATGCGGTAGCTTCCCGTTGCTTTCCGCACACCACTCTCTCTTTCGCATCTTAGAAAGATCCCGGGGGGACCAGCGTAGAGGTGTGGAGAGTGGATGTGACTACTTAGGCCCTCCGGACTTCACCGAAATTCACCGCAAGGGTTAAATATCAGTCTATCAGGGTTTTTGACCCGATCAGAGACCAGGAAATCTCAATTAGTTTTTCTAAGGAAGAGACTAGTGAAGTGCTTTGTATGGAGTGTGACATTATATGGGGGCAGAAACATGGACATTACGATGAAGTAAAGAGAAGCAAATAGAAACATTTGAAATGTGGATATGGAGAACAATGGTACGTTTGAAGAGGACAGACAAAATAAGAAATGAAGCCGTGTTGGAAAGAATTATGCTGAAACTGATCAGGAAGAGGAAAAGGAATTGGTTGGGTGACTGGCTGAGAAGAAACTATCTACTGAAGGATGCACTGAAAGGAATGGTGAACGGTAGAAAAGTTCGGGGTAAAAGAAGATATCAGATGATAGACGACATTAAGATATATGGATCATATGAGGAAACAAAGAGAAAGGCAGAAAATAGGAAAGATTGGAGAAAGCTGGGTTTGCAGTGAAAGACCTGCCCTTGGGTAGAACACTAAATAAATGAATAATCGGATCGCTATGAATCACATACTCGGTGGAGATGGCGATTTATCGGAGCTGCGATTTTTAAACTAGGCCTATAGTCACAGTCAGAACTTGCGACATAGCTATCACAACGACAAAATCATAAGCCTTCAAATGAGGACTCGAATCAGCGCTATTCCGTAATGCGAGTTCGGGCATGATGCCTTGGATTACAACACTACGGCGCGGTGACCTAAGTGATTTATCCTCCGTTAAAATCATCGCTCTCGGCCGAGGTTGAGTTCGCGATCCCCGGATCCAACGGCGAGCGTAATAACTGCGGGACGGCATGTCTATGTAGGCTACATGTGCTCTTACGTTCGTTCGCGGAGAAATGCTCGCGGAATCGTGATAGCTCACGTCTTTACAGCTTCTGGGAAGTTTATATAATTTTGAAAATAAAGTTAACAAGCCGTTTACCACTTTATCCCCAGGCTTGTTCTACTTACGTAAGTACTAATCATTTGGAGAACATGGCCAAATGCGATCACAGAGCCAACCTTGAGGGGCAATAAAAATCGTGTCAACAGAGGAATTCAAAAATAGTTGAGACCGGCAGACGCATTCCAGTTCTCAGCTGAGATTAAGACGGAACCCGAGCATATTTCGCAGCTTCGGCCAACTAGGTCAGAAGAAAATAAATCGAATTTCTGAATAGTAGTGTGCATACAAATATTGACGAGGATTTAGAGCCATAATCCATAAGTAAATGTCTGTATGTGTGGTAAGTATGCATGCATGAGCACGTATGTATGTTTTTATATACAGTATGTGAATGCATATAGGCCTATATATGTAAGTATGTATTTATTTATGTATGTATATGTATGTTTTATGTACAGTATGTGTATGTATGTAGGCCTATGTATATATGTACGTTTTTATGTACAGTATGTGTATGTATGTAAGCCTATGTATGTATGAATGCATTTATGTATGTAGGCTGTGTATGTATGTATGTATGTAGGCTGTGTATGTATGTATGTATGTATGTATAGATGGATGTGAGTAGGTCTATGGATGTGTGTAGGCATATGTATGTATGTAGGCCTATGTATGTATTGATGTATATATGTATGCGTGCATGTAAGTATGTAGGCCTATGGATGTGTGTAGGCCTACGTATGTATGTATACCTATGTATTCATGAATGCATATATGTGTGGATGTATGTAGGCCTGTGTATGTATTTATGTACAGTATGTATGTATAGATGGATGTGTGTAGGCCTATGTATGTATGTATGTATCATGTATGTATTTATGTATGTGAATTCGTTTATTCATAAGAAAGAACTTACAATTAAACGTTCGTGCGTTTTCACATCTCGTTTGAAAGCTACTGAGACTGAATCATTAAACAATGTAAGCTCAAAGCCCGTAGACTACTTGTCTCACTTCGGATTTCACCGTCACAATGAAGGTACTTGAAGAATTATGATAGTCGGAAAAGACTGAAAAGTGAATGTACAATAATCCTTCAAACGCCTAAAGGTACAGGGGAGTATATCACTATGACTAGTTCACAAAATAACTTATAGCTTTCTCTGCTACATGTCCGTGCTGCTCTATGGATTGCAATCTAACAGCACCATCTTTCACAGTGATACAGATTCGAACCCTTTGCTGAATACATTGTCTTACTTGAGCCAGGATTCGAACTTGTGACTCCTGTAAATTGTATTTGTTTCACTAAGGTGAAACCACCGTCCGCCACAAAATTTGTACATGGATGCCAAGACGCGTAGTACTTTGAATTCGTTATGACAAATTAATTTTAACTGGTACTGCTGTGTAGGCTTTCTCGCTCTGTTACCTTAAGTAAAACTGAAATAGTATGCGAGTTATTTAGTCTTATTTTTTCCTGGAAATTCGAACTAGAACAGCGTTCAGAAACGTTGAAACATCCCTTTTAGCTAAGTGTAGATTTATTAGGTTTCCATTAATACATATTGTGAAATGACTTCAGAAATTATTTACAAATATTTTCAATCAAGTATCAATGTTAACAGTATCGCACTAATTGGAAATAACATGAATTAGGCGAATTCTGTGTAGGCCTACAAGAAGTGCTTGAAGCAACTCGACTTTCCTTCGACTTTCCCCGTGTGATATGGTCGAGACAGTCAAGTTGTGACTTGGCGGTCAAGCAGAATTTGAGTTGACGACTCGTCAACGTTTGTGTTCACTTTCCCGTCACGTGATTAACTTGACTCCACCACTTTCCTCGTGTGAATGCTAACTTGTAGCAACTTGCAAGCAGATATTGTGTATAGTGTCCGTGTATGGTTTGTTTAAATTAATAGTTAATTAATTTAGGTATCGAATTTGAGATTAATTTAACTGTCACACCCCACATTTTAACAATTACTAATTTTGCTTACAAATCACTTGGATTTGTAATTCGAAATTATTCAAGCAACCACCTGTTTTTAGATTAGACCTACACCTGATTAAAAGCAAGTGGAATGTGCTACAATAATTATTTGGAATCCTCGTTGCAAAAACATTCATTCTATCGAGTTGATACAGAATAAATTCCTTTGGTTCCTATATTATAAAATATTCAAAATACTTTGTCCATTCCAGTTCCCAACTAGATTACTGAGATGAATTTTTTGTTCCCATACGCTCAGTGATACAAGAACAATTTACTCGATATTTCTCAGAAAAATATGAACAAAAATAATACTGATTCCGTTGAAACACTCAAAATAATTCCATTTTATGTCCCTCCAAGCATATATAGAAGAAATTTGGTATTTAATATCTGTAGATCGAGACAAATATGAAAACTTTTTCCTTGTTTCGGCCCTGCAATTTATTACCGGTATCGATTTATTAAATTTCTGATTTTTTAATCATAATAAGCTACATCTCTTCCATGTTTTCATTTCTTTTATTCCTATTGCTAATGAGTTGCATATATTAGTACCTATTTTATAACTGCTGTCCATGTGAATCATTATCAATATTTATAAATTAAATTTATGTGAAGAAGGTGCTTTGATGGGCATCTAGCTTGTGTACTTACTTTCCCGTAAGTCATAATAAATAAATAAATAAAAATAAATATATAGACCCTATTTTTAGAAGTGTAAGAGATGTACGAACTTCCGTTGAATAGGCTATACGGCACGAGAAAATTTCAATAATAATAATAAAAATTAAAACTAAACAAGAGGCAATAATTTCAGAAACTTGTTATGAAACTTAAGGAACAAAGTGTCCAAAACATTAATGTAGAAGTGGTTCGCAAAAAAAAAAAAAAAAAAAAAAAAAAAAAAAAAAAAAAAAAAAAAAAAAAACAGTGTACCTTTAAGCATACAACATTCAGCGCGCGTTTTTTTTTATACATGGAACATGGTTTCAAGTTTAAGTCTCAGTGTGATCACAAATATGGCGTCAAGTTTAGAGGCTTCAAGCACTTGACACCTGTGAATCAGGCTTAACAGAAAAAAAAAGAAGAATGATGTAAAATATCTCAGCTTTGTTTAATTTGAAATTTAGTCATTCAAATTCTTCAGTGCTCTGGCTTGAGGAGAACCAGACTTCGGATCTCCACTGACCAAGCAGTAATGGGTACTATTTACCCTAAGGTACTTGACCAGTTAATATTCTTACACTTACAGCTATTCGTTCTTTAACTAGTCGAGTGTGGATATAATTAGTATCATCATTAGTAATGTATAAGGATTTGTTTCAATGTGGTTTTCGTATTCTTTACCCATGTCAAGAAAATATTGTATAATTTATTAAGATTTCCAATGAGTAGGCCTACTTGGTTCCCTCTGTTACTTTCATACACAGTTTCTTCCTTACGTTATCATCTCACCGACCCTAAATACCGCCTGTATTCATTCCACAGAGAATCGTGAGCCGATACTTGACTTTCACAAAAAATATCTGAACTCCGTGGTCATGTGGTCAGCGTAGCACAATTGAATCGAGATAGTGTGATAAATATTTTACTAACCCCTGCTGCGGTCCATGATCCGACGACGTGACGCAATCCACGTAATGATTACAATGAGGAGGCTCGTGAAAGAGGGAAAGACATGTCACGTCGGGAACTGACCCCCTCCCCCAAATTGTGGGTTAAGCTGCAGAAGGGTTCTGTTAATCGTTTTAAATTCATATATCATTCACCGCTGACAGCCAGAAGCCTACGCTGCGTCCTTCTGACTGCGGTTTACAAGCGGAATGTGATCTGTGCCTCGTTAAAACCCCAATATTCAAAATGACGTCGCTTACTTACTAAAATAACGCAATAAGTACGAGAGATGAACAGATATTGCGAAAAGAATAAGTAGAAACAACTCACTCTTTGTAATTACTGTATTTGTTTACACAACGTCTGCGGCTCTTTCTTAAAGTTGTGTAAAAGTAGCCGTCGTGTGTTCGAATCTTTTCTACGATACAGTTGTCATCAATGTAATGCTCCGTGTGGTCTCCAGTAGACGTCCGTCGTCTCACAGACCTAGTGTCATAGGCGAGTAGTCCGTATAGTGAGCTCTAGAAAGAAGCCCACATATATTATATTATGTACTTCGGCTGCCTCTTTTGAATCCTTGTAACAATAGTTACCGTCATTATCGTCGTCCACTACTGTGGAGTAAGAGTTAGCATGTTTGATCGTGAAACGAGCGGGTCCGGATTCAAATCCTAGTTAGGACAGTTTTTCCTCCAAACAATTGACTCGTTTGGCCGTCAGACTTGCGTCCGATGTAGAGTCGGCTGCAGGCCGCCACCGAACTTGGACCACATGGTGTGTGGTCATTAGCTGCTGGTGGTAGTGCTATGTACCTTGGGCTGTCACTCTGGGGCTCATGGTAGCTCGTGGGACCTAAGGTTAGGGAACATGGTGTTGCCTACGTGGAAAGATAAAAGAATTCTGCCGATCCAGAGTTGCGCTCGGGCGCGAGTTCGATTCCCGCTTTGTTTTTTCACAAGATTTTCGCCAACTGTAAGGCGATGTATGGCGAATCCTTGGTCTCTTCTTGCCAAATACCTTCTCGCTATCACTAATTCCATCGACGTTAAATAATCGAGTAATTGATACAACGCCGTTAATTAACCAACAAAAAAACTAAAAGGATTATGCAGGCTGTAAGGGAGGTCGGGCGCGGCTAACAGGGACCTTAGGGCATGCACATAATTACATCCCGGGTACAATTGGCCCACTCTAGCAGCCTACGTACTAGGGCAGTCCCCAGCCCGTGTCCCTCTTCTCAAGGTGGACTAATAGATCATTATCACCATCATTGCAATTTTTCATAATTTATGCTATTTTGTTTTTGCAGTACATTTGAAGTAACCTGTACTAATTGTAATGATTTAATTTCCATTAAATTTTTAAAAGTATGCCGTTAAAAGTAGCCGAAGTGGTGTTGGCGGGATTTTTCTTGATGTCAGAATTTCCATCCACTCCCCGATTTGACCACAGGCGATTCACTTATGAGTGCACTCCTCAGCGAGCGAAATGTCATTCCTTTTTAAAAGAAAATTAGCGACAGCTATCATAGTTATAGAAAATGGGGAATCTAAAAATAAAAAGGAAAAAAACAGAGACGATACTGGACGAAGAACTGGCTTCTACAAAGAAGTACATTTGGTTAGATGAATTTAATTAAGGATATGTTTATTGATCAGCTGAGTTTCCTTATATGGACAGCTATGGAGGGATTGCAAGGAAACTTAGTAGATTAACAAGGATGATAATGATGTATGTAATATATGAATAAATAAAATAGTATGAACTTTCTTGGGTCTGATCATTTTCATTTTCAATTTGGCATCCAAATTTGACACCCTAATTCTTGGAGTTTCCTGGTCGCATGTGAATAGCGGTAAATTGAAATAGCACAATGATGGCTTGTAAATACTGTTAGTCCCAGAACCAGACCGTTTGGACTCATTCAGTTTTTTTTTAACTCCTTTCGGAAACACCCCCTTATTATATTTATTTTCTTAATCACAAATTCATTGTCTGCAGTTGGAAAAGTTAGTTCAATTAACTTAACAATTTTTTTGGTAGGCTTCATTTCGTAAGTTTTTATTAGCATGCGCTGGAGATTTCACTTTCCATAAACATTCGTGCTGTTGATAGAGTTCTATAAAATCACGCATCAACTCATTCGACATTTGCCTATTTTCTCCCGTGTTTACTTAGGGTTACCATCCGTCCGGCAAAAGGAGGACATGTCCTCTTTTTTAATCACTTTATCCTGTCCGGCAGGCATTTAAAAAAATGTTTGAAATGTCCGGTATTTCGCATTACAAATAGAATTAACATGAATATGGAACAATGTGCGATATTATGCAAAGAATATCTAAACAAATGGTGAAAACGTATGAAATAATTTAACTGCTTTCGATGATTGAAGTTGAAGCACATAAAAAACATAATATGATTACCTATTGACATGCATTGCATTCTTACACTCTAAAAATGTTACTATTTATGATTCTGAGCTATTTTATCAAATTTATTCTGCAATGTACAAAGATATGTCAATCAAGTTAATTTTGACAAAGGCTTAAGTTTAGATAAACAATGGTGCAAATTCTTCAATTCCAGCAGTTCTACGAGCATACATAAATCCCACAAGGATAGCTGCCCTTCAGTAAGGGTTGCCAAAAGACACAGCATACTAAACAAATAAAAATAAACATTTGTGGTATCAGTATATATGATTATTATTTTCAAATGGAAGCTACCCTTGGGAAAGTACTTTTATTCAATAATTATTAGTAATCAGGTAGAATATAAAGAAAAATTTCTCAGAACTCTTAAAAATATGTCAGTTCTATTTATTTATCCCAAATCACAATGGAGAGTACTTTCCCTAATATCTGTTCAATGGACAAAAGAACGAAATCGCATACTAACGGAAACAGTCAGAGGTATCATCATGGCGAAATATAATTTCAAACACATGTCGTGTGAATAGTTCCATAGTTATTTGTTACAAGATATAAGTTTGTCTGTTCAGGCTTTTGTACACAAAGTGGGCTCCACTGATAAGTAGGGTACAGATGTAATACTGATCCAGTAACTAGTGAGAAAACTGACTGAAGTGAGCCATTGTTTTTATCTTTAATTTTGTTCATGCCAATTTTTAAAAAGTCCTCCTTTTTTCAACAATGTCCTCTTATTTTAGATTCCATGTCCTCCTATAGAATTTCTTCTCATAGTAACCCTATGTTCACTCCAGGAATGCGCACAGGTTGAAACTTCATACTTCATTCCACAGTGCCCGATATCGTTCATTTACGCGCACTTTTGATTGAGACGACTGGAGTGTGCATTCAAAAGTTAATAAAAGAGTGAGAGTATGTGGACTGCTATTACATAGCTACCCTACCCGGCGAGAAACTTAAGTGTTGATCTAAAATCTGCCCCACATCTACTGTGTCCTTCACAAACCTCGCAAGATCTGCCGATGTTTTCGGTGGGAAGCCATCAGCTGATTTAGCTGCAGGCATATGAAGGCCAAAATTCTGGCAAATTGTGGGGGAGTTCAGCACCGCTACGCACGTGTGAGTTTATGAAGGCCTGCGAAACGTGCTAACAAGAGCGTGGAGAAGGGAAGGCAGCTATTTGTATAGTGACGTCACGAGTTTTGATATATTGAGCTCGAACATCCTAATCTCGTGTTCCGGCACGGGATCACATGTATGACGTCTCACCATTCCAGAAGAGCAGCCAGGGGCATGAATGCTAGCCACTAAGTGGTGTCATACCAAACACGTGTCTTGGCAGCACAGCGGAATATACTTTCCTTATCGTTTACCGATACTGGAACTTAACCACTGAACAACCAATTCTCAGAAGTATCTGTCGCATGAAGAGACCGACTACTATCTAATTGGCTTTATAATGGAAGCAAAAATTGATGTTGCATCAACTTTGTATCACTATTGCACCATTTCACCTGTCTGTCGACCTAGCAGGATTTATCCTTCACTTTCCACAATGAAGGAATCCATTTATGATGTTTGAAGTGAAGCACGTGGAAAGTACAGTGCCAGAGCGCGACGTTGCAGCTAGCTGCATTTCCCACCCCACATCCTGGACTCAGACAGGCAAAGAGTTATTATAAGCCTGAGAAGCGTTTACAAAGAGGCAACTGAGCTAAGTATCGATGTGACAACGCTGTCTTCACTGCCTCGTGGCGCCGAAAAGGTGAGTGATGAATTACTGTAGTTCTTATTGGTTGAGCTAGGGTTATCATACATCAGCATTTATGCGGACAAGCCCGCTTTTTCATAATAAAAACAGCCGTCGCAAACATTTTTGGAAATCCTCTAATTTGTCGCATTTTCTCATTATTATTTATTCAATTTTGTTTCGTTTGGTCTCATGTTGCTGTGAGCTGTGAGAAACTTATTGCCGTGTGTGTTGTTGCTAAACGTATAAATGCTGTTAATCCAGATACATCCTTCAGTTCGTTAACTGTAAATAGCAGTGGACTTATCAAGTAAGTTATTAAATTTCATGGATGCGACTTACCATAGATTCTGTGAAAGGACTTGTTTCAGTGAAATGTAATTTAAAATATTTTACATGCAAACGTATGTTTGACTATTTGTACAGTAACAAGGAACTGTTAAAGAAAATTAGGTCTAGTGATAAATATTCAGAAACTGCAAAAGTGATATAAATGACGAAGTTGATACAAGGAGTTCGTTGATGAGAGGAATGTATCAGCATTTTCACATTTCAGAATATGGTAACCCTAGGTGACCCAAGCGGGTAGCGAGCAGAAGGGAGTTAAAAACAGACGTTCAGAAACTGTTATCATGCCGAAGTATAGTATGTATGTATGTATGTATGCATTTACACTGCAAGTGGGCAAGCACCCGGTGGCAGTGGTATATACAATATTAACAATACACAATAAAATGATAACCAATACACAATAAAATTTACAATACACAATACAATTTTACAACACATATACAATTTTACACACAATACAATAATAATACACAATACAATTTAACACAATAATAATAATAAAACATAAAATAAAATACCTAATTTTACAATACAACCTACATAATTATCTATAGGTCCTACATAAGTTTCAATAGTCTTTCACTTTACTCTCACCTCATTCCCTGTAGTGGCACTATGACGCATTTCACTGACACTTTAGCACACATTTCACTGACACTATAGAACACATTTCATTGGCGCTATTAATTATCACTGATCGGAACTGTTCACTGCACTGTAAAACCATAACTTCACTGACTCACCTCGCTTCACTGATACAACAGTTCAAATAAGTCAAATAATTACATCCTTATGCATACTTATAAACAGAACTACATTTAAACTAAACATTTCTAGTCTAAGGCCCTCTTACACGCTATTTTTAAATAATTTACAATTCAAACCAAGGAAGTAAACTCGTCAGCCTAGATAAATACATGTCACCTTAAAAAATTAAATGTTGAATGTCACCATAATTTTAATTTTCACTTATACAACTTTTTAAATTATTCTTGAATCTCCTTAAGGAAGGACAGCCCTCAAAGACCGCTGCAGGTAGGTCATTCCAATCATTTATAGTTCTATTTAAAAATGAGAATTTACCTACATCCGTTTTCTGTTTCCTACATTTGATTTTAAAATCATGATCGTTCCTACCGTAGTACGTTGGCTTTTCTAACCGAGCCGTTATGTCTACCCATGCTTTCTGACCTAGATGTGCTCTATACAATGATGTTATTCTAGTTTTCCTACGTCTGTTTTCCAAAGTTTCCCATTTAAGTTCTTTTATCGTATCGTTTCCATCTTCTCTTTTACCTTTAACAAATTTCGCTGCCCTATACTGGATTCTTTCTAAGGAATTTATCTGATATATTCTATAGGGATCCCAACAATAATAAATAATTTACCTTAATGCTGTCCTTCATAGTCATACAAGCATTGCGGCTTTCCTGAATGATAGGTAATGTACGGCTACCTACTATATTTAGGGATATCATACTTCCGTAGTTTGTACGGACAGTTTGTATTTTAATCCTTAGAAGCCGGAAGACTTATGCCACTATTGCACACAAATGCCTAACACTGTATCATGTATTTTTTCTGTATAGATCAGGCTGCAATATGGCATTATTTTTCCAGACTATCAACAATTCAAAGTAAATTTCATAATCTAACAAAACTATAACAATATTAAAAGTTTAGGCCCTGTATAATTAGTTGAAATACATAAAACGAATAAAATCAGTTGTATTGCAAATTGAATTAATTAAAATGTGTAGTCACGTTAAGATACCGGTACGCAGTATTCTCACCTATCCTGGATTTCTGACGAGAGAATCTGGCAACCCTGCTTATAATAGTGGCTGTCTGTAGAGCACATCTAACTAGCTCCAGTAATAAACTACTTCGATAGACGTTTATGAAATGTATTGGATGCGGAAGGATCACATATTAAAATGATGTGAACTCCGAAGTCTGTGACTTTATAGGACACCAAAATCATTAACATAGGTTCAATGTATAGAAAATTATATGCATTTTCAAATATCGGATCTTTTTGTAATTAGCCTGTACATGTCACCTTCAAGACGCCAATTAGTATTATGTACGAATAGAAAACGTACTGCGTTTTTCGGTGTAACTACAGTAAAAAGATGCCCTGTTTTTGTAGATATTCCCACTTTCATTAGTTACATTTGCATTTGACCTTGAGAACTACTGTAGTTTCCAAGTTCGTGTGACTGCATTTACGTGCAAAGTTGTGGTGTTTAATAGAGCGATGGATGATTGTTGTTTTTGTCTCCTCCTTTTGTGATTATAAGATAAAGTAACAATTATGCTAAAGCCAGTCACGGTTCTGAGATGACGAAAGGGGCTACTCGCTGAGGAAAGAATAATGACCATATATTTGACAGTCGAAGAAAATAGTAAATAAAGCTCAGTGTAACTGAAATGTAATAAATAATAACCTAATACTGACAATATAAAGCGATTAGGCCTACTCTCCGAGTCATACGCATCTATGGTGGAGTTGATTAAAGAAACCGCTTATGATAAATTAATACAGATATTGTCTCATAAGTAATGTCGGTTTTGAAGCAAAATTTTAGTTGGAGTTTGTTGTGACAAGAAATTAATCTAGTCTTCATAGTAAAGGACATTAAATTCTGAGGTCTTAAGCCACCTTTCAGTCATTCAGTATTGTTCAGGCGCTGATTTAAACATTTCTGATAGAGATCAATATTATTATAATAATAATAATAATAATAATAATAATAATAATAATAATAATAATAATTTAAAATTATGCGAATTCTAAATTTATAGTTAAATGGATCAAAAATGTATTGCTTACAAGTTGGCAGTTTTAATGCATCATGCAGGTAGTAGGTAGTGACGAGTAAAAGATTTGCAATTCAAATTGCAGAAAAGTTTTGTAACCTATCATGTCTTTCGTAAGAACTAACGTTGTTTATGAAAGCTTATTACCTGCAGTGGCCTTGATAAAAAATATAGAATCAAGATCTTTGCTTCTGAAATATGAACTGTGACATTTGAAATAATCACTATTTTTCTCATAACTGTTCTTGAAAGCACTGTGCAGAAGTCTATACGAATATGACGATATAAATTTGCATTGGATACTTTCTAATTTACATTTAGTCGAATCATTGGTAGCAAAATGCAATACTACGAATGCATATTCAATTTCTCACACACTATGATAACTAGTCAATCAGACGTAGACAAACAAAAGTTATTGTCCGTGTTAGACATAACATTCTATTTTAATTGGTTATTTTAATGACGCTGGATCAACTACTAGAGTCGATAGAATTGATGGTATTTGGCGAGATGAAGCCGAGGATCCGCAATATGATTACGCCTTACAATTGGAGAAAACCTCGGGAAAACCCAATTAGGTAATCATCCCAAGCGGGAATCGAATTCACGCCCGAGTGCAGCTCTGGATCAGCAGGCAGACACACCAGACTCCTGAGTTACGCCGGTGGCCAATATTCTGATTATATGATTAAACTCGTAGTTCTATGAAAGTTGCATGCTTGTGAACATAAAGTTTGCTGTCAAAGAATACTTCAAGGACTTTCACACAATCTGCTTTGTAAATTTGGTTATTATTTAAGTTATAGTTGAATTTAATAAGAAAAGTAGTTTTTCTCGAAACGGTATTAATCTTGGAAACATTTATTTTCGTGTCATTCTCTTCAGACCATTTTAATAATAAATAAATAAATAAATAATTGTAATAATCGGAATCATAATGGTACAGAAAAACAATATCATGTCACCTTTAAATTTTAATTCCTTTAATACGTATTGAGAATATTGTCACTTTTAGTTTTTATACAGTACATGAATAATTAAAAGTCAGTTCCGCTACTTTAGGAGATTGATGTACAGATTACAAGTGAAATGCAATTAGATATTTGTTTAATGTCACACTTTAAAACCTCCTCAGTCCTGGAGAAATTTTTTAGATTCAGAAATTTACGAGATTTTAATATAGTGTTGCAAATGGACTATGTATTCATGAAAAAATGTTTAAGTAATGGAAGCAACTCAAAATTTATGTATTCTGTAGGAGAGCTTGGGACTGAATGTATTGTAATTTAATTACATTAACTCTGATTGAATATTCAGTTTTGTTTTATAATGTGATATAAAATAACAATTTACTTTGAATAAGGTGTTAAAGTTAAAATGGCATTGACACTGTAAATCTTAAGGTCATTAAACATTTAAACCTGAATAATCATTATTATACAAAATTATTTTTGTCAAAACTAGATTTACTTTCAAATCTTTAGTAAGTAGGAAAATATTAATCAAGAGAGTAAATCAAAATATGTAAGACATCATTCAATATATCCTTACAATGGAATCAGGAATACCAGAGTTGTTTACATCTCTACATTTTGAAACACTCTATTCCCCCCACTAAACAGAGGAATACTTTGTATGTTGAACATCTAATTTTTGTAGAATTAGCATTACTCCCTGGTAATCTGTAGCGGTTTTTCTTCGCAGGTGTTGGAATTTCTGGCGTGTGTAGGTTTCTTTTCTTCCTCGAATGACCCGCAGGATATGCAACTCTTCCCCTGAATTTCTTTTAAGGAGATTCTGGTTCATATTTTGATGTGCTCAGTTCCTCATTAGCATGAATCTGAATAATGCAACCAAGCAGCTCTAAAATTTCCTTTTTAGACTGTTTCAATGCAATCGGGTCCCTGAGGAACTGAATCCAACTGGCAGCTATGGAAAAATCTATAATATGCATGTTATTCTCACTGTCCATTTTTTTTCGTCCTGGGAAATATTCTGTAATAGGCGACTCGGTCCAAAAAGTCAACACCACCTATATAAAAAAGGTATCTCCGTCACATGTCATGAAGGCACTTGGGGGGGGGGGCATGGAGGTAGAGCACCATGCTTTCCATTACCTCGGCACTAGAATGAGGTGGTGTGGTCGGCACCACGCTCTGACCGCCTTTTACCTCCGGGAAACACCCGGTACTCAATTTTATAGAAGGCCGAGTGAACCTCGGGGCCGTTCTGAAAGTTTGGCAACGAAAAAAATCCCGTCACCACTCGGGATCGAACCCCAGACCTTCCAGTCCGTAGCCAGCTGCTCTACCAACTGAGCTACCACCTATATTGGCATTCTAAGTTCTCACAATTGCTGGATGTTTTACTATGAAGTGATTTTCCAGTTTCCTTCGCTTCCTCGTTTTTCATTGAGAAAACCCAGCGTTGTTATTTTGTGTTGTGGTTCTGGTATTAGTCACCGGGTTGTAATGTAGTGTGACGTTGAACAATATTTACACAATCATACTACTCTGTGTTGTGCTCCGTCAGCTGGAAACGGAATTCTGCAGTTTCAAGGTTGTATTCTCTTTCTTTCTCCTTCAAATTACACCAACTACAGCACAGAGGTAAAACCGTGCAAGCGGTGCTGATGTATTCAGGAGGGAACAAAAATGCTTGGAATATGCGTCAAGAACTCATGATCTACGCACGTCTACTTCACGCACATTCAGCTTTTCTTTACAGTTTGATATCGAAGGTGATTCAAGAACACTATATAATATTATAACAGGTAATAGAGTAGGAAATTCATAGCATTTATTGATGAACATAAGTCTGCCACAGTTTCATTAAGCGACCTAAGTCGTACAAATGTAAACGAGTCATCCATTAAGTCTGATAATTATGTTAATGAGGAAGAGAAATAAGTTCTTCTCACTAAAATACGAATATTTGTTTCATTTCCGTCGAAGGGAAACTGAGAAGATGGAGTTGGCCTTTAAGGAAATTAAGACTTGAAAACAACGCACATGGAACATCAAAAACAAAAATCATACCGGTACCGCAAACTGTTGGTCCAACTGGAGATTTAGCATATTCTAGCTAAAATGAAAACTAATTGTTATGAAACACATCAAACGTGAAATGAAAGTGTATGTGTCCACTTCATGACACTTTTTAGTAAGTGTTTGTACACTCTGTAAACTTACGAACAAGTTATGCTATACTTTGATGCGGGTCGCCGTCGTTGTTGTTGGTCGTCGTCGCCCTCGGCTGCCAGCTCCGAAATATGGAAAGTATCTCGAGGATGGCACGTCGATGTAAATAATTAACTATGTACACAGATTAATTTGGGCGCCAGCCTCCTCGAGATTACTCCGGTAGAGGTATGAGGTTCCCAGGTCAGCTGCAAAAACGGTCGGGACATGGGGTTTGGGAGACGTGCTCGTAGGTTGAAATGATGTAGGCGCACACCAGAAGTTGTTGGTAAGAACTATGAAAACGTTTATTATTATTATTAAGTGTTCGTTTCAGGTTAGCAGAAATGCGCGTCCAAGTGTATAATATCTCGCTCTCACTTCCCGCAAGTTGGTATACTAATTTCTGAGTTCACGTAATTATATCTTTTGTACTATAAAACACCACTAATATAACGGACAGTTGATAACGTGATGAGAGGAAAGAATTCAGACTTATAATGATAATGCAACACACGACTTCTTACTACACCCACTAAAAAATTCTAAGTCCGTAAATTGTTATACTGCCGAGTTAGGTTTGCCGAGAATATGTGGAGTGCAACCTCTCCGTACGCGTTGTATGTGCCTTCTGTCTATCTGCCAAATCTATCCTCTACTTTCAACCACCAAACATAGAATTTCGCCCTCCTATCTATATATCACGTGTCTCTATTAAGAATCCTGATTGGCCATGATTACACTTACGTCACTTAAGACGCGTTCTTCAAAAATTGTTCGTTAACTAGAACATCTCCTACTTCCGGCGTCCTATTCTCTGACATATACCAGATCATCTCTTTTGGAACCTGGCTTGGCGTCATCTTACTGACCACCCGCAGGCAAAGTCCATACATTCCCTCATCAGTCAACTCCACGCCTGGACACATGTTTCCTGTCCCCCTAGCTTCCTTTCGGTCTTCCTGTCCACCTGTTACTTCCGTCTCAGATTTTGAAACTAACTTACACGTCCGCGCATCCTATCCATATAAGAATATTAACACGAAATACTAATCTAATGAAAATCTCCTTATCCTATACGAGGAACCGTCTCAAATGCCCTCTCATAACAAAGAATATTCCCAAGGGAATATTTGTTGTTATGAGACGTCCCAAAAAAAAATACCTTCGCTACTAGTCTCCGGTGTCCCCTAATTAGTCACACTTGGATACACCTTTTGCTATGCTTATTAACAATGTACAAATTTACACTTACAATTATTACATATTTACAACTATTCACATGTATGAATCTATATACACACCTCACGCCTGCTTACACCTCACACGCCAGTTTAACTGACTTCTACCTGACATATATACAGCATCCAATCGTAACATTCAGGGCACATCCGAATACAATGGCGCTCTCTCACTCACATTCATGATCGGTTCCTTGATACATACTTATACTTATAACATAGAAATAAGAATTATGAACCACAATAAAAAATACACTAAACAATACACAATACATTTTAAAATACCAATTAACCCTTTATATCATACTTCATATATTATCTGAAGCCTTGAAAACACATTTACATTCATAAAATTGAAATAATAACCATTAACCAGAATCAAAATTATACCAAACGATACATAATACTTCTGAAATACTAACTGACTCTATTTATCATATCTCATACATGAGCTGCAACCTTGAATACACATCTCGAATAACGTCCCCTCAATATAGAGGACAACTTTATGTCTCGAACTAAAAATGATGGTCTGGCACTTAATATTGATTCTAAAAAACTGGATACATATTCAAATCGAATCATTCAACCTCTACAAATGAATGAACATAAATGAAGTTAATTAAAAAATATTCTATCATTATTATTAATCATTATTAATTCTTATTAATATCATCTTTAAATTATTGCCACAGGGAATACTACTTATCGCGTGATCTTATAAGAAAACACACAAAAACAACTAATTCTGAAGGTGGCAAAAAGAAAACAAAAGTAACAACACTTTTCACGAGGAAACATTTTCAGCACTGAAATCAGTTCTTGGTTCTAGTTGCTTATACCGCTCAAATACTACATGCACAAAACAAACACATTCTTATTTTTCCTATAATTAAAATCATATTATTTTCAACTTTACACAAATTCTCGTTTATTAACCTGGTACGTCGCCTGGATGTCTATCATGAATCGGATCGTCATTCTCCGAATGGGATCGTCTGCGGCCTTCCTCATATGTCACTGTGCCATTCTTAAATTGACAGTTTACACGTGGAGACACACTTCTCCTCACTTTAAATCTACCAGCATGCTTCCACTTAACTTTTTCTCCTCCTGCAGAAAAATGAGGCCTCCAATAGCCCTTCCTATATTCACTCCTTTGATCGTTGCAGTACCGCTTTGTACCATTGTTAGAAAATCGGTCATTATTGTAGGGTTGTAAACCATGACCGTCAGCACTGTGTGGCCGATCCCTACTCCAACCGTCATTATGGTCATTGCTATTGTACCCTCTGTGGGGTGGGAAGGCTTCTTCTGCCCTCCGCCCCATGTTTGTGATAGTTTTCGCATTCTCTTTCTCGCTCCCAAACTCATAAAACTTTTCGATTACTCTATTTACTTGCTCCTTGAATGCTCTATAACTTTCTAACACCTGGCTCTCTAGCCTGATACTATCCTCGGTTAACCTATACTCCAATTCATTACTATTCTCATCGAGATTATCGTCCAATCCATTAATATCCATAGTTATTTTACTTTCCAGCTCATTATTATTTTCGGCTACTTTAATATTCAATTCCTCAGTATTCTCATTAATATCCTCAGCTAATTTACTCCCCACTTCATTACTATTTCCTGCTTTCTTATTATTCAATCCATTAATATTCTCGGCTAACTTCTCTTTCAGTTCAGTACTATTTTCATCTAGTTTCTCTTTCAACTCATTGATATTCACAGCTAATTTAAATTCCACTTCGTTACTATTCTCAGCTAGTTCATTACTCAATTCACTAATATTCTCAGCTAACTTATCTTTCAGTTCAGTACTATTTTCATCTAGTTTCTCTTTCAACTCATTAATATTCACAGCTAATTTAATTTCCACTTCATTACTATTCCCAGCTACCATATTATTCACTTCATCAATATCCTCTTCTAATTTATTATCCGATTCATTACAATTCTCATCTAGATTATCTCCCAATTCATCAATATCCACAGCTAATTTATTTCTCACTTCATTACTATTCTCGGCTATCTCATTATCCAATTCACTAGTATCCACAATTAATTTACTTTCCACTTCATTACTATTCTCGGCTACCTTATTATTCAATTCACTAATATCCTCAATTAATTTACTTTCCACTTCATTACTATTCTCGGCTACCTTATTATCCAATTCACTAGTATCCTCAATTAATTTACTTTCCACTTCATCACTATTCTCGGCTATCTTATTATCCAATTCACTAATATCCACAATTAATTTACTTTCCACTTCATTACTATTCTCAGCTATCTTATTATCCAATTCACTAATATCCTCAATTAATTTACTTTCCACTTCATTACTATTCTCGGCTACCTTATTATTCAATTCACTAATATCCTCAATTAATTTACTTTCCACTTCATTACTGTTCTCGGCTAGTACATTTCCCAATCTATTATAGCTCTCTTCTATCATATTTCCCAATCTATTAGATCTCTCGTTCATTATATTTCTTAATTGACCAATTTGCTCTTGATATACGTCAGAACTTTCCATTAACTGGCTCTCTAGCCTACTACTATTCTCAGCCATCTCACTCTTCAAATTACCGAACTGGCTCTCTAGCCTGCTACTATTCTCAGCCATCTCACTCTTCAAATTACCGATCTCACTCTTCAAATTACCGAACTGGCTCTCTAGCCTGCTACTATTCTCAGCCATCTCACTCTTCAAATTACCCATCTCACTCTTCAAATCACTCTTCAATTTATTACTAGTTTCTATCATTTCGTTCCTCATCTGATTCATCTGTTCCAATATCCGCTCTAACACACTATTCGACATGACATTGTCCGAACCTCGCGAACTTTCTTTATCTTGGCTAGTACTCGTCCCTGCTGTAGTCTCCATTTTTCCACTTTTAGTTTGGCTCCTTAGCAAAATGTAATATATAATATATCTTCAACAATTCCCCTTAAACTCAAAAACAAAATAAACCCTACCAAAATGAATTACACACATGTACATATATATGGATACAACAATTGAAATGAAACCCTTTATGCTTACGTATCGACGTCTTCTAGGTTACGCCTGGTTGATCGTCTCCCCCACCGTCCATCATTGTTCTCAGCTGTTTGGGGTCTGCATGGTGTTGTGGCTGTCGGTCGTTGACACTGCATGATACTGCAAGCTGCTCTACTAACACTGCGTCGGCTGTCGGCTCTCGCGTCGATCCCCGCGGCGGTCACTGTTGCCATCAGCCGCATTAACCCTGCGTCGGCTGTCGGCTCTCGCGTCGATCCCCGTCGTGGTCATTGTTGCCATCTCGAGCCGCATTAACCCTGCGTCGGCTGTCGGCTCTCGCGTCGATCCCCGCCGTAGTCATTGTTGCCATCTCGAGCCCCACGTTGGGCGCCAAATTTGATGCGGGTCGCCGTCGTTGTTGTTGGTCGTCGTCGCCCTCGGCTGCCAGCTCCGAAATATGGAAAGTATCTCGAGGATGGCACGTCGATGTAAATAATTAACTATGTACACAGATTAATTTGGGCGCCAGCCTCCTCGAGATTACTCCGGTAGAGGTATGAGGTTCCCAGGTCAGCTGCAAAAACGGTCGGGACATGGGGTTTGGGAGACGTGCTCGTAGGTTGAAATGATGTAGGCGCACACCAGAAGTTGTTGGTAAGAACTATGAAAACGTTTATTATTATTATTAAGTGTTCGTTTCAGGTTAGCAGAAATGCGCGTCCAAGTGTATAATATCTCGCTCTCACTTCCCGCAAGTTGGTATACTAATTTCTGAGTTCACGTAATTATATCTTTTGTACTATAAAACACCACTAATATAACGGACAGTTGATAACGTGATGAGAGGAAAGAATTCAGACTTATAATGATAATGCAACACACGACTTCTTACTACACCCACTAAAAAATTCTAAGTCCGTAAATTGTTATACTGCCGAGTTAGGTTTGCCGAGAATATGTGGAGTGCAACCTCTCCGTACGCGTTGTATGTGCCTTCTGTCTATCTGCCAAATCTATCCTCTACTTTCAACCACCAAACATAGAATTTCGCCCTCCTATCTATATATCACGTGTCTCTATTAAGAATCCTGATTGGCCATGATTACACTTACGTCACTTAAGACGCGTTCTTCAAAAATTGTTCGTTAACTAGAACATCTCCTACTTCCGGCGTCCTATTCTCTGACATATACCAGATCATCTCTTTTGGAACCTGGCTTGGCGTCATCTTACTGACCACCCGCAGGCAAAGTCCATACATTCCCTCATCAGTCAACTCCACGCCTGGACACATGTTTCCTGTCCCCCTAGCTTCCTTTCGGTCTTCCTGTCCACCTGTTACTTCCGTCTCAGATTTTGAAACTAACTTACACGTCCGCGCATCCTATCCATATAAGAATATTAACACGAAATACTAATCTAATGAAAATCTCCTTATCCTATACGAGGAACCGTCTCAACTTCCAAGGAAATAATAGGCTATTATCAGTGGTATAAATAATAAAATCATGATGAGGATAGTAGTAACCTAACAGTAATAATAATAATAATAATAATAATAATAATAATAATAATAATAATAATTAAACGAGTTCCACGATTTAAATGCCTTGGTGAAATGATTCAGGAAAATGGAGTTGAAACAAAAGCGAACGAAATTATATACCAAAAAATCGAGACAGCATATCAGCTGACTGAAAATATTTACAATAAAATGTTAATTTTGAAAAGGAAAGTAGATATCGAAAACATTGAGAAAATATGAATGCAAAATCATAAGGAAAATTTTAGGCTCAAAAGTCATAGGTGAACAGTATAGACACAGAGAAGTAAACAAGAAATAAAAAATGCCCAGAAATTCATAGTGACATTAGAAAACGAAGATTAAAATTTTACGGACACATCAAAAGAATGAACCGCGACAGACTCACAAAACAAATAGTTGAATTTTATGAAAATAGGGGTAAAGCACAAACAGATAGTACAAAATGGAAATAAAAAATAACTTAAAATTGACATAAATTACACAAGAAGACATCTGAAACAGAAAGATCTTTAGAATCAAAATTCATAAATGGCAAGTTGACAAAGAGGAAAAACCGAAGAAAAAGACTAGAACTACGTGGACTGAAGAGAGAAAATAAGCCCACAGCCAAAGAATGAGAGAACTATGGATAAAAATAAAGGCAAAGAAATGACTCTAAGTACTTTGCATAGTCCTAAATGAGCTTCTGTTCACAACTAAAAAAATAATAATAGTAATATAAGGGATATTCTGCTATACAATGGTTCTTTTTCATCAAAAACGATCTTCTGCCGCCAAAGGTCTCTGCCCAAGGCATCTTCCTCACATAGGCTTCTTGCGCCCACCAATTCAGCATTCTGGTATGTGCCTTTTCTTCTTTTCCTTTCCAACTCCTAAATTCAGTAGGCCTATCTTCCTTGGTATTTTGTTCTCTAGCATCCGTTCTAAATGCCAGTAACATCTCAAACTTTTTCTTGTATTACTTCTAAAATGTTCGTGCCGACATGCATAATTTTTCCTTATTCTAGTACTTGCTAGTTCGTCGGAAGATATTCTGTCCGACCTCATTAATTTTGGGTCTGCCAGATGGGTTTCAGTATTAAATTCTCTGTTTTTCGATCAAAAGCTTCAGTGTAAAATATCCATCTGCGCACGATCTGCCTTTTCGGAATCCATTTTGTGCTTCATCCAGTATAGTGTCATAAAATTGGTTCAATTTAATTTTTAGCAATTTGGTATAAATTTTGTATACATATACATACACACAGTAGTGGCTGATAACGTTACAGCCATATAGTACATGTAATACGATAATGTCATTACTACAGAATAAAATATGAGCTCTAAGCCTATGTATGTTCTTGTATTCTTTACCAGTTTCATATGAAAGCAACACATTCCCCGTATGAAAAGTATTTGAAATCTGTTCTGTTGACCTGTTAACACTCTTTCTGGTCTGATCGAACATTTCTCATGGAATATCATTAATATGGGTAGAATTTTGTTTTAGTGTAGTATGCTTGTAAGTTCGAATCCCGCCTGTGCTGATGGAATTTTTTTAGAGGTTTTCCCAGCTATAACGCAAATATTAGATAATCCCATCGCGAATCCTCAAGACTCACTTTTCCAAAATACTATCCTATCGCCAATTTAATCGATGTTGCGTGACTATACATTTGATAGGCCTACATCTCATTAAAGAACCAATTTAAAAATAATTCTCAAAGATACGCTATATCAGCGGTATTCAATCTATAGTACGTGTAACGGGTTTATCTCGAGGGGTACTCATCCCGCTTAATAGGCATGTAAAAATACTGACACATTTATTTTATTGTATTTGCTGATAATTATTTTAGTTATATATTTCTTTTTACAATATAAACGCTTGTTTTACCTTGCTTCAGTAACATTGTGGATAATTCATTGCTATTATTATTGCGTTAATACTGCAATTACTGTATAATAATAATAATAATAATAATAATAATAATAATAATAATAGTTATAATAATAATAATAAGTTAACCTTCATCTTTATAATCATTATCATCATAATTTATTTTGCATACAATATCAATCATAATCTTTTGCTATTTTTAAATTTCAATGCAGTTTGGGGGATACGAAGGTAAAAAAATGTATTTTGGGGGTACGCTAGCAAAAAAGATTGAATACCACTGCACTACTATATACGATCTTTCAGAACTCATTTTGCTGACTTTCACTTAACAACGATGAAATAATAAATTTGCTTTTCTTTTGGACTTAATTCATTCTACCTCTAACGAAAGTACTTCCACAGAAATTTAATGTAAAAATGGCGTAAGTAGTCTGAATCTAGATTTGCAATCTACTCTTTCGTCCATGCTCTCTCGAACGTCGTCATCGCCTGCAGTTACAAACAAGTATTTTTTTCTCTTCTAACAACATTGTCACGTGACTTATAAACATTGTTACGTAATTACTCCTCTGTACACTATTACAGTAGTTTGAATAGTTCCCGCCAGATGTCGCTTTCGTTACTATGGTTATACAGTGACTGACTGTATAGATCACTGTATATGGTTACCAAGCATAACACTCCATCTGTGCAACACGATATGCGTAAATACAGCTCTTCGATTTTTGTACAAAAAAAATAAATGTCATTTCTTAACATAATTTCTCATTGTAGACTATAGGCTATTAAGCAATAACTGGGATCTTCACAGTGTTAAAAGAAGGATTATCAAATTGTCCACGGTAGATTTCTTACATACTATTTTCTATTTATTTTTATAAGCGTATAATTACATTACTAATTTTAGAGTTAAAATACATCCCCTTAAGACGTAGGTATAGCTATCCCACAATCAGCACTAGAATGTCATGTGGACAACACTATGCTCCGACCGACTTTTACCTCCAGGAAGAGCTCGATACCTAATTCGGTATGAGGTTGAGTGGCACCGGCACCGTGTGGACGGTTTGGCAGTAAGAAAAATCTCCGTTATTCTCCAAAAATGAATTCGGGATCTTCCAGTCTACAGCCAGTTGTTCTACCAGCTCAGCCACCAAGTATACGTAATTACAGTTTATATTAATAGCTACACAGTTCTTGCAGTAGGCCTATTACAGAAATCCTTATCTGTGCTACAGAACCACCATTGTCAGTTTGATCTATGTATGATTCAAAACAAGAGATTCGATTCGTTAAAATTTTAGGATTTTGCAAGTTAAACTCGTCATAAATAACTAAACTTAAATTAAAATAGTTTATATGCACATGCGATACCCAAAGGAGGAGAAAATTTAAGACCAAAAAGAGAGGGATTACTTTCCTAGACCCACTGAATCCATCACTGTTCAGTCTGTTCTCAACATTCTCCCACATCATCTCTAACACTAAGTATGATTCGGCATCTCCAATTCAGAATTTCACGTTACTCTACTGTTGTGAAGTCCATTCTGTTCGTTTGAGTAGCGTAAGACTTTGTACAACCATGAGGAATCATTCTTAATTTTATAAATGGCGTACAGACTGTGTAAGTTCAATGAAGTAGAACTTTGACCCGTCGACCGACCAACCAGTCACAGGCTCACAGCTGTGCCATTATCGTACTGTTCACATGTTCTGCAGTCAAAGTACATCAGGAAGATCCAAAATGTAGATCCCCCTTCAATTTGATATAGGCCTATAAATCTATTTCTGCTTGTATGGTAGCATAAATTTGATATAGTGCAGTGTCGAATAAATTTTTGTACAGGGAAAAGAAAATGGTAGCTGAAACTCCTGACTTCAGTAAATTAGTCATTCACAAGTTCTGTGAGAAGAAACGCCATATGCAATTCCACTTCGAAAATGTAATATTTAAATTGACAATTTAACTTTTATAACTGAGACCCTCTATGAAGTTCTGCAGAACAAGATAAGAAACTGTTAGCAGACCAACAAATTCAGTTTCTTAGATCTCTAGTGGGCTTCGAGCAGAGCATGCCAGAAATTAATTTATTGGGAACGGATTACAAGAAAACATTGTAGAACATATTGAAATACAGTAGAGCCTCAAACCGAACTAATTTGGACTGGGGGTAGTTCGGATTATCAGTTCGTTCGGATTATTAAATATAGGCCTACCTGCAATTAAAAAATAGCATTGTACAGTACTATACTAGATTAGGGTTACCATGAGAAGAAATTCAATAGGAGGACATGGAATCTAAAATAAGAGGACATTGCTGAAAAAAGGAGGACTTTTTAAAAATCGATATGAACAAAATTAAAGATAAAAACAATGGCTACCTTAGTTTTCTCACTAGTTGTTGAATCATTATTACGTCTGTACCCTACTTATCGCTGGAGCCTAAAGAGACAAACTTATGTCTTGTAACAAATAACTATGGAATTGTTCACAGGACATGTCCTTGAAATTACCTCTGACTGTCTACATTACCATGCGATTTCGTTCTTCTGCCCATTGAGCAGATATTAGGGAAAATACTCTCTTAACACTTCCATTGTGACTTGGAATAAATAAACAGAATTGACATATTTTTAAAAGTTCTGAGAAAATTTCAGTTTCGCAGAACTATGGGAATTGAAGAATTTGCACTATTGTTTATCTAAAGTTAAATCTTTGTCAAAATTAACTTGATTGGCATAACTTTATACAGTGCAGAATAAAATTGATAAAATAGCTTAGAATCATGAATGGTGACATTTTTAGAGTGTAAGAATTCAATGCATATCTATAGGTCATCATATTTTATGTTTTTTTTATGTGCTCCACCTTCAACCATTGAAAGCAGTATAATTCATTTGTTTAGGTATGCTATGCATAATATCGCACATTATTCAATATTCATATCAATTCTAGTTGAAATGCGAAATGCCGGACATTTCAATTTTTTTTAAATGCCTGCCGGACAGAATAAAATGATTAAAAAAGAGGACATGTCCTCCTTTTGCCGGACGGATGGTAACCCTATACTAGATCGTAGAAATCAGTGTATGAAGTATAATAAATAATCAAACAGTTAAAGCATACAGAACAGTAAAAACAAAATAAATGATAATACTGTCCGATTTCTTGTTTTCTGTGCTTTCTGGTATTGTATTTACTGTACGGTATTCAGTGATGTAAATACTGGGTAGGCTGAAAAAAATCTGCTTACCTTGTATCTTTTTATACAACAGATGTTTCTCGGTTTTTCTATCAACATTTTTTGTGACACAGACTATACAAGAAGATGATAACCACTCATTTTCACCCCCAAACAGAATATAGGTATAACAATAAGGTAAAGGTTGGTAATATCGTGATGTGAGTAATATTGTGATAGTTATTTTTGAGAATTTATTATAATTTTACTGAGCGAGAAGAATATCGGTTTTTGCGTCAACGTATTAAGGAAATGTTCGTTGACAAGTTGCTGCACAAAATCGGTCCTTCTCTTGCTTAGTAAAATTGTAATACAATCTCAAAAAGAACTACACAATATTATTCGTGTCACAATTTACCAACCTTTACCCTATAACTTATTTGTCTCAGAGCAACCTGTTAGCCAAGGATATTTCTTATACCATGAAAATTGGAATTTCTTACTTTGTTTTCCTCCACCTGTTATTTTAATTTGTAAATGTGATGTCAATCTTCTATCTTTGTAAACACGTTTTGTTTAACTTGAAAAAGGTTTCCCTTTTAATTCTGCAAATAAGGACCTCGATGTTCTCTCAGTAAGAGCTCATTTTACACAAAATGAGTATGTAATACATACACGCATGCACTTTTGATTTAACTAACACTCAACAATGCAGTGCATTCACAAAAAATCTAGCGCGGAGTATTATATCGCTGTTGAGACTAGTCCCGCATCCTGCTACTGACATGAGTCAGCGAAACGATAACCCCTCCTCCCCGGCGCTCCTTCAAGCTTGCGAGTGTCGCTGCCTATGAGCGAGGCCATCGCTCGTCGCTACGAGGCTTCTGCCACAAGCCTCTCGCAGAGGAATGACTATCAACAGTGAATTTAATGTATACTGTAGAAGGAACAGAGTGAAACCAAGTATTACCATACATCGTTATTACGAACTTGTACTGTTACTAGATATAATAACTCAGAGTTGATAGATGTGGCTACTTGTCGCCATTCTGGCGCCTTTTATGTTTCATGTGGAGACGAAAATTTTCACTTGGCGACCTGACTACTTTTCTGACGTCTTTAATGTTAAAATTATATATATATATATATATATATATATATATATATATATTCACAAGAATATGATACACTGTACGTAATATTCTTCAGTACGTAAATATTCATCAGTTATTGTAGTCCCGTTAATTTTCAAAAGAAGGCAGAGTAACGTTCAAAGTTGTGTAGCAAAGTTCCCCAGACTCTGATACGGGGATACAACGTGTATGTATGATCTGTGATGTTTTAATAGCATAATTAAGTGGAATTAATGCATATAAATATATTACATTAATGGATAAAATAAGTGGATCTCATTATCAATCAAACTTTTAGTTTAAAATACATGAAATCCATTCCTATACATTATTTCTAAACTTTGATAATTAATAGAAACGATGTTGAGCAGTAAAGCGTTAATTAATAATGGCGGGAATTCAGCGATTTAGCGGGCCTATTAGCAGATTCTTTCACTTGGTTGCTTTCTTTAACTGTGATAACGTTTATGTAGAAGATGCCGAAATATGAGAGGTGCAGAAAGTATAACAAGGAGTGGGAGATAATTGTAGTTTAATTAAAATTATATATTCAAGCCTCAAAATTCGGTGCCGGTATTTAGTCATTCAAAATCACTACCATTTTAAAAAATTCACCATTAGACTACAGACACACCTAAAGCAGAAAATTAATATTTTCAGGCTGGCTTCAAGAGGCTACAAATTTTAAGAAAAAATCGAATGAAGCAATTTGTAAAATATGTAAATTTTGTAAATAAATAAAGAACAGAATACAGGTTGAACAAACAGCAAAATGCAAGTATCAAAGATACACATCATAGCTGAATAATACCATTTAATGATTCTATATCTTTGTATTAAATAACATTAACAATAAAATTAGTACAAATTTGTGACTGAATATTAATGGTTATGTTCATAATTACACTGTAGATTTTTTTAAGTTTATTACTCCTTCATTATCAACTTCAGAGATAATTGACTACTTTCTGGCGCCTTGTTATTGTATAGTTGGCGACATTGGTCTGAAATCATCTGGCAACCTTGAACTCAATTTTTTTGGGTAGTCTGAGCCTCAAAAGCCTCTTAAGAACTTCGCCACCATCGGTATTTGTATTTTTCTTGCATATGATGCAAACACGCCAGTATGCTAAGCTAGTTTTTTTTAATGATTTTTGTGGCGAACGTTCGAAATAGCGCCAGTACCATCTAATATAGTCTCTGTTAAAACTGGTCTGTTTCTAAGGCGTTTTTTTGTAACACCGATCCGTGTTCTCAAATTTATTCTCTAACAATGTACTGTCTGTCTCATCAGCAATTCAGTATCGGGAAATTTCATAATAATAGGGAGTCATTCTGTGAGGTATCTCACACAAAACAGCACTCATAACAATCGCTCAATTTCACAACACGCATGGACGCGTCCAACGTGAAGTGACGCGGGAAGCAAAGTAGACGACAGACGATTGATTAGCGCCGACCGGCTCAAATGCGATACCGGTAGGTATAAACCAAACGAAAAACAACTTTGTATTACACAAGAAGACATGGGCCTAGTGTTCAACAATGCATTGAAGTGATGCGAAGCTTATCTATGAGCAGAGGGATAGTAAACACTGTGATAGCATTTAATTATGTTCTTAATCTTGTAGTTTATATCGTAAGATTGAAAAGTAGTTTCTGTTCGCGTATATCGCAGAGAAAACAGATACCGTTAGATTCGGCGGAAAAGGGCTTGCAACAAACCAGAAAACGGCCGGTAAGTGTTGGAGGCGCACGAGATTGGAAATCAATATTTCTGGCAATCCTAACTATTCAGCTATTGTTCATTGAATCATTGATTATTAATTCCTTCTGCCTTTCTTTCTCGACCAATTTTAAAACTTGTAAAATATAGAGTTGTTGAATACTGTTTTTTGTTTTGTTTTTAAGGGTTCTTTTCGGCATGGATAAATAATTCTCACTTCAAATCTTCGCAGTATTTGTTGTCATTTTGCCCTCTGGTATATTTTTATACATATTTTAAAATATAATTAACTTCCCGTTTCTTCTATATCAAAGGTCAAAGCTGTACTGAGAAACACCTTCTCGATCCTGTTATATGTTAACTGCATAGGCTAGTTTTCAGTTACACTTTGTTCATCCTCTGTGTTAATGCGAAGTGGGATCACAGACTAGACTAGTAAATTGATCACAATTTTCTAACCTTCAGATCTAATATTTATTCAACCTCTGCCCTCTTCTAAATTTAAATTGATGGACTATATAGTCAAATGATTAAGTGACGATGCTTATGTTTCCTAAAACTCATAGAGACACGTGTCTGACTGACGACCTCAGATTCTTGAAGTTTTTGTCAATTTGGAAGAGGTCACTAAACTGACGTCATAGTAAATCGTATTGCATCTACTCTGACCAAATTAATTTGAACTCTGTTTTTTACCTTTAGGCTAATTCTCATTTTATTAGTGACCTCTGTATTGGGTCACGCTATTGTCGAAAAATCATTTATGTTCTGATCTTTGTAAATTGATTTCAATATGAGATCATGACACTTCAAAAGCCCAAATTGTCGGCTTTTTTCAGCATACTGTAGGAGTGTTCCAAGTGGTGTAGCGACTTTTTTGGTGCAGACATTTATGATTTTGGACTTCTTCCTCTTATAATACATTAGCGATTCATTGAAAAAATAATTAAAAAGGGAGTACAGAAATTCAATAGTCTATTTGTATACAAAAAAGTTATGTATGTGTATGTACAGGGACATCATTTTATTTTTACTAATACTAACCTGGCTATAGGCCTACCTTGTTGAGAACCGAAAACACCGTTTGCTACCTCCTTCCACGACTGGAGTTCGATGATACTGGCGTAATATACAAACAAATCACTTTACTAGGTGTAGGAGGGAAGAAAAGTAGTTCATCCATTTACGTAAAGTAGGAAATATCACTCTTTTGAGTTTTATAATTTCCAATAGGTTTTTGTTTAATCAAAATACAGTACAGTATTAACAACGTGTTTTTACTCACGAACTGAGCTGTCCATGTGGATGTATTCATTCTGCAGTGTATATTATACTGTCTACAGTACATTAGCGTACACTATAGAGAATGAAGTTAGATTGAAAAATAATCATAATATGGATATTTAAACACATTTTTAAAAATGGTGGCCGTTCATTTCAATACAGGCTTCAGTTCTAATGTGCATATTATCGCACTATAGACTATTGTACCTAATTCTAATTACCAGTTTCGTCCTTCGTACCAGTAACTCATGTTGAAATAATTCTGTACCTACTCTATAAAAGAGTACCTTACGTATTGTAAATTCAATCTTCACTTCTGCCCGATCCGAAAAGATAAAATTACTCAGACATGCTATCTACTGTCCGTCCAAGTGGTTATGTCGCAGGGTCGTAGAAAGGAGGCGGGGGAAATCTCGTGACAGTTAATTACTTAACGAGGTCCTTTTATTTAAGTTATTTTAAGCAGTTGTATGGGTATAATATTACGTAGACGTCTAATTCCTAACAAAAATTAATGTTCTCCGAAAAGAGCTAAGATAGCGCAGCCACTAGGCTTTACAGAGAGGCGAATAGAAGCTGTGGGGGAAACCGGGATGCGACGTAGACAAATGGACGACAGTACCTGTGCGAAAATGATTCAGTATTGAAAGCCCTTTCGTCACTGGAAAACGCGAACAAATTTTTGGAACGTACTGTTTACTATGACCGTATGGCTACTATGACTGTATATGCGGTCTTGGCTCTGTGTGGAGGACGGTTGAACTTCATCAGTAGAAGGGGTGGGAGTGAAGTACACCCTTAGACAAAAAAAAAAAAAATGACCGGGCTCCAGATTCTATGTCCGATTCGGAAGACTTCGGGTGGATTCGTCAGAGCATGATATACACGCGGACGAATTTCTTCTGCCGTAAATGTTTCCAACACTTCACTGTCACTACTATAATATGATGATTATATAACATGCTTCTTAAAGGGAAGATACATCGTCTCTCTCGCATAGCGCAGTCGGTAGCATTGTGGTCTTGTATTCCAAAGGTTTTGAGTTCGTACCTCAGTCTATACTTTGTTTTTTTCATTCGCATTTTTTACTTCTTGTATACTGATAATAACCAGTATTGTGAAATATTTAACAGAAAGTTAAATATTTACAAAGGGCAAATTAGATACATAATAGCAATCCCTTCCTTTGTATCTTGTATTTAAAGAGACTAAACGAAACCTTCTCGGATAGAAATAAACAAAAATAAACCTTAAGTAAAAGAAATCCTTCTTGGATAGGAATAAACAAACATAATCCTTTTCTGTGTATTAAACAAAATAAAGAAATACATCTCGGAGACCAATAAACAAAAATCAAAATAGACAAAACATTCAACACCGGGTATGTAATCCCTCCGCATCTATAACCGTCTGGATCCTACGGGGTATGGATGCGATTAGGAGTCTCAGGTACTGTCGACGTGAAGATACACGATCCCAAGCGTCCTCGATAATATTCCAGAGTGCATCTTTTGTGGTCGGCCGACGTGGCATTATATTTATCATCGCGTTCACAGTTTTCTTCACCTCCGACCACACATTTTCTAGGACATTCAGATCTGGTGAACACGGAGGCCGTGCTATCAGTCTGATATATGACCTCTCTGAAAATCATCTTATGACCTCGACACATGTGTGAACACGATGATTATCCTGTTGAAATATATCATCATCATCATCATCATCATCGTCATCATCATCATCATCATCAGGATATATCATCCGTACAGAGGGAAGCATAACATTTTCCAATAAGACCTTGTATTGTTGGGCATTAAGATTTCCGTCTAGCCGCCATAGAACACCTAGACCGTCACTGGACATCCAGCTCCAACATGGAACAGATACATGGCCACTGCGAAAGCGAGTTGTCACATGCGTAGGATCATATCGGGATCCCCGTGAACAGTGGACTATTTCCCGCCCGTAATTGTCAGAGGAAAAAGTAACTTCGTCTGAAAATATTACCTTATTTCAATCGAAATTAACATTTTCCTCTGCAAATGCAAGGCGGAATAATCTGTGGGCATCAGTAATGCACTCCCATTTTAATTGCATTAGCGACTGTACTGCCATCTCGTGTTCGTTTACGGCGGATGTGTGGCGATCCTGGCGGTTGTTCTCTTCAAAGTGCAACCGATTTTAACATAGGAATGAACAATCTATATATGATCTGGGCTATTACAAAGCAAGTATGTAACGGCACTATTTACGAGTGTAGCCTATATCTGGAACGCATTGGTTTTGTCTTTTAACATTATTCATCTCGTTTTTGCAATACTATTAACATTATGATTATTGTTATTATTATTATTATTATTATTATTATTATTATTATTATTATTATTCTCGTGTTTGTATTACTGTGAATAGTATAAACAGCTAACACCTGCCGAAATGAGGTTCAAGAGAAAAACAGCTGGATACTCCCTTCTTGACCATCATCGAAACGTAGATATTCTGAAGGAATTAAAGATTGATTCTATTGTCCATTATCTGCAGCAATACAGGCTTCAGTGGCAGACAGATGTCAAGAGGAGGATCGCTCTAGATGGCCCAGGCAGGTTTTGTCGTATGTCCCAAGAGGTCGAAGAAATTTAGGACGACCTAGGAAACACTGGCAAGAGACCGTAACAGATCCACTGGGGTCTAACACTTGAAAGCTGATGATGATGATGATGATGATGATGATGATGATGATGATGATTATGATGATGAATAGTATTATTGTTATTATTCTCGTTGTTGCAATACTATTATTAGACTATTATTATTATTATTATTATTATAATTATTATTACTACTACTACTACTACTACTACTACTACTACTACTACTACTACTACTACTAATTTTAGTAACTGAACAATACTCCTTATGGAGAAGGGAGAAGATCCAAGAACTGAACATCTGTTTTAATTCAAGGGTAATTAGGAAGAAGTCTCCGATATTAATTAACGTTTTTGTTTAATTTGACAACTAATCCCAACTCCTGTGCACGTTAATAAATGTATCATTCGTTTCCAGCTAGAGAAAAAAATAAAACGAAACTAATATATACTGTATATACTTATACGGGAGGCGGATACGAACCCGGGTTTTCTGCGTGTGAAGTCAGAGTTTTACCACGGAACTATGGCACATATACAGTTCAAACCGTTGTTTGCCTATATAAGAGTAGGTTCTTGGATCTCGCTGGTTTCGTCCTTGCTACTCTGATTTTAGTCTTGTGTATCAGGCGCACAGCCGAATGGAACTTAGAAAAATTTACGCTTCAAGAGTCCGGTCATTTTTTTGTCTAAGAGTGTACATTCAAAAACTCAGGTACAATAAAAATTGAAGTAAAAATAAAATGATGTCCCTGTATGTATTTATTAACACTACAATTGGGTATACACCCGGTGGCAGTGATATAATATACAATAATTACAGCAATAAAAAAAGTAATAAAAAAATAAAATAAACCTAAATTTATTTATAACTATAAATAAATAGATGCAATAAACCTAGGACTATAAATAAAAACTATTCTATAATAACGGCTACAATAAGCAAAAGTAAACCTAACTTATAAGTACAGTACTTCTATTTCACCCAACTATTGCCAATTTAAGTAATTACATATCACCTTAATTTATTTACATATTAACTAAATTAAATATTATCTTAATTACAAATCAACTTAATTAATTAAATGACACAACTTAGATAATTACACTGCACCTACAATTACATTTTCAGTCTAATCTTCTCAATCTTTCCTTAAATGTATTGATTTTGAGAAGACCACCCTGAAAGATTGCCGCAGGTAAGCTGTTCCAGTCTACTATTGTGCGGTTAACAAAGGAAAATTTTGCAACGTCCGTTCTTTGTTTTCTACATTTAAACTTCCTAATATGATCTGCCCTGCCTAAGTATGATGGTGTTGCTAATCTAGCATTGATGTCAGTCCATGCTTTGTGTCCCGTTTGTGCCTTAAACAATGTGGTGAGTCTGGTTTTTCGTCGCCTTATGCACTACTTAGAGATAATGGAACGATGATATGGTGATTATGGAGCCATGGGATAAATATTAAATAGGCTATATAGGCCTACAATAAATATATAATATTTGTCATCAAATATGTAGATACATAGCTCCATTAAACTGGTTAATGACGATTTTAGTAATTTATAATTAATGTTGATTTTCAGGTAAGCCAATATGCATTATAGGTCTATACTTGTATTAAACTTTAACATATCGGTCTTTACGACTTACACACAATAAACATATAAAACAATGAATTCATGCTAATTTAATTTCAAGGCGCGTATATTGGTGTAAGAATTCCCTGTGAATCATATTGCACTCATAGTATTTCTCTTACCATACTAGAGCGATAGATTTTACAACTACGTGCAATTGATTTATTCCAAGAAGACCAAGGTCTTTATTTAAGTTATATTAACTGCTTTCATAATTACTTCTACAGCTATTGTCAGATATTTATCCATGAACTTCACAGTGGTGAAGGCCAAGGTCTTTATTTATATCTTTTGTTCATAGGCTTGTGTAGGCAATTTTATTTGGAGTTCCTCAAGGCAGTTAATAAAGTGTTGTTTACTGTGATGCAAATTAGCATGTCATAAATTCCCATGTGTTTTAGTACTTGCCCACTTGACAAATATTTTTTTTCAATAAAGTCATTATAAAAGTATTATTTTCTTTAATTACTGTATTTGCTTTACTCAAAACAGCAACAGACGATTGTGTAAAAATAGCTCTAACTGTATTTTAGCACTTAAGGCTTTTTATTTTCTTTCCAACTTCCTTCAAATTGTTAAGTTTATTATTTTTGATGAAGATATACAATAATCTGTCTCAACAAGTTTTCTTTTTTCTTCTGTGTAGTTTTTTTAATCACTAGAACTTGTTGTTAGACAATGAACATTCTTGCCAATCTTGCTCTTTCGCAAGTTTGCATATTTGCATTTCCAATCTCTTGCCCATTAAAAGAATCAAAGCTATCATTGACACTAAACGTTCTTATGACTAACTTCCAACTAAACACAACGATCACTGAAAGAAAGAAAAGATAGGTACATACTAGGTCTATCGCATAAGACTGGAAACCATTAGTGAAGTGTGCCAGACTAGACCAAAACTAATTTTCTGCCAGCCTTTACGAAGCAACAGCCATTTTTGTTCAATGTTGCTTACATTACGACATCATTGTGTGTGCATATCCACACGGTTGCATTTGTGTGGTAATATCCCGAGTGACATAGCCAGGAATTTATGATCAGATGGTGGACAAGTTTTGGTAACATTACTTGGAAAATTTGCCTATAACTTAAATGCAACATATTTGAGATGATAATAATAATAATAATAATAATAATAATAATAATAATAATAATAGTAATAATAATATTATTATTATTATTATTATTATTATTATTAATTTATTATATTGTGTTGTTGTTGTTGTTGTTGTTGAGTACTATGAAATTTAAAATCAGTTTCTAGTCTCCCCAAAAGTTGTTATGAAGCAAAATACATTCTGTGTCGAAGAGTGAATGAACAGACGCCGATCCTAAATAAATCTAGTTGTGTTGAGGGCGGTTACTTCATACGAGGGTATGCTGAAAAGTAATGCTTGCTTTTTTTTTTTTTTTTTTTTTTTTTTTCCGATATGAATATAGTTAAAAAGATATGACGAGAAACATTCGGTAACCCAGTTAAATTACCAGAAAACTATCAGCATTTGTAAAGTTGCTGTTGACTTCTCCTTTTAAATGAATAAAATTATTTTATTTTCTTGTTTCTTTGTAGTTATTCACATTATATGACTTTTCAAATATGTGGGGAGTTATAGTGTGGCTATTGAGTGTTTTAACAAAGTGATGAAACACTAAAGGAAAAATTATTACACCAGCAAATGAACAGAAAAGTGATTTTTTTACTCAATATTTTACCTTCTGTCCCCTTTTCATATCGAATTGTTTCATCCTTCGTTTTGCATCACATTTGCAGTATACTTAAGTTGGATTAGTAGGTCATTCGGGATTTTTATGATTGCTGCACATTGAAGATGCTCTCTTTCCATGATTGTGTCTGTCTGTTCGCAAAGAAGCTATTGGTTCAGGGTTGAGGAATATTTAGATGAACAGTTATATAATAATTTCCAAACGGAACGGAGCCATGCTCTTTTTTATGGTTTGTAAGTCAGGGATTGCATTTATTATCTGGAGAATTGGTTTTAAAATATTTTCTTTCTATTCAGTTTCCTTTTATTTGCAATCTGGAAAATAGTCTGTAACATAATAATTGTAGCTTATTTGTTTGCTTTGTGTGTTTTTCATTTTGTTTTGTTTCGTTTTTAATACTAAAATGTCTGCTTCTTCATTTCCTTCGACATACAGATATAGAATATTAAACCTCAACTGGTATCTATGGGTCAATATAGACCCATATTGCTTGATATCGTAATGTACACTTAAAAAGGGATACCAGTTGAGGGTTAATAATTTAATTGTTACAGGACTTGCATGCTAGAACGGAGTCGTGAGATGATGGATCACTTAAGAAAGGTTGGTGTTGGCAAGAATCCCATAATTTGGGTAGGACACTCAAAAGGTGGCCTCTTCGTCAAGCAGATGATTGTGGATGGTAAGTAAATTGCATATTACCGGTACCATATTTAAGTTTTCAGATAGGAGCTACTAAAAGCAAGTAAAGAATTCCACTGATATGTGTAGAAATACAGTAATATGTATCAATTATTTTAGTTTATATTTATATGTATTTATAAAATGTTGCAGAGGCAATACTATATTGGTAACTTGTATATGTTATCTTAATTATGACAAACGATTTTTTAAAACTTACGGAAGCTTTCTTCGTCTGATTGACAGCATACGAAAGTGGCGATGAAAAACTGTCGGGTTTTTACGCCAACACTCGAGGTATCATGTTCTACAGTGTTCCTCACCGGGGATCCCCGTGTGCAGACATCAATTTACCACTGCTCAGACAGTCTGTTGAACTTACAGAAGTTCAGAAAGGTAAAGAGAATAATTACGTTAACCAACTTTTACTGCTTGGACAAAAATTTACAATGAATATTCATTAGCAGATACACAAGAGTGCAAAACAGGACAAATCAATTAAAAAAGCAAGCCAAAAATAAGGACAAGAAAAATTTGTAGAAGTTCTATATCTCAGGACTTTTTTATTAAAACAGTCACTTTTAAAATTTGCATTACTCTTTATATAGTAGGTTTATACTAAATAATTATCTGTACAAGAAAAGAAAGCCATTAAAATACAGTTAATACAAAAGTCAATACAGTTACTACAGCATACTATCTTTTAGTGTCAGCACTGTATACAGTATCATGATTGAAAAATGCCAAGCTATTTTATTTTATCAGATTTTACATGTAGGCTTACATAATCAGAAAAATACTTCAGTCGCCATATTTTTGCTGACAGATGCCTAAAAAAATTCTGACACCTTTACTATATAGGAGAAATGCTTTTAAGTTATATAGCCTATTCACATTTTCATTCGTGCTGATTTTCAGATTAGAAAAAAAAATTGAAATTTTGGCTTGATTTTATCTCTGACACAAAAGGGTTAACCGAATGACATAGAATCAAAAGTGCTTAACATACAGTTTCAAAATAAAATCACTATTGTTTTACCTCTGGAAATTCAGTCAAAGAATACTTCTAAATTGCTAACTTGTTAAAGAGTTTCTAAATTTTCAAGGTATTAGGTTCTATACAAATTACATTCCAAAGTTATTTAAAAAATAAGGTAAATCACTGCATAAAATTTATGGACGAAAAACAAGTTTCATTCACAGTTTAGAATAATGATTTCAAATTTATTTATTGAAAAGTAGATGACTAGGATTTTTTCATGAAAATGCGAACATTTGACAAATTTTCAAAAATAGGTATGGGTGACAAAACAGACCTTCAAAATATCCTGCTAAATACGGATGTCTGATAACACTAAGATTATACAGATTTGTACAAGTTATTTCCTTATCACCATTGTAAAATATCACCATTGTAAAATATGTTTAAATCTTTAACACCTCTTATTTTGTATGTTAAAAAATAAAAGGGAGACTGAAATATAATGTAAATTATTTATTTTGGATATAAGGTTCATTCATTCATAGTGTTCTGCTTAAGGGCAGGTCTTTCACTGCAAACCCAGCATCCTTCAAATCTTTTCTATTTTCCGTCTTCCTCCTAGTTTCCACATATCCATATATAAATATATCTTAATGTCTTTATTATCTGATATCTTCTTCTGCTCTGAACTTTTGTTCCATTCACCATTTCTTCCAGTGCATCCATCCTTCAATATGCAGTTTCTCCTCAGCCAGTGACCCAGCCAATTTCGTTTTCTCTTCATGATCCATTTGATCGTTATTCTTTCGTCACCACTCTTTCTAGCACAGCTTCATTTCTTATTCTGTCTGTCCATTTCACAAGCTCCATTCTCCTTCATATCCACATTTCAAATGTTTCTAGTCATTTCTCTGCACTTCGTCGTAATGTTCATGTTTCTGCCCCATTAATGCGACACTCCACACGAAGCACTTCACTAGTCTCTACCTTGGTTATTTTTCCAGATGTCTGCAGAAGATCTTTTCTCTGTTAAAATCTTCTTTTGCCATTGCTAGCCTCCTTTTGACTTTCTGACAGCAGCTCATGTTACTGCTTATAGTACACCCCAAGTATTTGAAGCTGTCCACTTGTTCCACTACCTCATTTCGAATTCGCTTAAATTATTACTTGATTTCATTATTTTATGCCTGAGTGCATATATGCGTGTGGGAGTATATGAGAAACAGAGAGAAAGATGGCGAGGGAGGTAGATAATAAAGTTATACGTATACAAACCTCAGAGGCTTAAACGGTAGCTAGAAGTAAGGGCTCTCATCTTTACAGACATTCAGATTTTTAGTAGTAGCGGTATCAGTTCTATGTGCCTACTGCCTTTATCCCTAAGGAGAACTTTCTGGTAGGTCTACTCATTTCTGTTAAGAGGCCGACTGAAACAGAGGCCCATAGTGCGGCTGGAAGGATTATGTCAATGGGAAAAATTCATGATCCCATCGGAAAATGAATCCACAACCTTTTGGCTTGCAGCGCAACATCTTAACCGCAATGCTCCCATACGCCATTTCCGAAAGTACACTACATTTTGAATGAAGTAATACAAGAACTTTGAAAATGTAAGAAGCAACCACTAAAGAAAATGAAGGCATTGTGCGACTAGGATCAAGTTTAGTCATATGTTTAAATCCTGGGAAAATGTTCAGTCCTGGTATGTGAATAACTATTTTCATGAATAGATATTTATGAAACGTTTATTGATAACCATAGGTAGAGAAATTCATTGTAGCGTGAATCATGTAATTTATTTTTTCGAGTAATTATTGTAGTCACATATTTGTCAAACCTCGTTTGTTTCAGATTGTCGTGAAGTGCTAGAGCTACATGCGAAGTTCCTTTCACTCATTGACACAAAGAAACTTCAAGTTGAAATTTTTAGTTTCATTGAAACTGTCCAAACCTTCATGACGTGTCTGTATATCCAGATTGTATCATTGGAATCTGCTGGTGAGTATTTTACCACCAAAAATAAAGGAAATATTATTATTATGATTGTTGTTATTATTAATATTATTATTATTATTATTATTATTATTATTATTATTATTATTATTATTATTATTATTGTTAAGATACAGTATGTGTTTATAATAAATCTATTGAACAAGTGTCTTCATTTAAATATTTAGGATATCATGACAGTTATGAAAATGAAATAGACACAGCATATCTGCTAAAATTTTAAATTATAACCGAGCAATGGCAGTCATCAACAAAGTGTTTAAACCCTCACTAGTGCAGAAACATACAAGGATTAATGCTTATAAAACACTGGCAAGACCAGTACTAACTTATGATTGTGAGGCTTGGACTTTGAGGGAAAGAGATAAAACCCGAATAGTAGCCAACGAGATGAAATTCCTGCGAAGAACAGCTGGCTATACTAGATTAGACTGCAAGAGGAACGAAAATGTTCTTCAAGAACTTGAAATATCTTTTATTTTGGATTACATCTATAGCTACAGAACTAACTGGCAGCAACATGTTCACAGAATGGAAAGGACTCGCATTCCTCGTCACATTTCTGCCTACTGTCCAAGAGGGAAGAGAACACTAGGAAGACCTTTAAAGAGATGGCTTGAGACCGTAATGGGCCATTATACCCAATACTTGTTAGGACGATGATGATGATGATGATTATTATTATTATTATTATCATTATCATTATTATTATTATTATTATTATTATTATTATTATTACTACTATTATTACTGTATTAGCTCTAATACTATACTCTAGTCGTTTATCAAGTATCCATTCTTTATAATATAATATATCAGTACATCAGTATTTCTTAAGCATTTTCATAAACTAATGCCATGTTTCTAAAGTCATGTAACTACTGGTAAGTATATTCAATAAACTTTCATAAATACACAAATTTAATGTGTATCAAAATTATTAAGGGTTGTAAAGGAAAGTTAATTATCACTCAAGTAGAAAATAATATTTTGTAATGATCTCGTTTAAATATGTCGCATAATAGAAAAATAATTATGTATACCTTATATTTTTTTTTAGTGTATCCCAGCTCACTATTAGTGATACTCGTATGTGAATAGTCGTACCTGTATACTTTATACATGCATATGCACATACCGGTAATGTAAAGTGTCTAAATATAATTTACATTTCACTTTACAGATCTTGGGATTGGTGAGCTTTGTGGTGCACCACTGGACCACAGAAATATCTGTAAGCCATCAAGCAGGTGTGTTTCAATATTCAAAGCTTTCGAAGAGTGTATTATAATAGGATAACCATAATGTTTTCAGCCAAAAACACGAAACGACCACAGTTTTTGTAGCTAAAAATTGGTCAGATTATCTGGTTCCACTCTTAAAATAAGCTCATAAGCTTACAATGTTATAACATTGTAAATGTTATAGGCTAATAGTATGATGGTGCTTCAAAATTGATCCGGATTTTATTTTTTCCTTGAATTGAAGTCATATTTACTCGTAATAATTCTAGGTAGGCTAATTTGTTTTACACACTTGTATTTTTGCATTTCTCTGTTTTACGTTTCCGTCAATAATAATTAGCAGGAGAAAACAAACATGGAAGATGTTTGTTTCTCAAATATTACTGCACAGTAAATAATTATAATAACGTTTCTCAGTGCACAAGGAACTGGTAATGCTGAAATTTATAGGAGATTTCTAGCACAGTTCCAGAAAAATGGTTTGTCTCGTTTGGTAGTCTTTGAGTGCTACTGGGTGCACTATAGTTTCTAACATGCCACATGCTGTAATGTTCTGTGACTTCTGTCATCGAACAAAAAAATTCTGCATATTGAACTTCAATTTTGGTAGTATCTTTTGAAATTATAGTATAATAAACAGAAACGTGGGAATTATCGATGAAAATGACAATTCTGAATTCTTTCCTGAAAGTAAACTAACATATACAAACTGAATTCAAAAGGTAAAAGTCACCCTAGAAAAATTTGTTACCTGCATATGGATTTCTTATAATTCAATAATGTATATTTCTTAAACTTCAAAAGAATTTTATTACTCCTCACGTACATTATCATAATTGATGTTAGTAGAATAATTTCCAACGAAATGTACTCATTATTTTAATTATTGATTACATTTAACTCAGCAGTATTTCTTAGCAATTGCTTCCAATTTCTATTAACAGTTTGCATAACTGACAATGTCCATGTATTGTGGGTCCCTATCACCATGGCATGGCGCGTCCTCAGGTTGCAGATAGAGGAGACTGCCTCCAGATATGGAAGGTAGCTGCGAATATATTGAATAAGCAGTCGTGGATAGCCCAGTTATATTACCGGTTCTTCTGTATGGTTGTGAAACTTGGACTCTCACTTTGAGAGAGGAACAGAGATTAAGGGTGTTTGAGAATAAGGTTCTTAGGAAAATATCTGGGGCTAAAAGGGATGAAGTTACAGAGAATGGAGAAAGTTACATAATGCAGAACTGCACACATTGTATTCTTCACCTGACATAATTAGGAACGTTAAATCCAGACGTTTGAGATGGGCAGGGCATGTAGCACGTATGGGCGAATCCAGAAATGCATACAGAGTGTTAGTTGGGAGACTGGAGGGAAAAAGACCTTTGGGGATGCCGAGACGTTGATGGGAGGATAATATTAAAATGGATTTGAAGGAGGTAGGATATGATGATAGAGAGTGGATTAATCTTGCACAGGATAGGGACCAATGGCAGGCTTATGTGAGGGTAGCAATGAACCTCTGGGTTCCTTCAGAGCCATAAGTAAGTAAGTATTCAAAGCGAATAGCATTACATGGACAGCCGGAAAGTGTGTGTTTACATTTGGGAGTGGAAGTTAATCTGATTTTCGAACCAGTGCAATTCCTTCTTACCTTACACATTTATTTAGTGGGTGCTTAGAATGCAATAATTTATTGTTATAAATGAATGCTTCAAAATTAGTTCTTAAACCTAAGTCACAAACGTCAATAATTTGATGGTACATCCTTTTTCTGGGAGGTCATTAATCGTATAAGAAATACGTACATAATTACCAGTAGTTTATAATTAATTAGAAGATATAGAAGGTAAAATATATATTTTATATGAAATGAAGGTAATTTGTTAATATATTACTAGATGGTTTTATACTCTAATATTGAAATTGAAATTGAAATTAACTTCAAAAGTTTCATCTCTTTTGTTCACAGGCAGTGCTTCCTATATAGAGAGCTCGCCAATCTCATCAACAGAACTGTATGATGTATGTTCACAGAATAGAACAATTCATCTATTTATCAAAAGCCAAACAGGTGTAAATTAAGAAATTAGTTTCTTTTAACCCAGCAGATACTGTCAAAACATTTGTGTACTTTTTCATTTCTTAATACCAAGATTTGTATGTAACGTCTACATTGCATCAGAAGAAATCTCGAAAATAAGAAGCTTCTTGAATGGATCAAGACTTTGAATCTAGATGTTTCTTATGAAGAAGCTGTGTGCTATTTCATTGTATTCGGATGCGAACATTAACTTGATTCTCATTTTACTCTTGATAAAAACATGGCATCCTTAATGAAGTATCGGCAACTATTTACATTCATTGGCATTTCAGCATTAATAATTATGTACGCCAGTATTCCTGAAGGAAATAGGAGGATTCAATGCACTTAGTGCTGTTAAGTTCAAACTGTTAATATTATTAAATACATTTTTCCTTGCATTAGTTTTTATTATGATTATTTTTCAGGGTTTATGTAATATTGCCATATGTACGTATATGTTTCATCTAGTTGAGTACTTGTTAAAATTAAAATTATCGAAGTGCAGTTGTTATTCTCTCACTTTTTAGTTTTTCTTGTAGTAGCACGTTGAAGTAAGGTTTACTGTAGGTTTGAAAACGAAAGGCAAAACCATTCTTATTTATAGTCTTCGAAAAAAGGTAAAAACTTCAATTTTTTTTAATTAAGTAAACTTTTTTTGTGCAGAAATAAATACATTATAGTTGTGATTAACTGGAACAGGAAATAAATAAGAAAATATAGGCTGGTCCATAATAAACTGGGAACGAAAACGACGAGAACGGAAAATGGTTAAAATACATACATTTAAATGTGAGCAAGAGTAGCTTACCGGAGCCCGGGAATGGAAACGTAAAAGTTTGCAAACTTTTACTTTGCTCTTTTCCGATCACAGCCTACTAGATTTTTTCTGCCATCATCAAAAAATTATTTGGCTGTCATATTAGCAAGGAGGCCGTGACATAATTTCTTCTTCATCCATTACTTATATAATTAAGGGGCTGGGTACAAGAAGGGCATTTTAGAGGATGTGCCCTTTTGAGTAAAACCTTTATTGTGTTCTCTGATCTGTTATGCACATGATCACCAAGCTGTAGTTCAATACTTTGATCATAGAGGTCAGAAGTACCCAAAATATAAAGGCGTGCATGGGTAACATCATTACGGTTTGAATTTTCAACATCAATTTTCTCAAAATTTGCATTTGAGAGAAGTGCCTTTCTTGCACCCAACCCCTCAATTAACCCAGAAATTCAGTAGAATCACTTTCAATATATGCTACATGTGTATATGTGACCAGATTACCACGTGAATTTAATTCTTGAATATTTCGTGCCATAAATTTTGAAGTTGGTTAACCTATGTACATGTTGGCTGGCTTGTACTTGTGAAAGAACGCCATTGGTCAATTATATAAGATCAGAATGCGTAATATGGACTTTACTATTGTTCCCAGAACAGAGAAAATGCATATTCATGGTTTTGACATGAGGGGGATGATATTGTTATTGACATACATATCGATATGCATAGCTGTTTCTGTTCTCCTAAACAACAAACATCAATCAGAACTGTCAAACACAAAACCTATTAGGCATATATTATTAATAATACGCATGAAATTTAGAAAATTTATTTTCTTAGGTATACAAGATGTGACAAAAAATAAATTTTCATACATAACAACTGACACATACTTTTACAATTTTCTAACTCTTCTGTCAATTCTGTGGTATCGGTATATAATTGTTTTTCTGATTAAATCGCACTTATTTCATGGATAGTTGCTTTTTTTTAGTTGATATTTTGCCCATCATGTTTCTTTACTAGATAACATTTTGTCAAATACTGGTAACTAGTAGAGTCCGAAATATAGAAATAAGTGACATACTCGTATCCATATATGCAATGAAGGGGGAAAGGAACAAGCCACCCTACCCCATTACTACTGACTTATTTGCCTCATGAGTGATGCCTTGTTGGTGTCACTTGAGAGGTTAAGACTTGTCTTCGGAGAGTTGACTAAATAACAATAATAGTTCTACAACAAATTTTCATAATGAGCATCAAACACTGTCTCTGTCACGAAAATATTGTATAATATCTTTCAAACATTAATTGAACTAATTAGGCGCATCTCATTTATGATTTTTTGTTTCAGTTCTAAATAATTGTTGGATTTATTGTGGTACATTCTGGATTTCAAATAGCCCTACCGATAGTAATCTAAATGATTGAGGTCTGGTGATGTAGATGGTCATTCAGTGTGTCCTCTGCTTTCAATCCATATTCCAGGAAATGTTGCATTAAGGAAGTCAGTCATTCTTCTTGCAAAGTATACAGGGATACCATGTTGATACCAAATTTCTTCCTAGAGCATGTTATCCTCACCAGGAAACAAATTTGACAAGCTGGAGTGATACTGTTTCACAACAGGTGTAAATATATATCAGAATTTACCTTTTCTTCAATGAAAAATGGTCCACTTATGTTATTACCAAGCAAACCTGCCCACACATTAACTCTCTGTGGTTGTTGTGTAGGCCTATGCTGTTGCACCATCCAATATGGGTTGTTCAGAGACCAGTATCGGCAGTTATGACTTATGACAATTCACTATACTATTAAGACAGAAGTGGCCTCATCTGAAAATATGAAATGTATTATAAGCTCCGGACTTTGCTTTGTCATCTCAATTAAGTTTTACAAAATAATTCACTTCTTAGGTCAAAATCATCTTCACTTCCTGCAAAGCTGTATTTTATATGGGTGCCATTCCACTTATTTCATTAAATTACAAATGCTTGACTAACACTGAGTTCCTTACACGTTGTCTTGTGGATGTGTGTGTGGATCTACTTGGACATATAGTATAATAACATTTTAAGGGCATTTTCTGTACTGGTAACAGATTTTGGCCTTTCAGATTTTATCTTGCTCTTCATGTTTCCCTTGTCGTTGAACTTCTTTACTATTTTTGACATTGTGGGCTGTGTTATGTTTCTTTTTGGATTCACCCAATTAAACAAATCGTATACCTCTTGCTGAGTCCTCTTCCTATTATCCTAATCAACTATCATTAAGACTTGTATTCTTTCGCTTTCAGTGAAACTCACCATAATAAGCAGTGCTCCACATTACGATGACTACGCCAACAAGTCCATAAGACAAATTACGAAACTCACTGTTGTCAGTTTCTTTTGGCAGTATAATTCATGGCCTCCTGTAATTTCTAAACAATTTTTATATTCATGTTAATTTATATTTGATCAGCCTCATGGGTTAGTGGTCAGAGTTTCTGACTAGAGTTCATGAGGTCCTGGGCTCGATTCCCAGTTAGGAATGTTCCTGTGTTCGTCCATGGTCTGGAAATTAGGTTAGGCTTAGATTTAAGACCTCTCCTGGCACTTCATAATCATCCTATCATAATATCATCATGGCAGTGTAACTCCACCTTCCAGGCACCCCAACCTCAGAAGTGAGTTACAAATAAGCCACTGCCGGGAGAAACCAGAAATGTCAAATAACAACCTGGTGGCATTGGAAAAAAAAATATATTTTTTCTACATAAGGTTCTTTCGGTCAAAGTCACTATCAGTTAAAAATAAGTTTTTACTGTACTAAAATTGATTTTAAAACATTTAATTAAGTATTCATACACAAAATTATGAGCAGATTTTAAAAAATTTTAAAATAAATAGACTACCATTTAAGAAAAATATGTTTTTTGTCACATTCTGTATCTCTAAGGAAATAAATGTTCTAAATTACATGCACAATATTAAGTGCTGTGTCTAACATTTTATTAAAAGTTAAAATTAAAAAGTTATACTTATAAGCAATACTTCACTTTTTATAACACATATGCAATGAATGCAGATGAAGATAAATAACTAGCCCTTTGAATGTTAAGTCGTAGACTTGTGCTTGAATTTGAGGTACAAGAAACATTGCTGAAAACTAAATGAGACAAAAGCATAACTTTAGATCAATATTATGATACGTAGGTAGTCTATTAATATTTAAATGATATTTCTGTGTGTCTGAGACGTGAAATCTGAAAATTTAAAGACTTTTGTAATGAAAAAATTAAGACACTTAATAATACGGTATATAGTTAGTGTATGCTGGACTGAATTTGTGTCCACAGTATGTGGAGCTACAGAAATGTTCCCGAACTTCACACTGCATAATTCATAAAAATTCTATATGGCGTATTGAATTAAACATTTGTATCTATCCAAATCATTTACCATCATCATAAAGCCATTCACATTATATTTAATAATGTACCGGTAACTCAATTAAAAATTTAAGTGTTATAAGTAGTAAAATGCCTTCTATAATGTAGCTTCTTTCATAAACAGTTTTTCAGTTTTGTGGGTCCCTTGCCTTACAAACATTTTAATAAGCATATCTGTGATAATGGTGCTGAAATTTGATATAATTTTAGATATAGAGTGACGTAAACATATTGTAATTCCTTCACACTATGGCCACTCTAATACGGTATTTATGAATTTTGAATTATTTTATAGTTTCAAAATATGTTGCATTGTGTCTTCTTAGGTTTAATTAGTTTTAATTTTCACTGATTAAAATGTTGCAACATTATTAATTAATAATGTTGCAACATTTTATTTTTAAAGGTTCAATTTTCTCTCCAATAATTCAGGAAACTGATGTTTCTGCACGCATGTCACTTGTTAAGAAATTATGGGTCAAAACGCTGAAAAAGCGAAAAATGCATTAAAGAAAAAGAATATCTACTGTACCAATACATAAAGAAGACCTATAAATGCAATTAAAATGAAATTCAAGCGGTAATTGTAACTATTATGGAATAATTAATGGTCTATTCTTTATAAATAAAATTGATCTTGGTGAGATTAAATTATATCCATTTAAAAGTAATAAAATTGCTGATTTATAATCTGAATAATTAAAAAGTTATATTTTTAACATAGCTACATTAATTTCTTGTTAATTCTTGTGTTTACTAGTTTGATTAATATCTATCAAAAGTTAGTAAAAATTAAAAAAGAAAAGAAAAAAAAAAAGAAACTAGCCATAAAACTTAGTTTACCCTCAGTGTGGAGATTAAAGTTTACGGTATATTCGAGGTGATCCTTAGGCCATTTTTGCGTTGAAGACTAGTATTTTCCATGGACCAAAAATAGTACTATAAATCTCTGAATAAAGGACGAGTATTTTTCTAAAAGACGAATATTTCTCCTGGACCTGAAATACAGTATAAATGAAGTACATATTAGTATTTTATCGTGGACCAAAATAATAAAAATGGAGCATTTTCTCCTCGACAGCCTATATGGATATAATTAGCGGCAAGTACAATTCCGGAGGCTATGGTGCTGGTTATTTTAGAGGACAAATGGCATAGATAGGCTTGTATTAATTCGCTTCCTTAGTTATGGTGAAGGTCATCGAAGAGTAACCAAACTAGCATTTATAATATGTAACTTGCTACGAAATGCAATATTTTGGTATATTTTTACTATATCTCGCATATTATACATGTACATATATGAAAAAAGTTTCATTTTAAGTCTGTATAATTGTTATATTATCTAGTTAGAGATATTTGATTTTTTTATTTTTAGTTGGCAGCAACATTTGTTGGCATTATTAGGGTAATAAACATTTGTAATATTTACTAATGACAGCTGCATAAATTAAGCTAAAACAATATTAGGTATGAAATTAGTTTGATACTAGTATGGTTGAATTTAATTAATTAGCCCTATAAGATAGTTTTGTTAAAACAATTTATAATAAATTGTCTCATCAATGCAGTAGTAGGTAAACCAGGAAACAAAATAATGTTGTTATATGGTTTGAAATTCATTTGTCTTTGTTGTTCACTTTAACACTTGTATAAAAATAAATTGTTTGTAATTGTACTACCCTAGCTAAGCAACAACTAGTGTCTTAGTATGATTGCTTATAATACGTACAATGAAAATGTCTCGAAGTGCCGGTACTTCTCATGAAATGAAGGATTATGGAGATATAGTAATTCGTATTTCAGAAAGTAAGTGAAACAAACATTTATTTATTTATTTAATCTAATGCTCAGACATTTTTAACCATTGTCATCTTGCTTTCAAATACACAGTAGCGAAGCCAGTACTTAAAGAGTGGGTAGATAGAAAACAATAATACATTACTATGTTATCAATAGATAAAAGTGTATTTCTTTGTAAGAGATTTTAAAGTCCAGCACTAAATTATAATAAAACAATTTATAATACAAAAGTTTAATTAATTTTGTTGCCGAAAAATTGTTAAAAGTAGCTAAATTGGTAACACTGACTTCAAGATCGGGAAAATCCAAATATTTCATATTGGTTGCTGTGGTTTGTCGTGACGTGAGACATGCCTCATAACGCTGTGGAGAGGGGTTGCCAGAAATTGCTTCTGCCATCAATGAATCTCACGCTATTTTCCTTCCCCCCCCCCAGTTACCCCTGTAAAGCCACGACAATTGAAGAAGCAAGAGAGCATTTGCCTAAACCGCAAACCCTCAATCACCCTGTTCGAGCACATATATCGTTGATATGTACCATACCACCATCTAGTGGTCGCTGATCTAAGAACACAGTACAAACAGCTAATCCTTTTGTTCTGCCTTTGTGATTCTAAACTGCTGTACTGTACACCCTTGAAATGGTTCTAACTTCCAATTCATTATTATACAAGACTCACCTCACTGGCCCTGTGAAGAAAGCAAAAGGAATGGATCAACTGTTACTCACTCCAAAGCTACTTGAAACCACACGCCTGTTTGCCAGCTTCCGAACTGATAATGTCCACAGTACAAGCTTCATAAAAACATTAACGAATCACTATACCTGTATTAACCCCTGCAGTAGCTGAATGGTCAGACCTTTAGCCTGTCAGCACCTCTTATCAGTTCCACTACATCCCCACTCCCAGTTTTCCTTAGAGCCCAGTCGCACACAGTACAACAAATATGTTAAGTAGCATCCAGTTTGGAGATGCGATGATGTTGAAGTGATGTAGATGTTCTGCCAAACATTTATAGTGGGTTATTACGCGGAATCCCGCCACAGCTTTGTTTCTTGGAAATTCTGCTGTCATATCTCTATTGTTTAGAAGGCCAGCCCATGAGTTTTTGCCTTGGCTTTTCTGATGAGGTATGTCACATCTTTCAGACTTGAAACGGGATTTAATTTTCGTTGTACATGTGCCTAGATGTTTGGCAACTCATTAGTCCTCTTGCACTCCAGTATTTTTGAGGTATAGAATCTTCTTTTTCTAGGGTTCTAATCTTCCTAATTGTTCTAAGTTCATTTGAATTGCATAACACAAAAGAGAGAATAAAGTACGGTACTGTATTTAATTGTAATAGGCCTAATTGCTGACTGGAAAGACAGATGTGTAATTTTCGTATATTGTCTTTGATAATCATCTTAGCGAAGAAGTCAGATTCCTAATTACTCTTAATCCCAATCTGGCAGAAAATCCATTGGAATGCGATTTATTTTCCTGCAGCATTTAATTGACTAATTAAGTGGTGTTCTGATTTGTATCACTTTGAAGTCAGGGGATATTCTGATGTACCAGTAATTATAGATTGACGGCTTAAATGGAGTCACAAAATGTAGTCCTGATACCAGGACATGTCTGAGAGAAGGCGATGTACGAAGCTAACTCTTCACCAAAGTCTGTGTTGAATTTCCCAACAGAAAATGAAAATTGAAACTCCAGCACCAACACTTTCTCCCTTTTTCATCAGTGAACCGCAGAGAAAATATGTAGCCATTCCTAGTGTGGGTATATGGTGGTTATTAATTCCAGTGTCAGAGTACTATTAAGATTTCTTTATTGAATTCGCCTTTGTTTACTTTTTCGTTAAGATCTGATTTATAATTTAGTTGTGTGTGTCCCATAGTGAATATTCTGGGAGCAATAATTCTTCTGTTTTAACTTCCGAAATTTAATTATTTCTAATTTCATAGGCCTATGCATTGTCTAAGTGGGCCCTTTGAGCCTTCAGTTTCATAAGTTTTCTCTTGTAATTCAGTCCAAAAAGTTTCGGAGGTAGACTATTAATTTTTCGTACTGTATTAGAGTCAATTTCTTTATTTCATAATCCAATGAGATTATAAATTGTGGCATGTCTTACATCCATATAAAATTACAGGTTTAATCTACGATTTATGTGTAGCCTATAGCTGAGGACAGAGGATGAACATCCACATTTTTCCCAGTAAATCTTTTAAAAATGTTTAATCGACATCTGGTCTTTTCAACAACATTTGTAACATGTTGCTTCCACATGAGTTTGTAATCTAGATATTATATACCAAGATATTTAGGTTCGAGCAATAATTCTTCTGTTTTAACTTCCGAAATTTAATTATTTCTAATTTCATAGGCCTATGCATTGTCTAAGTGGGCCCTTTGAGCCTTCAGTTTCATAAGTTTTCTCTTATAATTCAGTCCAAAAAGTTTCGGAGGTAGACTATTAATTTTTCGTACTGTATTAGAGTCAATTTCTTTATTTCATAATCCAATGAGATTATAAATTGTGGCATGTCTTACATCCATATAAAATTACAGGTTTAATCTACGATTTATGTGTAGCCTATAGCTGAGGACAGAGGATGAACATCCACATTTTTCCCAGTAAATCTTTTAAAAATGTTTAATCGACATCTGGTCTTTTCAACAACATTTGTAACATGTTGCTTCCACATGAGTTTGTAATCTAGATATTATATACCAAGATATTTAGGTTCTACAGCTTGACGAATAGGCTACGGTATATTGTAAGTCAGTATTTGAGATGTTTCATGCAAGAGAGAAAATTGGGTAGTTGACTATTTTCCCAAGATTTTTAACACCTTATTCATTGATTCGAATAATTTGCTATGGTTCTTTTTTTTGGTAAAGCTATCAAATCACCAGCATATAAAGCAGTCTCTATTTCAATTTCTTCATTTAGAGTGGTAGGCAGGTCATTAATCATTAGGCCTATATTTAACAGCATGGGGCTAGTAACCGCACTGTTTCTTAAATCTTGAGCTCACTCCATTAAATCCAGTTGCACTCAATCATTGTCCTAAACACATACATACCAGTATCCACTTCAGCATTCTTCTATTAACTCCATACGATTCTAATTTTTCAACAGTTTTGTTCTCCACAATGAGTCATAAGCCCTCTTGAAATCAACAGCGTTGTTTTCTAATTAATCTATCTTTAACATTTCGACTAAATTGTTTAATATTTGCTGCGTAATTGACCCTTTTTTATGAAATCCTACCTGTTCATTACAAAGTACCGGTACCGGTATGTTGTTACTTCCAAGATATACCGGTACCTGTTTAATCTAGTATTAATCATCCTTTTCCATTGTTTTCATTAGCATATCCTACTGGTTAGTGATATCTCTCGATAGTTGGAGATGTTACTTGTTGACTTCTTTGATTTTCAGAGTGGTACAGTTATGAATTTCTTCCATTGGGCAGGAATTGTCAAGTGCCAGATTTGGTTAAACAGAGACTATGTTTCGAAATCAGAATCAGTACCGGTAACAATAAAAAATTTGTACAGAAAGTTCGAAGCTGAACAATAACACTGTTGACCAAGTATTAAACTTGAATTTAGACATAGTGCTTTCAAAAATTAAAATAGGGACTTCGTATTTTAATAACCTATAATTGTGTTTTCATTCCATCAGTGTAACAACTTATAATTTTTTCAACTGCACTTCGATAATGATCTAGAACAGTGATTGCCTACTTACGTCATAAATATTGAAAATAATTCTCATCGTAATGTTATTTAGATTCTACTACATAGAAATAATATTATTTCATAAGAACCTGTAGCATTACAACAAATTACATTGCTTGTTATATTATAACATGGTTCGTATGTGTATACTTACGTAGATGAATATTGGAGAGAGCAGCTGGAAAAAAAAAAAAAAAACACCATTGTTCTGTTTTAATCTAATCACATTAAAGAAAAATATAACTTTGTAATGTGTGCTTTAAAAATGAGGTTCTGATGGAAAATTCTTGACGTGTTTTCTTTTACATAGTAGTCCATTACTCGTGAAATTTGGATTTGATATTGTTAAGCATTAGAAGATATAGGCCTAATTCACCTACGCATATGCTTGAAATGTTAATACTTCTTGTCTCTGAAGATATTCTTTCAAGTGGACGATATTTCCGTGATGTCAAGCTTTCACATGACAGTTAAATGAGTTAATCAATTTGACTTTTGGAAATAAGCAGTAGATGGTATACAGAATACATTCTCCGCTTATTTGCTCTATTTAATGTGTATCCTCTTTATTTTCTAACATACGCCTTTTTTAAATGAGTTTTACTCTTGATCTTTTTTTCCGAAAAATTTAAGACAACACTTAAGATTGAAGACTATTTCTTACTCACTTGCCAGTAACACAGCTTTATTTACATTGCCATTGTCGTGATAGTGAAAGTAGTGGTTTATTTGGACTGGAACACCTTACCAGGACGTAAATAAAAATGTAGGTATGCACATCGGAAATGTGAGCATGCCAAACTCCAAACTTGACACCCAGTACCAGTCCATTTGGTAATTGCTAAATTAATAGTGAGTTCCTGTAAATGTTTTTTTTTTTCCTACTAAATCACAGACTGAGTGGAAGTAACTGATGTGTGTAGGGCCTGATTTACAATTTCAGAGGCCTACAGCATAATTTTCTTCGAGGTCCCTTCGTTTCATATGTGACTGTCTGTCTCATTTTACTTTAAATTCTGTCACCTTTTTCTTTCACCACGTATTTAATTCTTTATTTTGAGCAGGATTAAAAATAAAGTGATCCCATAAGGTATCGATGATTAAATGTGGCCACAAGACTGGGTCAGAGCTGATTGTATTGGTTGTAGTACCTGTGCCGTAATTTAGGAGTTTCAAAGGAATGTTCATTTTTCCTAGATTCTAGTTTAGGCTTATACAAAAAATGCCTTGACTCTCCACAATTTAGTAGTTGTGGCGGATTGTTGTCTCTGTATGTCAACATCTTCATTAGTCTGTGTTAAAATATTGTTAACTTTTTGAAACTGGAGGTCTCTGTATGTAAAGGAGAGTTACTGCTAGTAACATTTGAAGAAACAGACTTGCTCAGTGATCAGCATTGTTTTTCCTGTTGTTGAATTTCAATATCTTTCCGTTTTCTTTTATGGCACCTAACTCAAATTTGCTTGGGAATTTCATTTTTAATTTTGGATATTCCTATAAAAACTTTTTAACACAACCACTACACACCGATAATAGTCCTATATTAACAAAAATTAGGTAACCTGCCAGGAATACAAGCACTAGCACTTGGTTGAACATTCAATACAATGAGAACTAACAGTGTTGTTAACTTTGGCTGCTGAATTCATTATTAATTGTTTAAATAGGCTTACTGTTACACTGTTACAATTTGAATAATCTGTACAAGATAGCCAACTTTTACAAGTTGAACACATTAAACTCTGCAATCTGCTTATCACTCTAAACTTAAAAATAATGAAGTGATTTTTATGCGTTTTCTAACATCATTAATTACGTAATTACTTATTTCCTCAATTCTGATTTCAGTAGGCAGAGTTGTCTATTTAATTTGCATAATTCATTTAAAAAAAAAATCTTGTTCCTGGATTATGAGGCACCATAGGCTCCTGCCTAAATCAGGCCCTGGATGTGTGTATAGAATTGCGTATTTGGTTTTGGTTTCATAGCCGTGGAAGAAAATCCAGTTACTTTACAGTATTTTTTATTTCTGTAACACTAACATTATTTAAACACACAGTTTGTTAAAATTGTAATATTGTGTGTTCTGTATATGGACAGGGAATTTTACTTATATACAATCTGTCGAAGTTATTTATAATTGAATCGCACTTTTTAGAAAGGAACTAAGTCAAAATATGCTACTTTTCTGAAGAGCAAAAGAAACTTATTTTACGAATAAATACCAGTTTACCAGCGCTGTATATAAATATCAACTTGATGTTAAAGATACAGGGAGAGGTTTGACTAAGTGTTTCTCTCCGCCAATTAGTGCGCATTGAAAGTATTAATCATTTCATCAGTTAAAATAAAAATCGCAAATTTTGACTTAGTTCCTTTCTAAAAAGTGCGATTCAATTAATGAATTCATATAAACAAATTTCCCGTTGTCGAAATGTGTTCTCTTAAATTATGTGCCGGTACTATACATTGTGATATGTAACACCATGTTTCTAATGAGCAAGTGCAAAGAATAGGCTATGTAAAGAAAGAGAAATACTTAATAGGCCTAAATTAAATTAATTCTGTTAATATCGTTTTGGTTTTCTTCAAGTTATTACAGTTACGGTACTGAGTATATCATATATTGAAAATCATATGACTGCAAATGACTTTCAGAGTAGACTATACCCTATACATAAATTACGACTACTGTATTTTAGGCATCACTTCTTGACGTAGTGAAGCGTAGGCCTATATCAATAATTTCAAGCTGGACCTACATCATCTGCTGTGTATCGTAATCTAGTAACACAATTCACACGTAATACATAAGAAGAACTATATCTTCAATCATGTAGACATACCCAGTGGTGTATTACTAAACAAAACAGTACCCTGGTTCTGCGATTTCGGTAGTAGTTGTCTTCGTTGTCATCGTCGTCATCATCATGATCATCATCACCAACACCATTTCAGCAGGAATACTTATGGAATGCCAGACGAAAATACACTGTGGGTTTGAATACAGACAAAGAGATTTGCGGGGTAGATCTCACTATGAAATCTTTTAAATATGAATAAAATATGACTTTTTATAATTGCAAAATTTGACGATAATATGCAAATTATAAAAGTGCCCTAGCACCACCTGGCCTCGAAAAATAGTACCCTGGTGTCGCCAGAACCTGCCAGGTCAGAAATACATCCTTGGGTATATCACAATGTGGAAAAGTTGGAGTAGATATCGAAAAAGTAATGTATTAGTTTAAGAGCTCCAGCTTAAACATTTACAAAATCTGTTCATATAAAATATGTTCTTGTTATTGTAAACAAAGATATGCATAAATATGACATAAGATCTGATGCATTTTTTCTGGGTATCACTGTTCTATTTAGGGTTAGTGTGATATAAGTTACATTCCAGTTGATTACATTCTGTACATGTTAAGTTCTTGAATTTAGTTTTAAGATGCCTGTTTTTGTTTGTTTTTATTATAACTGTTGGAACAATTGGAGTTAATAAAAGCACATCTATTCCAGGATTAATGTGCAAACATCTTGAAAAATTAAGATGTTAAAATTGATAATAAAAGTAATACCTGACTAAATAACGAGTTTTTATGTTTAGTTTATATCCCATTACTTATCTCTCACTATTTTATATTACGTAATACCATCATCACCACCAATGCTGCTGCTGATATTGGTTACCACCTGCACATTTTAAATAACGTACAAAACTTTTTACAGTACTTGAAATATAACCAAGTTACTTTCAGTAGAGAGAGAGATTTAGTCAGACAAGATGGGGTTACTTTGTGTTGGAGGACAGTGTCTCTCAACTTTAAAGCCCTGATGACCTACCAACATACTTACACTATCACTTGTGGCCCTGCCAAGTATACCAGTGGCTAAGTAGGTTTTTGACACATAGAAAAATTGTGTAATGTACATTAGGTTTACTGTTGTACAGCGCCTTCAATTAAGATGCAACCCTGGTCACAGCAGGCAGGCGGGTGATATACTGTTCTCTATAGCTGAAAAACCAAGCGGTGTTGTGCAGCAGCAGGTGAGCGGATAGGCCAGTATTTCAAGTGGGAAAACCCAGTGGTGTTGTGCGACCCAGCATGCAATTAGTGTTAGTTTGTCTTCTGTAAGGTGTGAACATGTTTGGTCAGTTTTCATTTAATGTGTTTGGTGAACTGTGCTCTGTTTAAAATTAAATTTATCATGGTGTTTACCACCATGTGACTTTTATCATACATAAAGTGTATGTGAACAATCCTCATACATTAGAGGAACTTCAAGAAAATATTCAGGCCGTGATCTCCAGCATTTCAAGGCAGGAATTGGATCGCGTATTTCAGAATCTTCTTTGCCAGTGTGAGCATTTTATTGAAGCTGGTGGAAGTGATTTTGAACATCTTAGTATTAAGGTAAGGAAATAAACACCATTAAATTAATTTTATGGAAGGTAAACTAACACTGAATAAAGGTAGAAAAAAATGCATGCCGGCCACTTAGCAGTTCATTTACCGCACAATGGCGCTGAGTATTACGGTACTGCTTGAGAGTGCTGCCCACCTGCCAGTGCCTGGGTTGCGTCTTAAGTTGAAGGCGCTGTAATTGCCATTTTGTTATTTATCTCACATCAAAAATCAAACAATACAAAAATTGAATTTAAAAATTCTACAGTGATACACTTCCTAAAATTACTTTCTTTACTAATGATGACTAATCTTAAATTAGTCTTTCTAGTGACACTTCTGCTGTTCTTTATTCTTAATTAGGTCTTCCATGGACTCAAGTTTGGTTGCACTTCAACGTAAACCGTTTTTAATTCGAGTCTGTTTCTTTGCTTGGTTTTTAGTGCAGTCACTGCTGAGAAAGTAGTTTGAAACAGGTAGGTGGTTAAAAGCAAAAAGAGAATTTAATAATCCTTTCATGAAGCTTCGGATATTTTGAATTTTATACGAAACTTGGGAATGCTCAGTATCTTGAAGAGATGGTTTCAACTTCTTTGACATGCCAAGTCAATGAGTTTTCCCCATTCTTCATATTTGAAGAGTATTATACCCATTTGTTCATTAAATGGATTTACTGTCAAGATGTTGTCTTTTCTTGGGTAGTCTATTCATCTTCTGGGAAATATGCTTCTAAAACTTTCGAAAGCCTTGAGATGATATATTTGATAGTTTCTCAGAGACTGACTTCACGTCAAAATCAGTGAGCAGCCCACCGGTTGAGAAACACTGTTCTAGAGAATACTTTGTGCCAGTGTATTTATTTTATTTATTTATTTGATGGTGTCAATAAAGACACATGTCATTACAAGTTTCAGGTCACGTGGACCCTTGCCTTAACCAGAATATTGCTTATAACATGAGTACGTAAATGAACTGTGACCATCTTCTCCATCAGAAACGGAGACTGGTAAGCTGGATGTGTAGGTAAACTTTCAGAGTCAATGATTTTTGCAGAAACATTTACTTGATTGTTCACTGAATGCTATGTGTGATTATGGTTTAATAAGTGGATTAGGATGTGTTTGTAGTTTCTGAAGATAATTTTTACGTAAGTGCTGCATGTAGTCACTGAATAAAATGATTTCCAGGTCACTGTAGAGTTGTGTGTTAGTAATGTAAAAATCAGCTCCTGTGATGGTTCTGCACACAGCTCTTTGGATGGCATCGAGTTTCTTGATGTGGCGGGGATGGGTTTGAGCCCAAATTTCTGACGCGTAGGACATGTATGATCGTACAAGTGATGTGTACAGCAATAGTTTGGTTTTGAGGGGAATGAAGCTTTTAAGTATTGGATATAATGCTAAGAATCTTTGCAGAGCTCTGTCTCGTACTAACTGTATATGTTGTCTGTATGTCAAACGACTGTCCAGTACTAGACCAAGATATCTGACCGTTGTTTTGAAGGGGATGTGTTGATTCTGAACAGAGAGCGGTTGTAATAATCGTGGAAATCTCCTTGTAAAAACCACTGCTGTACTTTTTTCACCGTTAATTTTCAGTCGCCATCTTGTAGACCATTGGGTGAGTAAGTCCAAGGCTTCTTGCATCTGTTGTAAAGCACATTTGATGTCGTAATGTTTTGTATAAAGGACTGTGTCATCTGCATATAAGGCGTGTCGGCAGTTGGTGTGCTTGGGAATGTCATGAACATATGTGGCGTAGAGAATTGGACTCAGAACAGAGCCTTGAGCAACTCCTGCTTCAATTGGTCTTGAACTGGAAAGACAATTACCTTGTCGCACTCTGAATGATCTGTTTTTCAGGTAGTCTGCAATAAAATGTACGTATGCGTCAGGAACTGAAATTTTCTGTAGTTTGTAAAGAAGACCATCATGCCACACTGTGTCGAATGCCTGTTATATGTCCAGGAATGTTGCTATTGTGTGTTCGAAATGTTGATATCCATTGTTTATGTAATGAGTGAGCATATGAAGTGGATCTCTTGTGCTATGCTTGGATTTAAAGCCGAATTGTTCATGTTGAATTCTAACTGGCTCTTTTAGAATTGGGTCTAGGCGGGCTAGTATTAGGCGTTCCAGAATTTTTCCAAGGAAGTCAAGTAGACTTATCGGTCTATAGTTGTTAGGAAGTGTGGGATCTTTTCCTGGTTTAGTAATTGTCATGACAGTTGCTTCTTTCCATTGTGATGAAAAGTGTAAAAATTTCAGACAGGCGTTATAAATTTTTGTTAGATGTATTAATGCCCGTTTGGGCAATCGTTTAAGGGCTAAAGGGAAAATACCATCGGGACCAGAAGTTTTATGGAGCAGTAATGTTTTTATGATGTCCTTGACTTCTTTTAGTGAGGTATTTGGAATTTGATGAACAGAAGTTTGTTGAAGATAAAGGCTTACTTCATCTGTTACTTGTTTATTGAAGGCTGGATCAGAGTTAACAAGATGAGGTTGGAACCACACGAAAAGGGAGTCTGCAAATGTTTCTGCTTTGAGTTGTTGATCATACACCATCTGATGTTCTGCATTTTGTAAAGGTGTGGATTTGCCTAATAAATGTTTTGTGATTTTCCAGAATTCCTTTCCACTTGGTTGAAGTGTTTCAACTTTATCTGCAAAAGAGTTAATTTTTTGGAGTTTGTGTTTCCGTCGTATGGCTCTTTGATACCGGTAGTAGGCCCTTTTTGCTTGTGGATCTCGAGTATTTTGCCACTTTTTCCTGGCTTCAGTTTTGGCTTTGAGTAGGTAAGTTAACTCATTTCGATTATCCTCTGGAGGAGACGAATAAGATGTTGTGGTGACGGAGTTCAGGGTTGTGGTAATTGTGTCTGTGAAAATCTTAACTGCAACGTCTATATCTTGTGGTTGTAGAAACTGAGGATTCACTGTTATCGATGCATGAAGATGTTTGGTATATCCATTCCAATCGGTTATTCTGGTTGTTGTGGTAGATTTCTTATATTTAGTAGCTGGGATCTTGAATATCAATAGTACTGGTACATGATCTGAGTCAAGCGCTAAGATACTTTTTGAGTCGCAGGGTATGTCTTTGTCTTAATGAGGCAGATATCGAGTACATCAGGTTGGTGTGTCGTTGATCAAGGATATCGTGTAGGGTCTTCCGGTCCAGTGACAGAGTACTGATTTTTTATTGTGCCAGTGTATTGTTTCATTTCCTTACATTTATTGACATCTAGTGAATATATAGTAAAACTCTAACCAATTCCAAGAAGATTAAATGGTAGTATTAACACATTATTATTATTATTATTATTATTATTATTATTATTATTATTATTATTATTGTTATTATTATTATTATTATTATTATTATTATATAAAGTCATTGATTTCCTTGTTTATAGTGTTAGAGGTAAGTTGATTTGTTTTATGTTTCAAGAAGTAGTGTTTGTACAACATCCATCAAGTTTGTGTTACTTATATCGTATGTGGTGTAGTTTTTTTTTCTGGTACACCTTTTTTTACTTTCATATTGAAATTGCCCTTCAGTAGGTGCCGACTGCTTTGATATATTGGTGGTGGGAGGACAGGACTCTGCACAAAAGTCTGAGAAAATTTTAATTGCCGTAAACTGGGTTACTTTGACCACAGAGGAAACTTTGACCATTTTTTTTTTTAGATAATCATATTTAGGTTTCTACATGCTGCACTTGTTACAGATGGAGGTAAATTTGGTATGAGAATGATTTTATGATAATTTACCTCCATCTATAACAAATGCAGCATGTAGAAACCTAAATATGATTTTCTGAAAAAATGGTCAAAGTTTCCTCTGTGGTCAAAGTAACCCCAGTTTACGGTGCTGCTTCTCAAAAATTTCCTCACATATTTTAGACAAAATAACTTCGTCTGGTTTTTTTTTATACAATACCCATGGAAATTGCTTAACCCAAGATGGTTGAAAACTATGGTCTTTATCCAATACGGTACTTGACCTTACGAAAACCCGCTTTCTGTCTATGTATCTACCAAAAACCTTCATTTTCAGTCCATAGGCCTATTACTTAACCCAAGATGGTTGAAAACTATGGTCCTTATGCAATACGGTATTACGAAAATTCGCTTACCAAAAACCTTCATTTTTAGTCCATAGGCCTACGAAAAGACACTGCATGTAAATAAATGCACTTGTCTGAAGCCTTTCCTATTGCCTGCAGGACAAATAATCTCTTTATGGCGCCTATTAGAGATGCAGCCATGTAATTTGTCCGAGAGGTGCGCAGATGGTGGTGGGAGGGTGGAGCTTACAGATTCATCAGTTGCAAGGATAAAGCGTCTCTCATTTATTTTCATGCACTCATGAAGGCAAGATTGCCGATACAACTCCTGCACAAGGTTGAAAAATCAGTAGACTGCGTGAACCGCATGTTAGTTGTGATCTGTGCGTGGCTGAGAGCAGTATCGGGGAGAGTATAACGCGGAGGACTTCTATCACGTGATCTAAAGGCAGTGTGACTGACCAGAAATTGGTTTCTGCATCGCGGACATGGCGATATCTCTACTTCTATGAATAGATGGCGAAGATAAGTCAATGTTGCCAATAGTCTTAGCGGAAAACCGTTGATACTGTCAAATATGAGAATGATTTAAACTTAATTTGCGTCAAAATTTTCCCAAACACTTTTTCACTCGTCCCAATAATAGTCTACTAGAGTCGACCATGGATCACCTATTGAGAACAAGCAGAAATATTTGAAAGTTTGTCACTTTCATAGGTAATATATAGAGAGAGCGTGTAGGCTATAGTTGCGCAGAAGGCTACTGAGCGATATCAACAAGCGCTGGCCTTCTATGCTCGAGGTTGCGGGTTCGATCCCGGCCGAGGTCGATGGCATTTGAGTGTGTTTAAATGCGACAGGCTCATGTCAGTAGATTTACTGGCATGTAAAAGAACTCCTGCGGGACAAAAATTCCGGCACACCGGCGACGCTGATATAACCTCTGCAGTTGCGAGCGTCGTTAAATAAACCATAATTTTTTTTTTCGAAACACGGACGAGTCACGTGGCTTTGGGACGAAAACAGCCGACATTGGCGCGTATGTGATATTTGAATTAATGATGGCGAAATGAGTCCGAGGTCCAACTCTGAAAGTTACCCAGTAATTCTGCTGCGATTGGTTGAGGGAAAACGCCGGAAAAAACCTAACCATGTAACTTGTCCCAACCAGAATTTGAACCCGGGTCCGCTCGTTACACGATCAGACACGCTAACAGTTTACTCCAAAGCGATGGACTAAGAAGTGGTGTTCAGTCATTTGTTGCGAAGTAAAGCATCACGTGTCCGCAGCAGACAATTCAAAGAAGCTGATTTTAGTACTAACACAAGAAATCGTTTGCTTCCTAATGTCATACAATCCATATTTAAGGATTTTCCTAAAACACAAACAAATGTCAGAATCAGGAACTTTTTTTTTTGCCCACATGGACATGCGCATCTGCTCCTCACGATTTTCTTTTTTGTTAATGTCTCATCTCCTTACGTTTTCTGTCTTCTGTTGTAAATTTAATGAACATATAAAGAAAAATCTTTGGTACACCACACAATGATAGTAACCTCATCACAATAAATTGCAGTAATTATTATTAATTTGTTAGTCGAATTATCGTAAATAGTGTTTGATTTGGCATGGAGAACGAGAAGAGCAAGTTGCATTAAAGCGAGTTCGGATTGATAAAAATATCATAGATATTAACCTAGATCATATTTAAACAAATTAGTCTAACAGATATTTTGATTTATATATTGACTCAAATGGCAACATTGTAAAAGAGATAATCCGCGGATTTTAGGAAGTCCATGAGGTAGCCCAATTGATTGTCATAATGCAATTTCTACTCACAAGATGATACTTCCCATAGACAAATATACTTCCCCTAGTTCTACCACATTGTTGATTAATCCGTTTCGGTACTTAGTCGCTGCTATCGCAGTCGGTAAACAATGTGCATTTTAATTGTGTTGAGTGGCAAAAAAGATAGCGTTTTGGTATCGTATTTTACTCTAATAATAGAACACATACAATTAAGTTATTTGTAGTTTGTAGTTTAATGAACTATGTCCAAACATGGATAATCGTCAGATAGTGAAACTGTTGCAATACCGGTCACAAAAAAAAGTTAATTTTGTAGTAAATGATTAAAACATATTCGTGGTTAACAAAAGGGAAAAACGATTTTAGTGTTCATTGTACTGTGTGCCATTCGTATTTTAGTGTTCCTCACGGAGGCGAAAATGACATTAAAAAGTACGCGAACACTACTTACAGAAAACGACTAGAAATTTTATTAAAAAGTCTTGATAGGTTTAATGTCTTAAGTTAGCTTCTGATATCCCGATTTCGCTCGTAGAAAATCTATTCTGCTGACATCAGAAGCACAGTATTAACACAGTCTAGTACATACGGTCACGAAGCTCAATACGTAGGGAATATGCATACAATGACAGATGAACTTTAGTTGCTAGCCACTAGGATCGCTACTATCGCACAATCTATTGCTCCTAGTACTCTCAGTTGCTAGTTCTAACCGCTTGAAGAATGGTATCGCAAGCAATGCAAAAAATTACTTCAAACTTCGTGACTATGTACTAGCAGGGGCGGCTTTAGGGGTAGTGTCCTTGTGCCATAACACTGCCTAAATAAAATATAATTAAATCTTATTTTTAACTTACATTCAGAGCGCTATAAGATTACATATATTATTAAAAAATATGGATTTATCATGGAGTGAATCCAGCAGAACATCGATTTGAACTACCGCGCCGCGCCGTGTCAGAGTTAACAATGCCGTTCGCCCGTTCATGCGCTGCTGTACGACTGTACACTGTACTAGCAGGACGGCTTTAGGGGTAGTGCCCTCGTGCCATGACACAGCCTAAATAAAATATAATTAAATCTTATTTTTAACTTACATTCAGAGCACTGTAAGATTATAAATATTATAAAAAAAATATGGATTTATCATAGAGTGAATCCAGCAGAACATCGGTTTGAACTACCGCACCGCGTCGTGTCAGAGTAACAATGCCGTTCGCCCGCTCATGTGCTGTTGTATGGCTGTACACTGTACATATGTCATTCGAGCCATTGCCAACTACCTCTGTATGGGCATGCGCAGAAGTGTTTTGTAATCCATTCGTGTGAGCTTCACGGTTGTGCAAAGGACAAGGAGAAAGGTCTTATCCGTGCCATTCAGTTGACAACTCTATTCGAGGTGGCAGCGAACGAATCACGGCTGACTTTTTTCTCGGCAAATGAGTTATTGAAAAGAGCGCAAGCGTAGGGAAAACAGTGCGGTATCTGGCGTCATATAATTATGCCTGTAAGAAAATTGTGTTGTGTTGATGAGAAACAATAAATTATGAATAAAATATTCCATTATAAAATACACTTTCTTATTATAAGAAGATAAACGGAAAGTAAATACACATGGAAAGATTAACTCTAGATTTGAACATAAATATGTAAATAAAAGGTGCTAGTAAAATGTTTATGCAAAAAAACAAATAGATTTGTTGATGTGATATTAAAAATTCTTTCTTCTGTTTCCTCGTGTTCTTTTTGAATGCATCTGGTATTGATCTAAGAAAAGTATAATGGACTTAGTTCACTTGTGGTAGCAAGATCCCCAATTTTAGGCAGAAAGTCTTTGAACTCTTTGCTGAAAATTACAGGAAAATAGAATTCAAGTACAGAACAGTTTAGAAAACTTCAAAGTTCAGTGAATTTATTATATCAATTTATTACTAGGTCTATTATTATTATTATTATTATTATTATTATTATTATTATTATTTATATAAAATATTCACGATATAAAACGATATATTATCGTTACTTTTCGTTTCTGACTTAAATGTTCTGGCACTACTCAGTTGGGAGAGCGTTGGTACGTTAAACCAAAAATCCCGGGTTCGATGCCCGGCCCCGGAACAATTTTTCCCTCGAAATTATTCAAATCAACTTTACAGGGAGTTATACCTGAAATCTTGATTTGCATAATACACGTCACTGTTCGTGAACAGAAAACCACAATTTAAGTCACACGGAGTTAGTGTGCACTCGAAGGCTGTCAGCCCACTTTGAGGTCTGTGGATATAAGAGGGAAAAATTGGATCGGTGTCGGGTAGAGTTCCCGGGTAGCTCAGTTGGGAGAGCGTTGGTACGTTAAACCAAAGGTCCCGGGTTCGATGCCCGGCCTAGGAACAATTTTTCTCTCGAAATTATTCAAATCAACTTTACAGGGAGTTATACCTGAAATCTTGATTTGCTGAAAGAAATATTGGTTACATAATATATTTGCAAGAAATGATTTGATTACTGTAATGGGAACGCCTCAAATTATATACTTCTTCGTAATTTTCTACACGCGAAATAAGTTTTCCGTCTGCCATTTTGGCGCGACACTGAACATGGCACAACATAATAGTAACAGTTGACCAATTAAAATTGATTTATTAAAGAAGGCCATGATCGCACGCATCGGAAAAGTTGCCTATCCAAGAAACGTGGACGGATTTGCCGATAGGCGATGCGTCCGATACGATGTAGTGAACGCGGTTACATAAAATTACAGCAAAGATTGTCTTTTTCCGATCCGTGCGATTCGTCCGATGCGTGCGATACGATGTAGTGAACGCTTACCTTAGTAGCTCGTTGGGCTCGGGCGGACTGCGCTTGTGCTCGCTGGTGTAAAAAGGAACGCAGACTATAAGACGCGGTTGCCCTCCAGAGCTGCCAAATTTAACTTAGAATAGAATATTGTTAATTTTGCATCGGTGAAGTAATACTTGATAAGTACATATAATGAAGACCATTTAATTAACTGAATGTATTTTTCAGATAAGTTGCATCCTTTTCAAACGTAAACAATAGAATACAAACTTACAATTTGCTGTTTTAATTTGCAAAATGTTGGTATTGTCCGTGTGGCAAAGAGGAAGAAGGACATTTTGCAAAGCAAACACTAGAGTGCAGTTTAGGAGAAAGAAGGAAGAAGGAAAGAGGAAGGCGAGGTGAATTAGTTATTTGAGTGTACTGTGTATATCAGGGATAGAAGATTTTAAAAAACAATAGATGATCCAAGAAAGAAATTTTACAAATATGCCAAAACGTAACAAAGGCAACAGAATATGGAATTCAGAAGGAGGAGCAGGTCGTGAAGGAAAATATTATTATGGTAACGACAATGTTTTCTTTTCCTTGGCTTGCGCCATCATTGGCAAGTGTGTAGTTAGGAGTTACAGAAATAAGTTTAGTTTCAAGTGTATATATGGATGTGGTTAGGAATAAGACCGGGCAACTTACGTTAAGTATAATAAACGATTTAATTGGGTCCGTGAATCGTCAGAAATATATGACGCATTACATCACCTGTACCCATCACCATCTGTTCGGAATCATGCATACAGAAATGCGACAATGGCCGTGAATGGAAATCTTGTAACTAGCGCACAGGTACTTGAGGTGATTTTGGGGTAATTTCCTAGAAGCTGTTGATGTTTCAAAGGCCATTTTTGCACTTGCGTTAAATTGTGTTTATAAGAAATTAAAAGCATAGTGGGACAAACACTATACTTGAGCCCATATTTTTATTTTTATTTACCAGTTACAGTCCCCGGGATTCGATCTGATAATATTTCGATTTGTAATCAGACGCTTTATCACTACGCTATGAACTGATTTGGTAGACCCACCTGTCATTTTTGAACTTTACTGTGTTTCCATTCTCTTGTATAAATTTAACAAGTGAAACAAAAGACACTAAGGATTCCCGACACTAATATCACTAATCGATCAGATGAAATATGGGCTAAACTCCAGCTACATTGTCAGCTATATTAGACGTTGGCTGCGCATGCGCGGATTTGGTTAATAACTTGAATTAACCAAATCTAACCTTCGTATATGCAAGGGGCGTAACTAGAGCACGAAGGGAACTTTTTGATTTAATCCGAAATGGGATGCAAAAAGAAATCCAGGTCAGGATCACGCGTGCGGCACGGAAGACGGGAATACAACTGAGTATGGTAAGTGCAAAAACAACATAAGGAACAGATTCTAGGAAATTACCGATTTTGGAATACAAAATCGTTGAATTAACTTAATAAGTGATTTAACCATTTTTTAATTTTTTTTTGTGTAGATGGAGTTGAAAATGTAAGGATTATATATAGTGATACATCTGGAGGAAGGGCATACCAAAAGCCTAAAGTAACCAACTTAATAAGTGATTTAACCATTTTTTAATTTTTTTTTTTGTGTAGATGGAGTTGAAAATGTAAGGATTATATATAGTGATACGTCTGGAGGAAGGGCATACCAAAAGCCTAAAGTAACCTAACCTGTCCCAGATTTGTTCATGTAAGGCATACGTAAAATCTAAGCTAACCTAATGTAAGGTAACAATACATAACGAAAAAGGTAATTCTCCAGAACAGCTAGCCTACACTAGAGAAACCCCAAACAAAAAGATAATTCTTCAGAACAGCTATACCTTAGAAAGCCCAATCTTCTATTGCTTCATTGGCTTCTGTGAGATTTATATAATGCTAAACACGTGGTTTTAGTTTGCAGCCACAAACTTTCAACATAAAAATCGTTTAATGCTTACCTGTATGGTAAATGGTCAATTCCACGATAGGTTGGCCATTGAAGTTAAAATTAAATTTCGTTTTCAGTATATGTTCTTTATATCATTTTCTTCAGGAAAGTTCATATTTTTAGAAATTAGCAGAAAAGTTCGATTTATTTAATTCATCTTTGTTTTACATACATCCGAAGTGAATATTTTTAGTGTGTACTTTTGATCTGTCAAATTTACTTTGGCAGTTTGTTGCCAAACTATAACTTAAAATTAATAAACAAGGCTGTTCTCTGTTGTAATTCTGTTAACAGAAAGAGAAGACTTTAAAATCAGTATCAATTTACTTTTATGAATGTCAGTGAGTTTAAAAATTTGCTATTTTAAAAATAAGTGTTTTTATGTAACACCCGTCACAGAATATGCTTAAAGTTACTCTTTTGCTCTCAGTTTTTGTCCTGAAGGCACCAATTTTAGATAGCTAAGTCAAAATATGATGCCAAAAGTACAGTCTGTTTTAAATTTTTTTAAACTAAAAATAACAAGTGTTTTAATGTGACGGGTGTTACAAAATTAGAACACAGAGAACACAGGAATTCTATATTTTGATTTATTGCAGGTAGTTCCCACAACACATTATTAAATAGGTTTCAAATGTTGGTAAATCTGAAGTTTAAGTTATCAACAGTCGTCAATACCTGTTTCCTCCAAAAGCTTACTTGTCTGAAAGATTTCCCACCAAATTTACATTAAGCTGAATGTTTGGTCGAAAGTTCTGATTTACTTAAATTATAGGCTACAAAAGTAAATGTACTTATGTTCTATTTTAGTTAATCATATTACTTTTCTATTCTGTAATATTATTTCTTGCTTACTTAACAAGGAATGAATTACTGAAGATATTAACCACTAGCATAACCTAAAAATAAATGTAGATTAAGCTGCTGCATTTTTAGGATACACGAAGCTGCATGTTAACCATGAAATGATTTATTTTAACGTTTTGAGATAGCTGGATACTGTATATATTTAATTGCATGGGGAAATCAGCAGTTGAATGCAACCTGAATGCCATAGGCAAAGAAAATTAAATAAAGATAAAAATTCTGTGGTGTTCGAGTAAAGGGGGATAAGTAATTTTTTATGCAGATGGAATTTTGTTCCCCAGATGAACACACAAGTTAAATAAATTATACAAGTGAGTGTGCGAAAATGAAAAGAATACTAGCAGTTGATGTGTTTTGTGTAGAAAAGCATTTTCAGTAAGAGTTCCAAGTTTAATTTTCATTTATCTCCAAACTCATTTTTATGACATCCCCCTTTACCCAAACAACACAGATATGAAGACTATTTGCAGGAGAGAGAGAGGGAAAAGCTTAGGAGAACAAAGAAGCTATCAAGAAAAGAAATTACTGCTCACAGTAAGAAAACAAAACTGAAAGTTTGAAACTAAAGGGCAAGAAAAGCTGCATTAATAAACACTAGTATTTTCAGTGATTCACCTGTGTACGAAATTCCAGTCACTGGGAAAAATCTGTCCAAATAGTAAAAATTGAGACAGCTCTGAATATGATGCTGCTTAAGTTGTTGCATTTTGTTTTGCAATTACAGTTTTAGTAAAATTTATTAAATTCCATTTATATTTAGCATTTGTTGAAGTGAGCATATATACTAAAAAGTAAATTTTTGTTAGGAACAACAGTTTAATATCAAAAGCGAATCTGTTTTTCTAGCCACACTATTTCGATTTTATGGATGTATTTTTTATTGTTTCTATTAAATATTTGTATTAATTTACTTTAGAGCGTCAGAAGTACAATTGTGAACCTGTCAACATCATATTTGTAATTTACTAAGTGAAAGTTAACTTAAAAAAATTGCACACTTTTAAAACATATGTCTACCGTTGATATTAGGCTACCAGTACTCTTAAGTCTATGTAGTGAACTACAGAAAATTTATGTTCTATGATTTAAACCAAAAAAAAAAAAAAAAAAAGTGAAATTTCTTCAGACAAGTAACACCCGTCACATTATTAAGTAACACCCATCACATAAGGTTAATTAAATTGCAAGTGCAAGTCTTAATATTTTAATTACATCCATTATATCACTCGATTCCTTGAACTTTCCTCTCACTGAAAATAGGTAACACAATTAATTCAAACTGTGAACTTCACAGAGTTATCAGTTAAACTGTATCATTCATTTATGCATGTCTTCTTCATGTTACACCCGTCACATTGTTTATTTCACTTATATCACCTGACAAATAATGGTTAGAAAAAAACAATTAGTTGTGTCTGACAAGCAAGAAGTGGAGATTCATTGGAGTACAAAAGCACTAGTAAAAATATTTTATTAAATATTGTATTCCAGTTAAATTTCGAAGAATCTCTTTCTGAAAGTAACACCCGTCACAGTGGAATTGACCATATTCTAATTTATTGTAGTATCCCTCCCCACTTGTTATAAATATAACACTAGAGTACTAGGAAAATAGACCATCTCGCTGGTAGCGTAATTTATCTTGGGCTTCTCGCATGTTATGTTGGGAATAAATTAGTAACGTAGTAACAAGTAGGGGAATGGGGGTTACAACAGTGCATTAGTGTAAAGAGGTAAATAAGTTACCAAAGAATTAAAAATATTTATGTTGAAAGTATTTGTCAGTGCATTATACGAGGGGGATCCAGGAAATAACGACCGTTTTGTTGTAATAATTAAAAAAAAATATATTTATTTGAAAAAACAAAGTCTGTTACATAACTGAAGCTTCCTTTACTTCTCTACATAATCACCACCTACATTTAAACATTTGTCGTATCTGTTCACTAGCTTTAGAATTCCCGTGTTATACTCCTCTGCCGCCAGTTCATTAAGCCAGGTGTTCACTGTTTTCTTCAACTCTTCATCACTTCCAAAACGCGTACCACCTAGAAAGTCTTTCAGCTTAGTGAAAAGGTGAAAATCGCTAGGAGCAAGGTCTGGACTATAGGGCGGATGATCAAAGACTTCCCAACCGAATTGATCCAGCAATTCTCGAGTTGAAGCAGCAGTGTGCGGGCGGGCATTGTGAAGAAGCACAACTCCTCTCGAAAGCATTCCTCGCCTCTTGTTTTGGATGGCTCGCCGTAGTTTTCGTAAAGTCTCACAATAACGATTTGCATTGATTGTAGTGCCTTTTGGCATGAAATCCAGCAAAAGAACACCTTTGCGATCCCAAAAGACAGTAGCCATGACTTTTTGTGTTGAGAGAGTCTGTTTGAATTTTCTCAGTTTCTTGGGTGATGAGGGATGATGCCACTGACGTGAATGGCGCTTGGTCTCTGGGGTGTTGTGAGACACCCAGGTCTCATCACCAGTCACAATTTGATCAAGAAAGGCGTCTCCATCTGTGTGATATCGCATCAAGAATGTCAATGCTGTGGCCATTCTCTGAGTTTTGTGTTGGTCACTCAGTTGCCGTGGAACTCATCGTGCACAGATTTTGTGGTAGCCAAGATGTTGCGACACAATTTCACCAAGCAAAGAACGAGAAATGTCAGGAAAGGCAATATGCAATTCGTCAAGTGATGTGCGCCTGTCTTGCAAGATTCTGTCATTCACTTTAGTCTTCAGGTCTTCTGTGATGAGTGATGGGCGTCCGGGTCGAGTTTCATCGTGGACATTTGTTCGCCCATTGTTGAACATTTCGCACCATTTTCTCACATTTCTTTCATTCATTACAGTATCACCATACACTTCTTTCAATTGCCGGTAAATTTCTGCAGGTTTCAAATGTCGGGCATTCAAAAATCGAATCACACTCCTCACCTCACAGTCGGCGGGATTATCAATCACGTCGTTCATTTTGAAGTAACACAAAATGCACAGTGGCGACTTGTTGCAACCAGTACTCACAACATTATGAGAACACATGTTAAGGAAGCCAGTTGACCTTCAAACAAGGAAGGGGAGTCAGCTGCGCGGCGGGTATGCACGAACAGTCGTTATTTCCTGGATCCCCCTCGTATAAATTACCCAGAAGCCAGTGAAACAAAAGAAAACTGTGCCTTCTTTTGTGTAGCTTTTCTAGAAAAACACCGAAATAATTCAAGTGTACACAGCGTGGAACTTTCGTAATGTCACATTTGGTCATGTAGGTAAGACAGAAGAAACAGTGGTGTATAAGCAGAGTCTGAAGAAAAGTATCTATTCGCTAGTTTCCTCCATGATTATAAATGGGTATATCATCCCTGTTGGTACTCATATGGGCATGAAAATGGTGACACCAAAGAAAGCAACTCAAAAATGTTATAGTGCATGCCTCACAAACACTAAACGTACATGTCACATAGCAGACATCAAGGTGATATTGCCACTCATGCCACACGTGCTCCAACATATATACTGGAATATATACACAATCTGCGCATAACAGAAGTTAAGGCAAAACTGGGGTATGGCCAGACTTTGGTAGCCTACTTGTGGCTAATATGGACGAGCCTGCAGATGGCTGTAGTTCGCTCTTGAAGGGTTAACATTTAACCAGTGATATGGAGTGGGTTTGAAACCCCTCATTGATCGGTAAGCATGACTAGCCGCCCCTGGAGTGGACTGCGGTCAATATAGGACTGGTACCTTGAAACGGTGTAGGCTCTGGATTAGGATGGGTTTCGTATTTTGCAACTTCTTTTTTTTTTTTTTTTTCTATACAGTATACAATATATGAAACTAAAAGGTTTAAATATAAGACAAACACGTTGAAAATTGAATCCAGTTTTTCCGCAAAATTATTTTTGTGACATTAAGGAACTATAAGCCATAGAACCATGAAATTTTTCCAGCATGTTTGTGTATCATGTGACAATCTTTTATCATTTTTTGGAAGCTCTTGAACCCATAATAGTCATAACTCAATTTTAATTTCAGGTAAAAATGTTGAAAATATTTGTCTCTTGAAGAAAAACTCATAAAAAAATACACTTCATGTTTAAAGGAGTAAAAAGAATGACAATATATACAGAAAGGTTGTAAAATATAATGCAGAAAATTTGATTAACTTACCACAAATAGTTTCTGAGAAATTTGTCCTGAAACTATAGTGATTTAACTTTGCTTGTATTGGACGTACAGTCCCCCCTTAAATACTCGTAAGTTTGTCCATAAAACAGTTGTCTATATATGCTGTCGCAGAATCCTGATGAAAAAGATAAAAGCATGTTTCCTCTCCAGCAAGATTATGCAACAGCACATACATCCAAATATTCCGTGGGTAAACGTCATAGGGTCGATTTCTAAAACATGGACGAAATCGCGGTTCCAAACCCCAACTTTTAAACTGTGATTGAAGTCTGAATCCTTGTGCAATTTCTAAAACGAAGTTGAGACGTGATTTGAGAAGAAACCGAGGTTCGTGACTTTATATATATATATATATATATATATATATATATATATATATATATACCGTCTCGAGTCGACCACTTTTTTCGTATTTTTAACGCTACTTCACAGACAATGCGATCTACTATTTCACCGAAAATGTTATGTTATAGCGCACAACTCAGGGATTGTTTTCTGTTATTTTCATTTTATGAACACTCACGGTCACTGAGGAAAACAAATTTTAAACGCTGGTCGACTCAACCCTGTACATGGTGTTAAGTTGACCACCATATTAAAAATACATGTAAATGAACGTTTGCTCTCATTCCGGTCGATATCGACCTCCTTTTGGATGCTTTTATTATTATTTACTTTTCTATTTTTTATTTTTCATTTATTTGGGATAGAAAAATGTGAACTTTAAGACAGTTATTTTAATGTGCATACATTAAAGAGATTAAGGCTCATAAATTTAATAGGAAATCTTTAATTAATTAGCAGACATAAAATTACGTCAAACTACAGACAACATTATCATATTATTAATGTATTAATTAATAAAATAGCCCTGAAAAATACAGAAAATACAGTTTTCATCTCCTAATTAATATCATAACCCTGAAAATCAACACCAAGTTTTACGAATTCCTTTTCCTCCATAGGAACAAAACCACTTAGCTTTGTTTCTACCTGGACATAGTCAATAAGACTCACATACTCCACCTCAGGATATTTGAACTGGAATCCATCACAATTTCTAACAAAACGAAGTTCAAGTCCTCCTGGAATCAGTTCCTCAATGCAACCGACATAAAATTTAATTGTCTTTTTAGTTGGGAACTTCACTAAAAGCTGATCCCCTGATTTAGGGTCATCGAAATTTTCATTATCATTGTTATCTTCCTCTTCAACCCACTCATCTGACGAATCCTTAGTGGAATGTTGTCCGTCTTCATCATTATCACTGGACTCCTGGTACCGTATCCTCTCTGTTTTCTTTTCTTGGTGGTTTTCTCGGCTTCTCTTTTTCTGGTCTCCTCAGTTGAGACAGGATGAGAGATTTCTTCATTTGACTGAGATGTTCCGCCTTCAGTAGGCCTATTGATACAATACTTTTTCCTGGTTCAATTTCAATTTTCCTTTTCTTGGCAGCTATTTATTTTTCATATCTCCTGCCCTGGAGCACTTTGAGACTGCTTCTCCCACCAGTGCCGGTGTGGACTGAGATTCTGGAGACTTTGTCAAACCAGATTGTGGTAGTTTATTAAGGACTCTTTGTGGCTCGAATGGATTAATTCCAAAGGCCTGCATGGTCGACTCTGTACTGGAATACAACTTCAACTTCTGACATATCTTAATAATATGGAAAAATATTTTTTGTTGTAATATGTTGTTAAGCTTAAAATTCTGATTACGGAAATACAGTTATTTTGTATTGCATTACAGTTAAACAAGGTTAAATTATTAAAAGTTAGGCAGAGTACATTTTTGTTACTGTTTTTGCTATTGGCATCAATGAATTTTACATAATCAAGGATACAAAATACGTTTGGCACTACCTTGCGAGATTGAAAGGGGAAGTGTCATCAGTCAGCTGGATGCAAGCAGTGGCGGCTAGTAGGAAATTCTATTGGAATAAACACGTGAAATTAGAAAATGTACACAGTGGTCGAATCTAGACCCCCAGGTCGACTCTAGATGGTTCCACGGTGTATATATGCAGCTAAGAATCGATTTTTATTCCTGATAAACAGTCGATATTAAAAAGAAATGAACATTGGGATTAGTATTTTTATTGAATTGGAGTAGGTTACTTTTTTTTTGTTCTCAGCTAACTTAGTGTTATATTTACTAATTTACAGAATATATAATTATATGCCTTTAAAATATTAGCATATTACTTACAATAATATTTAATAGGGAACAGATTTTTAGGTGCCAGAATGAAAATGAAATGATATTGACTAAATAATTAGCAGAAGTTGACCGTTCATGTTATTACCTTTGTTCTTAACTACTACTAACATTAACTATGAAAACCTGGTTCTATGTAAATAATAACCTAAATGTTAACTGGATTAAAATTTAAATTGAAACTAAAATGTAGTATGGTTCTATTTTCACATATAGTAGGCTACTACGTGGAAAGCCCCAGTATCATAAAACCTAAAATAAGAAGACAAAATCACGTTTGCTTCATATTCTTGTAGGGCCATATCAGTTTCGAGAAGGTATTAAGTAAAATATCCAAAAATACTGTAAAGACTGAGGATTAAATTACAATTCATAACATTGACGCAGGATATGTGAAGAAGTCTCTTCTGACCTTTCAGCCTCTTCACCATTTATAAATGAGTTCATTGGTGATGGTGATGGCTTGTAGGCATATTTTTAGGTGACAGTGGCCTAACAATATCTCGTTCACAATATTCTGGTGAGGAAAAGAGGGATTCACCAAAGTCAGGCCATAGACTTTCGATGAAGAATATGGTCGTCTTGGAGCTTGTACTTTATTCCAGATTCTTCGATTTTTTTTTTTTTTTTTTTTAATATTTTAAGTTCTTTTTTGAATCCGGCAAGTATAATAATAAGCCTATGAAAGGTCCTGGCACAGTAAGGAGGTTGAGGCAATTTTTTGCCAAAACATCAGCATCTTTGTTCCTTGTGATATTGGGTGGATTTTTATTATTTCTTGCCAATTGACATAGCAAGTTTTGACATTTTAAACACCTTGAGGAGAATCATGTTTCTTGGAATCATGCAGGTTTTAATTATTCAGTCACGGAATACATGTATATGAACTAATCAATGTCAAGGTATATTTTGTGTTTCAGAACATGATGATAGAGGAGGTGATATTATTCGGAGGGTGTCTTTCAAACCTGGAAGCAACCGCATTGGAAAACACAGAACTCGTGATTTGGATATGGCAATCCGTGCCCATGTTGAAGATGATGATGTTGACATGGCCGCACCAGGATCAAGCGCAAGACTATCTGGACGTTTGTAAGTAAACTAATTAAAAGAAATGTATAAAAATGCAATATGCAAGATATTAAAATAGAAGCAGCAATGTGAAATTGCTCATACTTTCTTATATACTTTTTGTAATAACTAATGAAACAGCTCTTTAGAGAAATTTGTATGAAATAAATTGTCCAGCTATCTTCTTCATAAATTTCTTTCTTTCAGAAAACCACAAAGATATTTTAATTACACCAGAGCTGATTAAACACGGACTTGATTGGACTAGCATACAGTTTTCCATATTTGTTAGCCTTATGCCCAATTTCTGTAATGACAGTTATCTGTACATATACAATTATTGTAGTCCCCCCCCCCCCGCCAACATTTAGGCCCATCATTACTCTGGACACACCGCAGTCTTAGGGATTATTGTAGTTACCTGTACATGTACAGTTAGTGTAGTTAGTTATCTGTCATATACAGTTATTGTCACCTTTACAGTTATCACTGTTTCAAAGACATTGGTATAGTTCAGGCGATTGTGCGTTTGTCTGCTGATCTGGAGTTGTGCTCGGGCATGGGCTCGATTCCCACTTAAACTCATTACCTAGTTGTTTTTTTTCCGAGGTTTTCCTCAACCGTAAGAAGAAAGTCAGGTAATCTATGGCAAATACTCGGCCTCATCTTGCCAAATACTGTCTCGCTATCACCAATTAAATAATATACCCACTTCTGGGCACAAATGAAAACTACGATGGTGGGTCGGAAAGTAATGCACAATAATTAAAAAAAAAAGTTTAATAGGTAAACAAAAAATAAAACACAAATGAACTCGCATTTTTTAGCTACTTTCCTACATAGACTCCAAGTTTCTCAACACATTTCTCTCATCATGGGACCAGTTTCAGTATCCCTGGTCATAGAAGTCGTTTGGTTGGAGTATAGCCATCTGCAGACAGTTGATTGCACTTCTGCATCGGTCGCAAAGTGATGACCGGCCAGGAATTTCTTCGTAGGACCAAATAGATGAAAGTCCGACAGTGCAAGGTCTGGACTGTATTGTGGATACTGGAGCATCTCCCAACCAAATGTGTTGATTTTCTCGTAAACAGGAGCCGCAACATGGAAGCAAGCATTGTCATAAAGAAGTTTGACATCGTCAACAAAAATGTTACAGTGTTTGTTATGAAGGGCACAAGGCAATTTTACCAATGTTTGAATGTAGGTGCAGCATTCACAGTGGTCCCGAGTTTAGCAAAGTCCACCAACAAAACACCATGCATATCCCAGAACACTGTCACGAGCACTTTCTAAGTAGGTTATGTCACTTTGAATTTTTTCTTTACAGCATGTTTCCACTTCATAGAGGCCTGTTTTGTTTTGGGTGTGTAGTGGATGCCCAGGACTCATCATCAGTGGCAGTTCCTTTCAGAAAGTCGTGCCCTTATGTAGCATAATGCCTTAAGTGGTCCAAGCATGTCATCATTCACTGGCCCTTGTGGTCGTCTGTCAGGTTCTTAGGCACTCAGCGGGCATTGACTTTATGAAATTTCAATCTGTCATACACGATATCGTACACTGCACTGTATGAAATGTTGAACTGCTGAGATAAGGTTCGCAGTTGGATTCGCCAGTCATTCAAAATTGCTGCCTCAATATCTGTAACATTGCACTGTTACTGACGTGGCGAATCACAAAGGTTATCACGACCATCTGCGCACCACCTGGAGATGTTGCTAAGGTCCATACAGTCTTCCCTGTACACACCTCACATGTCCCTGTGAATTTCACTCGGGTTATGTTCTTTAGCCCACAAAAATCGCACAACACTTTGCTGCTCTTCAAAGTTAGTGACAGTAACATGCGCACTATCTTTGTTGCATAGTTCACGCTTCTGTTGCTAGAGCTGCACGCGCAAAACAAATTGTGTCTGTAGTGAAAACTTCAAACTATATTTTGGTGAAATATCAACATTCCAGCTGCAATACCAATGCAGAAAATAATTGTGCGTTACTTTCCGATACACCCTTGTATTATAGGTTATATGACAAAGAACTGCAAACCAATAGTATATTAGGAGTTATATTATGTGAATTATACTAGTTTTGTAATATGATAAATGTCAGCAGCAGCAACAGTAATAGTGATAATGACATAGAGGATTTATATATTATTATGATGTAAAGTACATATGATATTTCCGTGCAGAAATTCTGCATCATATGATGAAGGATGAGTGGAACGGAGAAAAATTCTCTCCGGTACCGGGATTTGAATCCTGGTTTTCAGTTCTACATGCTGATGCTCTATCCACTAAGCCACACCGGATTCCCATCCTGATGTCAGATCGAATCCTCTCAGTTTAAGTTCCACCTCTTGGGTCCCTCTAGTGGCCTACCCTCATGCACTGCGTCATAGATGTATGACAGTGGCACAATGTCCACACAAGTGGATAATAATATATGATATGCGAAAAATAATCATTTAGTGTTGAAAGACAGCGCTTACTCCATTGGATCCCGGCCACTTAATCACTCATAACGAGTGCACCTCTGCACATGTGTTGACATTGTGCCACTGTCATACATCTATGACGCAGTGCATGAGAGTAGGCCACTGGAGGGAACCCAAGAGGGGGAACTTAAACTGAGAGGATTCGATCCGGCATCGGGATGGGAATCCAGTTTGTGGCTTAGTGGATAGGGTGTCAGCACATAGAGCTGAAAACTCGTATACCTTATATTTCTACTTATGGTATATCTAATATACCTTTATTCTTGGGTTATAAATCATATAAGGTATTTGATTCCGGTTGAAGAGAATAGATAGTCCACATTGAACCTTACTGAGATTGATATATGTATACCGCCGTTATAATGAAAATCTTTTTAGGGTTTAAAATTTTCTTAATTTAATTTGATAAATTATTTCAGATCCTGGTGCCAGAGAGAATTTTTCTCTGTTCCACTCATCTTTCATCATAGAGGATTTAGCCTAGCACTAGAATTTTCAGGCATAATTTTATTTATTTAACTTATTTTAATGATGCAGTGTTTAAAGAAAATATCGTAGCAATAAGATACCACTTGAATTTTGTATTAGATAAAATAGGATAGAATCGGCTGTTTTTATTTCTGTACCTTCACTGCGTGTAAGAGTAAGGTTGAACTTTCCAAATAATATTTCCTTATTCTCTTTGGTTACATTTAGTCATCTTTCCTGGTAAGAAGATCAGCCAATAGCATTTCGATTCTAAATAACCAGTAATCTTTCAGTGATCAACAGAAGCCTAAATCATTTACATTTTTTTTTTGGTTGAGATAACTCTGAATAATCAGTATTCTCTCTCTCTCTCTTTTTTTTTTTTTTTTTTTTTTTTTTTCGGTAATAAAGTAATTGAGATATTTTATGACATATGTATTATATCAATGTCATGTTTATGAAATTACTTTTACAGTTTTCGATTTCTCCCCTGTCCAGCATGTCAGAATAATTGTTAGTTAGTAAAACAAAACACATAGATGTAGAATTTGACAAAATTGTAGATTTGTTATACATTTGACAGGTCTGTCACATTTTATGAAATATGCCCTAAGAAAGATAAGTCCTAACATAATTAATATGTTGTCTTGTTTTGGATCTACAATAACTTACTTATTCAATTTGTGTTATAATGGTTCCAGTAATCCATATTCTGGAAGGGCTCGCAGTGGAGGTTTTGTTGGTGGAGGTGGTGCTGGAGGACGAAGTTCTAATGGGAGGAGAAGATCTGGGCGTAACAGTCCACCAATAACAACTCAGTTCACTCGTAAAAAATTTCCTGAACACTCAGCATCTTGGTACAAAGTAACAGTAAGTAATTATGCACAAATATATGAATAACAGTCTGCCAGTATCAACACAATTCACTCGAAGAAATTCAGCATCGTGGTATAAAGTAATAATAAGTATTTATGTTCATATATAAATTTGATTCCTTGTTTAATTGCAAGAAACATGTGCATTTGAATGCAGAGGCAATTAGTAATGGTTTTAACTTTTAAAAAGTATAAGCTATTTCAAAAGTCAGTTCAAACATTAAACCGCTATAAATATTATAATATTTGAGATCAGTGTTAGGCAAACAACAGGGTTTACAAAACATTGGGAAGATGTGTGCTGTTCTCTTGTTCAACGTACAGCATTCGTCTGCAACACCATGCACAGCATTTTGCAGATAATGTCTTGGAATATTGGCAATTTCTTGCGGAATGGTATCTTTCAGTTGCAGTAGGGTTGTTGGATGTGTCAGGAAAACTCGTTCTTTAAGATAACCCCACAACCAAAAATCGACCGGATTGAAATCTGGAGATCGCGGAGGCCACATTGTTGGAAAGTGCCTATTGATGACACGATCGCCAAACAGTGGCGTAATTAAATTGTTTTGCAGGGATAAAGATGTGGGGTGGAGCACAATCTTGCATGAAGATTATGTTTTCCATATCGTGATTCCTCAGTCTAGAGATGACGAAGTTCTGTAATTTGCTGTACTAGTGCTCCCTGTTTACTGTAACACGTCTGTCTTATTCCATTATTGTCCACACCTGTGGAGTAATGGTTAGCGCGTCTGGCCAGGAAACCAGGTGGCTCAGATTCGATTCCCGGTCGGGGCAAGTTACCTGGTTGAGGTTTTTCCTGGGTTTTCCCTCAACCCAATATGACCAAATGCTAGTAACTTTCAGTGCTGGACCTCGGACTCATTTCACTGACATCATCTTCAACTCATTCAGACGCTAAATAGTGTAAGATGTTGATGAAGCGTAGTAAAATAACGTACTAAAAAAATTAATGGTGGAGTTAACACTCGTAATTGAGGTTATCAGGCACTTTCCAACAGTATGGCTTCCACAATCTCCAGATTTCAATCCGGCCGACTTTTGGTTGTGGGGTTACCTTAAAGAACACATCCAACAACCTTACTGCAACTGAGAGATGCCATCTCGCAAGGAAATGCCAATATTCCAAGACATTATCTGCAAAATGCTGTGCATGGTGTCACAGACAGAATGCTGTACGTTGAACAAGAGAATGGTGGACATCTTCCCAATGTTTTGTAAACCCCGCTGTTTGCCCAACGTTGTGATGTTTTTGTTTTTAACCCTATCTCAAATATTGTAATATTTATAGTGGTTTAATGTTTGAACTGACTTCTGAAATACCCTATATATCAGTACTACTTTTCTATTCATTTTTTTGGATAATTACTCATAATATGTAGATATCTGAGTTTTCAGGAAAACAATGTTAGTACTTAAATTGTGAATAATAATATTGTCACACAAACTGAATCTCATTCCATACTGTATGAATGGTTCCATTACATACTGTACAAACTAAATTCTACTACTTCACTATTCATACTTAATTCCATTATGTACATACTATACAAATTTCATTCCATTATATAGGCTATTGCTATTCATTTTGAATTCCACTGCCATTTGTGAGCCAGTAACTAGCGTACTACTTGAACTATGCACACTGACATCCTCTTTCTTACCGCAAATAGTATGTGACTTATTTTTACTGAAAGTAATTATTTTTGTTTGGACTGAATGGAGGTGGCAAACTTTAGGAATGCTTTGAATGAATAATATTGTTCTAATGAAGGACGAAATAACGAAATTTTACATTTTCATTTTATTTCAGCTACCTCATGGAGGAAAGTATAGTAAGGAATACATCCTGAAGACATTATTGGCCAATGTTGCACCAATAGTATTCATTCCACTTGCAGTAAGTTTTTTTCACAAAAATGTTATTTTTATTCATTTATTTATTTAGTCATAATATTGCTGTTATTGATCTCTGGATTATAGGCAGGAAGTGGAGAAATGATGGCACAGAAAAGGTCGAATTATAGTGATGAGGTGATGCTTGAAGATTGGCTGAATGTTGTTTTATTGTTTATTATAAAAATTTCTCTTTGCCACTGGCTTCACGTGGTAGGGGAAAAGGAATTGTGGTTTAGAGTGAATATGAATCTGGAGAGCTGGTTTGCCTAGAGGCTCAACGTGATGAGGGCAGGAGAGTTTTGTTGAGGCAAGTTATTGTTTCCCACATTTGCTGACCATAGAGAAATTGATGAAGGAAATGAAGTAAGACCCTAGGCAGACTGAGCACTCTGAGAAAAATAAAAAAAAGCAGTCATAGATACAAAAAGCAATTCTTTGCGGCTTTTTATGTAAGTAATATCATCAAAGATTGAAAATTTTCCTGAGATTGTCATTGCTGTTTTTCAGAAGAAAGTGGGAAGCTTCCCAACCTTTTTGATGTCACGGACCCCCTGTAACAAATGAGGAGTTCTATGTAATAGGGGCCCATGACAGGAAACCATGTTTTGAGAAAAATGGGAATAAAGAATTCAACTAGCATAACATTTTATTCATTGCTTATTTACTTGTGCAACATTATACAAAAAATACTCTTTCATATTTTATTCTATCAAGGGCTAAGTAGAAACTAAGTTTTTCTTCAGTTTTCATATAGATATTGATGTTCGAAATGATGCTTATATGGGTCCTTTTTAGGGAGAACAACTGTTCATGGTCCTTTTTTTTTTACTTAGGAGTGTTACATTATTATGTTACACAGTGTGGTAATATAAAAATACAACTTAGAAGTAAACAGAACACAAAAATTATCTTAAACAGATTTTAACAAAATGTAAACATAAACTACTTTGTATGAATTTTGACACTTAAGTGATTCTTTCTTAACACTAAGTGAAGTTAATCATTCAGATTTAGTTCATCATCACTAGCTCCTTGTGCATTTTCACTTCTGGATTGCAGGAAAACTTCTTCGTATCAAGCAACATCATTTGGTCCAGGAACTTAAATAAACTGCACACATCTTTTTCTTTTGCTGGGCTCAGTTGCACAGGCTGGCTTCCCAATAACCTAGTGTCAATATTCCATGTCAGTCATTTTTCTTGAAGTATTTCTTGTTTAAATCTTGTTTTGTTACTGTACATTTTTCAAAACATTTATTTTTACAGCATTGTGTAACTAGAAGAAACTGTTTGCAGAAATAGCTTCACCAGTAACAGATGTATAGCTTTCGCCGGAATTCCTTTTAATCTTCTTCGCAGCATGATCTATTTGTGACTGTCCCTTGCATTTCTTAATTCCATCATTAACAGCTATCTCAGACATCTTCAAATAACATAATCAATAACACAACTGCAGTTCATACTCTCGTAATGGCTTGTCTCTCCTACAAAAACTGATTTCAAAATGGCTGTCACACGTTCATATATTGAGATATCGCAATGAAACTTTGCAGGTGCAACAATGTAACTATACACTCAGAAAATGCAATCTCCCTAAAAATGGTCCATGACGGTATGGATCTGTATTACATAGAACTCCTTCAATGTTAATTCACAGCGGCCCCCATAAAATCCAAACTGGAGTTTTTTTTTTTTTTTTTTTTTTTTACATTTTACATATCATAAAAATGAAGTAATAAATTACAATTTTACAATACTAAATGTGCCATTTATGATAATGCAATACTGTTACAAAGGGAAATATTCGGAAGAATGTGAACATAATAATTAGGCCTAATGTTATTAATTTAACACTCACCTTATGTGATGGCTGGTGCTGTTTTTCAGATGTCAGGATCAAAACTGGATATTTTCAGATGTAGATCTGGCTCCACGTTAAGTCTGTTTCTGTATTTGTTTTTTACAACTTATGTACAAGATTAGAAAATGTCTCTCACAGATATGTAGTGGCAAGTGGCAACAGGTGTCTTAAAGCCCTCTTGGAAATTTCAGGGTAAACAGACTTAGCTTGGAACCAAAACTCCAGTAACAGTAACAAATGAAACAGCATTTTGAACGTCAAATCACAGGATAGCTCGATAAGTTCTCCTTCGAGAGAAGACAGTTCATATTCCGAGTCTAGGAAGGGAGTTTTCATCCACTCGTTTTTTTTCAGCACAAAGTAGTTTAGATGTCAGTGATTTCATATGTTCAGTCATACTTTCAGCAACATTACTCATTCATTAGTTTGCATAGAACTATTCTGTATTCTACAATTTATCACAATCTATTTCGAGTTGAGAGGGAGTCCCATGCCATTCCTAGCATCCTAATATTGCAATTTTACATTTCTCAATGTTTTGATTCTGAATAGTTTTGTGAAGTGCAGGGAATTCCTAGCGGTTGAAAACCAGTTCAAATAAAGAGTTAACTCTGCATCAGCTGATTTTGGTAATTCTCTCAGGAGACTCTCTTCACATAGGTTTCTTGTATTTAGGCTCCCTATCTGGTCACTAACAACCTGAGTTCAGTGCACGTGTGATGTCACAGAAAAGAAAGCTTTTTCAGTGAGCCACAAATATAAACTAATTATTTGTGTGAAAAATGGAGTGTGAAAAGCAAATTTATCAAGTGGGGACTGCATCCCAGAAGGAACAATTAGAAGATTGGATGAAATAACAACTTAAATTTAGAAGTTTTGTCACTCTATAGGTTACCCTTCAGTATACCGGGATTAAACTATAGCGTCTCCCAAAAGCCGTGTTATATAGGCTTCTACTTTATTTTAGAGCTGTTCTGAAAAACTTTCATAGTATTACATTTCTCCGAAAATATGGATATTTTAGCTATCCTGAAAAACTTTCATAGTATTACGTTGTACCATGTCTTGTTGTGGTTTGAATGAATGCATTAAATATGAGAAATGCTCAAACTATAACATTATGACGCGAATTTTTACTAAATATGCTATAAAACTTAAAAAATACTTAAATATGCATACAGTTATTCCCAAAATATCACGTTAATATGCAGTTTCGTAGTAAATATGCCACAACATTAAAAATGGTTCAAATATGCATTTAAGTTATATGCACAATAAAAATCCTTCCATTTCCTTCAGAATGCTTGGAATCAAGTTTAAATCAGTCTAAAACCGAAACAGTTCCATAGGAAAAAAATATGACATGTCATAGAAATTCGCCCCTTACTTGTCAGTAACCGACAGCAACATTGTTTCTTTTTCAACAAATATGGTTTTCGATGTTTCCTTCGTAAAAAAATACATGCATATTAGTGTTTACAAATTTCTATTGAAATAATGTGTCCTGTTAGTCATCCTTGGTGGTTTTGCAGTTTTCTTGTTAGTCATTAGAATTAAGGTTTATTGGTTCAAACCCAGCTTGGGACAATGGATTTTGAGAGGTGATGAAGTCCTTAGCATGGTTTCTGTTGGGAGGAAGTAAAGCTGGGAGATACGTGTCATTTATTTACTGCATGTAAAATAACCATGTCCCTGATAACAGAGCACCAGGCAAAAGAAACAATCATGAAAGGTAACTCACTGATGCTTTACTCATTACTCTCCAAAAATAAGTATGTAAATTGACTTTAATTTATTATTTCTTACAGTATGAAGTTCGAGGTTCAGAATCTTCATTTTATGTTGATGATAGTTATGCTGCAGAGAAGTTGGCTAGTATCGACAGGAGAATTACAACAACTAAGGGATTTAAGGTATATTACTTAAATTTTGCTTTACACAGTGGAATGTCATTACATTGTTTCCTTTATTGTCTTTTTTACTGCTTTTTTCGTCCTCTATTTTTGGTCCCAGAAATAGTCCCACATAAATAACACTATTTTTTCTCGATTCCATCATTCCCCATACTGTTGTTTTGTTGCATTGATTGTTGAGAAATCACAGTTCCAATGCAGTATTTTCGCACGTGGATAGTTTTCTTTTACTTTGAAAGGGTGAACTTTTTGCTCTCCATTATTATCTTTGAACTAAGAAGTGGCAGAAGATTTTAATACCGATTTTGTGCCAAATTTTGCAGAGAAATGTGAAATGTATTATGCCGCCATGTTATGTAATATGATTCGTCGTCTTAGTGCAGCATGCGAACTCTCATTGTGCATGGATATAGTCTGTTATTACAGAAAGTAGTTACTATGTGTATGAGCTGTGCTATGAAGACAGGCATTGGATTCTGTAAAGAAATACAATTTTATAGTACCTTATTGATTAATCCGATTTTTGCATTGGATTCTGTAAAGAAATACAATTTTATAGTACCTTATTGATTTGTCCGATTTTTACACACAACGATGTGGAAATAAATAAACACTTATTATTATGAAATGTAATACACAGTCATCTTAAGTAAGTTGATTTGTCGTCTTAATGCTGCAACTTGTTTCGACCATGCTACAGCACAGATGCCAATCTCCACAGTGGCAAGTGTGTCTGTTCATTGTTTATGTTCAGTACATGTTTATATGCTTAGACACTTAAGGAGAACTATCTTTGTAGGATTACTGAAGAGCTAGCCAAGTACTGGCATTGTTTTCATGTGATATGGTAGGTATAGGCCTAATTTGTGACACAGGTTGTAGTGGCATGGACTGCAACAGTATGGGCTATCAGAAGCCTGCCTACTTTAAACAGTATTATTAAGTGAAGGGATGTGAATGATATAGTCTTAAGCCACACAGACAAAATTTCACAGGAGAGCGTATTGAAAGTTTAGAGTCCAGTGCTATTAGGTGCGGAATCATAATTTCTTTGGTGTATAGTTACATCATTTGTTGAGTAATTTTTATAATATTTTACTAGTAGCTGTCCCATATATGTAAGAAATGAACTTCCAAAAGAATCAATCTTCTTAATGTATCCAGCTGTTTGCTGACGACATAAAGTCCACTATAGTCCACTGTAGTCGTTTTAATTCTTGTTTTTCATGAGAAATGAGGGGTATTTTGATCGGTGTTCATTATAGACGCCTGTTGCTAGTAGCCAGAGATGGGATGTAGTCAATATATACTGCAGAGCTGTGTCTTCTGCAACTGGTACTGATGATTTTAATTTACTTCTTTTTGTAATTTATGGATGGACAGTATAGAAGAATGATTATTACACCACAGACAAGTAGGATTATCAGAAAGGTGAAATTGATGTAGGTACAATTGTGTGACAATGTGACTTCGTCCCTCCTCTGGCAAACTAGCGAAAGTGACAAATTAGCGACCCTGTACTTAAGGTCTATATTGTGCTATTTAATAGTATAATACAGACCTTAAGTACAGGGTCGCTAATTTGTCACTTTCGCTAGTTTGCCAGAGGAGGGACGTTGTTCTGGCTACTTGCAAAAGAAAAAGAAAAAAAAACTATTTTTGTTAAAAGTGTGGCTTTGGATCATCTCATTCTCACCCCTTCAATTTTATGAGACTAGATTTATGGTAACACATATCTGCATTCTGAACATATCACGAATCAAGGTTCATGATTTTAACACACTTCATTCCTGTCTAAATTACCAGTAACAACCAACATCTCATAAGGAATTGCGAACTAATTTCTTGCTCATACATTATCACTAGCCAATAGGAGAATATTCATGGCTTGTTACGATGGTGTGGGAGGTTGTAAAACTCCACCTTCATATTTACCTCACTCTCAGTATCATTCTTATCTGAAATTCACTATATCAGTCAGGCATAAAATGTACACAAAACAAAAGTTAATCATAAAATTTTTTTGCAAGGAAGTAGTGTGCATAGTGTTCTAATAAAGGTGCATTCAGTGTAATAAAAAATTGTTCAATTCACGCATCGATTATGTGAGTATTTATCACTTAAATTGTCCAGGGAACAATGGGATGAGTGTATAACTCTATTGCGTGTATTATATGTGTAAATGCGGTAATTTTTTAATGGTTCCCCCGTACAGTAATTTTTTTAATGGTTTCTCCAGTACAATCCCTTGTAACTGGCACCCAAATAACTGGCAATACCAAAACAACTGCGCTTTTGGCTAAGCCAAAAAAAAAAAAAAAAGTTTAACTCTGCCACAGTTTGGGCTGTCAGTTTTGCCACATTAAAAAGTTTGCACAAACTTTCATTTTCAGTGAATGATCGAAGCTAAAATTTATTAATGTATTATTTTTGTTGCGTGATGTGTTTTAATAAAGATAATCAACACAGTTTTTATGTTTTAGTTATGTTCGGACCGTCAGTGTTGCTACATTAGGAAGGTTGCACGTACTTTCAATTTCAGTGAATAATTTAACCTAAAATTAGTGCATTATTTGTGTTGTGTGATGTGTTTTAATAAGGAAAATTCACACAGTTTTTAAATTTATTCAGTTATGAACAAGTGATAGAGAAATAAGCTTCATATGTCTCAGTTTCAACATTTGGTACCATGAAATACGAAAAATTTTTTTTGTATATACGGTACTTATTCAATTATCCAGCAAAACCTCATATCCAGAACTAGCCTGGTTCCTTTGGTGCCAGTTAAGAGGTATTGTACTGTATTACGGTTTTTCCATATTTATCGTTTTTGTTCCCTGTTCCCCTAAAAAACAATGGATCTAGGTTTCACTGTAATTATCCAGGAGTTTAGTAATTTAATTTTTTAAGTTTGTCGCCAGTTTATTGGATAAACATTTTGGTTGTATACCAATATCTTACATTAATTAAGGTGGTTGATTTTAAAATATACTGAAAGAAAAAATCCATTATTGAATGTAATAAATTGCCTACTAATGCTACTACGGGTACTAAAAATACTATATTACTATTACTACTACTGCTGCTGCTGCTGCTGCTGCCACTGCCGCTGCCCATCCATTGTTAAGAGGTTTGACTTTGGTAACTGTGCCAAGATATTGTGTTAAAATGTTAATGTATTTGTAATAATTTTCTTTATTTGGCATGTGAACAGCTGCTTGTGAAAGTAAAACCTGGTATTCCTCGTGTTGAGCTTGATTCAGAATTGAAAGAGAAGATAAAGGGTGCAATGGTGAAGCGCTACAATGCGAACCTAAAGGCACTTGATTTGTCTCGATTCCACACAGATCAAGGTGAGCACACTGGTTATGAAATATTAGTTTCTTATTGTCTCATTGTACGAAATATAAGAAATATATTTGTGATGCTGCAAATGTGTATTTGTCAGCACCCTCAGTACTGAAAATATGGTTTTCGCCAGCCTATCCCTGTGTATAGTGATTCTATACAATCCTTTTCAGATGGGAAGTTTTTTCCAAAACAGCAAATAATTGCACAGCATTATCACTTTGTGTTCTTTCCTTTTCCCCTTCCCCTGCTGTCCTTGGCAAGCACATTAACTTTATTTTGGACATGTTACAACAAAAATTGTCTAACCATACACCCTTTTAAAGTAAATAATTATTACTTTAATTACCTAATATTTTAATCCAATGGAACTGCTAGATGTTCGTCATCTGATCTGCTTTTGTCACCATAATCTTTTTTTTTTTATAGAAATGTTCTCACTGCCCTCATTTCTAAAATTATATTAAGTCTTTCTCCTATAGTTTTTAACGGTATTCTAATCATTTCTTTTTGTGTCATGTCTATTTCTTAGTTTATTGGCCTTTTAAATTAAAAGTCTTACTTCTATTTTCAACCCCCCCCCCCCACTTTAAAAATCACAAAGCTTAATTGAAAAATTGATAGCAATCATGTGACCTGATGCCCTTTTTCATTTGCCATTTGATCAAGTTCGTACATTTTATGCTGGTTTTTTAAAATACTTTTTTTTTTAAACTGAAAATTCAATTTCTTTTTCTTGAGATCTCTGAATATCATCTTTTCAGTGGATGGTTTTTGAGTTTTATCTAGAGGAGCATTATCCAGTATTATTATTATTATTATTATTATTATTATTATTATTATTATTATTATTATTTCCTCTTGAACATAATTTAGGAATCTGTTCAAAAGACTTTCCTTAAATGTAGCAGATATATTTCCTCATAATGGTCGGAAGTTGATTTAGAGCGAAATATTCATTTGCTTTTAGGTCTGAAAATCTGTCTCCTCTCCAACAGATATCATTCATCATTATTATAGAATCTTTGTCGGATTGATTTTGATTCATATGTAAGTCTCTTCTAAACAAAATATTAGTCTCATAATGTCAGAAATTGAGATTTTATGTGTTGTACATAGAAACTTCAATTTAGCCACCATAGTGTTTCTCCTTTCATTAAAATTTTTCGTTCATCATTTGATTTTTTATATCTGAAGTCAAAGCTTCGCAGTATTCTGTAAGTAACGAATTAGAGCTTTTGTATGAATGTTGGTTTCCAAACTTAGAGTAACCTTTATTGTAGGAATCATATACAGTCTTCTGCACAGTGTCCTTGTTAAAGTTGAGTGTGTAATCGTTTCACTGTTATATCTTGTATATATTACATATTAAATACAAATTCGGTCAGCTCTTTTTTTTTCTACCTTAAGAGAAATGCGTCATGAGGTACTGTACATAAAGAACACCAGTGCAAACATATGCAGACATTTATCTGCCCACAACTGTAGAGTAACAGCATACTGACCGTGAAACAAGTGGGCCTGGGTTCAAAAATTCTAGATGGGACAAGTTACCTTGTTGAGGTTTTTTCGGGGTTTTTCCTCAACCCATTAAGAGCTGAGTAACTTTTGGTGCTGGATGCTGGACTCATTTTGCCGATATTATCACCTTCATCTCACTCAGATTCCAGATAACCATAGCAGTTGATAAAGCGTCGTAAAATAATAAATAAAAAGAAATTGCCCCTTTCTTTAAGTTACAGCTTAAAATCCCAAAGCTAGTATTTCCTGTGCAGTAATTGATTTGAATCAAAGAACTTCAAAATAGTTTTTTTTTTAATTGATGTTTAATGTTCCATGTGTTTTTAAAATAGCATGATTAAACGCTAAGTTAGTAACTTAACAACTATACAATATCATTATTTTTTTAAATTGTCGAAATAATACATTCTCTGTAATTATTCTGAATTTTCCCATTAATTAGTTTGAACTAGTAAGGCGCTGCTGTAATTTACTTTTATTTCTGTAAGTATTATGCGATCATTTTACTCTTTTGTGTGTGACCAGTATGTCGTGAATTGAGCAAGAGAAGCAACTCACTAAAAATGATTAACTCTGTGAGGGATAAAATATAGTAATCTTGGTAAGCACAGCGCTTGCAGTTTCTGGGGGAAGTATGGCTTAGCAAATGGTATGGGGGAAGGTGGCTGTAACTTGTCCCATTATAATATAGAAATGGTAATATCATTTACAGCATGATAAAAGAACTGAATTGTTGCAAGAAACATATGAGTAATCTTATTGATACTCATTTTATCACATTCATTTATTTTTTCTTCATTGTTGGATATACACTTTTAAAAGTTATATAATCACTGATTAACTTTATAACTTCTTTACAGTGTTAATGTACGAAAATTACTTGGTTGACTAGTTTCGAAGTGGTATTCTTCATTGTCCAAAGCCTACTGAAGGTTCTGTGCTATCTTCTGGTTTCCTCTTGTGGTAGGGTGTGTTCATGATAGTGTCGAAAAGGGTGTGTGTTTTGAAATTCAGTTGAGTGTTTAGGTTGTACTGTGGGTGTGCTTCTGTATGTTCGTAAATTTCATATTGTTCTAGAGCAGTGTTCTCAACAGGTGAGATCAGTTAGATGTGCCGCAAAACTTCTGAAACTTTATTGTTGGTAAAAGTAATTAAAATAATTTCATTGAATATTTATTATTGCTTTTTACACAAAAGTTTAATTTGTGGTGAAATTGAAGACAAATACACATGCATTTCTTGTTCAACCGAGAGAAGTCTCCCGTGCTTCTTGTTTTTGTTTTATGTTTGTTACTGTCTTAAGCCCAGCCCATTTTGTTCCAAGATGCTGGATAATTATATACATCTGCTCCGGATGATGTTGAGGGTAATGCAGTACATGAAAGCAATTGTTCAATATTCGAATCCTCATGAACAAATGTGATGTAACTCAGTAATTTACATTTCATACTTAGGTTATATCAGTTGATTCATCAAGCTGTAGTGAAAATACTCGACTATCACTTTGCTTTTCACGTACATTGCACTGAATAACTGAAGACGTCATCAATCTGCTGGGAAATAGTATAGTTTGACAATGGAACCAAGGATATTTCCTTGGTGCCGTCACCTAACATCGATTTCGCTATTTTCTTGCAGGCAGGTAAAATGAGTGTGGGGCTGCACTTTTTTCGCTACTATTTTGGGAACTTTATAGCTGCCCACTTAACTCTTCTTCGGAAATAGTTCCTCTCAGGTCCATAGTTTTTGCATGTTTTTCTTCCGATGACAACAGTCGGCTAAAATAGTTCTTATCTTTCCCGGATAAGTACCTATGTTTGATATTCAAAAGTCTTCTCAGTTTACTAGAGGTCGTGGATTCGTTACTTAGTTTTTCTCCACACATGATACAGGACGTTTTCAGGTCCTCTGAACGTAAATCCAAAGTTCAAATACCGGTCTTAGTAGTTACAAACTGTTCCAGTAGGTTCTACGCCCTCCTGTGCTGCTTTCACGACAATATTACACTTGGAATTGTTTCATTCTCACTTCTGTTACTGTTAAATTATTTTCACTGACTCATCTTCAACTTTTTTCCTTTTAATCAAAAACTTATCCATACTGAAGTTAGATTAACATAATGACGCAAATAACACACGTGAAACTAAAAATCGACCTCAAAATATGCCGGAATATGGACAAAATAGCTTTACAACTACAAGTTTACAAACAACTGACTGGTGAAGGAAAGCTGTGAGCGTGCTATACCGAGGTTCTTGCATTGTTGCCAACTCGTACATTAGTGTGCTGCGGGAACTCACTACATGGGATAGTGTGCCGTGAACAAAAAATGGTTGAGATCCACTGTTCTAGAGTGTCAAGTTTCTGGTTTTTTGGCTGGATGTGTAGTATTTTCATGTCAGTGTCTATGTTGCTGTAGTTGTCATTGGAGTTTGTGATGTGTTCTGTGTAGGTTGAATTGTGTGGTTTGGTTATGGGTGTGAACGTTACAAGGAACAGGAAAAAACCAGAAACGTGACACACTAGAACTATATGAAATTTACAAACATACAAAAATACACCCACAGCAAATCCTGAACACTCAATTGAATTTGAAAACACACATCCTTTTCGACACAATCTTGAACGCACCCCACCACAACAGGGAACCAGAAGATAGTGCGGGACCTTCAATAGGCTTCGGACAATGAAGAATACCACTTCGAAACTAGTCAGCCAGGTAATTTTTTTAATGTTACCACATTGAAGAAGTTACAAAGTTAATTTATTTATTTGTTAGTTTCTGGTATAGTAAATTTAGCATCATTTTAAAAATTGTGCACTGTTTCTTAAATAAGATGTGCAGTAATAAATGTATTTATTATATTTTATATGTTTTTGATTTTTCGTGTATCTTTGACAGGTCTAATATAAATATTTGATCTTAATTTATTCAGCTAAATGTTATATTTTGTATATCTTGATTACACAACTTTTAACACTGTATCACTCCGGAATGTATGTTATATGTCCTTCTCGTGTTAAATTCTATTGTACCTGGTTAAACACTCTAGAACAATACGAAATATACAGACACAAAAACGCTTCCAAATGAAATTCTCAACACACAACTCAATTTCAGAATACACACACTCTTTGACTCCACATTAAACTACACAAACACACCCCCACAGGAAACAAAACAAAAGGCGCCAAGACCAGCAACAACCAGTTCTGAAGAAGGCCCATATGATGCCGAAACATGTTAACCAGATACGATAGAATTTAACATGAGAAAGATATATAATACACATTCCGAAGTTATATTTTGTGTTTAAATATACATATGCTTTGAGAAACCAGTTAATTAATCTTAACATGATATGGAACAAACTATTTCAGATCTGGTGGACAATTATGCAGTGGCACTGTTCAGACCGAATATGATGATAGCAGTGTTGAATATCATTGTGGATAATATTCCCGAGCTGGCAGCACTTGATTTGTCAAACAACAAACTGTACTCAGTTGAAAACCTTAGTGTACTTTCTCACAAGATTCCTAATCTCAAAGTCCTTCACATAGGCAAAAACAGGGTAAGTAATTACAAGTCTGCATTTGGTACTAATTTTACATGAAGGATTCCTTCTTATTAAACAAAAATCTTGGGGATTCAAACATCACACGTTCAAACTCAGGCAAGAGCGAAGTACTTTTCAAACAAATAAAAATTGTGGCTTCCTCTAGGAGGAAGTGAAGATGGGTATTTTGTGTCACATGGTAAGTGTGTGTTGCATGTTAAATTACTTATGAGTATGAAATTTGATCTCAAATGGGCCATTGTACAAGCCTTTTCTAAATGATTGTCGAGGTTAGCAAAAATCACTGTGATTTGCACTTCTAAGATAGAAGCAAAAATTTTTTTTTTTTGACTTGTCACTACACTCATCAAGTTTCCTTCAGTGTGTTACAAATGTTCATTATGCTTCCTCCTTGTTACTGTGCAGATATCTATCCGATATTCACATTCCTGCCATACACGCCAGAGTATATCATTGGTGATTGTTTGGTTGGCTTCATTAATGCATACCCTCAGTTCGTCATTGGACTGGGGTAGAGGAGGAATGTAAACAACATCCTTTATGTAATCCTACAAAAAATTAGTGTATCAGATCAGGGGAACGAGGTGGCGGGTTGGAGATTATCATCATTCATGTTTCCACATCCAATCCATTGCTGTGAGTCCACACCTGTGGACTAACAGTGCATCTGGCCGCGAAACCAGGTGGCCCGGGTTCGATTTCTGGTCGGGGCAAGTTTTTCTGGGGTTTTCCCTCAACCCTATATGAGCAAATGCTGGGTAACTATTGGTGCTGGACTCCAGACTCATTTCACCGGCATTATCACTTTCATCTCATTCAGACGCCAAATAACCTAAGATGTTAATAAAGCATCTTAAAATAACCTACTAAAATAAAAAAAAAATCTACTGCTGTGACAGGGTGTTAAAAGAAATTTCGCACCTGGGATGAGACCCCCTCTAACTGCATAATGTGGGCAACCAGTACTCTCTTACGAATGATTATATATTTTTAATCATTCCAAAAACTCCAAGCTTTACATTGGAAAACAAAAATAACATTAATGAAGAGGTTAGAGACTCATCATCTACTACTGTCTTTCAAACATAGAAAGCTATATCTAGCTTTACTTCAAATTATAAAAATGTTAACTGGTTTTGGCAGTGACATTTCTTCTCTTGAAATGGGATCGAATCTGTGACTTTTTAATGCGAAAGACAACTGATTTGGAACAAACATGGAGAGCCAAGAATAGCACAGTCACATTAAACATGCAACAAACATACTTACTTCATCCAATAACAGATTCAAAATTCATTATATTTCAAGCAACATAATGAACCATATTTTATGTTAATTTATATTATTGAAAGATCTCTCCCCCGCCACTCAAGTGTAGTTATTCTGGTTACAAATCCAGCAGATTCTTATTTTATTCCTAGCAGGGAAGTTAATATTATGGTTATTTAACGATGCTGTATCAACTACTAGGTTATTTAGCATCGATGAAATTGGTAATAGATGATGTTTGGCGAGATGTGGCCGAGGATTCGCCATAGATTACCTTGCATTTACATTACAGTTGGGGAAACCTCGGAAAAAACCTAAGCAGGTAATCAATCAGCCCAAGTAGGGATCGAACCCGCACCTTAACGCAACTTCAGACCGGCAGGCAAGCACCTTCACCGACTGAGCCATGCTGGTGGCTATATATATATATATATATATATTCATTTCCAAAAGAGAACAAGTAAGGCACTGTCCTTATTTAGCTGATGCATAAACCATTAGGTCAACGTATGTCTTTTTTTTTTTTTGTCCTCCTTCAAATGTGTTTCATACAGATTTCTATACATTGTCTTACATATTCCTTTCTGCACATAAATTTGCAAAATACTTATGCCATCAGTGGAAAGGATATTTACATATTCAAAAATGCCAATTTTGACTTTAGGAGTAATTTATGAAATTTGTGTTAAATTAATCTTGTAAAAAATGTAACTCTTGCTATTTAATGGTATTTGTATATTTAGATACGAAATATGCACCAGCTGGATTGTTTGGAGGGTCTCCGGTTGGAAGAGCTTGTCTTGGATGGAAATCCTCTGTGTGACAAATATCAGGACCAGACTGTATATGTAAGGTATGGGTGGACTTGATTAATTGTTGTAGATGTCTGCATTTATAAAGCTGGTGAGATGGATGAGCCATGGCCAACTTTTCAGTATGCATTACTGTAAACAAAGTGATATCAGATGGTATAGTGTGCCAGTATTTGGCTTCTAATCCGTAAGAGTGAGGAACTGTGACTAAATGTATTTGGAAATTCTCATTATTATTTTAGCCTATTTAGTATAATCATTACATAATTGCAAAATTGATTCATGAATACAAAGTTGTAACTATATTTTAAAAATTAATAACATACTTCATAATTCCTTTTGTGGTATGAATGGGATTATACTTGCTGTTTTAGAAGAAAACTATTTTAAGTATTTCCAATTCTTGAGTTTGTTTTAGCAGGGGGATATTATTTTTTGCGTGTGTTGTTGGGGTAAACAGTGTTTCAGGTTCCTGAACCACCCACATATGAAGAAGGGAGTAACTGTTTCATTTTACTCCTATATTTTAAAATCGAATCATAACATTCAGGTATTCTTTTTAAGCGTTTTCTAAGAAGATTGATGTAGTGACGAGTTTCACACATCAGTGTGTAGTTCCTATGGTTTCGTGGAGAATTATTCCATTTTACTTCTGATGTCGCAATAAAGTATGGCTAAATTTGTTTCTTTTGATGAATATAATTGAGTTCAGTGCAGTGCAGCAGATGGTCAGCATCCATGATAGAAGTTTGGGTACGGCAAATGGTACAATCACTTATTGAATATATCTTCATTCATGCAAGGTATGTTGCAAGAATCATTTCCGGTTGTCAGTCTAAAAGTTGCCACAGCTTCCTTTCTAGGTTTCCTCTTGTTGGTTTCCCTTAATTCTCGTATATCTCCTCTTTTTCTCTCATTTTCCTATCCTATAGCTTCTTTTCTACTTAAATTTTCTGCGATATAATTTTCTTGATAGAATTCACCTCTAGAGGTCTTCCATTTATCTCGACTTTCTTGGCCAGCCTATCTGCAGTTTCGTTTCCCTTTATCTCCATAGGTTCAGGGATTCTTTGGAAGACGAAAGTGTTCCAAGACACTTTAGCCCTTATAGCATTCATTGGATGTCATGTATTCTCTTTGTTTGTGTCTGTTTATTGGAGGATACTTCTTGAATGATGGCTTGGGAGTCTACAAAAAGGACTATTTTTTGGAGGGTATTGGGTCGATAGATTAACTGTTGTGTAGCCATGTGAATAATTACTTCAGTTTCTCCATCGAAGTTAGTTTTGTACCTACTTATTGGTATGTAATGGAAAACAAATGGCAGTATACTCCAATCCCTGCTACAGTTCCATCAATTTTGGATCCATCTGTATACACCCTCAGCCATTGTTCTTCAGGATATTTCTCACTTAACATGTAAAGGCTGAGCATTTCAAAATTGGTGTATGTGTGTTTTAATTAGGTTGTCTGGGAGAAACAGGTTGGCCAATACTAAAGTATAATTCAATGGATTGGGGATGTCTCCTATAGGTTTTACTTTTTCAGGAATATTCAACTCCTTCAACATCCTTCTACATCCTGTGACCTGTGTTTCTTGAGTCATGAGAAGTTGGTTTTGACTTACTTGTTTAATCCAGGTGGCTCTTCGTGAAACTTCCATCTTGACAAAGCTCGTCACTACTTGTTTTTGTATTTCGCGCATCATAGTGTATTTTCTTATCATTGTACCTCATCTGTAGCATGGAACTACGTCACATTTATTAATTCATTCAGTTTTAACGTGTTAGAAGCATAGATGATGTTAAAATACTATTAATTCTTCTTTTTCAATGAATTACGATTGGACTTAATGTGCATTCTGAAGCTTCCCGAATGTGTAAAAGATGACTATTCCATGCAGATGAACTTTGAATTTGTCTGTGTTAAAATTCTCACTTTAAAGGTTGTTGTGCATGCCACAGTTTTGGAACTGTTTTCTGTGAAATAGAGTGTTCTCACTTCTGTTTTTAAACCAGGGAGGTAAGAAAGATGTCCTGAAAATTGTGAGTATTCTGATTTGGAAATGCTGTAACCAGAATTCCAAACATACTGGGTATGATTATAAATAGATAAAAATAACAGTATCTTAAAATATATACACGTTTATTGCAAACATTCATCTTTTTACTTTGATATTTAATTATCTATTTGTATTTATTTTTTACTCTGTCTTAAACATTATTTATCATGGACATTAACAGACAATTACAATAAATCTGCAGTTAAAACAATAATAATTATCAATATAATTTTATATTATAAAACATTTTTCATATTGATAGTACTAATGAGGTACGCAATTACTTTATTCTGGTTTCAGTTAAAAAAATAATCGTTAATATTGTCTAAATTTCAGGAATTACAACTAACTTCTGCTGAAGAATTGTGTGCTGTAGACATTTGAAGTTACTTAAACCCTTTCATTGATAGATATTGGAGCATATCCTTCACATTAATATAGAGGATACTTTCAAGACAAATAGATTACTGTGTCTTTATCTCCCAAAATTGTGCTTATTTATTTTATCTCTATAAAATGTGATATGTTAAAATTTTATGTGGCCTCTGTGAAGCAAGGAAGGCAATTTAAGTTAACATCAACGAAAGGGTTTGTTCAGAACTACCTACGTGATGAATATTTGAAATTCTGTTTATAGCAGAAAATTGTTGATTAATTCCCTTAAAATGAATGTTGAATAGCTTTTTAAATTTTGTTTGTTGCTTTTGAGGGTACGAAAGCATGAAATGGTTAAGTATATATTATCTGAAAATGTGCATAATGAAAGTAAATTTTTGAGAGTTGCAAGTATTCAAAGGTCTGTTATTTTTATACATAGTAAAGAATGGAATCTTGAAATGTCACAATCCATATAGGAATGAATCATGGTTGCATTAATACAAATCTTTCTTCCTCTTTTTTTTAAATTTCCGATATTGTGTACAGTAATAAAAAAGTGTCATGTTTGCTTTTCAGATGGGAATGCTTAACTTCATTGCATGCTAAGGGTTTAACACTATCATTAAACACATTCAGTTTTATATAAAATTTTCCTTGAACTGTGTTTTGCTATCTATAATACATAGAGGAAACTTTAATCAAAATATTACATCTTAAATTCCTGAACCAAACTGTAAACATATGCAGTAAAACTTCATTTATACGTTTTTAGGGGCCTGAAAAAAAAATGCATAAGTGAGGAAAAACTTATAGCTGAAATGGCATTTCATAACATCTGAAATAGCATTTGAAGACTGTATGGGAAGAACAAGCTAAGTCAATTTAATAACATTTTTCAAAAGAGAAATTCAGAACTTCGTGGCTAAGCCGTCTTTGAGTATATAATACAGTGCTCATATAACACATGTTCTTGAAGATTGTTTACGATCATTTGTAGTAAAATTTAGCTCCTTACAGCTGAAGCTGGCTGATAAATATTAAATTTCAAACTGCAATCCACAAAATTCTATGAAATTGATTTATCTTGTTTTTACCGTGTGACTTTCATTTAATGACATGAGATTATTGTACAGAAAAGTCAGTTATGTGGACTGCTTGCTTCTAAGGAATAAACCATGCTCTCATATTGTGATAATTGTTCCATAATTTGTTCAGTTACAAAACGTTTCACTGTTTTTAAAGCAATAACAGTGTCATTAAAGGACACAAGATTGTTCAAAGCAAGCATAGTCTGCTTCGAACTTAAAAGTGGGCTGTATTTTAACAATGTACAGTCCCAGAAAATAAAATGGCCTGACACTTGAAGATCCTTAGAGAGCATGATTCACACCGTGATTTAACAGTGGTGTTCAACCCAGTATTATTCGAATAGTGTTAAAGGAAGGTATTTCACAACTAATACAAAGAGCACGAAATTAATCTGAAAATAAGACTAAAGTAATGCCTGAGAGTCATTCTGTAACAAACACGATATAGTACGACAACCCCAATTATGACAACTCATCACAAGCATTCTGGTAGGCTCTGTCCTAGCATGTTTGCTCACGGACAAGAAAGTTCAGGGTTTGGATACTGTTGAGGAAAGAGTTTTTTAATTAATTACGCTAGTTATTGTTGGACCATCGGATCTGTGCCCCTTCAGCGCTGTCGTCGTTTTTGGATACATTAACACCTGTACTCACTCTATTCCACCTGCTTTCCTCCCACCACTTAAACAGCAGGCCATGAACCTTGCCAAATAGGGATGTTGCCAAACTTCCGTCAAACAGTGTCATAAATAACTGGTCCTCCTGCATAGAATTGGAATATATCAGTCCCCTAACTGCCCATTGTGCAACTCAAACCAAGAAATGGATTCGGAACACCTCAAAATCTGTGCTTCATTGGCTGGTCATGATAATATCTTTGAAAAACAACATAACTGGTCCTCCATGCTACAATATCATTTCTTTCAATCAAAATACATCTTGTATTTCTACATTTTTTTAAACCTAAATCCCATGTCTCGAATCACTTTCCGTAGCGTTTCTCTCCAAACTTGGAAATTATTGCTTCTCTTGCAACCTTCAGTAATTTCTTCAATGTTGGAACTTCTTTCTGCATGGTATATAATTCTTGTATCTTTCTTCTTAAAATACATCGATTCATATCATCTACAAGAATTAAAAGTTCACTTGGTCTGTTCTTCCCTGGTGATTCTAGCTTTTCATCTCCTGCACAGACTTTCTCTCTCCTGATTTTCTTTATTAGGAGCTCTGACCTGTCTATATAAATTATATAAAATGTTGTATTATTAGTATTAGTTAAGTAAGTAATTTTAATACATAATCAATTGAAATAAAATAAGCCTCATCAGCTGCTCTTTTCGCTGCCTGATTTAAAGGAAACAGATATTGACCTGTTTGTTTCTCTTCATCGCAAAATGCTATTATGTACTTGCTTAATATTTCTTTCGTCACTCCGTGCTACAGTATTCATGTTGAGTTGACAACACTGGACTGCAAGTGCAAATAAACTGTCCAGCAACAAGGCCAAAATTGCGAGTAGTGGGAGAGAGAAAGGGAGAGAGATAGGAATGCAGGGAGAGAAATGAATTACCGAGGTTGAGAAGGAAGTAGGGTTCAGTTCGCATATCTTACAGGGGCACAGATCCGATGGTCTGACAATAATTTCGGTTACCATTCTATTTTACTGCACGATTTATAACTATTCATCTGCTGTTGGGAATAGATCAATTTTTATCACATCTTTTTAATTTCCTTTCAGATTACGACAGCAATTGAAGTAAAATGAATTTTAATAACTATCAAAGCGATCTCGTATGTATCACTGTTTTGGAGCATTGGGCATTGAATCTAGAACTTAGAAAATTCAGGTGGGCCATTTTTTTTCTGAAACTGTACACATACTGTATTTTCGCATTCTTATATTTTCATGGCAAAATTGATTTAGAATGTATAAATTATATTTTGTATCTTTCAGAATTTAAAATACAATCATATAAGCTTAAAACACGAATTAACTTGGAATGTCTAGGAATTTTACTGAGATCTCAGGTGGAAAAAAAAGAATAAATGTGAAAAATGCATTAGTATGAAACATATAAAAGAAGTTATACTGTATCTCCCAAAGGATATCGTTGA